>NW_008824356.1:5573697-5629250 GCF_000699105.1 Pygoscelis adeliae | reverse complement strand
TTTACAAGGAAAAAATCCCCCCCTTTTCCCCCCCCCCCCCCTTTTTTATATTAAAAGTCCATCAAACACATTTTTTTCTCCTTAATATTTTCCATTAAGTTTCCTCCTGCGTAGGCTTTCCCAGAGTGTGGTGCTCTTTGCTATATGTGCTCAAGGAGCAGCTGCAAGATCCCACTGAATGAGAGAATGGGGAATGAAGAAAGCAGCTCAGGCCCCTTGTTCAAGTCTCAAGAGGCAAGTTAAAAGTTACAATTGGGCTAAACTGGTGAAATCTAGAGCACTTGAGAAGAATAAACAAAACAAACAAAAACCAGGCTGTTGAGTTTTGTAGGGTTCAGATTCATGAGATGGGGGAGAGTACTCAATGCATTCTGCCCCTGCCCAGAGCTAAATGCCCCTGCCACCATCAGCCTCCCAAAAGACATAGCACATGATGGCGTTACACTACAGGGCCTTAAGGGTTCCTCCAGGGTTGTGCTGTGTAAGTCTCATACCACTTGAGGCCCAAATGACTTTTTTAGTTGTGCCGTATGACTATGGAGCAGAGATGTCATATACCCCTAACTTCAGGTGTTTTGTTGTCTAAATATTAAATATCAAGTACACAAATAAACCTCTGAAGAACATGACAAGCCTCTAGACTCCAAAAAATTTGCACTGAAGTTCATGAAAGCAATCAACTTTGCTTGACATCCAGTACACCTATCATGTTGTTACGTGCTAGATGAAGACCCTCTGATGAGTGTCTCTTAGAGAAGACTTGATAAATCTGACATCTTAGATCATCTGTCTATGGGGATGAAGCATGCTGAAGTACACAGTTCCCTGACATGCCTATAAATTTCAAGGCCAAGAATGATAGCCAGATAACAGAACTTCACAAAAGAAGCAACACTTCTACTTTATAATCTATATACCTAAAGGGAAGGCCAGGATCTGTTCTGCACTTCGAGCAAAGATGTAAAAATTCACCTAATCAGGGACTGTGGAAAGTGTAATCTGAAAGCCAGTTGGGCCACAGTCATATTAGGAGAAATGCTCCAGGTAAAAGAGGTAGAGTAGCAGCATGGCACCAGCAAGATGCATCTGCTGCTACCATTCAGTAACACACTAAAGCTGTATAACATCTAGCTGCTGAAATGCAGTAAAATAAGAAAAATACACAAAACAAGAACTAAAGGTCACTTCTCTGGGGCCTTGCTGTGAGGCTGTATGCTTGCGGTTAACAGTCTCTTGTTTTTGGATAATTCCCCAAACATTGATACAAGGGCAGAGTAAAGGTCCTCAAGAGACCTTTTCCCTTAAACAACTGAAATTTATCAACCTAGCTCCAGTGTAATGAAGCTAAAGGAGTTTCCCAATAAAAAGAAGATAGACTTACACAGTCCCCTAAGCCCGATGGCACTTATATGCTGGCCAAAGAGACATCTCTAGTTTATAACATATCTTCCCTACGTTATAAACTTGATTCCGTATATAGTTTCTGCTCTCTTTGTCCCTCAAGTGGATGTAGATAAGGCAACAAGGTATGACAAGAAATAGACTGGATTTGAGAGTGATCTCCCACCTGTTAAACAGAACATTTTTCCTCCTCAGGTTCCTTTTGCGGTTCTGTAATGCTGGAGTTAAGGGAGAAAATTTTTTACCTCCACCTCCTGTACAACGATCAACTCACCTGCTGTGGCTCCCTGAACATTTAACAATGGGTTAGAGAAGAATAGGAAGAGGTGACTGTGTCTGTGTCAGCACACGCTTTCTAAAGTCTATAATAAAGCGGTTACGTAAAATAAAATCGGGGGTGGGGGGGGTGGGATATGCTCAGATCCACAAAGAGAGAATCCTGGCATGAGTTATTACCTATTGCAGAAGCTGACCCAGTAACTGTATATGCTGCATAGACAAGACCATCCTATCACATCCATTGCAAGGGCGGGGCCAGGGGGAGGCTACTGATACAGAGACCACAGATAGACACTACACACAAACCATGACATACAAACTTCCAGCCATCCTGAGAGCAGCATGGCACATTGGCACCAAAGCAATCCCAGGGTTGTGGTGCTAGCTGTTTTACAGCTAGCTTTTTTGGAATCCCTGCAAGCCTCATGATGGCCACGCAATGCTGTATTTGTACTGTAAAAAGTAAGTGCTATCTTTCCCTCACTCCACTGGTCACCCAACTTCCTTAGAGGTAATGGAAGATACTTTCTGGAAGTGCTTATTTCAACCAAGGCAGCACAAATTCCTAGCAATGTTCTTCTCAAGCTAAAACTGACAGACGTTTTCCAGGTCTGTAGTGTTCCTTCTAAGAATCCTCCAGAGATAATTCTGCCCTAAAAATCCACAAGGTATTTTTCAAACAAATTTGCTGTATTTTGTTGATAGCTAAAATGCAGTCTAAAAAATAACTTAAGAACAGAATGGCACGTTCAGTTTTTAATTACATGTTATCAATTTTTAATATGGAAAGAGAAAATATTTTAGAAAAATCTATAGCCAGCACTGAAAACAAAAAACCAACCAAAACACCAACAGTGCACCTCCTTACCAAAACTTCCTATGCATCTGTCCCCCTCTATTGCCTCCAGAAACTGGTGATGACATACCAGGACTGGATTATAAAGAACTGCAAGAAAAGAGTGGAAAGACTTTTATTTTTATAAAGCCTCACCTGGAAAAGTAAGCTCTTCAAGTACTGCAGAGCAAGAATCTCCCCATTTTTTGGCACTTTGTCCTCCAAGGATTAATACCACAGAAGCGTGTTGCCTTGCCAGAAGAGACTGTTCCAGTTTATGACAATTTTGGCCTCCTTGCTGGTCTTTTGTTTTAAGCTATACAGAATACAGTCCCCATTCCACTCCTAATGTTGTTCCATAAATTCCCACCTCCTATTGGGATCTATCTACCTCCTTGCCTGAAAACAGAGCTCAGCCTGCAGCATTTCCAGTAACCCAATGTTTCAACAAGAAAGATCACAGAGGAGTTCACATTATCATAAAGAAGGCAAATATTGAGTGGAATAAACTGAATTACAGCATCTTGTTTCTGGCAGAGAAGAGTTAAATGAGTAAAGGGGAAGCTCCCAGCTAACTGCCTCCAGCAGATACAGCAAGTGAGTGGTGTCTGTTCCTGCTTTAACAAAGACTTTATATGAAGCCTTGGTTTAGCCACCACATTTCTCTGTCTCTCTCATTCCTTATTGGAAAGATGATCTGGTCCCTCTAGTCTCAGCACAGAGTTCTAGGGCATCATGGATGTAAATCTCTGCCTATTTTATATGGCCATTACAGAACAAAAGATTAAAATTACTACGATTATTTTGGGAGGGGACATAAAGCAGAAGAGAGGTGAGGAAGCAGTAATTAGAAAGGCAAAGAAAACCAAAGTGAAATAAATTTATTACTCTAATAGGCCCAAGCAAGTGCAAGGTGCTTCACTGACACATGGCACAAGGCACTATAACTCAAAGGGTAAAATATAATAAAACAATACTATTGCTAGTGCCCACACTCTTGGTTTAATTAATTTTCTTTTATTTCCCTCTCTCCATCCTGGCAGTGTAAAGAAGAATGCAACGCATAAAGGCTGGGGGCAGAAGTGCTGCACAGGGCTGAGGCAGCATACCTGGCAGCTGCTAAAACAGAACTTCAAAGTCTCAGCTCCCTTTGAAAACCCATCAGGCAAGAACCACTCCTCCCCTTCAGCTTCTTTAGGAGCTGGTACACTTAACCACTTCAGCATGTTTGGCAGTTCTACAGCCACTTCCAAAGCAGGTGGTGAAGTGGAAAATTGTGGGAGAGTCCCAAATCATTCAGTTGTCTCCCTCTTTCCCCAGCAGGCAGCAACGCACGTGCTGACCAAGCAGGCCAGCTGACAGACCACAATTAAGCACAGAGAACAGGGAATTTGTGACAACACCTCTGAAACTACAGAAAAGGCCCAGGTTTACCTCAGTAAACTGGGTCAACAATATCTTTCTCCAGGAAACTGCTAAATCTGATGACAGACAAATTCTGTCATTAGAGGAAGATGAGCAAAAGGATGTTCAGATAATTATATTGTATAGTACAAAGAGCTGGCACACTCTAAAAGGCAGTTCCCAGACTTGTCTAGGATTTGTTGAAAGATCCCTCTCTGTCAGACCCTGTCTGCAAAAGATGCTCAAGTTGCACAAAACTTACTTGGATCACCTAGAGCTTGAAGTCTTTCACGTGAGACTTCTGCCTCAGCCTACAACTGCAGGCTAGGAGGTAGAGACTGTAAACACTGGTTTTATTTGCAGCACCTAGAAAAAAGCTTTTAGATTCTGTCCACTTGAACAGGCACCCATATTTGTGATGTTTCCTCCTCCAGTGTGGACAGAAGAGTCTATGATGCAGTTGTGCCAGCTCTGCCTGTCATCCCAACTGCATACTATATCCATCTTTTCCCCTCAGGGTTTGAGAAAAATAGGAATCTAGGGATGGTGCTATCTCCTTAGGGATGCAACTTTGCTTAATTCCTTGATGACTGATTTTGGGTAGGCCTTTCAATTGCTAGGTTTTCTGGACACTATATGGATGTTGAATATTTCTAATGACTCTGGAAACCAGAAGCCAAGAGCAGGTATCTTCTGAGGAAGTGCAATAGCTTTCATAGGAATTTGTGGTTAAAGATGAAAAAAAGTTATGCAATCCTATATTCCAGTCCAACCCAATCCCTTTTTCTAGAGCCAAAATGGAATTGTTTCCTACAGCGTACAGAGAAAACTGTATAATTAGTCAGAAGCTCCCAGACTCAGGAACACAGATGGGAACCATGGAATCACTACCTCAGGAATTTCACCAAGTGATTGCATGTAATGCTAAGCATGAGCATATCAAAGATGCAGCTGCAGATGCTAAACCCTTATAAGGACAGAATAAAACACCACAGCCACTTAGTGGAATAATGTCCTTTCAAGAGTCCCCTCCCTAGCATAGATAAGGCCCATCAAGAGAGGACAATAACAATAGTGTCCAGTGTCTGATCAAGAAATCTCCATTATATGCCACTTCTTTATACTTGATGCCTTTTGTGATGTTTCAGCAAAAGTTCTAAATAGAGTAGACTTTTCTCACAAAGGCCACAACCTTTACATTTCACAGAACATTACTCTGTCATAAAGACAAGAGTCCAAACATGGCCTCCAGGTGGCTTGAGCTGAACATAGTAACATTTGCAGAGGTTAACTTTCATGTTGTGTACTATGTTTATGGCTCTCTAGAGACTAGTTGGAGTATAAGACAGTAAGCAAGCTCTCACATATAGACAAATAACACACATTAGAAAAAAACTGAAAGTAAATGACAAGACTAGTTTTTACCTAGTTTTGCTACTTAACAATATACACCATAAACACCAGAGTGAGATTTGGATAAACAAGATGCAACCATGCATTCTGTAGCAACAAGCAGAACAATTCACAATCTACAAAGTTACATGATATCAGGAATTTAGATAATTTCAGAGTGAGACATGCAAAAAACAAAATACCCAGCACCACAGTTCTCTTTCCTTTCACAGAAATGCTCCTCAGTAACACAGGCCTAATGTCTACACTCACATATTCAGGTTCTGCAATGCTTTAGAGGCCATAATATGTTAACAAAGAATTTGTTCTGTTTAGAAAATACCAATAAACCACTGCACTACACAAAACATGTTCTGTCCCCTATACCTCAAAACAATCTAGAAATTCGTGGATAACTTTTGCTCTCTTTACACAGATAGTAGAGGATACTTTCATATTTAAATCATTTGGGTTAGCATCAGCAGCAGGAAAGTGGAATTTCAGAAAAAAATGAAAATATTACTCTGACCTTCGAAAAAACCAAAATCAGTTGTGCAAACAATGTCCTGAACAGAAGGACAAAATATTTAAATGACTAAAAATTGATTGGATCCAAGTTTCTTGAAATATACCAGAATAATCCAATTATTAAAACTGAACTTTCAAAATTATTTTACTAGTACATGTTATTTAATAAATATTTTAAATGTATTATATGCATTTATTTATATAAATTAAAATAAAAAAAATAAAATATTTGTGAACTTTAATAGATAACAGAGAAAGTTATTGTTCCTGTGGATTTTTAATGAAATTAATTCCACATTAAAACACAGCTCCTTCTTGAGGGTTTTCAAATTTGAAGAAAGATTAGCAAGTTCTCAATATTCAAAATCAAACTCTATGAAAGGCAGCTGTTCCAAAAAATCTTAATAGGCAGCCTTTGTTGGAACTGTTCATAAGGGATAAGCCCTAAAATTTCTTGATTTTTTTTTTTTGGTAAGGAATTTTGAAAACAGAAGGCTAGGAGGATCGCTGTCAGTAGGAACCAAAATCTCACCCTCTTGGAGAATATTTTGGAGATATTATATGTAGTTCTTTATTAGAAAGAGATGTGTTTATCCATGCACCTCATCTTAAGAGCAGTAAAGTCTCTGAAGAGTCACTTTTGGGGCTTTCTTTGAGAGTTTCAAGAGCCTGTGCTTAGGTCTTCCACATACACTGTCATCCTTGTTGATTTCTTCACAACAGATGAGATTGTGTTCTCTTTGCCATGTTGACTGCCTGAGTTGGAAAGCCTTTAATTGCTGTTCAAATTATCATCCACTAGAAGATATTTACAGAGAAGCCAAATTCTTTAGCATCATGAGACTGTCAAAGAATCTTACACCCACGTGTCTTCTAGTGGAGCTGAGATCAGAAATATATTGAACACACTTTCTAACAAGTTATTTCAAGTTTTTTCTAACATCACAGTTTGAGATCTTTTAGGAAACCACCATGGGAAGTAGAAGTCACTACACTGTAAGCAGTATGTTGTCTTTAATAAGTACTGGAAAGTTATCAACAATAATTCTGAATTTCAAATGAGAAGTGATAGAAGCCATAAATTCTAGATACTTATTTATTAGTACCATGAAAGACCAACATAGGTGTCAAACCTGAGCTTCTGACTAATATAAAGAATATTATTCCATTTATGCTGTTCTGTGGCTAAAATCTCAGAAAAATCCCTGAAAATGCTATATTAGTTGTAAAAATAGATGTGGATCTGAAAGTTCAAACAGTTTCTAGGAATGCCAAGCCTTCATTGGTATGACTGTTACCTCCTTGTGGATCTACACTCAGTAACCAGCAGCAAGAAATAAAATTCTTAAACTTACTCAATTTCAAGTCTCAGCATCTGCAGCTTTTCAAAATGCTAAGTGAAGAGAAGCTGACACCTCTTTACTCATCAGTATCTTTATCCCAATATCAAAAAAGAAACAGATGGTCCAGACTTGAGGTTTCCCCTCCTCTTCACATAATCTACCAAACAAAGTTTTCTGAGCTGAATTTTGAAGAAAACTCAATTTTCAACACTGAAGACATTCACAGCTCAACTTGGCTATATTCTTCACGGAGAAGACTATAATTATTTTTTTTCAGCAACAAGCAAATAAAGAATTCTTTATGCATACAAAGGTTAAGACCACATAAGCCACAGCCCTTTTGCTCCAAAGGGTGACTCTTGCCCGGGCTAAGCATCCCTGACAGACAGCTGCCAAGTAGCATGTGCAGCACTGCCAGATAACAATCTTCTTAGACTAACTTTTCAGTCAAGTCCCATGTGCCAGACAGCAGAAAGATAGAAAGGGCAGTGGAAGACATTTACTGAGCCAGATGCAATCTGAAATTCAAGCAAAGCAGCCATGCAACATCGTGGATACCAGCAGCTGGAACATAAACAGTGTCTTTGATAAGGCGCTCTCACTTTGAAATTCCTTTTACTAAAGGTTGTTGTCTCAGGGCCAGTTTTCAGTAGACTTGGATCAGCCAGGCTGCCTTGGCCTCTCCCCACCTGGTTTGCTGTGGACAGTAATTGGATGAGAAATGTTAATAAAAGTTCAGTGAGTGCAACAGGAGAGTGTCTGGAAACTGTGGTATCTCTAAGCACTACCTAGCTTTTTTGCTGGGTTTTTTGGGTTTTTTTTTGTTTTTTTTTTTAAGGAGGATATCCATCTTTCAACTATTGTTATAGAATGAAACCCTAGAAATAACTGCTCGTTATAAAGGACTCTAGATACATCGGTATTTCCATCCTGACATTGCAGAGCCTACCTTTAACAGTGCACTTAAAAATCTTTGTAATTGGCACTGGTTCTGGACAATCCAATAACCAGCTTTCTTGAGCCACCAAAACGCTTTTTTGCTCATTACCAAGTCCTCTTACCCAGAGCATTTTGGTCAAACTACTCACTGGCTGATAGTATACAGTGTTGGGTAAAGACTAAGAAAGTACTACTAACCACGAATGTTACTCATTATTATAATTCACACTATTCCCTAAACAAAAAGCTGGCGTTCCACAGTGGAGTTCTGGTTGCCCCATCTTCTTCAGATTACACAATATATGTACACTTCAAAAACCTATGAGCTTGTGAACAGGATCACCAAGCAAAGCTGTCACCACATGCATAGGGAAGCTGAAATACTTCCTGACTTTTTTACGCTTTTTTTCCCCTCCCTCTTTTTCAAAAGAGGTTTTTGTTAAATGCTGGAGCCCTGCATGGCTCACAAACAGCTGCTGCTTGATACCTACAGCCCAGAGAAGCCCTGGAGAATAACAGGCTGTCATGGAGCCAACAGCATACAATTCACAAACTCTTGTGTCAGCTACAAAACTCCCCAGTCTGAAAGGTGAGGAAAATTAGGTGACAAAGCAGAATCTTCATAGGAAAGGCTGACTAACACTTTCAGGGATAGGAAAGGGGTTTCTTTGTGCTTTTGGCAGGGAATTCCTGTTTATATCACAGGATAAAACACCAAAAAAATCGCCATGCTCATCCTGAGCAAGCCAAGCTAAAGCATGACCTCAGGCTGGATGGAAAATGTGAACGTGCATAGGTGGTGGAAATTTCACTCTACAGTGGCAGGTAGCCCCAAAACAAAGCCTAGCAGGAAGGAAAACACTTTGGCCCCTTATGCTACCTCCTGCTCAGGCATTCGTACTTGGTCACTGAAACCCTTAACTCATCTGAGCTTGACTCCAGGCCTTTTGGTTCCTGACTTCAGAGAGTTGTCCAGGGACTGCCCCACATGAGGGCTGCCTTCTGGAAAGACTTTCCACATGGATCTCAGATCACACCCTGCTCCCAACATCTGACAGGCTTACTGAGATAGCACGATAATCTTAATTCAATTTCTCTTTCTCAGCTGTACAACACCAATGTCTTCAACACAGCTGCTCAAGACCTTTGCTCTCACCAGTAACCAAACTTCCTTTCTAACACTACCCTCTAGACACCTCCATTTTCTTGAAGCGAAAAAGATATAGAGAAGATGTGGAAATCTCCTAAATATTCACAATGAGTTCAACTTCATGCCCTAGAGAGCATGAGGCAAATGAAGGAAAGGTTGCTAACCCGACTTGTCCTTCATAAGCCTGGCTTACAAAGGGGATTTCCATTTTTACAAAGCAGCATTCTGTTGTGTGTCTCGTAGGGAGGATACAGAACATGCAGCTCTGAGATTTCAAAGTACCTCACTGTGACCCACAGGAATAGCACAGTTCAAAGATGGGCCCATTCAATCCCTCTGTTCTTAGGCCAGATGGACCTGCCCTAAGATCAATGCCAGAAAGGATGCTCTTCTGGGAAACTTCCCAATGCCCTTCTCAGCTGCACAACTGTGAACTAATTGCAACAGCTATGGCATGGTAGCACGGCTTTCATTTCTACCTCACTACCTGCAAGACCAATCAATGGACAAAACTTGAGGTCCCTGTGTGGGGAAAAGCCAGGGACAGATAAAAATATTACTAAAAAACATTAGGAAAGGGGAGAAACCAGACATTCGTGGGATTCCCTGACAGCTCCGTGCAGAAGGAAGGGCTGGGTTGGAAAAAACAGGGCCCCAGGTTCCTGCCAAGCTGTCTGAGGCCCGTCCTTTCCAAATAGCTCAAAGAAACAGCCAAGGCTCCCTTGTAACCCTTTCAGAACTCCTCTAGAGAGAAAGGCTGCTGTGGCCAGAGCTGCTCCCACAGAGCACCAGACTACTGGGGTCCCCTCATTCCTAGAAGGCTGTAAGCAGCAGAGACAATCTCCCCCCATGAGAGCTACTGAAGTGAGAGCTACAGCCACATTAACCCTCTGAATACCACTATGGAAAGCACCTATTTTAATGGTGATTGGGAGGTTTAAATAAATGCAGAGGAAAGGGAGATCTGCTGGTCACTTTGCAACATGAAATATCTAGAACCTACACAGAATATTTCAAAGAGATCTAAGATCAGGGATGGCTGCGGGGAGGTTATCAGTCAAGTAGTGCAAGACACTAAAAGATCTCAACTTGTTCTATATTGAATTAGATGCTTATTAGAACAGAAAACAGCATGTGACTTCCGTCACAACCACAAAATCCACTGGTGGCAGCTGAAAGCAGGAAGAGGAAGGAAAAAAAAAAAAGAGAAAGAAAAAAAAAGAATTGTATCAGCATGAACTGCCTATACCTGTTGCTCAGTTTTACATTTACTGCAATAATCAAAGAAAAACAACTGCATATTAATAAAAAATTCAGTGTTTAGCATGGTCAGAAGCCAGCAAGATATTAGTATATGTTAAGTTATGAGTTAGAAAATAAAGATACCATAGTGTTACTTACATAAAACCAATGTTTTACTCTTACTTGATGTACTGTTTTCATTTCTTGTCATCTCTATAAAGACAGCCAGACAATTATTAGAGGGCTGGGAAGATTTCCATTTAGAAATTGAAAAGAATGGGACTGTTTAGTTTAGAAGAGACAAATAAGAAGGGAGATGATAGAAACAGAGAATAAAGAGCGCAGAAAATCAAGCATTTCTGTTTGCCTTCGTGTAATAAGGGTGCAGAGGCTTTTGGCAAATTTGGGAAAAAAATAAAAAAGGAAACTTTTGCATAGTATGTAATTCACCTGGGGAACTCACTGCCACAGCTCAATGAGACTACAGTTTTTCCAGAAAGTAAAAATATATGATTAATGACAACATCCACACTAGACTACATAGAACAAAGTATTGTGAGAACTACAAGCCAGCGGTTAACAGGTGGAGGGTAAAAGCAGGCTTCCCCCCCAGACAGGGAATTTCACTGCTGCCCATCAGAACATTCTCTGTGCTTCTACTGAAGATGGTGGTGGTAGTTGCTCCGAAGCACAGGACAGGAGAACTAGACAGATTAGCAGCCCAGTCCAGGATGGCAAATCCTATGTTTACATTAGGGTAAGGTCAGTTTGTGGAGGCAGCTGAAATGAGAAAACCCAAAACCATTATGCAGTATTGGCTTGGGGGAAGGTATGAAACCCCTGTCACTTCCCTCCACCTATCAACATGGGCTGCTTGCTAGGAATAATGGGAAAGATCCTCATATCTTCTCTGAAAGGAAGTCATACAGTCAAAAAGAAACCTGCCTCCCTCAAGTTTTGAGAGCTATTTGCAATAACCATAATTGCCCAAGGCCAGCAGACACAGGTAATGCAGACATTGTGCCCCCTGTGCTCAGCTAGAGCCAGTCCAAGGGAGGCCCCAGACTGCAGCTCCAGCAAAGCCTCCCAGAAGTAGCTGAGCGGAGAGGCCACGCTCGCACAAGTCCACTGGTGCCCCGCTCTGCCCTGCTGCAAGGCCCCAGCTCTCGCCTCCAGCTCACAGCCCCAGCACTGGCTCCTACGCTCTCCCTGCACGCGGCCCAAACCCCCTTCGCCTCTGGAAAGGGTCCTGCGATTAATCTCACTTATTACCTCGGAAAAGTAACAGCGCAGCGGCTGCCAGCCAAGTCCGACTCAACAGCGTCTGGGGAACCGAGGCTGCAGGGCCAGGCCTCAGGCTGTCTGGGCAAGTCACGAGCTTTCCGCCTTTCCTCTCCCGGAGGCTCCAGACAGACAGAGCCAAGGCCTAGCTGTGGGAAGCAGGGATCCTTCAGGACTGTGCCAACCCATGGTGCTGAGGCTCAGGGCGATTTCTGAGCAGGATGGAGAATAATTGGACCTGCCATCACAAGTTTCTTTAGTGTGACCAAAATATATATAGAAAAAAAAAATACAAGGCAAGCCATGTATTTCTGAAGTTTAAGTCAGCCAATTCATTTCCACAGTTAACAAGTTGTCACCAGCGACCCTGGGAGATGTGTTAAAAAAAAAAAAAAAAAAAGGTAAGAGGTTGCCGGGGCGGGGGAAGGCTGTTACAGGCACAAATATGCATGGGTAGAGGAAGAACATGCACAAACTAGAGACAGGATGAGTTGCAAGAACGTACAGCTATCCAGGCAGTACTTTTATTTTTTGCCCGCCCTCCTCAAACCTCCTCTGACCAGAAGGTAATAATAGACCAAACCCCAAATCCGGGGCTCTCAGAAATGCTACTTCTCAAGGATCGCAGGCAGAATCAGTGTGACAGAGCTGCCAAGGAGACACAGACAGGGAATTGGTCACGGAAAAATCACTGTACCCACCCTCAATTACTACTCCACCTCAAATAAAGAAATTGAATTAATTTAGGCATTAAGGTAAAGAGAAAAGAGAAGAGGACAAGCCGTATGAGGAACAAGGAACAGACACTGTGGCTATGCTAGCACAGAGCTGGACTCAGTGCTGTTGGGCTGCTGCTGCTCTGGCACTTCTGTGCTGCTTAGCTAGGGAGGTGTTAAGGTCAATGCAGTTTGCTCAAACCGAACTGAAGGCCTATTGTGTAGCCCTCAGTGCCTGCTGCTTTCTCCCTTCATTTCCTCCAGAAGCATCAGTGCAGCACAGTCTCCAAGTTAGCTTGCACCCAGATGCTGTGCAAACAAACAGGCTCTGACCACTTGGCAAGTGTGGCACAGGACAGCAGTTGGGCAGCCTCTACCTTGCAAGAGACCGCAGGGAGCTTGAAACAAATGATTTGGAAGAGAATAAAGTCACTATCAATCCTTAAGATGCAGAGCTACAAGGCAACTCATATGTAACAAAAAGAAATAATTTATTCTTATAAAAACTTGGCGTTAGCTGCCAAGATCCCTGGGAATTCTCTCCTCTTTACTTCCAGCTGCAAGCCCATATGTAGTTAGCTCTTTCCCACAGCCCCTACTGCAACATCCATGCTGCTTCTGCCATGCTAAGCCCACCCTGGCCTAGCTCACGAGTCTTGCAAAAAAGCAAGACTCCCATCAACTGCTCACCCTGCTATCATTGTGAGAATCACCTTGCACATTAGCACGTCTCTTGGCTATTCTAGTATCACTCTTCTCATAGCTCTTCAGAGCCTGTCTAGTCAGCCTGATTTCTTATTTTACATTCCACACCTCCAAAATTTAAAATAAAAACTGAGGAAACAATGAAGCCACTTTCACCTTCCCTTTACGTCAAATGCAGCAAGCTGCCCCTTTGACACAAAGGATCAAGACCTGTGAACCACAGTTAGCCTGTGACAGTTATCTGGGGTCTTTCCGGCAAAACGCAGTTTCAGTGGAAATAGAGAAGCCATTTACACCAGCACAGAACAAACTCTCAAAAGAGATCAGAGACTCTTCTACATCCTCACAAGTTCAAAGGATACATACTTAGTATGATCAGAGCAGAACATCTGAAACCTAGAACATGTAGTACATGTACCTCTAGAGCAGTAAATGAAACCAGCATGAAGCAGCAGTAGGCACTAGGTGGGGAAGGAGGATATAAAGTATCCACTACCCAGCTGAGGCTAACGAAGGCCAGTGATTAAAAACAAGGTCCTGGTTTGGGAGATTGCAAAAGCTGCATAAGATCATCAGGGGATGCAGCACAGGGGTCTTAGTTTGTGAGCTGGGGTGTGCAAGAGAGTGGAGCGTACAATCATTTTTCTGTGTAGAATTTTTGGGATACAAATAAATACGTCTGCTATTAGAACAGGCATAGGAAGCTAACGTTTTAAGTGGTCCTGGATTTCCTGCACCCATATTGTTCAGTTGATTTGAACGTGAGCAGTAAACATATGCAATGTGATCCAGCAGCACCTACTATGTGAACGCTCTAACTATGCTGGAATAGGCATGAAGTCCGATTCCTTCAAAAAGCTGCAGGCTTACTGCACATCAGGTATTTCCAGAATTTCCAGACACGAGGCATACTGTTTGGGGTTCCTGAAAGCCTGAGATACCAAATGTCTGGGTGGCATCGTCTAGTTTCCCACCCAATTTGATACTTCCAGGCAAGGAAAAATAAAAATGAAAATACACAAAGCAGAGCCTGTTTGGGAACCTGGACATATGGCAGGGATGTGCACACAGACTGTGAAGCCCTGAGCAGCTGCCGCTGTTACTACCACTGAGAATGACACCAGAGCAAACTAAACTTAGAAACCCTTAGATCAGAAAATTGAAAAAGTCTGGTTTTATACAATTTAACCCAGATTAGACACCCTGCCAACAAAACATCACTTCTCGATGAACCTGAGTACCTTGGCTGAAATGATGAGCTAAGAAGTATTTCGGGCATGTCAAGCAAGGAGAAGAAGAGAATCCCTTGTTTCTGACTGCAGTAGCCCTCCCAGGCTGTCTGGTATAATTTGGGCTGCCATTCTATCCTCTGATTGATGACAAGGAAGCTTGCTTGCCTGCCTCCCCTAACCAAGCTAGATAAATCTGTCAGAAGATCCCAGGAAAAAATATGCTGAGTACTTTAGAAGAGCTACGTTGGTCTTGTCTTTAGGTTTGAGAAAGATGTTATGAGAGAACAAGAAGCTAATGAAACAGAGGTCTGAGAAAACACTGACCATTTCACTGCTGAATTCTTGCCAACAGACTGCCCATATGAGTTCTAAAAGATGAACCTGAGCAAGGATGGCTGCTGTTGAATCCAAGGTGCCCACTGAAAACACAGAAATCTGTACCAGTTAGAAGGAAATCCAGGTCCTGGAGATTAAGTGACCTGCAGAGCCCAAGTTATTCTTTGAGGAGAAATCCACTGTCTTTTTCAAAAAAACAAGTGACACAGAAGCTGCAGATTCCAGTGTCAGAAGCTTCTAGGAACATCTACCGTCCCCACCACTAGGGATTATGCAACTATTTGCCAACAGGTACTCAAAAGTTCGCTCAGGTTCTGAATCAACAAGCTTTGTTCTCTTAAACACCTGATTTTTTACCTTTATTATGCAACTGGAGAACGCTCTCAAGAGACTGCTTTTTCAAAAGCAGTGCTAGTAAGGTCTTGGCTTCAGTGACTGGAAATTAGTTTCACTGGTTAATGAGGAATCACTTTCATATTTGTTGTCCTTAGATTATATTACTAAAATTGTGATAAAAATTATATATGGGAATCTTAAATATTTCTACTACAAAACATGTAACCATGTTTAGTGCCTTTACAGCAGAATGTGAAAGGGTGACAATCCTGCCTGATGGATAGACTGAGAAGCTGAGAGAGAACTGAATTAGGGCACTGAGACAGGACTAGGGTTAAAGAAGGAGAGAGCAGATTTGGCATAGCCTCAATGAGCTACAGAGGGCAACAAAGGCAGGGCTGCAGCAAATGTGGCAGAGGCAGAGAGCCACATTACAGTAGTCAGAAGTAAGCCCATGTACAACTTGGAACACCTCACCTCTTGTGTAGGCCTGCAGGCTTCTTTGTCTGGGGCACACTGAAAGCCTAAATCATCATTTAAGTGGGAATAGCTCCAATGCTTATAGAAAGTGACCAAAAAAAAAAATCTCAAAAGGCACAGCAGTACAGATTTATAAAATAACATTTTAACATATCCAGAACTGTTCTCTGCCTCTATATTACAAACTCAAGATCTCCTTTGCCTTTTGGCAAGCAGACTACTGATTTGGCACCTCATCTCATACAGTCAAAAGAATTCAACAAAAGAAGGGAGAACTTCTTTTGAGAAACATTTAGATAAGTCAGTACTGGGAGAGTGGGAATTAAAGAGAAGGAAAGTTTGTCAGTAAGAATAGCCTGAATCCTACAGACTGCAAGCATCAAAACAAAATTTTCAAACAAACCTCAGCAGCACTAAAATGGCTTAGATTTACCACAGAGCCATACAAAAACTGTAAGGACTGAGTTTCAGAGGCAGATGTTTGAACTGGAGCCAAGTGCAAGCCAGATAAGAGACCCATTTACAAAACATTTCCATCCTTGCTGAATTCTACAACTGATAGACCAGAACCTTAATGGAACAAAACAGGAAGCTTTTCTTCAGTTATCCAGCACTGAGCACAGGCTGACACCCATCAGATGACCCTGCTTGCTCCAATGTAACAGATAAAGTAGCAGAAAAGGCATTTACAATACAAGATAGCCATCTCCGTATATTATGACCTTGTTATTCCTTTTGGAATTCTCTCATTAAATAGAAGTTCACAGCCCAAGTAATTCAGCACTGCCTCAAGAAGCCCTTTTTTTTTCATTTCCAGATTTACATAAAATTTTTAACTCCTGGTATTCTGGCCATTCGATGCAAGCAGCCATGAAGTAATTCAATACAGGGTCTTAAGACATCTTTCTGTCTCTTGCTCCAAGGATAAAAACAGAGCAACTGAGGTACTAAAAGACTAAATGCTTCATAAAAGGTGTGAAGATGGAATCTTATACCAGCTGTGGCCAGACAATTCTGAAGTACTTTCGGATTGCTGTACAAAATAAAACAGAATTTCTAAAGACATTAAACTATGCATACGATGCTAGATGAGGCACAGCCCTGGAAGTCATTCAGAGTGGAGTTCTGGGCATTAAATGGTGGCTTCTGAGATCTACAGGTAACATATAACTGAAATGGTTTCAGAGCAACACGGTAATTACAGTGACTTCTGCAGTTCTGCAACAGAAGATTCTGACCATGAGTAATCCTTTTCCAGCTATGTCTGAGTCTACGCAGAGGTGCAAACAGGGTTGAGAAAGGAACAGAAGCTCTAGGATGTAGAGAGCTACATAGCTCTCAAGCTATGTAGGAGGGGAAGGCAGTTTACACCTGTTAGATAGGTTCTTTATTTGGATTAGGCAATAGCTCGCCTGGCTGGGCTCCAAGAGCAGAATCACCACCACCTCTCTCAATAACTCTAAACGCCAGAGGCAAACATTGTGCTGGAACAGAAACAGGCCAGGAATTCATTTCTTACATTCCTCTTCTTTAGGCAGGATGAAAAGCAGTGACTGATGAAATAAGAACAATTTTACTTGAGCTTTCCAAATCCCATTCCAATCCTTCTATTGAAGGACCCATTTGGGAAAGGATGACCACTCATGTCACATGCCTTCTGCACTGTGTGTCTGCCTCTCTCACCTCCCTCCATCGTCCAGTAGCATTCAGGCACCAATGGCAAGAATCAGTATTTTCATGTATACAGTGCTTTCCAGTCCTAAACTCATGTGTTGGAGAAGCTCTGCCTCATTATTCTATTTTAAAAGACAAAAACGAAGGCTTAGGCTAAGGAATAAATAATATTTACTGAAGCGGCAAAGGAAGAACTCAAGTCTCCAGCAGTTCGGGGCCTGTATTCAGCCTAGTCTACTGCAACAAGCTCGCCTTGCTCCTAGCTTCCAAGATCCCGAATCCATGGGGTTAATCTTGCTGCTCTTTCAGTCCCAGGAAGAATGGTTTTACTGCAGAATCACAGTCCTCTGCCCTGAGTCCCATGGGTATATCAGCCATAAATATAAATTCCAATGTCCAAAATTAATAAAGAGCATAAAGAAGCCATCTGAAAAAGAAACTTTCATAAACACTGCAAGATGCTGCTCTATCTTTGAACAATCTAAACTTGATATTCAAGGAAAAAGCATGAAGATGAGGCCTTACTGGAGATTTCTGCAGTATCAGGTATAAGTTTGCATTCTGCATATATGCCTCAACACCAGCAAACCTAAACTTACAGATCTAGGGATGAGAAATGATCAAAGAGAAAGAGGCATTTCGCTTTCATCCTACATGTTCATCCATGCCCTTATTTCACCATGAACCTGCCAGCTCTGGGAACATCTCTGTTTTCATAGGCCTAGTTTCTAGGATAGTCCTGAGAAGAACAAGTACCAGGCCCTTAAATGTTATCTTCTGAGCAAGAAGCCAAACACAAATTATGAATGAGCTCCTGAGTGCATTGCATTCTTCTTCAAAAAGCTGGAGCAGCAATTTTAACTTACCTGACTGCTGAAGAGACAGATCTTTTGTCAGCTATATGAATGTCTGACTGAAGAGCCCACAATGACCCTCTTTTGTTGAGTGGTGACCGGTGGCTCTGTGGGGCAGCAGCATTCCCCTTGCTTATAGCTCCACTTGCCAAGTTCAGGTTTGTTAACTAAAGAGGCAAAAAAAAAAGGCATCAGAAACAAGTAAAAGCCAAGAAAAGAGCAGAAGGTGTCATTAAGTAACCTGGATAGAGTATGTGCTAAGAGAAGTAAGACTGCTAGAGAAGGGAAATTGTCAGATGCAGAAAAACTGTGCTAGTTGCATCAAGCAGTGGCAGAGATGACACTGACAGCCACCATGCTTGAGATGAGTTCAAGTACCAGCATTAAAACTACAACCCCTCCATTCACAGAAGAACAAAGGAGGAAGAGGACAACAATAGGGCTAAAATCCCAAAGTAATAAAGCAACATCACATTCCTGCCATGTGAAAAATAAACTCTACGTGCACTAATCAAAAGCTAGAAGTTCATGTTACACAGAGCAGAGACCAGAGCGTCTGCCCAGTCATCACGAGCTCTGTCACTAAGCCAGCCTATGCATCTGTCCTCTCCCTACCCCTCTCTATGCATACATACAGGCACAACCCAACAGCATATGTACCTTGGATATAAAATTCAAAACCAAACTCTACCACACAGGAAAGAAACTTCTCACCCAACCACTTCCAAACTGTTCACACAAATAAATACACTAGTTAATGATAGCCTAAAATCATGTTAGGTGTATGTTTGTTATATCAAGCTCTAAAGAAATTATCTATGTTTTAAGCTTATAAGATGTATTCCATTGTTTCTTTCTCCGAGCATTCTTCTTGTGTTGTTTACCTTCTTGAAAGATCAAACTCTGCAAGCAGACACTATCTGTTTATTTATTTAAGTGAGCCTAAATACATAACGTAATGGTTATCTACTACAGCAGTGTAAGTATTAGTTTACATTCGGAAAAAAAAACCACCACATTTTATGAAGGTTACAAAACACTCCAAAGGTTGCAAAGCTAAGATTCCCAGTCAGGCATTGCCAGAATTAAGTTTATGACTACCTTTAATTACATGATCTCATGCTGCTTTTTAGGAGCACAGAACAGACCTGGTTCTGCACCAAGATTAAGGTCATATGGCAAGCAAAACTTACCTGTATTACCCCTGCTCGCTTTTACAGCAACTGGGAGGCATACAGCCAATGAGACATATGACACAGACAGAGGAGAGTCTAACAACTAGCCCTGCATCTTCTCCAGATCTCAAAGGTGACGCTTATTAAGTCACTTAAGTGTGACTTAACTTAAGCATAGCTTGTGAATTCCCAGCTTTGAGATCTTAACAATGCTCTTTACCAGAATTTGTGCGCAATTACTCAAACAAGTACATACCAGCTTCATTTCAATACACTATGCTTATACCTACAATAGACTTGTGCAGGACTGCAGACTTCGTATCCTCTGACTGAACTCTGGAACATGAACTAACATTGCTACTGGCGACACAGTAGGTTGCCACTCCTTCTGTGGTTTGGTAGTACAAGGCATCTAAGCATTTTGTAAGTTCAGAAATCTTAACTCGTACTTCGAATTCTGGACAGGATAAAATTATAGTGGTTATGCACTAGGCTTCTGTCCACTCCTCCAAAAGCGACTGCTTTTGTCTCATCCCTTCTCAGCTCTATCCCTTCCTGTTCTTGCTCCTTGTCTGTGTGTCATTATTCTGACCTAGTCAGTCCCACCTTCCACATTTCAGGTGTCATTCTCCTTGGTCTGCTCAGTTCTGTTTCGTTCTTACAGACTTCCAGCACTGGCCTCCCCACTACTTCTGGCACCTGAGCCACACCATTTCAGGCCTGGAACTTTCCATGGGAGTAGTTACTTGATCTGTCTTCCCACACTTTTGTTCTTAGTTCCTCTTCCAGTTGCTCACATGCCCTATATTCAAGTGGTTCTAGTTTTATTCCCCTCCCCAGCCTGCTCCTTTTGCCATCCTTTTTGTTCACCTAGTCCCAGAATGTAGGGTCCTCGTTGGATCACATTTACCACACCGCCATTCCTTCCACTTCTGTCCTTTTGCCTGAATGGTTCTCAGTGTCCTCTCCCAAATTGTGTCCAGGTCCAAATTTCACAACCTCCTTGTCCTAGCTGTTCTCCACACCTTGGCAGAATTCCCACTCATTCTACACTCAAGTCAGTCAGGCTCTCAACCCAACATGGACCAGGTCACTGAGAACACAGGAGAAGGGGGTCTCAAGCCTCAGTACTCTAGAGGTGCAAATACAGGAAAAATTCAGTTTAGCATCCTCAGTGTGGAGGGAACCTCGAGGAAGCTGAGAAGCTCTAGCAGGTGCTGCTGAGTATATTCCACCTGAAGCTTTTCAGATAGTTACTGTGCAATCAAGCTTGGACAAAATTTTAAATTCCAAATTGCTATTCCAAAGCATGGGAGATCCAGAGATTTAAAAGAAAAGTTCTGTAGATATTAAAATGCACAGAATATATATATATATTTTTTTTTATCCAGCCTTGGTTTTGGCTGGAACACTTCACCTTGCCTGAAGTGCTCTGAAAAGTGAACATTAAGCACAGAAAACATGAGTCCAAATGGATGAAGTTTCAGAACATTACAAGCAATTTAAAACAAGGTCTTACAGTGGGACATATCAGGCAAGCTTAGTAATGGGCAGTGCTACCCATCTTATATAGAAAACAGCATTAGGTGTCATTTTGCTGCCTCTACCTCACCCTTAAATGTTGCTGTCTTCTGTAGAATTTAATTAAAAATTAAAGCATTTTCATTGCAATAACAGAAAACTTCAAATTAGGTTTAGTTCTGATTGTGCCAGGCACTATACAAATACCTAACAATGACAGTTTCTGGCCACAAAGAGTTTATTGTCTGAAAAGAAGCAAGAATGGCAAATGAGGCAAACACAGAGGCCAACATGGTAAATGAAATAGGATATATACAATTCTTAGCTTGTCAGCAACAGTCATCACAACTTTGTTAACACATCCAATGTGTGAGATGAAGATGACTTTATCCAGTTCTCCCTCCTCATCATCTTGATACCAAGAACCATTTAGTCTGATGAATTACCACCTCATCCCTGCTCTATTAATGCGATATGCTTTCCTCTCTAACACTGTATCATTCTTTATTTGAAAGCTGTCTTTCTAAGCAAAGCAGGTGAGCAAATAGCTTAGCATGGGTAGTAGGGACATTTCACACATTCCAGATAGACAGGTGTTTAAACTGCAGGATTAAATACAGCCAATGGATTCAGAATAACTGAGAGAACACCAGCGAGACTATAAGGTTTAGCTGCAGCCAGCCCACCCAGATGGGTGTTACTGCTTGTTACTGTGCCATGCACTGAGATATTTCAGCTGCTATAATTAGCTTGCCAGGACCTTGCCTTGGTGGATTGCTGGGGCACCCCCAACACATCTGTGCTCCGCAGAGTAGCTCTAATTTTCTAGTCACTAGTCCTCCTGTGCACCTGATGAAACTGTATTCTTCCCTTTATAGAGGCAAATACTTAGCAGCAAATCAATTGTTACTTTGGCTTACAAGAAGATCATATATAGCACCTGGATCAAAGCAGATACCAAAATCTCTATAAAGAATAGCTTGCAGCTTCAGAAATTGTGGGAGTGGAAAAAAAAAAAAAAAAATTAAAAAAACAAAACATACACAATAAAAAAAAAAACAACAAAACCAACAACAAAAAAAACCAAGAAAGGCAGGCTAGTGGGGCTCAACAGGGAAGGTCATTATTGGTGTGGATCTACAAGAATAAAGTTAGTTTTCACATTGAGTTGTATCAAGATGGGTTCAAACTCTCCTGCTTGGTAAGATTCCTGTTTTCCACTAGCAGGGAGGGACTTCACAACACTTTTTCTGACACTGACAGTATGACAGGAGACCTGTGTGTGCTGCACTGCACGCTTCAAGCATCCCTATTTTCAAACACCTCTCCTCACATCAATACGTTCTCTGTGGAGTCTGTAAAAGGCAAGATAATACACAGCTAATATCTCTCATGATAGAATGATTGATAAAGTTTTGCCACAATTTTTTACATGTTGGGAACAGCAAAAAGGTCACAAGCTGAAAGGAACATGCTGAGTGAAGAACACAGTGGGATAGTAAATCCCAAAAAGCTTTCATGGAAGGCGGAGAGCCCACTTGATATACTTCTACTTATTATCTAACATCAAGAAATAGGGGAGGGAGGAACATGTGGGTTATCACAGCCATATCGATAAATAGAGCCTTGTGTTAGAAAACCTAACAGCACATACTGTTATAGTTAGTTCGATACAAAGCTAATAAGCCAAAAGACAAATTATTGCATAATGCCAAAAAACTTTTTTCTTTTTTCTCCCCCCCCTCCCCCCTCCCCCCAGTTTTATGCGTTCCAAGGTAAGTTTGTGACTGCAATGCGCTTGCCTTCTTGACAGCAGAGACACATAAGCTTAAAATAACTGGTCTCTACGGCCTTGCTTTATTAAGATAAATTTATTTCTGAATAAATTCAAGATTGAAAGCAAGGCAACAACACAGAATGACACCTGAAAGTGCTGGATATAAGAGTTGAGGGGTTTGTTTTTGTTAATCTGCTTTATAATTTAAATAGGAAATAGGAAATCTCCAAATACAGATAGGAAGAAAGAAAATTCCAGGATAGAATTTGTTTCAAATGAATAGCATCCTACAGACAAAGACCCATTGTATAGTACCTTTAAGAAACCACAAGCAAGAGTCAAAAGAGGAGCTTACTATCTTTCACATTTCTGATCTACATTATACTAGTCTTTCAATAGTTTCCCATTATCATATTCAAGAACCTTTTTTCTATAATAAAATGAGTATTTTCATCTTGATCTTGTCTAATGTTTCAAATAAGCTAAAGCAGCAAATGTTAACAAAAAACAAAAACTAAAAAAAAAAAAAAAAAAAAAAAATCAGTGCTGCAGATCAGCCTCCATGGATTCAGGAAAAGCCTCCTAAAAGCCTGAGAGTTTCTCTTGCTAGTTTCCAGGAGTCAACCAGGGTGAACAGGGACACATCATCACTAGAAATTGTTACTCTGCCCCTCTTGGCAGAGAGTGGACAAGTGACTTAAATTTTCATTACCAACATCCTGAACAGCAGAACCTGAGTTTCACTGGTCAATGTGTTACAGCACTGAGCAAGCAATGCCCTACAAAAAATGCCTACTTCACACTCCCCAGTTGGTAGTTTTAGTATTTTTCTGCCAGAGGCCAGTCATATCCTGTTGCCTATAAAGTACTGGGGACTGGAGATCTGCAAAGTCTAAAGACCATTTCTCTTACTTGGAGTCACACTTGCATCCTCTCCAGGTCACACATCTCATTTCCATTTGGATCTTTCTGATTGATGAGGAGGAAAAGGGATCCAGAGTTAGAGACATATTTCAAAGATCAAGACTAAAAGATATGCCAAAAGAACGCAGTCATCATAGGCCTACTTTATTGTCTCTTCCAAAAAAAACTTCAATATGATAAAACGTTCACAGCCTGAAACAGGAGGAGACCTAATGCCACAGTTTTTGGCACAATGTACCCTTATCAACAAGTTTTATAGGTATATATGAACATTAACAGTTCACTGAGAAACCTTTTCCTTTAAAGAAAGATTGGACAGGGATCATGGTAAGACACACGTAAGATCACTGCTCCTCTACCTTACGACCAAACCAGAATCTTTAGGTTCTGATGCCTCAGACAGGACAAGATGACACTATATCATAAGCTCAAAGAAGGAAGCATTCCACTAAAACACTGAAAACCTGCAAAATGTCTCATCATTTGTAGTATCTTCTCCTTTGCCTTTAAATCTATTTTTTCCTGTGTGCTCAGTTTCTTGACTCCTTCAAGACCCTTCAGTCAATCCCTAATTTTCCATTTTATTACTTACCATTCCTCCAGCAATGCCACCTTTATCCAATAGCTTGTAAAAGAAATGTTTCTTTTCTTCCATTACCTGGCTTCCATAGTTGCTATATTTTCACCTGCCAAGACTTTCTCAGACACACATACCCCTGAGGCTTTCAAGATCAGTGAAATGTTTATATTCCTGGGAACAGAGGGGAAGAGCTAACAACTTGCCATTAAAAAAAAAATAATAATTTTGCTGCATTCTTTCAGTTATATTTTTCTTCTTTCAGCCTTCAGAGATGACTATGACTAGATGCTACAACAATATAAATATTAACTGTTAATCTGTCCTCTCCCCAGTCTGTATGTTGCATTTTCTTGGCTTCACCACAGAGCTCCCATGTATATCTGTGATGTAGCGCAGGCTAGCATGACTTGGTCTAACAGAGCACCCAGGTCTTCCAGTACTATCGGAAACAGTCCACCTGCCTTGCCTTCCTTAATGCATCAAGATACTGGAATCCAACAGGCCATCCCAGTATGTGAAACATCACAACCTGCCTCTTTCCTTAAGAGGCAAAGGAAACCCCAAACCACAAATCTCTAACACACCTTTCACTGTCTGAATAATAGCACAAAATATAGCTACTACAAATTCCTTGAAGAAACCATGTAATACAGATATTTCTAGGACCACCTTTTTGTTACCCAGGCCAGCTTGCTGACCACACCCCATACTAACACATCTTCATTTTATGTACAGATTTGAATTTGCAGGAGCTACCAGCCAGAAGAAGGGAACAACTGGGGCTAACAGGCTGGGAAGTGTGAAATCTGTGTGTGTACCAAGGCTGATCTGGCCAAAGGCCTGTGACATTCCTTCTCTGCTCACAGAGCTTACCAGCTTACAGGATATACATATGCATACAGAGCACAAGTGTTCCAGTCTCCAGAAAATGTTCCAGACAAAGACCTGCCAGAGACATTCCTGGGAAACCTGACAAACTTGCAAATTCCTTTGTAGTGTCTCCAGCGTATGCATCCATTTAACAATGGAAAAAAAAAAAACCACCAAGTTAGTGCTGCTGCTGCTGTGGATGGCTGAACTCTCTTCTTCCTTCTCCTTAAAAAGTCAGACTTTCATTTAGACACTCTCTGCCTCAAAGCTTCCCAGTGGGAGTGATTTTGATAAGGCACAGTCCTGCCAAATGTTTGATGATCAGGGTGTAATCTTTCCCATAACGTGAGTTCTAGCTGCTCAGCCTGGCCCATTTGGTGACTCTCTGCAGATCTGCAGATGTTGCTGCATCATAACAAAAGCCTCTGCTCCTATTCCCTTTGGAGCCTCAGAGCAGAAGGGGTTCAATTTGGGCACTGCAGAAACTACATTGACATTTTCACTTCCTACAATCTCTGCTGAGACCAGTTATATTACTGCTGATGCTACAGATCAGTAGTATTAAAAGTAATTCCAGCTCCTGTGTGAAGAGCCTGGGGATGAGGAGGAGATGGGGCCCTGCAGTAGTGCAGAGCTGTGCGAAAGGAGGAAAGAAAAATATCCCTCAGACGTCATCTCCTGGCTTCTTGCTCCTCTTCCTAGTTACAGCAAGATGCCTTTTTCCTTTACACTTCCCTTCCTCTCCATCAGTGGAAGGGTAAAAGCCAACCAAATGGTTACATAACAAAAAAAAACCTGATTAAGACTCAGATAAGGAAGGCTGAGTCTGAAAAAAACCCTTTGGTGGGGAAAATATCCCCACCAAATTTCTGCAGATATTTGCTGCACCCTGAGTTTCATGGTCTTTTTGCAGTCACCGTGTTGGGCTGCTCAGGTCTAGAACTCAAAGAGCTGATGCTCACTGGGACCCGTACAGTACATTTTGGCACACTGGCAGTTTGCTTTGTGGCACTTTTCCTCTGCTGAGGACAAGGCAGGCCAGGGTACCACACTGTGTAACTGAGACCTGATGTTAAGCTGAAGCTCACTATTTTGGGATTCCAGTGGCCTATTATTCCCACAAGGTCACTCTGGGGCACTGTAAAGTGCCCATTCCAATTCTTCCTCACTCCCTCTCCCCTGTCCTAAGGTTTAGTAAACTCATCTGCTTCTTGCTCATTTCCACCTTCTGTCCAAATGAAAAATGTAGAATGAGAAAAGTGCTCCATCCTCCTATGGATCTGTCAGCATGTTTGCAGGAATCCTGGCTGCTGGATCTTGGGTGCTGACTGGCTGCATAGCAGAGGTGGAGGCAGCTCGGTATAGCCCTTGCCTGGGTGGTCTGATGTTATCCCTGTGATTAAACTCCCTGGCTAGAAGAATTGGAGCTATTCCTAATGATAGCTAGGTCCTGAAATCTCACACTCTCCCTCACAGAGAGGGGCAGAGCTCCTATCAGGCTTCCCCTCCTCCTTCTCTTCCTCCTCCTCCTGGCGAAGCTGGCCAATTCAACACATTCTTCAGTTCACTAGCATTAATAACTACAAAGTACTACAGCCTGGTAGATATCAACTGCAGCCCCCCCCACCAGCCAGTGATAGGGACCTCACACAGATCCAGCATTGCAGAAGAAAGACTTCTTTTTACCTTACAGCATATTTCAGAGAGAAGTAGCATGCTATTCACAAAGAAAAAACACATACATAGCCAGGATCCAGCCACCTGGCTCTGGATCTACACACATGCTGTGCATTTTAACATCCTCCCTGTAGAAAGTCCTGCAATACAAGCACGTGGAAATATTTTATGCTAAACACACATGAAGTAAAGACTTAAGGATTAATGCCTGGTAAGGAACACAGCAGAGGGAAAAGAACTCTGGATTATTTTGGTCACAGCCTTCATCCATCTATCCATCGGGAAAGGCCAATGGCTAACAGTAGGTACAGACGAAAAAACCCTCTTAGTTCAGCTGTCCAGAAGTAACATAGTAGCCAGTAAGGTCCCTATATCACAAATCAAGGCAAGAAAGGCAATTAAGTCCCTATACAATGAAAGGGGCTTACTGAACTCTATCTTCAGGCTTCATTCCCCACCTCACCACCAATGTATCTGCCTTCATTCTCCAGTAGTACTGTTACTATCTTAGGCTCATGATAGGCAATGGGCAAACTGAACAAGAAAACTTCAGGACAATTGAAAAATTGAGTTGAGTATCATTAACACACTGACAACACTGCAGGTGAATCACTACACTACACATACTGACAAAGACATCATCACTCTGTAAAAATAATTAGCAATCATTTGTATGCCATAACTAGGGAAATCGCTAATTTCAGATACTGATTTCCTCACAAGTGTCTCAGTAGCCCACTTATCAAAATAAATATTTAGTTTGACTACAGTAATGTAGCAAAGAAAAAGTCATAAATGTGGAAGCAGCAGCATAGCACACGTTCCTCAGTAGTAAAGACAAAAGGTCAGTTCAGAGCAATGGCCCAGCAAACACGCTATCCTGCCTGACATACTTCAGAAGATGGAAGAAATTTTAGTTTCCATGCATCTAACTGAAACATCTTATTGATAAGGAAAATTAATTTATTATTTCTGTATGTTAAAATCTAGGGATCTATCATTTGCAAAATGCTCATTATTCTGTCTGAGGTAACTATGCCTGTTAAGCTTTCTGCCTTAGTGGTGTCTTGTTGCAGGAAGTTTCAGAACGTAAGTATATTCTGTGACAATAACTATTCACTTTTATTATCAGTTTTTACTCTGATGTCTTCCTAGTAAACTGAACATTCCCTTCTTATTA
Organism: Pygoscelis adeliae; assembly: GCF_000699105.1. Lineage (NCBI taxonomy): Eukaryota > Metazoa > Chordata > Aves > Sphenisciformes > Spheniscidae > Pygoscelis > Pygoscelis adeliae. Next base: position 5,601,419 of record NW_008824356.1, on the reverse strand, counting down.
TGAGAAAGATGAATAAAATCAACTTTATTCACCTTGTCATCCACTGCTCTGTATAACTCCTTCATACCTATCTCGTCCCTAAACAAACTTAATATTTTCACTTCCTCCTTAAAAGTGCATTTTGCAGTTAATTGTTGTAGTCACTCATCTGTGAATCCCAGTTATTTTTCCTGAATTCACTTTAGGAATGGCAACCAGAACCGAAAACAGTTTTTCAAGGGAGCGCATGTAATTGATGCTTACATAATTACATATTATTTCCTATCCTGTTCCTTAAACATGCTAATAATTTCTGTTTGTTGCCTTTACTGCTTGACTTCGAACAGGTATCTCCACTGAGCTTTCCAGAACAACACTCATTTTTTCTTCCCTAAATGATTAATTTAAAGCTTATTACTTTAAGTGGTTAAAATTACTGCTTGTCATGTAATCAGTTATTTGTAAACACTGAACTTCATCTGCCATTATCTTGCCCAGTTAATGCAGTTGTTAAATTTCTCATAGCCTTTCTCATAATAATCAACAAAAGAATACAGAAGTACTGACAAATTACGAGGAAGTAGGCTCAAGTTTACATTTACAGCACACACTTAACTTCACAGTAACTGAACACCTGGACACTTGTGGCCCACATTACACTGAAGGTAACAAGAAGTTACCTCATGTAGTAAACATGAGCTGCAAAAGCATGTGTTCACATGGATGAACACAACAGAGTAGTTAATCTACTGTAAATTCACACCCCATATTACCTTGCAATAACTTGCTTTTATAACCATTCTTTAGGTAATAATATGCCAATCATTATGAACCTCCTCCGTTCAAATCTTTAATTTTACACTCCATCATGTGCATTCTGTGTTCTGCATCTTCAGTTATCCACTTGCTGTATAGCAAACTGGCTAGTTATTCTTTTGTTTGCTTTCTGTCTGTTTTTGATCTATAACAAAACTTTACCTCTCACCCTACAGATACCTGGCTTGCTTAACAGTCCTTGCTGAAAGCTTGTCAAAAACTTTTGTGAAAGTTTGAACAACAAGAACCAGTTCCACTACATGCTATTTTTCTCAGTTCAAAGAACTCCAATAGATCAAGACATGGGTTGGGTGTTTTGGTGTTTTTTTGGGTTGTTTTGGTTTTTTGTTTTTTTTTTTTTTTGACTGAATTATGTTTATCCAGGTGAATTAAAATTCCATTTTTATTTCAATTTAATATATATCTGCTAGTAGAGCAAGACTCGCTGCTTTAATTTACAGGAAACTTTAAGGTCCTTATTACAGATAAGCACATTTGTTGCCTTTCTGTCCTCTATACCAGCTTTACCACTGACCACACCTTTCAGTAGAAACTTTGCCATTTCACTGTTGCATTTCTGAGCTCCGAAATGTGTACCATCCAGCCACAGAAGTCTCACAAAACATTTATTTTCCTATCTATTCTCCTAGAAGCTTAACTTTATTACCCGGGGGCGGGGGGGGAATATATCTCCTCTGTATCTACTACAGTGAAAAATAATGCAAAAGAAATTATTTAATATCTCTAACGCCCATATCCTCCAAAATTTGTTTCTACAGACCTAGACTATATCCCCACTGAATTAATAAATTAATCTATCAATAGCATATTTAAGGAAATCTGATTTCCTGTGGCATCCCCGCGTGTCTCCCTGGCCAATAACCACATCATTCACAAGTCTGCTACCCACAGTATCTTCAAGATCTTTCCTCCCTATGTCCCCCTAACTTACAAGCAAGCAGCAGCACATGCTGCAGCTAGTTCCAAATTAGAAGCCTGTTCACTGCTCATTAATATACGCATTCTGACTGACTAGGCAGCAGTCCAAACAGAACAGATATGTTGAAGTTACTTGATTTTAGCCCTCAACTGAAACACCCTCATGGGCCTTGCGCTTCTATGCACTTAACATTTTTCACGAAACAGGTAAGAACGTACTATCTTCAAGACTAATTTAGTTGAAACTTGGGGAATTTGGACAGGGGCTTTCTCTTTCTTGTTTTCTTACGACCTTTTGAGCTCAGATGTCTCCTTATTATCCTACTCATCCATGAACTTACCAGGTTAATGCTGGATCCTCAAAGGCACACATTTTCCATAGAGATCTCTGTGTTTCTTGCTCCCAAATGTATTGGGTAGTTAACTAGAGGAAGACCTTGTTATTTTTTGATACTATGGAGTACTATAGTTAGATGGTCAGTACTGCAAAAATCAGGCAGTGTTTGAAAGATCTCTTATGGATAGAGGTATGTAATTCTCACTGGTTATCATAACCTCAGAATCAGCTTTATTATTATATTTTTTGTAATAATTTTATGTAATCACAAAAGCATTTTAAATCTGTGTTTTTAAGTAAATAAAATGGAATAAAATTCCTCAGAAGTAAAAACTAATGTTCATTGTTAACAGCTGTATTTAACAATAAAGATTCTCCTTAGCAGCTGACGTCATCTACCTGGACTTGTGCAAAGCATTTGACACTGTCCCGCACGACATCCTTCTCTCTAAATTGGAGAGACATGGATTTGACAGATGGACCACTCAGTGGATAAGGAATTGGCTGGATGGTCGCACTCAAAAGAGTTGCGGTCAACAGCTCGATGTCCAAGTGGAGACCAGTGACGAGTTGCGTTCCTCAGGGGTCAGTATTGGGACCAGCACTGTTTAACGTCTTTGTCAGCAACATGGACAGTGGGATTGAGCGCACCCTCAGCAAGTTTGCCGACGACACCAAGCTGTGTGGTTCGGTCAACACACTAGAGGGAAGGGATGCCACCCAGAGGGACCTTGACAGGCTTGAGAGGTGGGCCCATGCAAACCTCATGAAGTTCAACAAGGCCAAGTACAAGGTCCTGCATGTGGGTCAGGGCAATTCCAAGCACAAATATGGGCTGGGCGGAGAATGGATTGAGAGCAGCCCTGAGGAGAAGGACTTGGGGGTGTTGGTTGATGAGAAGCTCAACATGATCCAGCAATGTGCGCTTGGCAGCCCAGAAAGCCAACCATATCCTAGGCTGCATCAAAAGAAGCATGACCAGCAGATCAAGGGAGGTGATTCTCCCCCTCAACTCTGCTCTGGTGAGACCCCACCTGGAATACTCCATTCAGCTCTGGGGCCCCCCAACATAAGAAGGACATGGACCTGTTGGAGTGAGTCCAGAGGAGGGCCACAAAGATGATCAGAGGGCTGGAGCACCCCTCCTATGAAGACAGGCCGAGAGAGTTGGAGTTGTTCAGCTTGGAGAACAGAAAGCTCCAGGGAGACCTTATTGCAGCCTTTCAGTACCTGAAGGGGGCCTACAAGAAAGCTGGAGAGGGGCTTTTTACAAGGGCATGTAGTGACAGGACATGGGGTAATGGCTTTAAACTGAAAGAGGGTAGATTTAGATTAGACATAAGGAAAAAATTCTTCACTATGAGGGTGGTGAGGCACTGGAACAGGTTGCCCAGAGAAGATGAAGATTCCCCATCCTTGGAAGTTTTCAAGGCCAGGCTAGATGAGGCTTTGAGCAACCTGGTCTAGTGGAAGGTGTCCCTGCCCATGGCAGGGGGGTTGGAACTAGATGATCTTTAAGGTCCCTTCCAACCCAAACCATTCTATGATTCACTGCATTTATTAATTTGTAATGCTGAATATTTATCTTTCATAACCTAACTTGAGATTGTCATACTCCAGTGTGTCTTTAAGGCAACATCTTTCCTGCACTTACCATTAAAGACAGTTACAGAAGTTACCCAAACAGCCGCTCCTTTTCTAGTCTAGGATAGAATAATACTGCTCCTCTTTTCTCTCTATTCATCTCTCTCATTCCTGCAACTGGGCAGTAAGGCACCATACAGTGATGCAGGGGTTTAAGTAATGATTCTTATGGGTTCTAGATCAATATTTCTATTGTATACCACTGTGAAGGCACCCTTGTTTTCTCCATGTTGCAAGCATGAAGATGCACTGATGAAATTTTATACGATATAACAAAAAATATTTTTCAAAAATACAAATTAATGAAAGGCAAAATGTTCTCACACACTTCGTCAGACAGTCTGTGAGGACTGAAAACTAACTGCGTACAAGGCAGTGAAATCACACATCAGTAAGACTTTACCTTTCTACCATCTCCACCTCCCATATTATAAGAACTGTTTACTTTGAGTATCACTGTGAAGTTCCCATCTAGTTTTTCAGAAATGAATGGAGAGGACTGACAAGACAAAAAGCTGATGTAATCAGAAAAATCTTGTTTTCTTAAGATGACAGATTTTAAATATCTTGTTCAAAGCTCATCAGATACTTACACTTAAAATTTTCCCTTTGAACATTGTAATTTCAGCAGCCAATTGGCTTAATAAATTAAACTGATTTAATACAGAGGGTAGCATACAAGAGTGTAAGAGAGAAAATGTGAAACAGGTGCTTTGGGCATGGGTAGGAAACAGTGAAGAACAGCCAGGATTGGAGAGGGACAGAGGTGGACTTCCAACCAGAATGGCAACATCATTCCAAGCACAGCTGCTAAGGCTACATTCCTGGGAACCCCAGAGACCCACACTACTGCACGGATACCAGAAGCAATTCTCACAAGAATCGTAATGGAAAACAAGCTTCCCAGCTGCTCTTGGAAGGAGGTAATGTATTCAGAGTACCCCCACCCCCAAGACACAGCTGGGCACAACACAGGGAACGAAGCCACAGACAAATGCATTCAACTCTCACATAGAAGTTCTTGCCCTTGGAAGAGAAACACAGTCCACAGCAATAGTAGTATTTTCAAAAGCCTTTTACACATCCACTCCAAATCAATAGTCCTAATCTTGCCATTAAACATAATTAAATCCAAATATCAAGTCCCTTTCATACCAGCCAGGTACTTTCCAACAAGGTAGACTAACTCCAAGTTTCTGGAGTGGCTTTAAACAATTGTGCTATTTTTATTATGTAGGTAAGTGATGTTCTCTTCCAGGGATCATCTTCATGCCAATTTATTTTAGAATGTTTTTACTTTAAAAGTACTATTATATTCCAAGTGGCTTAAACAGAGCAGTGAAAAGGGGGAAGATAACAATTCAGTCTCCTGTCTAGAAATGCATAGGAAAGTAGTGCCCTGTTTAACTAAATCACCCTCATACAAGCCCTATCTCTAACCTTCTCTCAGCTTTCAATCCCTTACTTTTCCTGTCCCAAAGCCACCAGGGTTTCATAACCCAGAGTCCCCAAACACTCCCATTCTAAGTCTTTCCCCCTTTCAACCCATACCAATGGTCTCTGACTTCTCAATGCTCTCCAGCTGTTTACTAAATCCTCTCCCACATGTTTCTCTATCTGTTCTGCCCCTATCGTCCCCCCTCCTGGTTCAGACTAATTCCTTGTCTGCCCAAATCTATAACCACGCAGTGCTCCCAAATAGCTTCACCAATATCTACCCTTCTGCAAATCACTTTCCAAACTGCCAGCCTACTCTGTAATGCCTGCACTTCTCCTATACATTCAATCCCCCTGCTTCAAATCCATATCCATACCTAGTGGCTCAACGCCAGGTGTCCTGGTTCCAGGTCCTTCAACAATGAGCCCAACCCTCCAGTTTTGCCTGTACAGGCACTTGCTGCTATACTATTATGCTTTTATTGTATGCTGGTACCTCTTGTCACCCTTCATTGTCAAGGCAGCCTTGTCTTCCCACAGAACTAAAACCCTTGGTCCTTGTTGCAAGACAGGCTTTAAAAACTAGGGTGTATCAAAAAAAAAAAATCAGAATGACTCTTAGATGACAGAAGAGTAGAATTTGTCCAGGGGGCAAAAAAAAGCGCAAGTAGTAGCCATATGCTTTAGCTATGTTCCTTTGGGCTTTGCAGTTACATTTGAACCTTCTAAAACGTCACTGTTTCAGGTATGATTAAAATAATAGTCTCAGCTTAGAAATTACTATATATTCAGTACTGAAGAATCAGATTGCCTTAAAAGAAAAACTGTCCTCAACTAAACCAACCAAATTTTCATACTAAGCAAGCTTCAGATTTCATCTCTGCAAAGGGATTATTGCAGAACCATGGCCTCAAGAATCACAGTAGAGAGCAGATGTCTAGAACTGAATGGATGCAGGCTCAGGAAGGAAATTCATTGTCAGATAGAGCTCCAGCTCTAAACTTTTCATTGACTTGTGAATCCCTTTCTGCATGGATCTTTTTCATGACAACTGAAGACCACTAAGACACAACCCAACCCATGTTTCTATATTTCACGACAGAAGCAAAGCCCGTACAAACACGGGGTAGTAGTGTAGCCGAATACAAAATATATCAAGGTCACTCAGAAAATCTACATTGTCTGCTAGAAGCTGAAGTCTTTATTGTTTGCTTGTCACAAAGAAGGGAATTAGCACCTTCATTCTCCTTCTATACGTTTCCCACCTCTTCTGTGGGAAAGTATCCTGGGAGAACCCAGAAGCAAAGAGCAATGCAGACACATACACCACGACCAACACATTTCCAGAGCTACCACTGCACTTCATAGCCACTTTCAGGCTTGAGTGTACCTACACTAATTGACTGACTGGTGGCTAAACAGGTTTCAGCCTCCACCATCTACAATTACCAGAGTATGCTCTTTTGTCACCCAACACAGCTGTGCTCAGGAAGCTACCCAGCCCTTCCCATGTAGATCTTTGTGGATTCCCCCTTCTATACTTCCTAATTTAACTAGCAGTAACTAGCTATGGTAGGAATACAGAATTTAAAAATCACCTAATAACTATATAAATGGCAGCAAGCAGACAACTTGGGTTCTCTAGACAGATCTAAGAAAGCACAGCAGTTGGAGCTGAGTGGGAAATGAGTGTTTTCAGGGAGAAAGTCTAGGAATTTATTTTTAAAAGTTCTTTTCTGAAAAGACTTAAAATGAAATAGATGCATTTCAATTTTTTCCCCAAATATTTGTTTAGATACTAATTTTTATCCAAGGAGGCAGTTTCCATCATATATTTAGCTTTCAACAAATCAGCATTTCCTGAATGAAAATTTTTCACTACCAAATTTTTTGAACGGTTTTGCTAACAAAGTTTAGCTTAAAAAAGCTGAATTCTGATTTCATTAAGAGAACCAGACTGACAGCGCTGAATATTACTGGACAAGCAAACAAGCTTCTCCTGATGTTCCCCATACCACTTCAGGCTTTGAAAGATCAAATTCTCTAAGTAGGGTCTGGCCTAACGTAAGATCAGGCCTCAGCATCACTGGCATATTCAGTTCTCTGGCATATTCACATCCTCTGCTGAGTCCATCAACAAGAAGGTGCTTTGCTTTTGTGACCTACCCTTTAAAGTTCAAGACCCATCTGCAAAGACCAGACTGCCTGTGTTAGTTATGGAACTGCCCAGACTGAATCAAAACCTTGAACTAGATGTAGAAGGGTCCAAAAATCTATTCAGCTTCCTAGAGTTATGAATGCACCCCACCTTTTGAAAAAGACATATCGCCAATCATCTAACCAGATATTCAAAATCCAAACATATAACAATAAAACTGAAAAAGCAAAAAGAAGCAAATAGCAGCAGCTATTGCAACTATTAAACATGCCTCAGAAAACTTAGCAAAACATCACTGTTAAAACAAGACTTCCAAAATCAAAGTATCAGCGCAAAGATATTTAAACTGTTTGTCCCCAGCAAGTAAAGAAGGAAAAAATTAATTTCCAAGGCAAAGTGCCTATCCTGGAGAACCTCTAATTGGCAGCTTAATTCACTGAGAAGTGTCCAACTTGAACACTTTTGATGAACACAACTATAGCATATTATAAAGAAAAAAAATGACTACGTGTGTAGCCATTTAGGACATAACAACTCAAAAAGAAATATGAAACTAAATGGAATTCTACCAGAAGCCAATGTAAGTTTGATCTATACCACCATGTTTAGCAAAAAGATTATCATATAGCATGCTAGTAAGTACTTCATTATGTCTTTACGATGTTATTGGAATACAGAATTTACATCAGAACCCATTCTGCAGACTTCCATTCCCAGCACTGTGATGGCACGCTGGAGGAATGAGGAAGCAAATCGCATGGAAGCACAGATCTGAGAAAACTTGGTTTTATTGTTTAATAAGACCAAGCATGGATTTGGTTTTTTTATCACATATTTACTAATCCTCTGCCCAGTCTCACTTTCTTCTATAAAAGGACTATTAGCAACGTTCTTGTCATCTCATAGAATATCAAAATTCTGGTTGCTGTAAACACTTCAAAACAACAATACAACAGAAATCGATTTTCATGAGATTTACTCCTTCCAGCATGTCTCAGCCCAGTGCTGACACAGAAGCCTGTGACAGACTTTTCTGTTGTCACAGGGACTCTAGCTTTACCACTTACATACCTGCTGTGTAAGGAGACTCATGTGGCTTGGTGGGGAATACTGACAGGCTGCTTGCTTTTCTGCCAGCTGCTGCAGTTCTACTGCTACCATATTGGGGCTATAATGTTTGCCCTGGGAAGAAGTATCTTCTGCATCTTTGTGCATCCTGGCTGAGCCCACACGCTGCCCACTTGCACTGCGATGGCACAAACCTACCAAACAAACATTTGGATACGCTTAGTGAGTGGTATGTCAGACTCTCAGCCTGCTGATCACAGAAATACAAAAGCAGGTGTGATACTTTCTGCAGATTCTAGGGAGAATACAGACTTCTACATTGCCTATATGAGCTTTTGTCAATTCCAAACCTGTATTCTCTTTACCATAATGTATCTAATGGCACCCAATTCCAGAGAATATTGGCTGCTGTTACCTAAGTTAAATCTATAATATTTTTCCTTAAAAACAAATGGATCCCTTTAAAGAAGCTACTCAGCTGGGAAGTCAGATTTATTTTAATGCTAGAAAGGTTGTCAATATATATACAGCAACCCTAGTGAACATGTGCTGATCTTGACGTAAAACCTAAAGCAAATGTATACCATTAAAAATATATATATATTATCAGGACCACAGCTGTTAGCCTGTGTATGGTTCTCAAAACTTTCCTAATAGATTACAGTCTGCATTCATAAATTCCTACAGTTTCTTCTACCCCTCAGATTCCCACTTAGGGACATGGTTTAGGGGTGGACTTGGCAGTGTTAGGTTAGCGGTTGGACTCTGATCTTAACTATGTTCTACCCCAGAATGGTAAATGAGAGGTCTCTAGATCTTGTCTTTAAGATACTCTTGGATATGACAGTATTGTATCTAATTCTCTAGGACCTTTCAGTAATGATTCATTCAGATCCTTCTTTTTTGGAGGTCTTGACACACCTTTAAGTATTCAACAATTGTGACGTTTCGTTAAAGGATTTCTCCGCATGACAGAGAAACACAGAACTAAGAACAGCACATAGACTGAGACAGGACTTCCGCTAACGAAAACTACATTAAAATCACTAAAGATAAACAAGAGATCAGTAATACAGTCAAGTGAAGATATACAATACTTCATTTCCCAGCTCTTTTTGAATAAGTTCAAAGGCTGAGTTCAAAGTTCGAGGCTGAGGGGAGACCTTATCGCTCTCTACAACTACCTGAAAGGACGTTGTAGGGATAGGATGAGAGGAAACGGCCTCAAATTGTGCCAGAGGAGGTTTAGATTGGATATTGGGAAAAATTCCTTCACTGAAAGGGTTGTCAAGCATTGGAACAGGCTGTCCAGGGAAGTGGTTGAGTCACCATCCCTGGAGGTATTTAAAAGATGCGTAGACGTGACACTTAGGGACATGGTTTAGTGGTGGACTTGGCAGTGTTAGGTTAACGGTTGGACTCTGATCTTAAGAGTCTTTTCCAACCTAAATGATTCTATGATTCCCTGTTCATCTGCTCAATAAAAGGGCATCTTTGGCAAACAAGGGCTGCTTCCTGCACTCCTCCTTTCCTTAAGAAATTTAGCACCATTCAACAAGACTTGTAATTCTGGAAATGTAAAATTTCTACCTACTCCAGAACAGAAATAACACAATCTCTATACTGAACTAGCAGGTTATTATGTATCCCAGAACACTCACCTACTTTTGCAGAGGATGGTCGGGACAATCTTTGGCTGTAGATCTGAGCAGCTCTCTGAAAAGATGAGAATGGGCCAATGGTGTAGCTACCAGAATGACAATGATGTAACCCTGCAAGGCTAGAAGCCTCACTGGACACTGGGTTTGTGAAGACAGAAGAGCTGTCAGGAGCTGTGCTCTGCAAGGAGGGTAGTGGGCATGGGGACTGAATCAGCCTGGGACCAACTGGAGGAGCTGGCAATGAATGGTGACCAGGCACCTGTGGGTTTTCAGAGGCTGCAGGTTGAGGTGGTATCCAGGAACTGGTACTTCTCTGGAACGTGGCACCAGAAACAGAGGAAGAAGCACTAGGAGGGCCGCACCGAGGTAATTTCACTTCAGCATTTAAGGAGAAGGTGGGTCCTTCTGGAACTACACAAAGATAATGAGCACACTACATGAGAAAAAGCTGCTTTTCAGGGCCTTCAGATAATATCAACACACCAAAGATGCCTCTACTCAGACACACTAAAGTCAAAATGACCTCATCGACCAGCAAAGACAAGAAGAGGCTCTCCATGATGAATATCCTCTTTCAAAGCTTGCCATATCTAGGTCTTCCCCCACAGAAGGGCAGCTAACTTTCATACTGCTCACTCTACAGTATCTTCTCTTGGGTTTAAAAGAAAAACCTGCAGAATCTTCCCCAAAATTGGGCATTTGAATCTCTGTTTGAACCCAAAGGTTCCAACCTTTGTTTAAAACAGTATTAAAAACAGTATATGCATTCATTATTTTTTTCTTGATGATGACTTAAGCCAGTTCACTTACAGGTTGATTTAACTTCTTTGGGTTTATAGCCTTTTAATGCTCCTTCTGCAGGCAGATCTGCAACTGAACTTTTGGGCTGATCACCTTTTATTTTTTTCACCACCTCAGGATGCTCTGTAACAAAATCAAGGAGTTAAGAAGTAGAACAATGCAAACTGTGATATCATTAGAACAGGGCTGCAGAATTTAAACCTTGTTACAGTGGACTTTCTTGCTAATATTTATTGTAGACCATGCAAATCTATTGATCACAATTATGCTGTCCTGTACAGTAGCATGGCACTGCACTTCCTTCCATGGAAGGCCTAATTAAGCTCAAATATACAGACTCTGCCCTCCAATAGGTACACTTACTGTAGGCAGCACAATTTAACAGGCCTTGATTTCTCTCATCCCTTACTTTGATTTCAGGGTTCTCTGTTCATTTCAAACCTCAGTGCCTTCAGTTTGCACATTCTCATTTCAGTCATGAGCCACCATATCTAGTTCCTTATAAATGATAGTCCAGATTCATCCCATTTCACTTCAGACAAAGAAGGCAGGAGTGCAGTTACTGTAGTCTTCACATACAGAGTCAGTTAAAGGGGGGGTGGGGGGGAGGGGAAAGCTACACAACAAAGATACACAACCTCAAGAAACCTGAACAACATTCTGGAGGCATTATTCTCTTTCCATAGACTGAAGTTAAACTGGATTTGTCTGGGCAACATCATCTCAGAACTGCCTGCAACACTTACCCCCTTCAGGCTGCTTCTCTGACTGGTTACTGGTGTTGTTGGGTTTTTTGCTTGTGGCGTTTGTTCCTAGGAAGACACTTGCTGACTTGTTTTTGTGTGTGTAAAATGTCAGCACTTCCTCCAGGTCACTTTCACTACAATAAGGAGAGAAGAATGGATGTAAGTGAGGATTCTAAGTTTTTCTGCCTTCATGTAACAATCAAAGGCAAGAAACAATAAGGAGACTGAAGAGGGGAGTGGGAAAAAAAGGTGAGGCCAGACAAGCTAATGATTTGCTCAGTTCTGCAGGGTAAGAGCAGAAGGAAAGGAACGTGCCTTGGTTAAACCTGAGATTCCCACTGAAATGCCATTTTCTTACGCAGTAGAAAATTCAAGGCATTCAGAAGCCTTCCCAGGATAAACAAAGAGCAAGTGAAAACTCCAAACACATTTTTGGGGAGATCAGCACAACAGAGGAGATTCAGTTCACAGCTAAATTTGTGAATCTTTCCCAGGTGCTCTCTAGAACAAGCAGCTATCATGTTCATGAGAGAACTCAGCTCAGCCTCTGTTTTATAGTCATCATTAGTAGTTTCAATTCAACAACATGGGGAGAAGAGGAAAGACGAGGGAAGAGCTTGTTAATTAGCCAAAACTACAGGACAAACAAACAGAAAAGTCAATATTTTGTGAATCTTACAAAACTTGCATACATTTCTCATTTTCTTTACAAGAAGAGAGTTTAACTGCCCCAATGTCCTAAGCACCTGTTGGTCCAAACCAGTATCAGTTACTTGGCCATTCATATTAGAGCTCGTGCAAGCTGTAATTCTAATTGTTTTGATATCTAACATGCATTCCTTTTGTTTTATAGTGTTGCATTAGTGAATGTGTATATAGCAAAGCAAACACCAAAAGCAAGAATGTAGTGCCAGTAGCACTACAAGAAAACATAACAGAGGAATATATATTTGCATAGCAGCAGTTTAATCCTTCAAAATGTCCTCTGCATATCACACTTGTACTAGTCTTAGCTAGCCTGAGCTTTGTTAAAAGTAATGTCTAAAGCTGATCCCACTGGAGTTTGGATGTTCAGGGCACGCTGAGAAGTTCACCTTTTCTCTGAAACCAATGAAAATAGAGGTGAAGAGGAAATGTAAGAATGAAAAGTTGTTGGAAGGTGCTTTAAGCTTTTAAATGAATTTACCAGCATAAGTATATACTTTTACATTGCACTGAGTATGTTTAGAAGCAATGGTTGCAGCATGTGTATAACTAAACACAATGCAATCCATGTGATATCAAAGTTAAAGAGTCAATGAGACAACCCCAATTATTAAGTGGCAACATTTATTACCCATTTTCTCCAGTGTTGCACTCACTGTACTGCAGAACAAACACTCAAAGTGGAAATCTATCCCCTTTGCTTGGCTCCAAATGACTAGCTCACTGATTGAAGCTTCAAGTACAGCGCAAAGTAGTGTCAGATGTCAGAGTTTTCAAATATACCTCATACTTCATAAGAAGCAGAAAGATCATCACTAGAAATTGTCTGATGTTGGCAAACTGGCTTTTGCTGTTCTTTATCACTCAGACAGATGATCCAGCAAAAATCTCCAGCCCCAGCCTAGACTGTGCATGAAGCCATGATGGCACAGTAGCCAGTAAGATGGAAACAGAATAGTATGCAGTTCTGCCCCAAACAGCCATCTGTTGCATTTCTGGTGGGCAGTACTGACAGGCATTTTCAGGCATTTCTGGCAAAAAGCAAAATGACCTGCCCTAAGAGGCAACAGTCATTTTAGTGGCCAGAGATGTCAGAGAACCAAGAGCATGCCGTGGGCCCATGTAATCTGCATTTCTAGTGATAGGAGTAGATGCTATGGTATATGGTAGTCAGCCGTCTTGAGTATCATTCTTTTATAGAACTCTATCTGAAAAGCAGTGAGATTTTTCTTGGAGCCTGCTGCGGTAATGACTCCATCAATTATATTAGCAAAATGTAAAAATTCATTGTTTTCATGAGAATGTAGCATCAAAAGAGACTGAAGCCTCCTGAAATTAGTTAAGAAGCCTCATCTATCACCCACTTCTAATCAGTCACTGAGTGCTATCCAAACCGAGAAAAAGAAAGAACAGTTTCGTTACTGATCATCAAAAAGAAGCAGTGACTGTCAACCTTCCCAGAGAAGATAGAAAGGCATTAAAAAGGCAGGTGAACTCTACCTGTCCAGATATTGACGGGGTCCTTGCCCATATAGTTATGTCATATATGTGTCAAATAATATGAGTCAAAAGGAATCAGGTATTGTTCTCAAGAATCAGAGACTTTGAGGACATAATTCTGGTTCACTGAATAATTTCAGACCTCTCCATAGTCAGATAGCTATAATACCATTGGTTTTCATACAATGCTACAGGCCATAAAGAGTATTTACCTATTTTCAAAATATGTTTCCTACCAGACTCTTGTAAGTTTAAGGCAGATAAAGTTCAAAGCATGCACAGTTAGAAAATACTGCTTTTTCATTGTGAAAGTAACTGCTTGCACTGAACCGCCTCAGCAAGCCAAATAAGAGATAGGATGAAGACAGGGGGTCTAACTCCCTGGAGGGGAGGAAGGCCTTCCTCATCTCAGAAAGTCCAGACCTGGAGAGTTCCTAAAGAGAGGTAGCAAGCATGAGATTTGTTTCTGAGAGCAGAAACTTGAGAGCCAGAGCTGCAACAACTGTTCACCACAGCAGCTCAAGGCCATCTGAGCAGCAGCTCTAGTTTCATTCTCCTTCCAAAGTACTGCCACATTTGCTTCAGCATCACAGGAAAGGAGACCATTAGCTCATCAGCATCAGCTTGAAATTTACACAGACCAGGACAATCACTGCTGTCCTTTGGGAATCTACTTAACAGTCAAAATGTCTATTCTATGTCCTTCTCTATGCACCAGATGCTGATGCTACAAGTGTTTGGTTGCTGGAAGGGAGAAAAGAGAAAAGACAAGTTCTCTGTCCCCCAGCAAGAGCAGGGGCAGGTGCTACGGTCAATAAAGGTATCTAGAGGCCTTTAGATCAATCAGATCATCTTCAGAACAATCCCATCACCTTCAAGGCTGGAAGATCCTTTATCAAAGGGAATAAACTCCATTCCTACCTTGCTCTGGTAATAAAGTTCTGAAAACCTTCAGGATTCACTCCCTCCTCCTCCTCTTCCTGTTTCTTTTTTGATCGCTTCTGAACCATCTGCTCCGTTTCCTGTTAATAAGCAGTATCAGTAAGTGTCTCTATGTAGTTACGTCATGTTCCACAGCATAGCTACAGCTCAGAGAAGACAAAAAACAATTCCACGGGATCTAAGAAAAGAGAACGTCAACTCCAAAGAGCCAAATTATTTCACTATGTGCAACAGAATAGATAAATATAGAGCCCCAGAGACAGCATGCTAAGCATACACTAAACTCCTCATTCCTCCACCTGACATAACTTATTAGAATTGATTTGCTGAGACGAGGTCAAGTCTTCACAAACACGTGCTGCTCCTTCAAATATACTCTTTGCTGGGACATAAGGAAGTAGGGGGAGCAGAAAGTAATTCTTTATAGATATTAGGTCCCCTTTCTACTTCTGCTGTTTCTGTCACAAATAGAGAGTTCCTCAAAATAGCTTTTATTTGAGCATCTGTCCCAAAAGGAGATATTCAGGAAGAAAGAAGGACAAAAATACAAAATTATATTAAAGAAACTCAATCAAGGAGATCTGCTGAGGGCATCCACATTTCCTACTGTAAACTAGGAGTTCTCCTCTTGAGTTAATTTCTCTTGTCATGCAGCAAATTGCTGAAGGCTTATCTATATACCAAAAAATATACTGCTTTAGCAAAAGCAAAGAAAGTAGAACAGTACAGCCTGTGGCAAATATGCATTTATACACTAAAATATACTGGAATAAAAGATGGTAAGCCTTTGTGTGTGAGAATGGGAGCAAGCTCTCAGATATAAGTGATCTTTCTATTTTACACCAGTAGAACTTGTTGACACTAGGTGGTATTGATACAAACATTTTTGTATCAATATGTTAATTAAAACATTAATTAAAAAAACCCTACAGGACTGTCTGAAATACCAATACCAGCATACAAGCTTTATCTGACCAGACTTGACCTCCACTTCATTGCTTCCTACCGGTAGTCTGAGCATTCCCAGGACAAAAGGGTCAGATACATCTTTTGAAAGATAATTCAAGAGGGGGAAGAAAAAGCCACTCTGGGACATGTTTCTACCCTTCAGTGAAAGTCTGGACAATATGTTATCTGTTTTACTTAGTTTGTTGGAGGTAGTATTTTTTCTTCTGTAGGAGTCCCGTACTAAATCTGAAGTTACAAGTCAGTGGAAGAAGTCTATATGTTGGAATCAGACATCAAAAAACCTCATACCCAAGAGTCTCTCAATGGCTTAAACGTGTACATCCTAAAACCTCAAGTGATCTGTTCTCACTTGTTCTAATTGAGAAAATATGTTTATGCACTTAATTATTACCAGTTACACAGCTTTATTTTGTGAATTTACTGAAGAGTTAGCAGAAAATCCTGATGTTTGAATACAATTTGAGTGGAAATTATATCCAAAGCAGCTGCATTCTTTACTCACCACAGAGCCACCCGAGTGTTTTGTGGTTACTCCCAACACACTAATTCAGTGAGCATTAGGCATACAAGGCACTCCCTGGAACAGATTTGGTTCGATATCAACCTTGCTTTGACAGATCAAGTTACCAGATGTCAGTTCTGACAAGGTAATGTAAGTGAACATCCTCTGCTAACGAGTAGGAGCTTGGAGGCCTGTGTGCACAGCAGCCTCTGAAAGCAAAATTTAAACTACCCTTGTTCTAACACTAAAGAAATTCTAGGGGGCAAAGGAAAGGGGAAGCTGTTCTTGTAAAACAAGGATTAGCATGAAACCACTATGCTAAGAACAGCATCTTCTACATCTAAAGAGGTGAAAATTATTTAAATTAGGACATACTTCTTATCACTGAGCATGCAGAGTCCCATACTACAAATAGGTAGCAGCCCCTCAGTATACCAAACAAATGGGAAAATACATATTTCATACTGTTCTGTATTAAAAAAATTATCTCTAAAGAAGCATCATAAAAATAGGGAGAAATGGGAAAAGGCATTACAAAGCACTAGAATCAAAGACAAGCCAAAGAAAAAGCAAACTGCCAGTTAAATTCCACTTCATTTCAACACTTCTTTTTACTTTTATGCACATGATTACTGGACTGCATATATAATGTAGTAATACTGTTGTCTATCTGACTATTTGAACAAACTACCATTACTGGATGTGCAACTGCAAACAGACTATGTACGTTACAGAACAGAGCCTTTGAAACAGCCTGCTGTCTTGACTATGACAGCAGCCAGCAGGAGATACTTTAGAAGAAGAGAACAGAAACCAAAAGAGCTACCAAAAGAAGGATCAAGAAAGAATTGGTCACCTTGTTATAACAGATTATGAACTCGCCCAGCTGGTGCGCCAGGACACGACGACGATCATTTAGTCCTAAACGACGGCTGGGGAGCAGCATCCTCAAGGACTGCTGAAGATTGCTGGCAGCTCGCTTCAGAAAGCGTATGACAAGCTCCTGCGAGCAAGAGAGATGGAGTTAACAATGGACCAGCTGCAAGATGTGGGGAGAAGAGAACAGAGGTACTACAGCAGCTAATGACTGGCAAGAACTAAACACAGTGTCCTGAGAAAATGAGCTGACAACTGGCAGGCAAAAGCATTCTGCAATGTGCATTTTTAATATAGCCCTACAAATCCAAGGTGAGGGGAGAAGAACGATGGTGTGCCTTGCCTGAGGTGGGTCAGAATTGGGAACACTTGAGGGGAGTTTGTCTGAAAAGCATGGCAGATGAAGAAAACAAAAAAAACAAGCAGCAAAAAGCAGCAACAACACAGAATAACCTGTAAAGTCCAATACCTTAGGAGAACATTTCCAAAAAACAACCTGCAATGTGTTAAAGAAGGCCTGTGATGAAGCCTACTGACATAAAATCCTCTCAGCACTATCACAGGGAAGGGGATCTTGGTCAGATATCTCCACTACAGTCATGTAGCCCCATCTCATCACTTTCGTATTTGTATACTATTGCCACAGCCTCTCCACAGCAACAGATGACTACATCTACAACCATGTAATTCCAATCCCCCACCATGTCTGTTTGACCTCTGGTGGGGGAAACATATGGCAAGGCAGATCCTAAGGCGAGATGCATCCTGTGGGTGTTCTGAACCCTTTCTGTCTCCCCTCTGGATATGCTTTCGGTTAGGAGCTCTGCTAATGCATAAATGAGCAGCCTCACAGCCAAACTATTGGATTTCACAGCTCGCCTCTCACTGCCATTACTCCAGGCTGGTTTGATCTGTTATTTTAAACATTATTTTTCACAGTACAGCAGACAAAGTGACTCTCAAAAAGCCAGTTTTAATTTCCACTTGGAAAGAGCAGGGGTAACATTTTCCACTGAGTCGACTGATTATTCTTGACACACAATTTTATCTCTGAACTGCACTGGCTGTTTCCCTGCAACATGCATTCAGCAAGAATACATTTGGATTTGCAGAAAGCTCAAGAGCCTACTGTACAAAGCTCTTTTAGGAAGGTTTGTGAGGGGTTCTGGGCTTGCTGCACTCTTTAAAGTGTATATACATCAAATATAGGGCCTTAAAATATGGACTAGAAAAATTCATCACATGGTTTTTAAAAAAAAAAAAAACAAACCAAAAACCCAACACCTATGCTAGAAAGCAACTTTCTCTCCTCAGTGGCTTTTACTTTTTTATTTCCCTCTATCTAGAATGCAAGGAAGATTCCTAAGCACAGATGCCTGCAAAGAGTAAAACAGTACATCGGAGCCAAAGCTTAACCAGGTACCTGTTCTATCTGAGTAATGTATGCTTTGTTTAACGCAGCAGAAACTGGATACTGCCAAGTAATCTTAAAGAATCTTAGAGAGAAGAATTCAAAAGCAGGTAAGCTCAGAGATCAGTGAAGGAGAACCAGTGAAAGATCTGAGCAGCCTGAATGTCAACCACACTCAGGCCATTAAGAGCTGTCTACTCTATCACTACCTAGATATCAGTCAGCTGTCCTACCTTGTCCGTATATTAAAAATACAGCACTTGCACCTGGACAAAGATAGACAACCATAATCTCAGTTGGACTTCAGTTCTTCCAAGGATGGGAATTGACCTCAGAACTCTCAAGGCAGATTTCAGCTTGGCTTCTCAGTCTGGCCAACACAAAGCTTCTTACCATTTGCTCATCCTCTTTGGCAGCCCAGGCAGGATTCTGGATCTGGTCACCAGCCTCCTTCATCAGTCGCAACTGAACGTGCTGTAGATAGGCAGAGAAAGCCCTGCGAGCTTGCACTTTGCTGTGGACCAAGAGAATCAGTCAGCTATCTTCAGAGTAGTAATGGGAACAGTTACAGCAGTCAGGCACAGCTTATGGACCAAAGTACGGTTGGCAAGGACCTCCTAGGTGCACAAATGTTGAAGCTCAAGGGAAGGAGGACCCCTTCACCCCACCAGTATTTTCAAGGAGACCTTCAGTTCACCAAGATGGGGGAGGTATTGCAGGAGGTAGAGAGCGTCTGCTGTCTTTTTTAAGTTCTAAGATCATCTCTAAAAACGGAATGCTCTTCTTGCCTTTTCACAGCCTTAGCTACTCTCTTCCAAAAGCCAATAACAGGAACATCAGCAAAACTGTGTATTTTTAAACCAAATTCAAGGCTCTCTTGGGCCTCTGTCTTCTCAAGCATTTTGAACACCACAACAACAGACCATAAAATAAATAAAGGGCTTGGTACTGGTGCCAGAGCTATAACAAAAGCCCTGCAAATCCCATTGGAAATGAAAGAATTAAATCTGTGAAAGTGAGCTCTTCCCCTGCTGGCCCAAGGACACAAGCCAAATTTCATTGAGCAAGGCACCACTGAAGAATGAAAGAACATCAGCAAAATCTGCTGCACAGCTGGCTGAACATGTTATGAAGCTGTGAGCATGAACCGAGGAGAGGACTGGGGTAGGACTGGGAGGGACACATTGCTTCTCATTCCATCACAATGGTAGTCACTTTAGCACATGCATCTGTTGTCAGAGAAATTGCTGAAAGCTTTGCCTAATTCTGTTCATTGCCATCTTGGCCTAAACCCTCTTCTCCAACATTCTGCTCCCTGAGTCTCCAACTCTTCCTCAGTTTTCCACATAGTCGCTACAAGCTGTCCCTTGAATTACCAAGCATGATTTCTCCTTTCCTTTTCATAAGGATGTAGAAGCAGATGGGCTTTAGTGTCAGTGACAGATTCCCCTTCTATCACAGGCAATGTCCTAATCTTTTCTATAAAATTATCAAATTTCATCTTAAAACAAACTAGAGTTTTTAACCCATTACTTTTCTGGAATATTATTCCAGAACTTACTGTTCTAATAATTAGGAACCTTCTTTTACTACCCAGCCTAGCTTCATTCATGAGCAGTTTATATTTGCTTTTTCTTTCTCCAACATTGTCCTGTATCTTAAATAAGTTCATCCCTGATGGGTCTTCTACCTTGAATGTATTTATTAACAGCAATTACATCCTTTCATAGTTTTCATTTTATTAGTGTGAACTATCCACATCTTTCAGTGTCTTCTAACAAAGCACCCACACTGGTAACGTATGAGACTAGCAGCTCATATCTACCTGTTCAGTCACAATTTACCTTCCATGAACATGGGTGATAGCAACTGTATACAATATTCCACATGAGGTCTCAGAAGTATCTCTGGTGATAAACCCTAGACCACATTTGGTGTTTTCATGCACGTATGAGCTAGAGCTTTACAAACCTGCTGTGATCAACAAGCATGCAAGGTATTTTTCCTTATAATTAATTTCCAGTTGATGAATACCCAGCTGATAGAATTTCTGCTGTAAATTATTAGCTCTTAAAAGCATGCCCTTGCACTTTGTGCTACTGAATTTCACCCTAGTTATATTATTCCTATCCTCAAGGTCATCCAGTTCTTCCCATATTTATTCCACTACTTTTCTCTCCTGGTAATAACTCCGAAATCTTTTCCATCAGCAAATTTCATTAGCACATTTCTAGATTTTGTGTCATTCTTGAATTGATTATTTAAATCAGCCTCATACTGATTCCTGAGGAACCTCACCATTTTTTCTCTACTTGTTCTCTGCTTCTTAGGAATATTATCAGATACTTATATGGTCCTCGTGACTCCACGTACATGAGTCCCTGAAATTCCATTAAAAACTCAGTCCAGAAATTTAGTCTTCCTGTTTTATATGTCTGTAAATTTCATGAACACTTCATCACAGTGTTACATAGAAATCATACAACATAGTAGCACTTATAGACATCAATGCATCAATTTAGATAAGAATTGAAGTTGAAATAAAAGACATTAAAAGTATCCATGCGTCTGCTTAATCATTAGCTTTTGATGCTTCTGGAAGACCATGCCAGGCCCAAAGAGGGGCTAAGCAAATGATGAGTTCACAAGAGTCTCAAACTAACATCCCCTGTGGATAGCGGTACTGGTACTGCAGTAACTAAAACATTATAAAAATACCTGGTTACAATTCCTGTCTTCCAGTGAATTCCAGAATACACAACAGGCCTTGTAACACCTCTGAGCTCTGTATGCTGCTAGTCACTACACCTACCTTCTCTTCCCACATGTGTGGAATGTCAGCAGAACACTCTGAACCCTGACTAAGAACTCTGTACATCAGGCCACCATATACCAGAAACGGCTTTCCCCTGAGGGCATTCTAGGGCTGCCAGGTTTGTTTTAGGTGTAACTCAAACATCTCGTGACCAGGAGTTCAAGATTTGTGCTGGTAGGAATTAAGGACCTCCCGTTATCAACATCAGCACAGTAATACAACTCTTTGCCTGCACCTGATAATTCTGTGATTACAAAATGGGAAACTGAAGAAGGTCATTGTATAACACCACCTCTCCTCTGGTGTGTGGAATATTGAAACCTGAGGCCTTAAATGCAGGAACAAGTAACTTCCTTTTCTTTTTACTTCCCTGGGAATGGCACAGTTGGGGGAACATGTTTCATTCAATTGTCACCTCTTCACCAGTAACACCCAATGTGCAGAAGGCAGAGAAATTACCTCATCAGGCCGACTAAAGGAGTAAAAGAAGTCCTACCACTTACAAAAACTGACTGGAACAGGCCTGGTTTCTTTTGGATAAAAATTTCATTACTTCAGCTCCTCTGCCTGTTGACCCCACAAGCAAAGCTTTCATCAATGACAGATCAGATGGTGCCAAGCCCAGCACAATCCTGGAACATGAGGTCAGCACAAGCCTTACACACTTCTGTGGGGAATCCCAACAGTACTGGGTGCTGAGCAAGATTCTGCCAGGAACACCAGACAGAGCTTACGTTCTTGGCCAGAGTCAGTTCTATATATAGGTAGATGACAGCATTGCTATGTTTGTCCTCAAAACAGGTTTCAGAAATCTTCCCTGTTACGATAGCAAATGTCCTTGCCACAAGAAGACATTAGAATAATCCCCAAATCCATTTGGTATTTCATAAATCATCTCAGAAACTAAACTAAGAAAGCCATAACAAACAACAATTATTTTTTCTACCTTTGGACATTTTTCACAGAAAACATAATGCTGCTTCTTATCTAGAAGACGTAAAATCCTCCTATGCAGATATATATGATTGCTCTTTCTTTTTGCCCTTCCTGTCCATCTGCAAATAGACAGTTTTACTACCCACATTTAAGGGGAGGATCATGCTTCTAAACATCTAGTAGGACCCTGGTTGGTGTTATTCTATACAATCTCCTCCAGTACCTCTTTTTTTCAAGCAACAGAGCCATGCATCAGAACATACTCTGCTTCACACTGTCATATTCAACAGCAGGCAATGAGATATTTCAGTAACTTGTCACTCTCAAATGACCTCCTATCTTGCTCTCAGGGGGTGATGACCTTGAGCAGAGATTATTATTAGAGGTAAAAATTTTATCACCAAAAATAAAAGCACAAAAATGAAAAAACTAATTTTATGGAAAGGCAGCACTGAGGTATTCCTACCCAACCTTTTTTGGATAGTTTAACATATGTTTAAACGCACTTCTTTGGAAATGCAAAGAATGAAACGATGAATTTTAGAATTCAACAGCAGGCATCCTGCATTAAGACACAGAGGCATTTTAGAAGCCTGAGTTGACCAAAGAACAGCTTACATTACCAGATTAAAGAATAGCAATGGAAACTATGGCTTATGCTTTATACTAATCCAACAGGTCAGGCATTTAGGTAAACTGTCAGTCTTTGCAACTACCTCCCTTCTGTGCCAACTAGTTGTTAAGGCAGCCCACAGTTAGACAAAAACCCAGGCCCCTTTCTCTAGAGTCCTCTTATCTCCTCACACGCGTTCATAATGTGACACTAAGTGTACATCCTCCATATTTTAACCAATATTAGCTGCTAGTCAAAACTCAAGGCAATATGCAGAAATCTCTCACCTCAGGTTTCCATGCTTTTGAAGAACCTGCAGCAAGTTAAACCGAGATTCTGAGTCTGTTTTGTGAAGAAACGGCTCTCCTCCATCTCCAGTTTTCTTGTCAAGTTTTTTTGGCAACATCTCCTTACAAGTAGTTTTCACCAAGTCAGAGAGCTTTGGCTTGCTTTTCACCTGGGTGTCCGAAAGAGAGCCAACAGTACTATCTAGCTCTTCATCTTCATCTGCATCCGCTTCCTCTTCCTCATCACCTTCTGTGTCTGACTTGAGAGACAGCTTTGTTGGTTCTGATGTCCCTGTAGTAGAGGAGAAATCACCTATGCTGGTTAAGAAAAAAGAAGTGGGGAAGACCGTGCTGCTATTTATACCCTTTGGTTTACTTCTAAACTCTTTTCTGCTAGAAGGACAGACCCACCGCCATTTTAGAATAGCATCTTAAGTACTGCTGTCCTTTATTATTCTTTCTGTCTTTCTGCTTGTGTATCAAACAGTTAAGACCACCTTTTTCCCCAATATCAGAGAAGACAGACCAAGATTCTTGTCTTAACTTTACAAATGTAAAAAAAAAAAAAAAAATCAAAGAAACAAAGGCATTTTCCTATATTTTGTCCTGATTCTTACATATATTCTGACATATATATACACACTCATACTTGATGCATGCACTCATTTTTGTATTTTTGTGTGTCAGTAAAAACAAAGCTACGAAATCTAAACTTCCACATGTACCAATAAAGACCACGTACCTTAACATAGCACCAAAAATCATTTTATAACATACAATCTCTCTCATTGCAGTCAGTATTACATAGCTACTAGAAAGAGTTTAGAAAATGGCTTCAGGTACAGCCACTTGTGAGGATCATTCACCTCTGTATCCTTTTAAGTTTTTCCCACATCAGCTTGGATAAGAAGGATTTCTCTCTTTCCAACAGCTTAGAGTCACTGCTGTGTAGGAGAACCAGCCTGGAAGGTGTAAGTTTTCATCTTTCTCTGAAAAGCTGGAGGACTATAGAGGCACACATACTGTTGAATTCTTGTACTCAAAATGCAACTGCAAGCTCAACTTCAGGAAAATATTGATTACCTTTAGTCACATACATGGGAATGAAATTCTAGGAACTAAGAAGGCAGGAAGCACAGAAGAGGAATGAAGTGAAAACTATTAACACTTGAAATGAAAACTATTAACTTCAACCTGTCAATCCCTTTAGGGACTACAAAGGCTAGAACAACCCCATTCACACAGATTTCAAATGAAAAAGTCCTTGCTTGCTTGTTTTTGACTAGCTGCTCATCTAAGACTCTAGCCATGCATACCTGATGATCTTGTCCGTGCTGCTCTAGCCTTGCCATGACATCGCCGGCGCTTCCGTAACTCCAGTGAAACAAGCTTTCTCTCATAAAAGAGAGCATGAGAGTCTACAGCTTCCAGCCTCATATCCAGCCTTCCATTAAGACCTGCTCTGGGAAGCATAATAGAGACATCCTCAATCTCCCTTTATACTTCTCTCCCTGATGATAGAAGAGACTTAGTAGATTAAATTTCTTCAAGATACAGTTTTCCTGACACAGGGAAGAAATATTTATGATCAGTCTAACTTTGCTCTATTTAAAGCCTGCAAATGTTTGAAGGGAGTCTTGCAAGTGCTTTACAGAACATTATCTCTCAAAGCCCCAAAATGCACTTATCTAGTGTCATGCTTTCATGACTGAGCAGCACCTGTCCATCATGCAGCAGCTCAAGGCACAATTAATAGAGAAAACTGAATTGCAAGAATACAAAACAATGGAGGGGAGTGGGAAGAGAGCACATGGACCCAAGTCCAGTCTTCTGAACCTTTTATGTAGACATCTTGTTCTTCACTGTTTGGTCAGAGATAAGAATTTTAACATAATCTAAGTGAAAAATGACAACCTTTCTACAAGTTCTGCCTAAACCAAGGGAGAAGGAGCCCTGCCAGATTCCTTAAGGGAGACAAACATAACTTTCTGGCAGTGCACAAAGACCCAGCAAAGTGCTCTTTATGGTAAAATGTGGGAACATCCACAGAAAGTTCCTGTTGCTCCATTTATCTTTTAGATCTAGTAAAAGTGAATATATGGGTATATGAAGTCCAAAACCCTCATGCATTACAGGATCTCTTGAGAGAGGTCAGTGATGGGGTTTATCAATATGGTAGGAATGCCAAAGCAGGAAGCCTAAGAGGAGCAATTTTAAGGTCCAATCCAACAAAACTTAAGCTCTCCACATGCTAGGATACTCTTTGCTCACTGTATTTACTTTTCTAAAATTAGTTTGATGGATTTCAGGTAGAAAAGGTGTTGACGCAGGACTTGGAAGATGAAGCTGTGGAAATCTAAATTTAGAATAAATCCTACAAATTATTTAATTAAGAAGCCATTTACCGGGATCTCCCAGTGATGAAGTCTCCTTTCATCTTGCCCCTACAAAGGGAAAAACGACAAAAATTACCTTCCATTCTGGATCATCGACTGGATTAAAAAGCCTCTGAAGTCTCATATGTACAATGAAAAGGCCAAGTTTACAGAATTCTTTGTGAGTTCTATCTTAAAGGAGAAAAAAAAGGCTCCAAAAGAGGGAAGCTGAGCAGCTCTTCTACAATTGATGCTTTCATCTGTCTGGCTTAAATTGGAGAAGGTGTCATTTGGAGCTACCCTCTAGACACATCCCTGAAAATACACAGCAAAAAAAAAAAAAAAAAATTGTACAGTGCTGATGCAGGAAGAGCTTCTGTAAATATTCTCTCCTCAGTCAGCAACCTTATCCTTACTCTGTAGTTACTTTATTGTGGATCTCAAATTTGGATAAGTAAAACCGTTGAGAAGAAAGGGTGTTAAACATACAGGGAAAGATATTGCATACAACTCTCCATGGAAGTTCAGCTAGCAGCATGAACTGTCATTTCCACCCAAGCACAACCGAGAGAAAGAGGCATCAAATCATGCTTGCACAGGTCAAGAGATAGGTATACTAAACCGTTGGACTAAATCTCAGTGCTTACTTTACATGAGGACAAGCTCTAACGTGACTTTAAATTTGAAACAAAAGGTAAGCAAAGACCACCTATAATCCCTTCACAGAGACCTAGATACTTAAAGGTTTTTCACGTCTATAGTCATCTTTTTACTCCAATGACTCCCATGCCTTTTGTGTATTGTCCTTTTTGCCCTTGGATTCAGAAGCGCAACACGTAACAATGTGAGAAACCTCCACAGTCACTAGCACACTAAAGAAGAGGCGCAACTATTACCACCCCTGTAAATCACAGGCTGGTGTTTATAACATTGAATAAGCAAGGAATCAATCCTTTTCAAGCTGTTTGTACCCTTTGCCTCCCTCCCACATAGAAAAACTTTCTACCTGTCCTGAAACAGACGTGTAGCCAGCATGTAGTTCATTGATGTCTTGTGCTCTAAAAAAGATCTAGAAAAACGAAATACAGGATGTATCAAGATAGAGCTCAACACAACAAAAGGCAGCATAATACAGAAATAAATGATCTATAAAAAACATCCCAGAAGTGGATTGAGACAATATGCTGTACCATAAGAGAAAAGAGGAAAGAAGGAGAGCTATCACTTCTCAGCTGAAGTTCCTGGTGGGGCAAGAGACACAGAGAAACATTACAGACTGGAAAAAAAATTAGAAAAGTATAACATAGTATCACTCACAGGATGAGTCCTATATTGTGTTTATGGCCTAATGACAGACTACACAGTATGTGCAGCTCTAGGATGTAACAGCCGCTAGCCGGAATGGATTATCTGAAGTGAAGACATTTTTATTCTGACAGAAAAGCAACGTCGGAAACGATGCTTGAAAGCCTTCCATGAGGTGCAGTTAGGCAAAGCAGCAGCAGTTAAAAACAAGGAATCGGAAAAAAGCATCCTCAACACTAAAATAAACTCTACCAAAACCTTCAATATATGTCTTTCTGATTGCTAAGCTGGTTGATATACATATAGCTAACACAGTGCGCTGATTTTGGCTGGGATAGAATTAATTTTCTTTTCATAGCTAGTATGGTCTATGTTTTAGATTTGTGCTGAAAACAGTGTTCATAATACAGAGATGTTTTCGTTATTGCTGAGCAGTGCTCACACAGAGCCAAGGACTTTTCAGCTTCCCATGCTCTGCCGGGTGCACAAGAAGCTGGGAGGGGCCACAGCCAGGACAGCTGACCCGAACTGACCAAAGGGATATTCCATACCATATAACATCATGCTCAGTACATAAACTGGGGGGGAGTTGGCCAGGAGCAGTGATTGCTGCTCAGAGACTGGCTGGGTGTCAGTTGGCAGGTGGTGAGTGGTTGCATCACTTATTTTTCCTGGGTTTTGTTCCTCTCTCTCGTTGTTTTCCTTTTCATTACAATTTATTATTGTTTTATGTCAATTATTAAACTGTTGTTATCTCAACCCACAAGTTTTCTTACTTTTACTCTTCTGATTCTCTCCCCCACCCCACCAGGGCAGGGGGAGGGTGAGTGAGCGGCTGTGTGTGCTTGGTTGCTGACTGGGGTTAAACCACGATAACAGGTATAGGTTTATGAATGTTTT
>NW_008824356.1:5565290-5573337 GCF_000699105.1 Pygoscelis adeliae | reverse complement strand
GCGTGTGGCCATAGATAAGGCTCCACTTGGAGCAGGTACACCCCTAAGGGACTGCAGTCTGTGATCACTGCTCAGGGACTAGCTGGGCATTGGTTGGCAGGTGGTGAGCGGTTGCATCACTTATTTTTCCTGGGTTTTGTTCCTCTTTTTCTCCCTCTTGTTGTTTTCATTACTATTATTATTATTATATTTTTATTATTAAACTGTTATCTCAACCCATGAGTTTTCTGACTTTTGCTCTTCCAGTTCTCTCCCCCATGCCACCGGCAGGGGAGGAGGGTGAGCGAGCAGCTGTGTGGTGCTTGGTTGCCGACCAGGGTTAAACCACGACACACAGAATATCTCTCAACACAGAGCATCAGTGCAACACTAAGCCATTCTATTGGATTCTTAATCTTACCCATAAAGGTCCCATGTTAATGGGGTAGGGAATATCCGGATGAAGCCTCCTCTCCGTTCATTCTCTTCTCTCACTCGACGAAGAACTTTTATCTTGGAATAAAAAGAGAAAAAAAATAGCCAGCAAAATAGATACAATGAAAAATGAACCCCACAAAAATCTGAGTTTCAGAGGACAAGACTATTACTGTAGTCCTGGGAGTGAGCTGGGTATGTATGACATCCTTAAGCAATTTTATCTTGCATTTAAATTCTGAAGGAGTCTATCACTGCTTGGAGCACATACATATGCCTGGCATGACTGAGGGCAAGGGCAGTACCAGCAGTAAAATGCAGCAGTTCCGTTTCAAAAATTATATTTCTTTTGTCATGTTTTTCATATATATGCACTTGCTCTTTGCTGAGCAAATAACCCCACATATTCCATGAAAGCTAAGGTAAATAAAAGACATTTAATAGCCTACTTACTTCCTCCATGGAGAGACCTAGCACAGAGCTGCCTTGCCTTCCTGTTGCTTTTTCCCTGCCTGAGGGCATCGGGTTTTTAATTTCAGCATCACTGGCAGACAGAGGACGGGTACGCTGTAGAGACAGTGTGAATCCAGATTTTTCCCTTTTCCTCTCTCAATTTACTTTAGGAAAAAAAAAAAGGTTACATTCAAATTCCAGGACCCCATTCCCAGCAGAATCTACACTCCAGAGTACTACAGCCAGAATTCACAATTCCACACTCCAGCTGTTGAAGAGTCCACACCCCAGCGTGCACTAAGTATGAGTATTCACATTCCTGGTTTTTAGCACAGCAGGACTCAATTCAGGCATCAGTGCCAGTATTTATACCCCTGGACCGTTCTGGAAAAACATGAGACATACCCAAAAGCACCAAAGCCAGGATTTCATACAGAAAAATCCTCACCCAAGGGGCACTAGAGCCAGCATTCATACTCACAGGCCCTAAATACACTTGGATTCATACCTCAATGGTACCAGAACCATTATTCTCTGTTCCAGTTGTGTTGCTACATTAGAACAACAGAACTGTAATTCACTGATGAGATAAAGTTGCAGGAAAAAAGTGAAAAATTCAGTTCACCACCTGTTATTCTTTTGTTACTATACTGCTAGATCTCAACTTGCTACTTCTCACACTTAACGGACAGATCTTGTGTATGTATGTAGATATATCATGCAAATTTGCACACATACACAAATTTTAAAAATAAGAAATAATTTGCAGACAGTCTCTCCAAGCTCATTCTTAACCTGATGGGCAGTTCTGATCAATTCTAACAAAGGACAGGAATTCAAAGTGTCTTCAAATTAGCAGGATTATAATATCTTAAAATCCCAGCAAGACTGAAGTCTTTGAACATGTTCTCAAGTACATTTTAGCTGGTCTTAGGCCCAGTTCAGATAAACTACCTCTGTAAAAATAGCATTAAAAGAGTCTAGCTGAGAAGGTCTCATGCCTTTATACAAACTTCAAATTTTCTTTTAGCACTATACTGAGCAAAGAATGCACAGAGGGCCTTCTTGATCTAGACAGAAGAGGAAAAACACAACAGAAACCTTAAGCTGGATAAGCCTGGGGAATATCCCATACTGCTCAGATACAAATAAAACCCATGGCAAGATCAGGGTGTATCTTTACTTGTAAGGACTACTGGAATTGAACTCCATTCCCTCTGTTTCACTAGAAATTGCAAGCGGCTATTCAGAATCTGCAGATGAAGCAATTGTAAAAGCAACAGGCATTGCACTAGAATGGGTTACACTGCAGTGATTGACACAGAAAGATCCAAAGAAAAAACAGACATAGCAAGCCAGCTGAAACATTTCGTTAAGCCTAATGAAAACTGATTAAATAAAACAAGAGAAAATGAGACAATCTGGATGAGAAGGTAGGAGACACAAGCATTTGCAGAAGAAAAAAATGTCAGTAGTCACACAGGTTTGCTTCATACTGTAGATGGCATTAAGTTGAAAGGCTTTTAGTCTTTCTTCCTAAGCTTTCCTCCATTTCAAAAGCACAGCTCAACAACTTCGCTTAATAACTTCCTCTAAAATCTCCTGCTAGGTAACCTCCTCTTAAAAACCATTTCCTGACACTACCATAACAATCATCATGTGAGAACTGCTGCTCAAAGAGAATATTACGGGAAATTTTTCATCCTATCAGATGATCTCCTTTACTAAGGAAATACTTCAATGAAATCATCTCCATTGTCTCGATACAATGGAGATGATTTCATTGATTACATACAGAAAATGTACGCCTACATATTGGCAGCTCTGGCTCCTATGACTCGTGAAGCTCTGCCTCCTACCTGAGAACAAACTACAATACTGTCAAAATGCTAGAGAAAAACTCTAACTTTACTGAACTTCCTGCACAAACACTTTTTTCAGTGTTTCACTGCAGAATTGTCTCTGGCTGTAGCACAGAAATGTCTCCAACTTCACAACGATCTTGTTTTCTCTTTGACCCAGCTTATCTTTAAAAGTATAGATAAATCCAACCACTTTGTTTTATCTCCAAATTCTGCAAGCATCTCTGGTTCCCACATCCTGATTCTAATTATACTAAGCACTGACAGCAGTTGGCACAAAGATCCTTCCTATTCTCTGTGAAACCTCATTATTCAATAAGACTCTCTTCTCTCAGCCCCAGCTAAACTTACACAGAATGACATAAATGGCAGTGCATAGAATGAATTAGATGATTCCATCTGTCCTACCTTCCTTCCTGCTGGGAAATCTCAAAAAAAAAAAAAAAAAATGAGAATCATCACTATTACATTCGTGCATGAAGCCCAGCAGCAAAATAATGCCTACCATGTCCCCACACAGCCAGGTGCTTAGAATTGTAAACTAACATTGATTTGTCCATACGGCTTGCAAGAAGGGTGCCAAATATGACATTTGGAAAGGTGGATCAGTCTGACATGCTAATGGTAGTTCTACATTTTTCCATTATCTTTAAGAAATCCTTCTTATCTCTGTACCTATTTTGAACCAGTTCACTCTCAAATTTTTGCAGTTTCCTTCAGATGACTGTCTCACAGAAAATAATTACTTCTCTTATGGGGCCACCTGAATTTTGTCAATACAGATTCACCTGTGCTATCCTTTTCATTCAGACTTATTCCATCCCCTGTAGTACACAAGACAAAAATTCCTCCTCCTCCTCCCTTTTGGTGTGACACTCCTATTTGCTGCTGCTTTCACCAGCTCTTCCTTTGTTTCGGCACTTTCCTTTTTAATGACCTACCAAACCCAGAACACTGTGCTGCTACTGTCTTCATCATTTGATGACCAGAGTGACAACTTTATTTTTAAACATCTATATCCAATTTCTTTAAAATGCAGTTCAGAAATACTTGTAGGCTTAAAAAACAGAGATTTGACCCAGCTGACCTTGACTCTCAGCACACCTCACCTACTCTCTTTTTAAGCTGCTAGAACTGATGTAAATGTTTTTCTAACCGTTGCTCTTGCCATATGGAAACGTATGCCAGTACCTATCCATCTCCTCTTTTCTTGTTGTCTTCCCCCCCCACCAGGCTACCTAGCTGCAAAACATATTTTGGGACCAACTGTGCCAAAAGTACTGTAAAAGATAACATTTGAAATTGTGTCCCTTATATTGGTAAAGGGAGCTGAAGGGTACGGGTACTTACCAATCTGGTGTTTGCTGTTTGCGACTGCGCAGACACAGGACGCTGCAAGAGACACACAAAGAGAATAAAAACCTTGTGTTCTCCAAGACACTATCATCCCTGCTCAAATTGCAGAGATGTGGTGAGTACCCTAAAGCAAAAGGGTATAACTGAAGTCCAGAGACATAGCTAACAGCTTCTATCATCTCAGTTCAGATCTTCCTCATATCCTCCACAAACTTATCCTATCCCTATCCCAAACGCAGCACTAATCCTAACCTCAGATGTGCGCAACTGTGCAGAATGCATCTGAACATACACATAATTTTCAAAAGCACACAGAAAAGAGCTCTGCAAAATGGATGAATGAACTCAACTCCCATGACCAAAATTCATATTTTTGAAAGGTAAGAGTTACCCAGAAGAAAATATTTAATAGCTATATATTAAGGAGAAACAGATGCTGTCAAGTAGAATTGTTCATAGAACAGAGGGGGTTAAAAAAAAAAAATAGTAAAAATCCTGAAATTCCAGAAGCCATTTCATTTAAATATCTCAACAATATTCCAGTTTTTGTGGAGAAACAAGATGCTATTTAACATTCCAAAACAGGTGTAGAAACATCAGCAGCATGTCAAAAAGTACCCGTATTACTTATCTGGCATCAGGCCTACAAACAAGACCAGTTTAATGACAGGGGTAGGTTCAAAAGAAAACTATTATCATAGGAGCTTAGATTTTTCTTGCTTTCAGTGGTATTCAGGATGCCTTCCTCCTCTCCAACGCCCAAGAGGAGCAAATGGTGTAAGAAAGGATTCTCAAGAGACCTATCTATCATTTCTAGCTGTACTGCTGCCAAGTTCTTCTCTACAGTTGGTCTATACAAAACAGGTCGAGGTCCCTTTATTGTTTACGATTAATTGAAAGAGCTCCAACCTAAATCAACAAGAAGTTACAAAGGAAGCAGCTAAATTGTTCATTTCCCTAGAGGGAGAAATGCTCAGAGGGTCAAACCAAAGAAATTGCACAAGGAACTTACAGTCCAGTCTGGTGAAACTCAGAAAACAGAAGTTGCCATAACTATCTCATGACCAAGAACGCTGGTATCAGCATTTCTTTCCCAAGAAACAACTTTTACAATGATTAAAGACGGCCTAAGTGAACAATCAAAACTTAAGACATCATGAAGGAGTTAAGAAAAACAAAAGAAGTTCAAAGTACCCTTTGCAACTGAGAATGGGAACAGAAGTATCAAAGAGCCAACAATCTGAGATAAAATGCATTCAAGCAAAGAGCAGGCCAAAACATTCTTGAACCATGGAAAGATCTACATGTCTATTTAGCCATGGGATTTCTATTTAGGTACTTAAGAAAAACATGCTATAAAACTTTATCACTGGATTAGAAGCCTGTTCCTGGTAAACATAGGTAAGGGGGACACCTGTCCCAAAAGATAAGTTAATCCCATCTCATAACCACTGCTCTGTCATACAAATCTTTGCACATTTCAACTGGCCAGGCCTTACACCTATTTGTGGTTTTTTAAGCAAAATAAATCTGTAAGTTTAAAGCCTCCTTAAAATCCAACGCTTCCCAACAGCTCGACTTTCTGAGACTGTCTTGTATAATTTTTTTCAGATAAAAGACGTCAAGTCATGAGGATCTGGTCGCATTACTCTAAGAGAGAAGGTTACTTTTTCTGGAATGGTTCCTATTTTATCTGACATACCTTTTGTCTGCCACAAAGAGTAACTTTATGGTCAGAGGGATCTGTATGAAACCCTATCCATTAAATTGGCCTTAGAAGCTTTGGACTCAGCCACGCATCCTAAAGATACACAAATCTCACCTTACCAGCTTATTCACCTCTCTCCCAGTGACTCAAGACTCCAAGTTTTACAAGAAGCAAAATGTTGCAATTTCTGTGAGTTTACCCTATACCAAAATGGACAGTGTATTGGTACTCTGTCACTGAAGAAAAATGACTTTTCATTTCCTAATTGAACTACACAGCCATGCTGCATGTCCCTCACAGGAGCATATGCATCAGCTGCAGAGTGTCAGGATACACCATTTGCCTATTTGCCTGAGGAGAAATGCATTTGAAAGTCCAAAGGACACAGGGGATCTCCCTGCCTTTTTGTGACTGCTCCACTTCCACAGATATTTATGGAACCCATCTAGTAGCCAAAAAGAGATAGAGAACTTCAGCATTACAGTGCTAAGAAAGCATTATCTCAGCAGAAAAGGTAATGGACAGTCACAGCAAGCCACATGAGGCCTCAGTCCAAGGATCCACAGGAAAGGAAGTGAGAGATTCCAGGAGTGAATGGAAAAGAAGCCTTATATTTCAAATGCAAAAAGCTCCTTCTGCCTAGAAGGACGTCTTGGAGACATTCATAAAGCTTTAGGCTTCTGGAAGCTTGTTGCCTACAACAAAACAAAAGTGTCTGAACAGCCCATAGCTCAAGGTGCTTCCCCTGAGTCTCTTCTGCAGTTATGCTAGAAATCCAGATAGCCTTACTCACTCAGTGGCTCTCTCACCTGTGAGCCAAATTCAATGAGAATGACTTTCCTGCTATTCTCCTCAGCTCTGGCTTGTTGAAGTCACTTACCTGCAGCTTCTGGTATGGATTTCTCCTGACAGATTCAGACGAATGATAAATGGTCCGGCTTGACCGCTGGCCTGGATCCTGGCACACGAAGCCTATGGGCATCAGGAGCCACATGAGAACTTTAAGACAGGCAAACCTTGAAATATAAACCTAGCATTCCTGTTAATGATCTCAGTCTATACATGACCTTCCTGTCCCTGGCCAAGGACCAAAAAGGATGCTTTTCTTTTTTTGTATCTTGCTTTGTTTAATCCCAAACCGTACACTGCGTTACATTTTTTGAATAAAACTGGAACTTGCTTCAAAACCAAGTACTTAAATCAATAACATGGGTTACTGAATAGCAGCATAGAGATAGGCTCCGTTTCTTAAACAGCTGAGCAGGCTACCTGATGACAATTCTGCCTCTTTTAGTATTAGGGGTAAATTGTGTCGAGTAACTGAACCAAGATGTACTAGGGATGTGTAAAAGGTGCTGTGCACTAGAAAGTCATGCAGCTTTCACAAGCATGACTCCACTTCTAACATAGCCTAACGAGAACCCACACATTCAACCTAAAAAAAAAGCATGAATACTGATTGAGGGCTAAACAGAAGTCACCTGCTAAAGATAGAATAGTGTCTTCAAATACCAAACTAGGGACTCTTAATAACACCTAAGCATCAAAACCAGCCAGATAATTCTGAAACTGAAATGTCCACATATAACTTCCCAGTGCTAACTACAGTTGCTCTCCTTAACTAGAGTTCTCCTCTATTATACTCATCTAAACATGCAGCTCATAAACCTACCTTTTATTGGTTTTAAATGAGGGAAAGATTGAAGGAGCTTTTTGTTACACTCACCTACAAGAGTGAACATATCTGAGAGCATGCTAGCTTTGATCTTCAGGTCCAAAGGAGCATCACTACCCCCACATGCAACAGAGGACAAGAGGAATTATTTCTCTGGCATTAAATGAGAGGAATGCATCAATATCCAAGATATCTTCCAATATAGTTTCTTTGTATTGGTCCTTAACACAGATATAATCAACATGGGAAGAAAACTAGGCGATTTTCACACACATAAGTAAACACACAACAGCAACAGATTGATCTGTTTCTGTTTATCCTTTTTCACAGCTTTAATCTTCTAATGCAGCAATGTATGGCCTTGTTTTAGCTCTGCTTGGCTAGAAACATTTTCTTTGAATGTATCTATGCTACATTTCATGGAGTAGATAGAGGTTGCTGTTGTAGAATTCTTAAAAACTACAATTACCTATGCCTCTTCCACATAAAATCATAAAATCAGATGGGTTAGTTTTAATGGATGGGAACAAATGATGAGGGAAGGTGACAGATATGAAGAGATCAGACAGTGGGGACAGA
>NW_008824356.1:5562081-5564880 GCF_000699105.1 Pygoscelis adeliae | reverse complement strand
AATCAACGAATACAGTTCAGATCAGACAGGCAAAGTTTCTCTGCTCCTTGGGAGCAGAGAAATCAGCCATGTTCTACAGCACAGTGACAGATGCCAACAGCTTGGACAAAGAAAATGGCAATCATAAAGCAGAGCAAAGGATGCAGATGTGAGTTAGAGTTTTAAGTAGTAAAGGATGCAGATAATTCAGTGTGTACGTATATGAGCACCAACCACCAAATCGGGAAATTAAATGTTGTGGAAACATTCTAGTTGCACCTGAAAACAAAACGGGTACTGTGGAAGCTAGGGTTATGAACAGTGCGTGAAAAAAATTCTATGCAGGATAAAAAAGGAGAAAAAAAAATCAAGAGGAAGGTCAGATATGGCTATTCCAGGAACATATAACTTAAAGCTTATTTATACCATCATAACTGAAATATTACTCACAGTACTACAAAAGTGTATTGTGTATCTGTGCTCCTGTAAAGTTAAACAGTAGTCCAGAAAACACACATAGCTGGAGATCTACAAAAATAAATCCTCAAGTTTCATCAAAGTATGAGGGTCAGCATGAGGGCCAAGACAACACTCACTCTTTAGATTTTAGCTAAAGAGAGTACTAGACCAAAAATTTGAGCCCAAGCATACATCTATGTACCCAAGTCAAGCATAACGCCTGAACTCTGCTTGGACTTCAAAATCTTGAAGTTTCTACTCAGCCAAGCAGATTGAAACCCCACACAATAGTCTGGAGAGTTTCAAAATTCGTCTATGATCGGAGATCGTGAAGTGTTAACAATGATGATGGACTGTGGAGGAGAAATAATCAAAAAGAAAATGGAATCCCAACCAGGTTCTTTCAAAACCTATTGCTGCAATAAGTTTCTTTATGCAAAGAGAAAAGCAAAGGACTATCCTCTCTGTCAACTCTTAGCAGTGGAACAAATACTCTGCAGGCATCATGAAATCATGCCCTCCTAGGACCACAAGTTTCAAGGACAACCATCTCTAGCAACAGTCCCAGCCTCATATTAAACTGGGAATCACTTACCAGGCCAATGATGGGGATAGGTTCACTTCCAACAGCCAGGGCTTGAGAGTATCATCAATAAGGACATCAAAACCATACAGCTCTGAAAACACAGTGGACACTGTAAATTTAGCTTACTGTACCTTTAAACATTCAGGTAAGGTCCAACATTAGTGTCTATCAGGTCATTTCTATCTATATCATTTACGTTAAATCCAGTGAACTCTCTAGGGCTAAACAAATAGTAATATTCCACAAGTGGGAAATTTCACTTCCTCAGAATCAAGATTAAATATATTCTGTTTGTGGGGGAAAGAGGGAAGCAGAAAATGAGTCTTAGGGAAGTATTAGATAGAAAAATAAACTCTTTGCTGTCCACAAACTGCAGTTCATGCAGAACTCCACTACTTGTTTCCACACAGAATTGACACAAGCACAGCAGGTCCAATCTACTTCTTCCATTAGATCCTGGAAACAACAGAACTTCATTCTCCTTTTCATTTTTTAATTCCTATATTCATTGTTCCAGTCAGCTATAGAAAAAATCTTGCTCCTTTCAGGCATCAGCTTCTTTTCAATTATTCCTGTATGTTCTTCTGCAATATCCCCACAGGGGTACAAGAGTCCTCTCCTCGGCAGCTTCATCTACATGGACAACCTCCCATAACTCTTTATCTTACTGACAGCTTGCCACTTTGCAGCAATCCACTGTAGAAATATTTTTTCCTTAGTTTCTAAAACATTCATAACATATCACATCTGCTAGATGTGTTCTGCTCTACACAGGTCAGACTGAAGCCAGCTTCCCATTCCAAGACTGATTTTACTATTTCACTCTATACACACGTTCACTCTAGTTTGGAAAGAGTTGCAAGAAGGATGCTACACAAAGACGACTGTAAATCAGAAGTTGGCATTAATGCAATCCCCTCTTCCAGCATTAAGAAATACAGTTAATGATCAGCAGGACAACTTAGGCACATTTTTTCAAAACACTGCAGAACAGGGTATTGGCAGAGAAGAAGGATTTCCATGGAATTAACCAGTTCCCTAGTGCCTGGAGTGAAGGCAGGGGAATTTCTTTGCCATGCTGCTTTCCTTGAATTCTGGCCTTGGCCTTTTGTCGCCTGCCTGATGTTGATGCTGTCTCTGGGGAGCTGCACTGCTTGACAAGATCTTCCTATGCAGACAGCTGTGTGAGAGCTCATGTAGCTTATAACGTGAAGTTAATGAGCTGTTGGGGGAACTTGGAAAGGGAGGAAATGGCAACAGAGTGAGTATTGCCTGCTCACTTTTCTAGACTGTGTAGCCAGACATTGAGTGGGAAGCAAAACAGCAGAGAGTTAAGGACTTGGTTCACTCCAAAGAAATGAGGCTGAATCTATGTTTGGCTCTCTTGCTGCCCAGATGGGAAAGGCTGCAGTAGAGGGAAAAGGAGGAGGTGGGGATTATAAGTGTAAACATTAGCAAAGCATTTTGACCAGGAGAAACTTCTGATTATTTTAATACATTTCAAAATACAATCTCAGGTTTGGTGAAGATCTGTGACTCTTAATGGCACAGCAAACTCCAGTGGACAGGCACATCATGCTCAAGGCAGAGAAGCAAGGAGTGGGCCTGTGGCAGCTGCTGGTCTGCAACCTCCCAACCCCAGTCAGGAAGCAGAGCATTTTGTTTTGACTAGCTGCTGCTTCTTTTGCTGCTGGCCATTCCCTCCCTCTGCCCCTCAAAGGACCTTTGCTAGTATTTTGGCTCCTGTGACTTTGTCCTGCTCTCCCACACTTTTC
>NW_008824356.1:5557889-5562008 GCF_000699105.1 Pygoscelis adeliae | reverse complement strand
TTTACACATACATATGGGAAACCTCTTGACCTTAGCTAGCCCTGACCATGCTGCTGGTGCTTTGCACTCCTTTCCCTTGTGTCTGCCTTGTTTATTAGGACAGTAAGCTCTTTGGGGTATCCCTGTTGACGCAATTCCATTGTTAAACACAGACATCTAATGTCGTCTGCAATGCCTTAGGGTCTCCTAGGAAGACTCCACTGCTGCTCCATAATGCCCCAAGTCTCACATATTCTAGGTTATATCTACAACCCCTAAACAGATGTGTCTGCTACCTCAGGGCATCAGGAGTTATTCAATATCCATGTTCTGGCAACAGAATCAAGCCTCACAGGTTCCCACATAGGTCTTAGCACAAAGGGGTTCTGGAGTCTGCCTGGGATACTAGGGCACAAACAGAAGATAAATTACCTGTGGTTTCAACTATCCTAGAAATATCTCCTTGGCCCTCTTCCACATTGGAAAATGCACTATCTATAAACATAGAAGAAGTATCCTTTCTACTGTGAAACTCCACTATCATTTGTAAAAATAAATACATAGGCAACACAAAGATGTAGAGTCACATGAGCATAGCAAGATCAGAAGTATATCCTCTGCAATTACCAAGTTCAGCAAGACTGCCATTTCCCTCTGTAAAGAGAGTAAAGAAAACAGAATGACTGAAAGAGAAACACATGCCTCAGGCTGTGGCAACAGTAGGTTTATGACAACCTACCTTGCACCACTATTGTTATTAAGGGAAGAATAGAAGAAACTAAGATATCAAGTTTCCACAGTGCCTTCCCTTGCTCCCCTCCTCTTGCTACTACAATCCACAAAAACATGCTTCACCCTTGCAGTTTGCTAAAGAGATTGGAATTATATCAGGAGGTACCAGCTGTTGCCAAGACTCAGCAGGCCCTCCTCCGACCCCCATAGAGAAGTCACTGCTGACCGAGCTTCCCAATCCTCCCAAGAGAAGGACTAGCTTCAGACTAAAGACCAACAGCAACAGTTCAGCCAGAGATTTTTTTGCCAATGTCATTACTTAAGACTAAGAAGAAGGCTAGAGACATGGTCTCAAGCTTTTTGGTTCTGGTAAACTACCATGTATTCCAAGTTTGGCTTATAATCCTGTCAAAGACTGCACTGGCACTCCCTTTTAGAAAATATCCCCCCCAAATTTGCTATTCTCTGTAAGTCTAGAAACTAAGTCACAAGTGATAGCCTGGTTAGCGCAAACAATGTTTTCATGATTTTGCGTAGAATGAATAAGCTCAATTCCTAGAGGGTCGCTGTAATTCTGGTCTTTGTTTTCAGCTTGTTCACTGTGGAAAAAGAAGCTGCTTTACTGCAAAGTACATATTCTGTAATTGAATGGAGGCAATCTGAGGTTATGAAGGGACACATATATACTGGAAAAAAAAGCTGCATAGTATGCAACTCTTGCTTTTGCAATAAAAACAGATAGTCTCATTTTAAGGAGGAGCATATTTACAGACATTCCTAATGCAAGGAACTACACCTGTGCCACTGAAATTCAAGTCTTCCCTTTTTCCTTCCTACTCTTTCTGTGCTTTATATAAAAGGCATCCTGCAGACCATGCTTACAGACAACAGGTATCAAGGAGCTTCAGTTAGAGAAGTTAACTGTGCTACCATTTCATCCAAAGCAGCAACCAGTCAGTGCAAGGGAGAAAAACTTCTAGGAGTATAGTGATGGACGTACTGCTTTGTTGAACGTATTGCCAAACTTGAGGCTTCAGAGACTACATAGTATTTTGTAAATGAACTCATCACTTTATCCACCAATGAACTCCATCACTTTATCTAGTGATGGTACAGTACCTGCTTCAACTCTGGTAGAGCACATCTTAAGAGCTATGCAGACATGAACAAATCTACAGCTTGGGGGCTATCAGAGTCAGGTCCCAAATCATTCCTGTTACTCTACAAAAG
This sequence comes from Pygoscelis adeliae, assembly GCF_000699105.1. Lineage (NCBI taxonomy): Eukaryota > Metazoa > Chordata > Aves > Sphenisciformes > Spheniscidae > Pygoscelis > Pygoscelis adeliae. The sequence goes on along the minus strand of NW_008824356.1, from coordinate 5,560,067 downwards.
GCCAGCATAACAGTTTAGGCTTTGATAAGCAAAAGGCCACACTGTCATATCAAGTAATAGAATATAAGCCTCTACTCTGGACACCAAAGGCTTTGAGGAAAGTACTGGTGCTGTAGTCTTGTGCAGGAATTTGCCTTACACTCCAAATAATACAGCTTAACTCCCTTTTTAGAGAACTTTATTTTAACAGAAAAAGGCTTTATCTCTCAGTGTTGTTACAGGAAAGGACCCAACAAGAGGGGACAGAATTATGTTGGTGTTCTGGTCTACTTCACGAGATGCAGCCTGCATCTGCCAGTTTGTCCTACTAGCTTGGCCAAATGTGTAATTACCTCACTTAGAGGCACTTTCTCCACAATAGGTAACCAGAGAAAGTCCATCACTTATAAGATGACTTCTCAATCTTTTTTCCTTCTACTGAAGCCTGAAGGACACTTAGGCACATTCCCAACAGAAGTTTTCAGAAGTGGATTAATTTCAGGATGCCTACATAGACTCATAGAATATCTCGACTTGGAAGGGACCCATAAGGACCAAGTCCAACTCCCTGCTCCTTGCAGGACTACCTAAAACTAAATCATATGACTAAGAGCATCGTCCAGACACTCCTTGAACTCTGACAGGATTGGTACCGTGCCCACTTCCTCGATGAGCCTGTTGCAGTGACCGACCACCCTCTCCGTGAAGAGCCTTTTCCTAATGTTCAATCTGAACGTCCACTGACACAGCTTCATTCCATTTCCTTGTGTCCTATCTGGTCACCAGAGGAAGGAGATCAGTACCTCCCCCTGCACTGCCCCCCTTGAGGAAGTTGTAAACAGCGATGAGATCACCCCTCAGCCTTCTCTTCTCCAAGCTGAACAAGCCAACTGACCTCAGCCTCTCCTCTTTAAGTTTTGCCCTCCAGACCTTTCACCACCTTGGTTGCCCTCCTTCTACATAAACCACTACTTTCTTTGGTGAAGAGAAGATTACAGTTGGTCTCCTCACCTATACCAAAATCAGACTCAGAATCATCCTTCTACTCTGAAGTCAGAAAAGCTAATAAGGCCATCTTCAAGGCTAACATCAAAGAACAGGAGTCTTGGTGCAAACTGGGCTGCCTTTATAATCCTAATCTTACAGGGTAAATAAATTATCACCCATGAAGGAGAAAGTTCTTCAACCCAGCGTGTGAGATCATAGTGAGCAAAGAGGTTAACATCCCAATAACCACCTTTGCACATCACTTAACTTCCCTTATGTCACTGAGGAGCTGAAGAGTAGATATGCTGCTACTTGTTCTTCAGCAAACTTAGGTGGCCAAATTAAGAAAACATAGTAGCAGATAGATCAAAATAAAAGCCAGCTGAGTCCATAGGTACATGGGTACATGAGGTGAAGGAGAAAGAGAGAATGTTTCCTGATTTCATTAGCCCAAGTTCTTCTGATTTTAAGCTCCTAAACTCCAACAACCTTAGCCCCAAGCAAACTAGGAGACAAGAATAACCTGGTGTTTCTAACTTCCATATTCTCATCTATCTGCTAAAGACCTTAAAGTCACTACAAGAATCAATGGCAGTAGAAGATGGAATGAGAAGCCAGGGTTGATTCAGACTTTGGTAACACAAGTCCACTTATGACAAATTGACAATGCTGGTCATTTCTTTATGGCTGTTTTTGGAAGAGTTAATTCTTCCTAGGTCTTCCCCAGCACCCTGAGAAAGAAAACTGCTGCTACTACCCTTCTCAGAACAGCTTCCTAAAGAAACCTAAAGAAACCTTCTGCAGCAACAGGGATCCTGACTCTTTCAGCTGAGATCTGGGTACTAAATCATCAACAATCAGTTAGGTACCATTTAGAGCTATGAAGCGACAAGTAAAGAAAACAGTGCCGGGATAGACCCCTACTCCTAAAGGAGCTATCACTAGAAGACCTATCCCTTTAACTCGTTTTACCCTTCAGGCTCAGCTGACAGTTTTGTTAAATTCTGAAGATATATTTATATTACAAAACCTACCTTGGCACACTGGATCATCAAAACACCTGTCCTGAGAGGTACAGGGCTCCTGAATCTGACGGTAGCCAGAGGACTCCAAGAACAATCTTTTTCAGATTCAAAATGGCACCCTTACATACTGGCTTTAAAGCAAACACTGACAGTAAGGGTATAAAAATAGAATGGATTAAGCTTTGCA
>NW_008824356.1:5523500-5557843 GCF_000699105.1 Pygoscelis adeliae | reverse complement strand
CATCTATGAAGCCAGAAAAAGATATAGGATATGTGTATGGTATATGTATAGCTGACCTAAGTCTCTAAGCAGGGACTCACCTACACTCATATCAAGCAAGTCTGCACAGAAACTCCTTAAGAATCTCTAATTTTTAGTGTCCTGCAAAATTCATTATAGAACAGGCCAGCACTGTTTAATACTACGAAAGTCTACCATTCCCCCAAACAGGTCAACTGCTGCTACTAAGAAAATTAAATGCTCATGAAGAACAGTAACATAGATGGTTGAGAACTGGTGATTAGATACAAATGAAGACTTTTTTTAAGCATTTAGCTCCAGGTCAGCACCACTCAAGTAGTGCAACAGTTCATTGTTTGCTCTATACCATCTTAATGTAGATGTGATTAGAAGCATAAGCTTGACCAAGTCAGCCTTAGGACACAGGAGAAGCTAAGTAAGAAACTCATTTCTTTGGTGGGATCAACAAACATGTCTATTATCCTATCCTGCTCTGTCTTCTTGATTGCAGAAGGGCTCAACAGCGTCACCACTGGGTTGACTAGAGCTGGGAATGAAAAAGGGGACTTAAATCTATTGCTTCTCCAGGCTCATGTTTCAGTGAGTACAGAAAATGGTGCTACACTGGATGCTGGCAAAAATACATGCTACACCCAGTTGCCTTCATTTCATCCCCTACTAAACCATCCTACAGAGAGATTTTTCAGACTGTCTGAAAGCAGACATCACTGCCTTTTCTAGCCTACCCAGAAGTGCTTACTCCAGGAGGGAGAACAACGCAGTCTTTCATCAGCTTGGGCATATGTATCCCTATCGTACCTCCTGCTCCCACTGAGATGTCAGGTCCCTCGGAGTCAGTGCAAAATCCAGTTTCTCTTAAAGGATGCTCCAGAGGCAACCAACAACTCAGCTGGTGACCAGCTTCAGGACAATGCAGTGATTCAGAGTCCTGCAGCATGCCCTCCTCTGGAGCTACTGGTTAAGAAAATTTTTACTTGCAGCGTAATTTTACATGAGGAATTATTAGCTAATCATAAACAACAAAACAGAGGCTTAAGATCGCATTGTTAAAAACAATGCATGAACAAGGCTGCAACAAAATCATGTAGTACTTACACTACTTTCTGTGATGCACTTCAGAGGAACAAAAGTATTGAGCATCCCAAGTCCTCTGAGAACTGATTATTACTAGAATGCAGTAAACAGCTCACATGACATGGCCAAAAGGAGACTCACTACAATCTTTCCACAAATTGTCAGCAGCACTCCGCTTTGACATTAGAAAAAGAATCATCCTGACCTACCGCTCTCACTTTCCAGGTAAGCACGGGTAGCTGGAACCATACAGACTGTCTCACCAGTCTTATTTTAGAAAATGAGGAAGCCATGAATAGAGTCTCTTCCCTTAAATCTAGAAAACAAGTCTATTACATAAAAAAACATTTATTTGGGAAAGGAATGGATGACCACAGCAGTGCTAAACTGTTAGAGAAATAAAGTGGGCAACCTAATCTAGACAAATAAGTACTTGTGATCTAATTTTTAGCAAGAAGGTCGCAATCATGCTGCAGTCCTATTCCCTAGAACAGCATTACAAAGACTAGAGTAGAATACACATTTAGTTAGTCATATTTTTCTAGAAGCTTTCCAAACAAGGCCTACCTCTGTATCTGAATCTCAGATACAGGTTTCTGAAGTCTGAAATACTTTTCAAATGATCAGTCTTTCTCAGGACATCCATGCAGTTTCATTGTTCACAGCCCAGAATGAGGGGGGGAAAAAAAAAGTGCTCTTGGGAGCCTCTGCATGATGCCTTGAAATCTTCATTCCCAGTTTTCTCCCTCATGTTAACAGCTATGAACTCAGCCATCCTGAACATTTCCAGCTAGAAAAACTGCCTTTTTTATAACAGGGTTAAAAGTGGCACAACCAAAGAGTATCAGAACAAGACACACGGATGACGAATGAGCCATACAGCATGACAAGGGCAGTTCAAATCCTTGGGACAAGGACCACCACTTAATTGTGGGGGAAGGTGGCAGAAAGCACTGAGCTCTGGAAATGCCTCAGGCTCCCTAGGGAAGCAGTATGGCTCCTACTTAAGCTCTCTTTCCTGGGAAGCTCTTAATTTATGTTTACACTGAAATAAATGGAACAAAACAGTTTATTTGTGGGGGAGCATCTGAGAGGGTGGTTAGTGCAGCCCAGGGGAGGCAGCAGGAAGCGGGATAACCTCAGAGCCAGGCCCAGCAGAAAGTACATGAGGAACATTAATTTCCACATACACAGCTCAGTGGAATCTAGAAACACAACTGAGGGAGGAAAAGGGAGAAGCAAAAAAGAGGCAGTAAAGTTTTTTGGTGTACTTTTTTTTTAATCCAGTTGTTGATATTTCTGGAGTAGCTGATAAACTGCTACTTCACTAAAACTATTATCTAACTCATAAATCCCCATGTATGCCAAGGTTCTCCAACTTTGAACAAAGGCATCAGAGTCAGTCAGGAGGAGCTAAGGCCAGAGAGGTAGCTAGTTTGGCAGGTAACTAAACAACATATCAGCCATGGCTTCTCCTTGATTCTTGACTGTCTCATCACCCCCAAATATCCAAAGATTACAGCATTTATTTTAGTGTTGAAAGCTGCAGAACTGTCAATACCCAAGGACCACACAAATGGATTTACCTGTCACAGCTAGTTTAAATATAAGTCCCAAGACCTAAACACAGGATAGCTTAAGCCAAGCTTGGTCTTTGGTTAAAGCACTGATGGAGACTAATTCTAGACTCATTTCCCCTGCCCCGAGACTCCATCTTTGTGCGTGTATCCACATGAGCAAAGGGTGGCTAAGAGTAGGAGGAGGCCTCTTTAGGGAAGGTTGGGAAGCAGCCACTGGAAAGCAGGAGAAGGCACACTATGGTACCAGCCGCTGCTTTCTGGACCTCATCCCAGCATCTGCTGCCAGCGAGTTCTCAAATCCCTTTGCCAGCACACAGTTCTGCATCCAGCTTCCGCCAGAAATAGGCTTTGACGCCACCATGCGGTACTCTCACAGAAGCACAAGCTCAAAAGCATTACCACCACGGTCATTCCAGACACTGCATTACACATTCCTCCCTAGTACTCAGATGCATGTAGGACAGTAATTTAGAACTACATTGGCTCAACAGAAAATATTAAATGCTCTGAAGGAATGTTGAATCATTCACAGCCCATCCTTTGCAACGGCACTAGTGGGTCAGTAACTTCAACTTTCCAGCACTTCCCCAGTTCCCTTTCAAGTCCCTTTTCATCATCCCATTTTCTAGCATGAGATTCTGATGAACGACACTGGCACAGGGGCAACTGTGAGTCAACATCCCCTGCCCTCACAGAGGCCTATACCAAGAAAAAAAATACAGTATTGGGCTTCTTGCAATAGGGAATGCACGTTTCTCTGTAGGGTCAGAAAGCTGGAAGTTTCAAACCGTACTCAAGAGCCAACCAACAAAGACACCCCCAGTGCCTTACCAAAGCAGCTGCCACGATGTGAAAGAAAAGTTTTACAAGCTGTGGCAATGGCCAGCTCAGCAGAAACTACAGTCTTGATAATCAGGTCCTCCACGCTGGCCATCAGCGCTGCAAGGAGGGGAGGAGAAAAAAAAAAAAGGAAAAAGTAGATTGTGAAGCAGCACACAATATCTAGAAAAGCATGAGAATATGCATATGGACAGATACCTTTGTGAATCAAAGCACATGAGAGCCTATGGATAACAAAGCAATGATGTCTGGAAACCCATGCAAGCATAAGTATATAAATACATGTGTAAGTATCCTAGTGCAAAAATACTCACAAATGAGAATGACAAAAGTGAGTATATGTACAGTGCAAGTAAGCAGAAACATGTGGCAAGCACATCAACACAAGTCAGCTGGAGTCTGATCACCACCCATTCAGAGCATTAGGAAGGATTAAACGAGAGTGGGTTAGTGAGATAAGCCCTTAAACTACAGAGAATAAACCATAGCCACTGAGATACAAAATTTTTTCTTGTGGACTTTTATGAAATAACTGTTCTGTGATGTTGCACCTTCCTCCAAAGCAACTGTTCCCATACCATGATTCACAAATAATTTCAAAATTATATGACTGGTGACAGCTCCCAGTCCTGCTGACCTATAGATAATCTGCAGTTTCAGTAAGGAAGCTCTCTCCAGCTCCTGTATGAGCCTGTAAACAATGTTCAGGAACAGGAATCTGAGCTGGCAGAGGGAGCAAAAGGCAAGAAAAGATGCACGTTAGATATAGACCTGGATTCTACACTGGGCTTGTGATGAGTCATGCAATAGAAAGAACACCACACTTAAGTTTCTGTTTTCAAGGACAAGCAATAGAGAAGTGAGAGGAGGAGGGAATGAACAAACACTGGAGTCCTAGTCTGAAAAGTTAGTAGGGATGACAGGACAGCCTTCCCCACCCCTCAAAGGGAGGGCAAGCAAACACACAAGACCTCCAGCAAACCCACACAGACATTTGGTAATCCCTGTCCCAAAGAACATCTAGTACAAACCACTTGACTAGAGAGTTCGATTTAGGCCTACAATTACTATTTCTCATGTTCAGATGATGACATGCAGGGACCTGAATAATTACAGAGGAGCATGCAAGCAAATTCAGATGTGAACTTCTGTGCCAGAAGACAATTAAGTGGAAGCAACACAGCATGGGAATGTCTAAGTGCACATAAACATCCCAGAGCACAAAAATCTTGCCAGCCCAGACAAGGCCAGCACTTTCCAGCCAGCATTCTGCCTGGACCAGAACCAGATGCATCAGAGAAAGGTGCAAGAAGCCTTGTAATGGATAGTTAGAGAAACCTGCTTGCATTGCTCAGCATTTTACTTCATTAAGAGTGCAGGTTTTATACTTCAGGTTGGGGTGGGGTGTGGAAACATATCAATATAAATAACTATGCATACACAGCTTACTGAAAACATATGGTGCAAGTGATTGGACAGCCATGCACACATATGATGGGGAAAAAGTCTACTTCTATCCGAAAGCCAGATTCAAACCCCTTCCTCCAACATCTACATGCTCCCTGGCAACATTTGCAATATGGGCATAGCTGCTATCAGTAGTGTTACTGATGCCTCAGTATCACAGGTGATTTATCCCTTAAAGGATATACCTGGATTCTGCTCTGCAGATGCATTTACTCCCAGCAGACCTGGCAAAAGGTGTGGAAGAGGGAGCTATTTTATATGAAACACAGACTGAAATGAAAACACCCAGCAAAAACCTGAGCCATGGAAAGATGACACCACATCCAAGAGTCATTCAAACTGGCACAGTTCTCCAGAGGTTGGTCACTCATCAGACTGAACAGGCCATGGGAGCAGTAGAGGGAGGGAAGCTTTTAGAAGGAATGGAATGACCTTAAGAAACGGGAAATGTAGGTAAAATATTAAGAAACACACCCTGAGAAAGCCCCAGAATATTATTTGCAAAAGGGAAGGGGTAGGCCTCATCTCTGGGGATAGGACCCATCTCTGGGGATAGAGAATAAATGCACAGCTCTAGTGAGTAAGCTGTAAGGAACAATACTTCCCTCCACCCTGCTCTGGTGCTAAATGGGACTCACTGGGGCTCTTCCCTGACTTCTTAGGATTTGCACTAGTGAGATGATTAAGATCCAACAAAGGAATAAAAGAACAAGATCTGTACTGACCTGCGGTGTCTCTCCCCTCTTGTTTTAAGTACCTCAGCATTGCACTCATGCTCCACTTGTTTCCATAATCCTCTACTTCAGGATCATCACAGCTAAAAATAAATGCAAGAAGCAAGTTGACACCACTGGCCTACCTCTGTGGACTTGCACCAGCCTTAGAGCAACTTAGGTAAATTGGCTCAACCTCTAGCGATCAAGTTCCATTTTCCAGCCAAGTACCTGACATAATCTCCACTCTTCTTGTTGACACTGTAGTTGGTCAGATGCATGAACTGGTTTTTAATGTTCTTGGATGCCTGGTCATACCTCACTGTTGCAAACCTGTAAAGAGGGATAAAGATTCACAGTATTTCTTGAACAACTGACATGCTTGCTGAATATGACCTACTACACAGACCACTCAACCACAACAGCTAGGGAGAGAATGCATGTAATGAGACTTCATCATACGCAACCTCTCCTCACAAAAAAATAGTTTATTCTCAAGGGCCACATCCAGGTGCATTTAGTCTCTTTTTCAGTGTCTTAGAGCAGGGAGCTCCATTTGTTCTCCTGGGAGTTTTCACACCTAACAGTGTACACATCACACAAGGCACATTTTTTCTCGACTGCTTAGATTTGTGGTCTTCGGGCATTCTGGCCAAACAGGCCACTTCGCTTTAGCCAGTCAGTGTCACAGTCCCTTCAATTTCACAACAGGACCCACCACAAATATGTAAGATCCACTGGTCCTGGGAAATTACACTTTCAGAGCAATCATACTACATATGCATATCACAGTCAATACTTCCTGGAGTCTCATACAAGCACAGCTCAGTTCTTGTGTACTCCAAGGATTCCTTAGGAAAGGCTGAGGGTGGGAACAGATTTCTACCACCACCAACTACACAGCCTACAACTACCAATCCTCTTTTTCAAGAGTCATCCATAAAACTAGGTACAACCTGCAGGCCAGACCAATTTGTCCAACAAGGCAGCATCTGCTCCAGCGTGCTGTCATTCTCAGTGACTACGCAGCCCTTCCTATCTCAAAGATGTCAGGAAAGGGACTGTAGGGAAGATCACCATCAGGAGCAAGACACTGCTACAAGCTTATCTAGTCTCCGCATGAACCCTGTTAGAGCCAACAATACCACAGTTAAATCACCCTGTTTATTATGGAAACAGTGATAACCTCCTGATTAAAAGGCATTACTTGTACTGTAACCACATCACCACTCCCTTAGCCATACATTACCATCACAGGCATTTGTGTTGAAATGAATCAAAGAATTGACCCAACTGAAAAATAGACCAGGATTTTGGTTTGTAAGGTATTTGAGGGATTTCTGGGTTTGTGTTGAGGGGGAGGCAGAGGGAACAGGATGTGAGAGGGAGAAGGGTGCAAAAGGACAAAGGGAGATCAGCTCCCTGATCCAGCTACAAAGCTGTAACTTGATAAGCTTTTTTCCCCCGCCTCTCTCCAGTGGCCACACAGACTTAAGCTATCCATACTCTCTTCCCTCAGCTATCCACCTTCATTTTACCTGCACAATATCGGTACAAGAGTGTCTGTCCTGCACAGCAAGCCATCTAAAAACAGCCTTTTTTGCTAAGCTATTTATCAAATCAGATCAGTTCACTGCATGGGTACAGAAATGCTTGTGGTGACACAATACAATGAACACCACAAGCCCCTGAATGAGCACAGGAATATAGCACAAAATTGCACTGAAGCAATTTAAACAGTAATCTTATCAATAGCACACCTCTTTAAGAAGAGGTTGAATGAATGCTTAAACAATATAATCTTCTGGGGGAGGGGAAGGAGCTTCCTGCAACCAACTGCTAGTACAGTTGCCCATGATACCACTCCATTCCAGTTTGCACCGCGCAGCCAGAGGGGAACTGACCATATACCTGTGCCAGGAAAGGAAAGGGTCAACATGAGAATGGGAACAGCAGCCAGGAAAAGTGCAGGACTGTTTCTCTTGATAGCCATGCCAATTTGAAGTGTTTAAAATTACATCCTGTGCAAAAGTTGCTTTCTAAAGATGTAGTTGCATGATCAGCCTTTGTCAATCTAAGGATGCACTGCAGCTGAAAGCTCATCACCTGCTCAATCGCACTCTCCAGCCATCCTACCTGATCTGCTCCACAAGTTACATAGCCACAGGTGAGTCAGATCACTTCACAGATCTGACTGAACAGCCACTTGAGCAAATGTAGAAAGATACCAATTAACTTTCAATGAGATGCAGGTACACCCTCTTTCAGACATAACAAAGGAGAGTGTTAGGACTCAGAGTCAGGACAGAAAGAGGGCAGTACCTGCATTTTAGGAGCAGGCCACAAAACAACTTTAAAAAAAAAAAATGTTAAGCAGAGGATAATACTATTTGTGGTGACATTTGCAAAATCCTACATCCAGAGAAGAACACGCCATCAAGTTAAATATAATGTAATAGAACAGTTCCACTTGGAAGGGACCTACAATGATCATCTAGTCCAACTGCAATCATTTTCTTATTCTGCCTGTAATCAATTCCTGTTTCAATATATATTTTAAGGGCTCAGACTTTGGAGAAAAATTAATAAAACAAAAGATCGAGGGCAGAAACCAGGGCATCTGGTTGGCAGATTGACCAGTATGCGCCACTGCTAACCACCACAGCTCATAACAGCAAGGATGTTCTAGTTCAAAAAAACAAAACAAACAAAAAAATCAACAAGAGAAAAAACACCTTCTTCACTCTGACCATCCTATACCACAATAGCCTAAGATGCCAATGTCTCGAAAGAGATAAAGGGGAGTAAGAAAGGGTGAAGGGGAAGTCAGACATATGCTATCCTAAGAAGCCCTGGCAAAAGGGGAAAGTACCAAGGAGAGCAGGGTTAGTTGCAAGAAAAGGAGAGTATATTTGGGTGAAGCCTCAAAGCAGGACAAGGGAGGCAGTGCTCAAGAAAAATGGAAGAAGGAGAGAGGGCGGGGAATTTGTAGCATCTGGCTGTGCAATGAAGTTAGTGTCCAGAAAAGAATACATCCCCAAATTGCTTTATTAATAGTCATCTCTCTTCATCCTTCCCCTATTATTTTCTGCAGTTCAGAAGAAGCTGAACTATACAAGGACATCTAACAAGTTACACACAAAAAAAGAAATCCTTCCTTTCGAAAGAACTGCCAAAAAAAAAACCTCATTTCTCAGTGAAAATGAAGCCACTACTGCCCTCACTTGGTAGCCATTTTGAGAAATAGCTCTCTCTCCACAAGAACTATACCAGCAAATCCATGAAGTGAATCCATATAGTGGAGCAAATCTGAAGATGCTCATCAGATTAAATCTATCCTTAAATACACAGGTGGGAACAGGAAAAAAAACCCTCCATGATATAACTAACTCTAAGCAGCAAGGTTAAAAAAAAAAGTGAAAAAGATTTTGCACCATGTTTTTCTGAGCTTTAACTACATATGAAGTCAGAGCAGCTGGCAACAGAAAAGAGTTTGGAAGTTTGGATCCCCTTTCCACATATTTCCACAGCTTAAAGTATTTGAATTTCTTTTCAGTTTAACCGTAAGTTTCCTGGATTTAGCACTTCTGTTTTGAAAATAGTTACAACAGCCCTATCACATATTTTGTTCTTAATTATAATTTCATCATCTCCACCTTAACAATCATTTATTGGCAGCATACTGAAAGCATTTGTTGATAATATGCTTTCAGCCAGATCCCAGAAGATACTGAGCACAAGCAGCAAGCTATTTCACAAAGTCATGGCTCCCTCGATACTTTGAAGCAGAGGGCAATTAGATTCACCATGCTTATCAGCTTCTTATTTTTTAAATTATGCATATAACCAGAAATATGAAGACATGAACCCCTGGCAGACATAGACAATACTTCTAACAAGAGTATTTCTTTACCTTGCAAATGCTCGCATTAGCTTCCTTCTACAGAGACCGTCCTTAATTATTAGGTGGTCTGAGCTCCATGCCCACCCAATTTACATTTCCATGGGAACTGATTATTCAGAAGGGAATTCAATGTGTTCTAGAGCTCTCAGTACATAAACTTTCCCTTCTACTACGATGCTGTCATCTTAAGGGATATCATGGGCCAGTTCAGCAATGCATCAAAAAAAAAAAAAAACCCACCACTAAATGACTCAAATCTACTATCAAAAAACCCCAAGCTTTAAACAGAATCAAATGCCAGCTTAATACATTTTCCAAGAGCTGGTTTGACAGCCTTACTAGCCTCATGCTAAGTGCAAGTCTGCAAATGGAAAATCCAAGTTATTTCTAGAGCCTCTATCAATAGCCTCCGGATGTTAGATTGGTGACAGATCACAAGTACAACGCTGGCAATAGCCCACACCCCTTAGGCTGTGTTTCACACTTGCTTGGGATGGAAAAGCATTACTACCACTGAAATACCAGTTATGATTACCTTCAGTACTCTATAGTTCTACAGCTTTTCATACTATACTTCACTGTACCTTTCTTCCACTGTAGTAACAAGGCTACTCATCCACTACACTTGTTCTCTCCAGGAAAGACAAGAGACTTGCATGCTACAGAACGTCTTGCTTCAACAGAAATTTACAGGTTATTTTTAGAGACACTAAGGTCATAGGAACAAGCCTCACAGTAAGTGTGGAAGGTAGGAAAACTTCAATGCTTGTAAAATCTAGGTGTTAACCTGAGATTAGAATAAACTCTTGAGAAATCTTACATCTTTTAGAGGATGATTTCATTTCAGGGCCCCCCTCTTTTCCAATTTCATTTCAGGACCCCCCTCTTTTCCAATTTCAAGCCACTTCTAAGAATAGAATATTTGTCACCTAAAAGATAAGGGCCAAGATCCTAAAAGCAGTTTAGAAACTACATGGTAAGGTGGCACAGAAAATAAAGAGCGAGCCTGATGTTTTCCCAGTAACACAATTTACCACAAGCACATGCTGCAACATTCTGCACGAGCTATTTTCCTAAGCACTAAAGGCTTCATGCCCAGGTATCTCACATTGCTACAATCCAGCCAAAGAGTGATGAAGGCACAAATAACTGAGGCCAGGTCATCATCTGCCAGGATAGGACTGTTTCCTAGCCAAAGCATTACTCGTGGATGCTGCTATGTCGGAGCCTGCAATCAGCCAGGAATCCAAGAGTACTCCTAAACTGGAGGCTGGACTGTCCACATGCGGAGGTGCATCTTCAGCCAAAGGAGACTATTTTATCAAGTAAAACTCTTCAAAACGCTATCTTCTGCTCGCTAACACCACCTCTTTCTTGCTCTGCTTCAAGCAACTCTTATTTTCCCCCACTGTGATCTGATCCTGTCCAAGTTCTGGACTACTCCATTGGCTTTGCAATGCAGAGACCCAACATACTGAACACTGCTGTGTATTGCTAGTAGTTAAGTTTGTGTGGTCTCAATGGTTCAACAACTAGATCCACATTGCTCTGAATTCTTACAAAGAATTTTCCTGTAGGACTTGTCAAGTGGAAAAAAAAAAATCTAGGAACAGGTGAAATTTTCCACCGTTAGTGAGACAGGAAGTTTTCCTGCCACTGAAGTGCATTCTTCTGACCCCACCTCATCTAAACCAGCAGTTCTTCTTGTTAACAATGTGAAATATTATAGAGGTAACCAAGAAAGGAAAGGAATGGATGTCTGTTCTGTATTCACCATCAGAAGGATATCAACTCTGTTTTGGCCTGAATTCAGGTTTGCTTTCTCCATACCACAGGTTCTAACCACAAGTTTTCAAAGTTGGATTTCTCCTGCGTTGACTGAACTCTCTTTCACCTGCCAATGGACTTGTGGGGGGACAACAGGCAGAGGATGCAGGAGGAATGGTCCCCTACCACAGCATTAACCTGGGTCACCTCTGTGACATGTATTACACAGAGATAATAGAGCTCACAGCAGCAAGGACATAGGAAGCACCTTCCGCTGTCTTGTTGTTATGTACTGCTTGCATTCACTGTCTAAATTGAACAACAAGTGATATCAAAGATATTCACTTTCATTAACTTGTTTCCCTGGCCTCACTGCACTCCCATTCTCTCAAAGATCCTCCCCTTCTAATAAATCTTGTCCTTTTAAAATCTTAGGAAAGGGATAAGTTAAGAAAATTAAGGATACCTACTAACATGATATACAAGAGATTAGATTCCAAAAGCCTCTAAACAGAAATGTTGCGGGAGAGCTTCTACCCCAAAACTACAGCTAGAAATAGCAAAGGTTAAACTGAGGTTGACTGTGCACTATACAGTTTCCACACAAACTGCTGCCAGCAATACAGCCTCCCAGGCAGAAGTAGGAGCAATCATATTGTGAACAGCCCTGGCAGCTTCCCTCCCTTTCACTGCAGCTTCTCTTTCCTCAGCAGGACAGAGGCCCTTTATTCCTGAATTTGAAACTTAGAATAGAGAAGTGACACTCATACATTCAATTGTTCTGACACACCTGCCCATGTCGCAGCTGGTCACAGCCAAGTCACCCAAGTGCACGCCAGCTCGGATGAAGGCAACAACCAGTTCCCTTTACCAGCAACTACACAGTGCTACAGAGCTCACCTTCAACAACAGCACATTTGCATTCCCTCTGGCTGCACTTTCTCTTGGATCAGAGAGGGGGAAAGAACAATCAAAAGCAATCAGTAGGGTGGCAGCAGTGGCAGCAGGCGGCCTGAGCAGCAGGAACTGAAAATCAAGGGAAAAATCCTTACTAATTCCTTCAGACTCCAGAAGTACTGGAGTCTCCAGAGTACCTCCAGACTACCAGTACATCACCTAGAGGCATCCCAGCTCTCTGCCTCCCTGTCATGCTTCAGACTTCCCCTGTTAAAAATCACCTTTGGCATTCACATACTGACAGATTACTGCCCTCCCTCCCCATCTTGTAAGAGTTCACTATAAGCCTAATAAGCAAGCTTAAGCTCCACCTTCAACAGGCCACCTACTCTACAAGTGACATGTAGCACTTTTCCCTGTTGACCTAGCAATCCACAAAACATGTCACAGAGCACACACTTATCTCTAGAAATCCCCAAATCTGCCACACCATGCCAAACTTTGATTGGCCCCTAACCCACACCTCTACACTGCCTTAACCCAAACAACCTACCCCTTTACTGTCACACATTCAGGCAGGACACTACCCAAGGGGTTGTACACCACTCTTTGCCTTATCCCCAGCATTACTTCAGGAAATTAATTGACCACAAGGTAAAGTTTGTCATATGCAAGTCATTTTGGAAATACGTAAACTGGATCATTAAATATTTACATAACATGTTACATGGTTTTGCATGAAACTTGGCAGCTCTGGAATGCTTATTTGAGACATCTAGCCAGGGCCTGGGAAAGGAGGAGGAGAAGAGAAAATACCCTGGAGTGGGAAGAAGGAAAGAATAGTTAATCCCTTTTCTCTCAAGTAAGTGCTACAGAAAAAGCACACATTATGATAGTCTTTTCCATGACTGCACACAGAGTTCCTGCCTAAATGTCCTGGAAATAACCAGTGTAGTGTTTCTATAAGCACGCTCCTCACATTTTATGCTTGGAGTCACTTTCCCAGTCCCTCTTTCCTCCCCTCCCCACGCATTAGACTTTGGCTTCCCTGTTAGTCTATTAGCTGCCACTTTGTTTAGGGAACTAAGGCCACATAGAAAGTTGTTTGCACCATTCAACTCTCTTTATGGTTCCCATGAACTGCTATTAAAATCAGGATGAAAAGAAACAAGACGCCCTAAGGGAATTGTTCAATGGACTAGAACTGGTAAAGGAGAACTACAGATATTTCCATTTTTAACACTATCAAGGTATGGACTCCAAAATGCCACCTAGGACCCAGTTCCCTTGCAGTATAGGACAGAAAACAGAAGTCTAGAGACCGTCACAATCCCCCTATCTGCAACATGAATATTCTCCACAGCATCCACCTGATATGTCAGTTAGCAACTGAGTATGAGTAGGAGCCAAAGCTTGTAAGGGAATTACTAAACATAAAAAGTTTTAGTGACATCTCTATGATGGCAGAGTTTCTCTAACCGAAGCTGGATAAAATTATTCAAACAGTTCTATGTTAAAGAACAAGATCCAGGAGCAGTTTTACCAGATGTCTGCAGGGACAGGAAAAAAAGACTTATTTTCCGTTTTTATCTTTTCGTAACAAATTTGCAAGTTTTCAACTTACACACTGCCATTAACAGGATTTTGAACCTATGGAACATAAGGAAACACCAGGAGGGTGACCGAGCACTGGCACAGGTTGCCCAGAGAAGTTGTAAAGTCTCCCTCCTTGGAGATATTCAAAAGCCGTCTGGACATGGTCCTGGGCAACTGGCTCTAGGTGGCCCTACTTGAGCAGCGGGGTTGGACCAGAAGACCTCCAGAGGTCCCTTCCAGCCTCAACCACTCTGATTTGGTGAACCTCTTCTACTCTGTTTCTCAAATTCTCTAGTTTCTCATTGTACAGACTGTCACCAAGAGTTGCCCAGCCTCTCCGATAGTACACCAACCCTGTCTGTTAAGCACAACAGTAGGATCATGTAGTTATACCCAGAGACCCACTATGCCTGGGTAGACCACCCTTTGCTACTCAAAGACAGACTCAAAGGACTGGGTGGGAAGGGGGGGAGGAAAAAAAAAGTAATTTGAGGAACATGAAAGATGAGGAGGCGTCTATATAAGAGATAAAAAATGAATTTGCTAGTTAGTATTTAGCTACCTTTTCTTCAGAATTTCTTAAAATATGCCATCAAGAAGACAAGTTGCTGAAGCTAGCAAGATACACTTTTTACTGGAGAATGGTGATATGCTACATCAATATTATAATTACATCACTGCAAGATATACAAGTATTGCTTAAGGAGCCATTTTTCCACTCCTTTTTTTTAAACAACTCTTTCAACCAAAAGAGCAGTTTTGATGAAGCTCAACAAGAGTAGGTTGTTCAAAATGAAACCCTTGTCCAAGGACCCTAACTAAGGGCCACATCCTATACCACAGACAAGTGTTTAGCTACCTGCCATGGGAACCGGATTTAACAAAGGGCATCACTAGGCCATGACTTAAATATATATAGTAAAAAAAAAATATTAAAAAATATTTATATTACATATATATATAAAAATATATATAGTAGGCTTCCTTGCAACTCTCAAACAGTAGCAGCCTGAGGCCCAACTACCCCATTTTACAGAAGAAAACTCAAGGTAAAAACCACATAGTCTAAAATGAGGTAACAGGTCTGTATAGGCAGTAAATTTCTATTAAAAGACATACATAGATAGACAGACAGATCTTTCCCCTCAGTGATTCAAACCCTGCTTATCTTAATTAAAAACCAAGGAAGCAGCACAAAGTCTCCAGGCTTGATGCACTATCCACTGGTCCAAAGTCCAGTGGGGACAACAGTGAAAAACACCGCTCCACAGCTTCCGTGCGAGGCGATGTCTACCGAAGTGGTTGTAGTCTGATCCCAGGTGTCCATGAGTTATGCTCCCTAAGAAGCGGAGGCCTGCCAGGCAGGGGTTATTGCAAGGGGGACAGGGCTGCTGTTGCCAGCTCTACCGGCTCTGGCCTAAGCCCAGCCTGTGAGGTAATGTGAATTCCTTGGCTCAAAGCTAGCACCTGAATTCTTTGGAAACCACAGGAATTCAGCACAGAAAAGGTAAATATCCCAGCGGAGCCAGTGCTAATTAGGAAGCCAGGCTACTGAAGGAGGGGGTGCTGCGAGGCTGAGGGGGGTGAGCTCAGGCAGCAGGATGACAGCTGGTGACAGCCACTGTGAAGCCGGGCTGTCTACCTCGCCATTACGGGAACTCTCATGTCCTTCTGGAAAGTCTCCCCCAGCTGCTCCTTGGGCCCTTTGCAAGAACATTTGGTTTTCAGCTCAGTTTTGCCTGTTTCTTTTTTATAAATCCATTTTTCAAATTCATTGTAAATCTGACTACGAGGTTCCTGCTGGGATAGGACCCTTCCAGCCATTCAGGCTCAGAAATAAGGTTGCCTAAACCTGGTAGTTCAAGCAAAAAAGTAGGCTATAGAGAAGTCTCCCCAAAACAAGGAGCCATTTCACTATGAATTCCCCACACCATGTGTCAAGTCCCCATTATGTCTGCAGGCACCAAGAAAGACAGGTCCACCAGGCTCCCTTCTGTCCCACAAGGAGGTACACAGAAGGAGGGAAAGTCAGACGGGAGAGAGAAAGGCGTCCCTAATTGGCAAAATGGGGAAGGCTAACAAACAGCACAAGCTATTCCTGGCCCCATGTCCTCTTCAGCTGTACTTCAGACACAAGTCAGGCTTGTTATTCTCTCCTTGCATGGATGCCCCTCCAAAAAACAGCATAATCCACCAATTCAATAGTTGGCTGTAAGAGCAGCCTTGGGACTTCCACATAACTGGGCTTGGTGAGTCACCTTCAAAAGCATGTCAAAGTTTGTAATTAACACTGCAGTTTATCAACAATGCACCTCTTATTCATACTAGGATATAAAAGGTATGTCAATAAATATATTCCATCACGTATGTTGGAAGTCTCAGATAAACAAAACTACCTAGATTTTTAACAAATTAACAGATGACTGAGTTATACCCTCAGGCAAACCTGGACCAAGCTTGCCAAAATCATCTCATTCTCCAAACCTATACTGTCTATGCAAAGGTCCCAGCTACAATTCTCCAGGCTGTGAATCACAGATTGCCAATCTAGATGATAATTGTCCTTTCCAGCACCAAGTTACTAAATATCTGCCAATTTAACAGATGTATAGCAGCATGCTTTGTCTACTTTTTTTTTTTTAAGTATGTCCTAGAAAAGTGTTCGACACCACATTTTTCAATCCAACAGACAAGGATCTTAAGCCACCCAGTGCTGCTTTATGCTTTAAGCACAGCTTCAGTTTTGTTTCAAGCCTCAAGAAAGAAAAAAAAAAAAAAACCCATCCCACTCCCTCCAAACAGATCACCGAATATCCCCAAACATACCTATTAGCGGCGTTCCTTCTAGAGGTGGACCAGGCCTAAAATATGCAAGAGGAGGTTTGATAGAGTTTGAGGGAGGCAAGACCAGAAAAGTAGTATTGTATCGAAAGATGAAAACATGGAGCACATTCACTAATACCATTCTTAGTAACTTTCCAGAAGCCTGATACCTGACCCTGCTGACCTAAGGCCCTGTCCCTACGGCTCTGTCTCTACTAAATACAGCTTATTCCATGGGGAGTGGGGTGGAAATAGCTACAAAAGGAACCTACTCAACATCAGCACTTCCTAATTTTTACTCAATATTCTTTTAGGGAGTAAACAAATAAAAGCTTTGAGGTCAATATCTTCCTGAAAAATTGCATTGGAAAAAAGATAACTTCAGCCAGGGTAAACCAAACACTTATTCAGTACTTTCAGCACAAATCAAGCAACAGTAGCTGAAGGCTTTGTTACACACCTCTGGGTACATACCTTTCACATCTCCTTCAAAGGAAACTTTTTCTTCACTCTTCCACATGGTAAGTGAAACACAAGTTACACATGCTGGATCCATAATCTCTTTCTTCTCCTCAGCACTGAAGCCTCAAATTCCACTCTAGATCATGTCATGACAAGACTAGCTGTGCCAAGAGAAACCAGGCCTAAGGAAGTATCTAGTCAAACATCACAAATGTGTATTATACCAAGCCTGTTCCTTTTAAAGATCATTACATCTTATGGTTTCCTGCTAGCACTGCTTTTCTGGTAGAGGTCACCAACTTTACTGAAACAGTCAGGTTCCTCTTCTACTTGGAATACACAAAGCATAACACTGGAAGGCAACATTACCTTTCAGACAGACTAAGAAAAAGGGAAAAAGAAAATTAAGAGAACAACCCAGAAGAGGTCACCCTGACTACACTTCAGAGACTACCTACCTTCAGAAAGTAAACTAAAAACATGGAAGTCACCATAGTGCTCCACAAGCACTAGCGGAGGTCCCAAAACCAGATTCCTTTGTTCTGCTGGTGGGTTTCCCATTAGATTGCTTCAATACCACCTTTGATTCCAGGCCCTGATCTCACCTCTTAGTTCTCTGCTACAAATTGCTTCCATTCTTAAGTAGTGTGGGGGTTTTTTCTTAAGTAAAAAAGAAAAACCGGCTTCCACTCCCAAAGGTTAAAGCATTCCCCCCTCCCGCACAGCTCAAGTTTTGTCCCAGCTTTAAACCAAAGCATTACACTGTGTGAGGCAATAAAAGGGTCTCTCCCAGCACTTAACTCCTACTGTTAAATGGAAGGCAAAAAAGCTAAATAGGAAGCCAGAATCCAGTAGCTCCAGGTTCCTTACCTCTCATCGACTGAATTTGCAAATCCAGGGCATGGGAAAAAGCCAACTCGCTAAAGCTAAAGACCACTAGTGCCATCTGGAGGCCATACAGAACAGCCCACCTAAATTTTTCTGTCAACCTCTGCTCTCGCTTAAGTGTTGTCCTCCAAAGAGAGCTTGCCAGCATTTGCTGCACAGACATACCAACTCTACAGCCATAGAAGAAGGGAAAAGTTTAAAAGTTAAAGATATCGGTTGCAATAAATTTATACCTATCATGTGAAAGTATTCAACTACAAGTCTTGCTACAAGGTTTTAGCCATAGCTGACACTACAGCTGAAATTGCTCAGTGGGTAGCTGAAGTTCAGTAACAGAACTAGAGTTACCCTCCAGAATCAGGACTGTCCTTGGACCAGAGATAACATCTCATTTCCTCTACACCAGTCCCACAGTTGTACTGGTATAGCCGACCATATCACAGAGCAGCATTAAGATACCTAGTGCCACAGTTAGTCTCCATATACTAGCTACCTCTCACAGAGAGCTGTAAGACGGGATGCAATTTGAAGGAAAGGATAACTACCATTAGTAACACTGTGGTGTCCTGTACATATATGTTCCACTTGTCATGTATGTGGACACCATGTGCTCTAGATTTGATTATAGTTTAAACAAATGCAATCTAAACACGTATAAGACTGTTAAGGATTTTAGAACACTGAAAAGTGAGTTGCAAGTATTACTGCCACATGGGATCTTACCAAGATGGAGAGTCCAGAATTGAGACTGATGCTTCTGGATGGATACCCAGAAAGAAAACAAGTTATTTGCTCAGGGTTGACTACAACACCATTTCAAGCTCTAGAGGTGAATATTCTGAATGTCAAAAGAACAAAGAAATTCAGCCAGCCAGCATCCAGATTATCAAGTAGGGACACTGGCTCACATACTCAAAGAAATCAGATCATTGTTTCAAAAGACCTTTTACCTAGGATAGCCCAGGTGATCTACAGTCTTGCTACCAGTAGAAGCTCCTGGACTATTATCTTCCAGGAAAGTATTTCCAGGCACATAAAGTATAAAACGATTATTGGAACAGCAACCACAAATTTTCCGAGAGCAAATCATGTCTGATGCCTCCTGATTGCCTTCTAGGATGACATGAATGGTTCTGGGGACAAAGGGAGAGCAGTGGATGGCATGGCTCAAGACCTGAACACTCAAATGGCCCCTGTAAAGCTAGAGGAATGGGCTAACAGAACCCTCATGAACTTTAGCAAAAGCAAATGCAGAAGTCTTGCACCTGGGAGGAGTAACCCTGTTTAACATTACAGGCTGGGTGGGTAGAAAGCAGCTCTGCAGAACAGACAAGCCGTCCTGGTGGACAAGCAATGAATGAACATGAATTAGCAGTTTGCCTTTGCAACAATGAAGGCTAACTACACGCTGGGCTGCATCAACAAGTGTAGCCAGTAGGTTGATGGAAATGATTAGTACCTCTTACTTGTGAGTGCTTAGCAAGCACTGGACACACATCTGGAATCTCATGTCCAGTTATAAGCCCCCCAGTACAAGTAGAGGTATTGACTAAGTGGTGCAAGTCTGGCAGAGAGCTATTAAAATGGGCTGAAAAACATGATGTACAAGGAGAAGCTGAGGAGAAAAAGATTGTTTAGCCTGCAGATAAGAAGGCTAAGAATAGATCTAACTGTTGTGTTCAACTCGTTAATGCATGGCTATAAAGACAGAGCCAGACTTTTCTCAAAGGTGCATAGCAGAAGGCCAAGAGGCAACAGTCAAACTGCAACAAGGGAAATTCTGATATTAAAAACACACACACATTTACAGTGAGAATGGTCAAACACTGGAACAGATTGTCAGGAAAGACTACGGAATCTCCATTCTTGGAAGATATTCAAAAATTTATGGTATAAGGCCGTAGAGCACCTGCCCAAACTTTGAAGGAGATCTTGTATTGAGAAGGAGGTTGGACTAAAAACTGTCCAGACTTCCCTTCCCACCTAAATAATCTGATGATTCTATCTTAAGGGATTCACTAGAACTGCCTGACTAGTGTATTTCAGTCAAAAGAATATACTTATTTCCTTCCTCATTTCCTTCCCTAGACCTCTAATACAACTAGAATTGTTAAAAGAAAAAAAAAGCATACACATCCCCACATACACTTCCCCCTCAAAGCAAAACATGTTACGCTACTGTCAGAGACAAAAATGCTATCTTATCATAGAATTGGCACACTTGCCCCCAAACAGAGTAGAACACTTGTCTCTTACACATATGGATTTTTCCAGAAGTAAACTCCTTTGTTACAACAAGATCAGCAGAACTACCTTTAAGACATTAATGATGGTGCGAGTCCTATTTTGGAGGCCTGCTATGCACTGCCCATTTTCAGACCATCCTAGCAATCTACTCATGTATTCACAATCGATGATCTTGTTTCCCTCTTCACTTTCCAATAACATGCAATATTAGCAACTAATAATTTAATTGCTGATTCCCAAGAGAAAAGTCTTGCATGCCAGGCATGTTTAAGTCTCCTTTTCTAAAGTTAATATAGTTGTCAATTTTTCCACTGACCAAGATGAGCTACCCCTTCCTGCCCCCCTTTAGGGAAACAACCTGTTCATATTATCTTTGCAGGCAGAGGCACATCACAACACACCTGAAGGGGATTTGTTCATCAATTTAAAGGAGGATATTTCTTGTGGGATCATTATTAATATATCCTTTTGGATTCAGTATCTGCTTTGGATAAAGTTAAGTTGGATTCAGTATCTGCCTAAGTCAGAGCCATGCAGGCTTGAACCCTAGAGATATTCTTTCTGGATACGTCAGATATGCTTATAAGACAGATTCAGCATTGCTTAAAACTGTTGCAGAAGACAGTCCTATGATGCTCTCTTCTCAAATACCACTACAGTTAAGTTTCTGGTCTGTTGGAAATTCAGAGGGGTGATTATTTCAAATTTATTAGTTACTATAGACAGGTATTTAGCTAAACTTCTGTGATGAGGAGAAACAGGTATTTTTGGCAGACAAGTGTTCCTCCTGGGAATCTTAAGTATCTTTCATGAATTACACACAAAAGAAAATTGTCATCTTGAAGGGTAAGAACAGTGAGCTAGTCTAAACCCACTTACTTGATACTGTAGAAAAAACAAATACTGACCTAAAACTTAGAAGAGCAGTTGAAAGTATTAAAACAAAGGCCAATTCAGCCAACAACAGGTCTCCAACTGCTTTTGTCTTTAGGATTAAACAGAAATTGAGAAAGTTTATATTCCCTTCACCTTGGAGGATGGAGAAGGGGCACAAAGGCATGAAGAGTCCAAACAGGTTTCAAGAAGAACCCAACCTTGAGAATGAACACGCCAATGATGGTGTGTTTGGTCATTCAACCCTTAAGAGTTGAAAACTTGCTTTATTTATTTACATATGTAATAAAGTCCCTCACTAAAGATCCTATAATTTATATAGAGAAAACTGATGGGACACAGGATGATAAAGAATCATATATTTAAACTCTGCAGAACTCCCTAACTGGCACTTCCCTCATTTGCTATTGTGTCAGGAGTACAGAGGCAAGCCAAGACACCTCTGGATCAGCAAGTGCAGGTAGACTGAGAAAGAAGAAACCTCCCCTACCTGGCCAATCCTTCCTCGTAGAGATAGATGACAAGTGGATCATAGGATGTAACCAGAACATAGAGGCGCACATCGAATTTGAAATCTGAAATACAGTTGTCAAGAGTCAGTGACTGCAAATATCTTTCAGACATCATATCCAGTTGATGAATTTCAACAGACCCTGAGAGTAATAAATCATTATCTGCTGCTGACATAGGTGCCTGAAGCTTTCCCAGTTGAAAAGCTTCCAGATTTTAACGAATTCGCTAGATACATTTTTCCAGTACTAGAGGAAGATAGACCACTCAATTATTCAACTGAACTCCTGCAAAGGTTGCAGAGATCCTCAGGTGTGGGGTTGGGGGAAGAGAGAAAAGCAATTCCTAAGCACACTCACCATCTATGAGCAGCGGGTTGCTGATGTAACGAGAAACCAGGATGTTGTCTTCCAGGACAATCTGGTTTGGCTACAGAAGAACAGAGAATCCAAGAGTGAAAAAAACAGGAGGCTTAAGGAATAAGAAGATGATCAGATCAAACCCACCATTTTTTCCAGCCTTTCCCTCCTAAAGCCACTCTGTACCAACAATTATGTTGTTGGTACAACATAAATGAAAATGAAAAAACAAAATGAAAAGACACTACTGTCAATCACAACATACTTAAGGTAATTAGATCCTAACCAGAAGCCTGGGAATGATTACATTGCCAAAAAAACTGCCCATTGAATCTTCCAGTTAAGTGCTCCTTAGAGTAGAATACAGATTTAACAGCCACATGGCAATGATGTAAAATAGGCAGAAAAAAAAAACACATCTAAGAAGTGACTGTCATTCTGTTTGCTTCTCAAATGTTTAACCAAACACATGAAGGAGGGGTTTAGAAGACACTGGAAGGAGTATGTAACTATAGTTGGTGAGGAAGTTACAAGTGAAGAAAATGACTCCTCAACTTGTGATCTTTATAGCTAGATCCTGGGCTGGTATCCAACCCTTTTGTCTACATGAGTAAATACCTCCTACTGAGGTTCAGTTCACAGCAGGGGCTACTGCACCAGGAAGACACAACCCTTGTAGCTCAGAACAGAAAGCTCTATCTATGACAAATATACATCGCGAAGACATGGGATCTGTTGAAAAAGCTTTTACTTTTTGCTGTATGCAAGCCTCTCTCTTGTAATCAGTTTTAACTACTCATACAAACAGTTTCTTGCAAAACATTTTCTTGCCTTCAGTTTGCAAAAGAGTCAAGAGAACCCCGTCACCCTGCCTTTATTCAATTTTGCATGTATTCAGCCACACCACCAGCATCATGAGCAGGAAGTCTAGGCATATAGAGTGCACATATACAACGTGAGGGAGCAAGCTCAGCTTCCCTCAGCACATCACACAAAAGTGACAGCCTGTTTTATTATGGATCAGAGAAATTGAAAGGTTTGTTGTTTTGTTGGGGGGGGGGGGGGAGGGGTGGCGTGTGGTTTAAACACTTCTGTGATGAGATTCTAGAAGACACTCCCTTAATGGCATCACACATCACACTGAAGGAAACTGAAGTCTTTGGGCCAAACTAGCTGAAGTGTTTCTGGAACAGATGTACACAAAGGGAAACTGGTCCCAGAAGGGTCTTTTCCCCAGTTCATGGCCAACTGCCATATAAGCCTGAGCTCGTTCCTCTCTTTCAAGCAAAGAAAAAGCTGAGTGCAGCTCTGGAAATACTTACCTCATACACTTGGCAAATTGCTCCTTTATTTTATGGGAAATGATCCAAGTAGAGAACAGATGAGGCAGCATGACCCTTTCAGTGCAAGGGAGGCTAAAGGGGTTTGAGTGAGTGAAAACAAAATGACTCACCAGTCAGTTTTGCTGCTGAGAATATTTATTGGAATCCCCTCATGTGTTTGGCCCCTGCCCAGATGTATTTGTTACCTATGACAACCTAACTCCCTGCAAAGCCCAAAAAGGGCAAAAGACACTATAACCAGCACATTGAAATCAAAGAACCATCCCCATTACACCTCAGTAAGAGCACACTGGCATTTAGATAAAACAGCTCTAAGATTGATACACATCCTACTGTATCACATAAGGTTTCATTGTCACTGGTCTTTTCCAGGGGGAAGAGGGAGACAAGGGGACTGTTTGAGGACTGTTTAGGTCCCACAGGGAAACAGCTAAGAAGAGTTCTGGGAATCTTACCAAGGCCAGCCTACTGTCAGCCACAAGGAGAGCATGCAGCAGCACAGCTTCTCAAACTGCCTCAGCAAGCATGAACTTGCTCCTAATACGCTAAGACTTGAAAGTAGGTTGCAAGATAAGCACAGCATACAAAGAAATAGATTGCTTTTGATTACGCAGCATAGGCCTGGGCAGGCTTTGCCAGCTGCTCAGGACTGTTGAACTGCTCACCAATGTATGGTTGAAATCCAGAGCACGGCCAGTGTCTGGTTAGATGTTTCCATGCCCCTTGCCTGGAAGCTGGCATAGTTTTGCAGACAGTGTTACTGAAGAGCAGTCCTTTTGCTGAACACTTACATTGTTTATCAGGTAGACACCTCGACCCCTGGAAGAGGCCACAGGCTTCACTATCCATGGGCCTCTGTCCTTAGAATAGGTATCTGGTTAAAAGAAAACAGCACAAGACCGAAACATCTTCCATTTTGCTTATTTACAGAGGAACAAGAATCAAGAATGTTGCCTACAGTAAAAGCTTTAGAAAACTCCATGAGGAGATCAAAGTCTACATTTTTGATGTCCCATTTTACCCCTTGGGACCCACTGCAATTATTGCAGCCCCTCCCTGAAGCCCCTTCTGCTGCTCTGATACATTCATTTCTCTGTCCTATGCCTCCTTTTGGCACTTCTCTCTTCAGTACTCCCAGATATTAGTCAGGGATATTGTGAAGTTGATCATCAACAACACCGTCCACAAAAAAAAAGCTCAGTTCTGGAGCCTTAAAGCCCACATCCACTCTTGAGGACTTACACAGGCATGGAGTAAACAGCAGAGTAGAAATTATATAAAGAAATCATGTGGGCCTTTTCCATTGTCTTTCCAGCTTCCTCTAATTTTGTTGCCTTAACCACTGGCATGATCAACAGGCTGGGATATTAAAAGTAATTCCCTTGCCCCCACCCAGTTATTTTGCTTTAGGTCTGGGCATCATCAGCCATTCACTTACTGCAGAAGTCCTGGTACTCTGTCGGGAGGATAAAGGTCTGAGGTAAGATATGGAATGCCTTGAATCCATGGGCCAGCTGCATACGACTGACGTTCTTGTATAGTCTGTCCTTTCGTGTCAGTTCATATGACCTGAAGTCCCAAAACAAGAGACTGTATCTATTTTTTCCCCACATAACCCCCCCCCCCCATTACCGCAACCCTTTGTCCTAGTTACTGAAGCATCTGTAGCCCTGTCAGATGTCTAAACCCTAAACTGCAACTACTCTTCAGTTTTACTCTCTATGCCCTATGGCCATATTAATATACATCCTCATTTGTAGCACCACTTGCAATTCCCAAAACAGACTGAAACATAGCAAACTGTTATAATGGTGTTTGTAAACCTTAGCAGGTGACAGACTATCTCTGTAACTAAGAACCCAAAGCCCCAAATACTTTACTTAGGGGAAAAAAAAAAAAACTTAAAAAAAATCCAGTATTTGGGCTACAGACAAGCACTTCAACTCACATACTATCTCCCCAAAACCCCAAAAAAACATTTAGAATGAAGACAGCATGTGGCACAGGCCCAGTGCGTTGGGACTTCACAGTATCATGTATACTCTGGTTTTTTTAGAGCTACCGATGTTCAGAGTTTTGCAAACCATCACAAAGATGTTCAGCAAAACATGATATCAAAGCCTTACCTAGGGAAATGATTGACTTTCTGAATATCTGTAAGGGAACGCAGCAAGTAGGGCTTCAAGTGTGATCCTGTCCACATGAGATTATAATCGCTGCTATTAGGGTGTACCTAAAAAGCAACATAAGAACACCATACACAAAAACATAGAACTAATGAAAAGCACCACCACTTGTCCTACAGACTGTGACCTTATGTCTATGAGATCAAAGCAATTCTAGTTTAAGACAATCTCCTCTACCCATCTCTAATATTAGGGCAAATCTAGCCAGACTCCTGTCCTAAGCTACTGTACAGTGGTGCCGGGAAATAACCACGTCATATTTCTCTAAACAAACTTGTGGTTTTGTTCTTTTTATAGACTGTTTAAACCAAATTTGTAAAGCATTTTAGATTTCTTCAGGAAACTTGTGAGACCAATTCCTTAACTTGGTGTTATTCAGAAGAAAATCCACCATACACACACATCTCTCAAACTGTCATTAGCTGCATGTAGGACATTCTTTAGAGCAAGACAGGTGCTAGAAGAGAAACATGAAACACTACATCAATGCTTCTGTGAGCTTGCAAAGGCTGAGAGATTAAATTCTTCAGATCTTCCCAAGGGTGTGAGATGACGCTTTAAAAGCAAGAAGAGAAAAAACACATGGCCCAACTTCAGCATCCCTTTTTCCCTAATTTTGCAGGCTTAAGGTTAAAGGGTCCTCCTTTGAGAGAGCAAAATCACGACATATTTCGTGTCTGACTGGCAGAGTATGTAAAAAGCAAAACTTCAGGAGGGTCCACAGCAACTTTCTGGTTCTAACCCTGCAGAGTAAAAAAAAAAAAAAAAACCAAAACACCCAACCAAAACAAACCGACCACAAAACAAAACACAAAAACCCCAAAAACAACCATCACCACCACCTCCCAGTGCAGCACATAATCAGATCTGAAGTTCGTTGCACTCACCTCATGGAATCCATGGGCAGTCAGAATGCTTCGAACCAGACGGCTGTCTGTTCGCACAATTTTATAGGACAAGTGGTAGCGCTCTGTTAAGAGGCCAAGAGACACAATATTAGAGTCCGCATCTAGAAGAATAAACCAAAGTTACCTATGCTACCAAAGAAGAGAGAAGAGCACCATAGGACTCAGCACAGTACAGCTATGCTTAATCCACAGTGGAACATCCACACAGTAGCAGCACATAACAGGCAAAGGGTGATAGGAAATGCCTGTCCATCTCTTGGGGCATTAACTCCAATGATGGCATTGAACTGACTTACACCAATCCTTAGGTATAATATTGCTGCATCACTGAAGCCTATCGTATCAAAATAAAACACAAGACATCCTAACAAATGTCCAGATTTTTTTTTTTTAAACAGCTCTTTATATAGACTGCTTTATAACACTCCAAACATGATTTCAGCTCTTTCGTCTCTATTCAAGACTGATATTCCTAGCTATAAGTAATCATGCCATATGCCCCTCATTGACATGGCTAGCTTATATGATCACTTTTTAGATCTCGAAAACCCAAAATAGAACACTGAATTTTTGTTTACATCTCATTCACTTGTACTGATCTTCCAATAAATAACTGCAAAAAAAACCTAGGAAATAAAGTAAACAGGACAAGGAAAGAAAAAGAGAAAAATCACTATCCAAGTAGAAAGTCATAAAAACAAAAGCAGTAAGCAGCACTGGAGGCATAAGATAAACAGAAAGCAAGTAGCAAGACTAGAGTCCAGTTGTCATACAAAAGGATGTGGCAATCCATAAAAGAGTTCAAAGAAAGTAGAGGCAGAAATTGCAATGCTAGAACACAGAATCACTTGGAAAAGGCACTTTAAAAATTGGTTCAAACTGAGAATAGAAAGATGAAGATTAGATTAAACCTCAGGAAATATGTTCTACCAATAAAAATAAGTCTAAAGAAAAGAGTAAGAAGTATCATAATGTGGGACCGGACAAAGCTCAAGGAAATTTAACAAGTTGCACTATTCAGCAGTAGACTTTTTAAAGCACAAAAAGCCTCTACCTCCTGAGAAAAAGCAGAAGAGAGACCACACTCCAGTTAGGATACAAGTTACAATTACCATCAGCTTCTGCCACCATTCAAGTGTTTTTAACTCACATGAAAAGGATCAGGAGTTTCCACACACAAATCACCTTCTCTACCCCTTACCCCAATGTGCCAGAAGCATTTCTACTTGGATAGGATATTAGAAACGAGGGCACCAATTACCTAAGAAAGGGAGAAGCGAGAGAAGAAAGAAGTGTCAGCATCTTCACAAAAAGAAGCTGAGTAGATTTTTAGCTTTTCTCCAACTCAGCACATCCAGAATGAGCTCCCAGCTGTACACACCCACAAGTACTAACTCTCACAGTTATAACTGTTTATAACAACTCTGCCTCTTATTTAGAGGCTCTCCCTTATTTGATGACAGGTTTGATCTCCTGACTCAAGTGCTGCCAGAGCAGCAATCATTTTGTTTATGGCCTTACTCACAGTTGTGAGGCTGTAGTCACAGAGATTTGTTACTACAGCTTACTACTGTTCTTGCCACCGTGGGGCTGGCTGCTTTATTTCCCGGTGTAACCCTCTCAAAACTCACTGCAATGATTGAGTTTAAGTTCTTAGCTACAGAGTAGGGAATTTGTATTCTGGTCATAAGTTCTAGCATGGCCTCCAAGTTCAATTTGCAAGCAGACAGTTCCAACTCGAAACACATCAGGACCCAATGGAGGGACAAATATAGACACTTGTCACAACCCAAAGACGTGATAAACATTCACCAACTGAACAAGCGTTTCTGAACGTCTCAGCGCCCAGAGACAAGAGAGGATTGTAATTTTCTTCCTACCACGTCCTCTTCCCCACCACAAAGAGAAGGGAACATCCAAGTAAGACTTCCACCTCATGCCTTCAGGCCAAAAGCTGGAACATAGTTGCACCCACCTCCAATTAGGCGGAGGTAGCTGTCGTTGGTCAGAATGGCTTCAGCATGAAACACCAAGATGGGGATCCGCCTGCAGCCGCCACCAGTCCACTTGACACATGGATGATCCCTGAAATGGCAAAATAGTCAGTATAAGAAACTGCTGAGCCTCATACACACAGCAGTTACTTACAATGAGGACACAGCAATTCTCCCTACTTGCCCACCCAGCCTAGGACACAGGCAAACACACTGTGGGGAAAATAACCAAAGATTGGCAAGGAGAATTGTAAACACACTGAAGTGACTTGCAGCTGGGGTGTAGAAAAATACATATATCATTCTAATTGTTGTCTATCCTCATGTGTTTGACAAGTAGAACATCTGTGTTCAGATAACATAGGCCTGTGATAGACTTAGAGGCACCCTATCAAACGTGCTTGAGACTCCTGCCCTGCTGTGGGAAAGATCAAAGCACAGTGATAGACTACGCCTGCGCAAATCCCTGAAAAACAGGTGCAAACAGGAGGTTCGGTGATCCTCTAGCAAGGACCAAGCTCTGCGGTGCCTGTGTCCCCCGCTTGTGTGCCTCTGCCTGGGTGCTGCTTCGGGGATCCCCCAGCTGGCAAGGTAACGAAAATAAATTTACCCTTTGACTTTCAGCCATGGTTTTGTGGTTGTTCCTGCACCCTGCCTGTGCTGACTCACACATTTGGCGTAGTTGGCAGGATCCAGGAACAAGCATGCCATGACTGGCAAAAAAGTTGGGGACTGGGGAGGCCACAACGATGACTCCCCGTATTCTGGGATGGCTCAGCTCTGAGCGCTGGACTCCCGTGGCCACTTTCCTGGCTACATTGGCTCTGTCGGAAGCATGGCCTGAAATGGATGACGGGGCAGTGGTTACCCCCCAGACAACTGAAAAGGCTATGCACGGATTGCCATGGAAAGCAGCATCAGGTTCTTCTCGCAAGTTAGCGGGGAGATTGGGATGGTTATTAGTTACTGGTCTTAGAGCTCTTGACCGTGAAGTTGTTGCATTATGGAATAAAATGAGAGAACTGGAAAAGGAAGTTGGGACTTTACAAGATGCAAAGGCAATTGTGCATGAAGTCATTACTACTCAAGCAGAGCAGTGCCATGGGTTGCAAGATACTGTAGAAGGGTTGATAGCATGTATTGCTAATAAATGAGGGAGGGTGCGGAGTGAGCGTGCGGCTGTGTGGTGCTCAGTTGCTGGCTGACCACGACAGTCCTTTTTGGCACCCAATGTGAGGCTCAAAGGGTGAGCAGATTTGATTGGAATGTGCTAAATCAAATTTATAGCTGTTATTTCTGTTTAGCTATTAATCGGCAGGCTTCTGTGCTTGCCATGGGGCTTGCTTGCCTTACTGTGTATTAGAGTCTAGTGCTCATTAGTGGCTGCTTTTTGCTTTCGCTGCTTGCTGTACTGTTTATCATCTGACTCTGATGTGCCTGGGAACATTTTGAGAACAGCAATGGCTCATGCGTTGATTACAGGATTCAATCCAGACAGGGCAGCAGTAACGAGAAGTATCAAAATGCAGCTTTTGAGAGGAGCATCTGCCTCACTAAAACTCTTGATTATACCAGCAGTCACGAATGGTCACTGGTAACGTAGGCGCCCTAGCAAATAGCTTGAGGGAAATTAGAGCTGTAACTTTGGGACCATCTGCGCGGGTGGTGGATAAAGGAAAGCCGGCAAAACCAAAAGGAGTTACATCACGGGTGATGAGGAAAAAAATGTGGAATGATCTTGAACAAGCCGGTATCCCACAGTCACAAATAGATGGGATCACAACATCAGAAATGTTTTGCCAACGGCAAAAGTTAGAGTCTACGCAAAAAAGCCTGGCCACACAGCCAACTCTGCACCCATCCTCCATCCCTGCCTGCCACCTCAAAGCAACGCACTACCTGGCAAATGCCAAAACAGCAGAAATGAAGGTTTGGCAGGTCCCCCAAAATTGCCGAATCCTATTTGGCCTGTTTGAAAACCAGACGGCACTTGGAGAATGATTATAGAGAATTGAATAAAGTCACCCCCAACTTGCCATTACAGTACCAGACATGGTTACTCGTATAGAAAAAATCAGCAAAAATTTAGGAGATAGCATTGGAACGCTGTTACTGGTGTCGCGAACCCAACATCGAATTGAAGTTCAATCTGAAAAAGCGCAAGCCATAGCTCTTCAATCCGTGTGCACAATTACCCCACATCAGGTTATCAAACCCGGAGTAATATTATCTGAAGGAGCTGGAGCAATGGCATATGTATTACTGGAACAAGATGACACTCTTGTTTTCCTCCCTTATCACATGTTGGCTCGTCGTGCTTTGTAGTGCTTGTACTACAAGCACATGCCCTGGATGCATTTTCACAAGATCAGCATGTAAATACTTGGATTTGGTTGGCCTCTACTGTAACTAACTCGTCTGCCTTTTGTATTGAGGGAAGATTAACAGCTGCAGATCTCTTGACAGCGTGTTTCATTGGTGTGCCAACCCCAGTATTCCGTATTGTCACAACCCAAAGACGTGATAAACATTCACCAACTGAACAAGCGTTTCTGAACGTCTCAGCGCCCAGAGACAAGAGAGGATTGTAATTTTCTTCCTACCACGTCCTCTTCCCCACCACAAAGAGAAGGGAACATCCAAGTAAGACTTCCACCTCATGCCTTCAGGCCAAAAGCTGGAACATAGTTGCACCCACCTCCAATTAGGCGGAGGTAGCTGTCGTTGGTCAGAATGGCTTCAGCATGAAACACCAAGATGGGGATCCGCCTGCAGCCGCCACCAGTCCACTTGACACATGGATGATCCCTGAAATGGCAAAATAGTCAGTATAAGAAACTGCTGAGCCTCATACACACAGCAGTTACTTACAATGAGGACACAGCAATTCTCCCTACTTGCCCACCCAGCCTAGGACACAGGCAAACACACTGTGGGGAAAATAACCAAAGATTGGCAAGGAGAATTGTAAACACACTGAAGTGACTTGCAGCTGGGGTGTAGAAAAATACATATATCATTCTAATTGTTGTCTATCCTCATGTGTTTGACAAGTAGAACATCTGTGTTCAGATAACATAGGCCTGTGATAGACTTAGAGGCACCCTATCAAACGTGCTTGAGACTCCTGCCCTGCTGTGGGAAAGATCAAAGCACAGTGATAAACTACGCCTGCGCAAATCCCTGAAAAACAGGTGCAAACAGGAGGTTCGGTGATCCTCTAGCAAGGACCAAGCTCTGCGGTGCCTGTGTCCCCTGCTTGTGTGCCTCCGCCTGGGTGCTGCTTCAGGGATCCCCCGGCTGGCAAGGTAACAAAAATAAATTTACCCTTTGACTTTAAGCCATGGTTTTGTGGTTGTTCCTGCACCCTGCCTGTGCTGACTCACACACACACGCTAGGCACCCTTGGTAGTCAGCTATAAAGGGAATCTTCCAGATCATCCTCTTTTTGGGTTGGTCTTGCTAAGTCGGAGTCCTGTTGAATTTGTATTTATTTTACTGAGTATAATTTGGGAGAAACCCCATCAGTTTTCACAGCTCCAGTTCTCTGGATTTAAAGCCTGAAAACAGGATCTATAATTCAGGATAAACCATAATTGCTGTTATCCACACAACCAGACCTTACAATGCAGGTTCCAGCCTCCAATTTAAGAACTGCAAATCAGTGTGTGCTGCCTGGTTGTAATCCTGGACTCTGAAGTGCACAAAAAGGCACTCATGCAGGCTTGGCTCAACACAACACAACTTGTGTGTTCTTCCTTTTTAATTTCTGCCAGATGCAGTGGAATGCAAGCCCAGAATTCAACAACGATGCCCCCAGCCAACCACTCAAGCTACAGGATCTGAGATACAGTGATCAGTTCTGTCCAAAACAACAAGGCTACATTGGGAACTATTGTCTCCTCAGAGGAATTAAGGACACACACCAAAAAAAAAAATTAAGATTGTTATATAAAATCCTAAGATCACAGAAAGAAAACCTGTCAACTTCCCTAAGCAAATAAAACTCAGGATGCTTATTACTCACTGCGCAAGGACATGGAACCATGAAAAATTTAACAGAAAACAGAGACTGAGCGGTTGGAGACACACATCTCTCTCTACACAGACAAGAAGAAATGTAGACTGGCAGAGGTAGATAAATGCTTCTGTGTATAGAATGTGCAAGATCATTGTCTGCCAAAGGTTTGGAGAAACTACAGAAGACAAAACACTTCCTACACTTATGACACAGGAACAGAGATAAAAGGGCAACTTTCTGATGCTAGGACAAGTAAGTACTCTTAAGTGTAACCTTGGTCCTCTTAACCAAGTTATTACCGTTATCACCCAGACAAATTAACTTCACAGCACTCCCATCTGCTTCCACCACCTCTAAAGAAAAAAAAATTAAACAATATCAACTACTGGGGTGTAATTAGCTGTTCAGACTGGAAAGGACCCAAGAAGCTTCCAGAATTTACACTACAGGCCAGAGCCTTACATAAGTGGGAAATGAGCTGAGGCAACAGAAGGGGAGTTATGTTAAGCCTGTCCTGAGGATTTGCAGTAAGGCTCAATCCTCCAGGTGACAGTCATTCACTCCTAGCATGACCCTTGGTCACTTGATACAGACACACTGTTACAATTACATTCTAGGTGAAGGCAGTTCTGGACCTTTTCATCCACAAGGGTCTGGCAAGTCTAAGCCAACTAGTTGGTATGAAGCAACATTCCCCTAAATGCCTTAAGTCACTGCAGTTTGCAGCTGGGCACTCAGTCAGAATATGCACCCAAAGGAAAACAAACAGGACATATTAAAGTAGGTCCAGCTGAAACAGAAAAGCGATTTCACTCTGGGAAAGAATAAGTGAGCGACTCCTTCACAAGCAAAGATAAAAGAAGTTACTAAACAAAGATGGAACAAACATACACTAGAAAGTAATAAGAACTCTAGGAGCTGAGTTGTCGCAAGACAGTTTTTAAAAAAGAACATAAAACATTGCTATCAGTCTACTGCACAGTACATTTCCATTCTCTGCAGCAAAGTAAAAACTAAAACAAAACAAAAAACTAAACAAACAAAGAGAAAGGACATTAATTTCCTTCATTTTCTTAAACATCAGTAAGAAAGTTCCCAGCTTAGGAACATGACAGGAAGAGATCAATGAAACCACAGACTTGTAGTAGTTTATGGAGTAGCCAAGGAAGGGCTGCACCTCCAACCCTGATGAATATGGTGGTCTTTTAGGCTACAAATGTAGGTAGCCTGCCCACAGGCTTGAGGCGCATCATCTTCTGCTTTATAGGTAGGAGGAAGGTAAGGAATGCAACTGTCTTTTCACATTAGTACAAATCCTGCAGGAAGCGCAGGGAGATAGAAGCAGTTAAGAAGTTTTTTTCCTACTTACTCCAGCCCATCTACAACATCTTCCTCCTCCTCCTCTGAGGACGAGCCAGTTTCCTCCAGATCTCGAGTCATCCCAACTGGCATTTCCTCTGGGAGTTTTCATACAGCCCTGTCTCAGTAGCCTCCAAGACTCCTTCCTGCAGATTCAAGGGATCTTGCAAGAGCAGTTGCCTGCAATAAGGATTAAAAACATGAATGCATAGCTGAGCAAGACAGCAAGAGAAACGAGGTAACTTAACTCCTACCTCCTGTCAATACATATTTCTCACAGGACTATCAACAAGCTTGCAACAGGCTGTAAATCACCTCCTAGCCAGGGGAGCGCAGGAAGAAGCATCACCTTCCAGCAGGTTATTCCCCACCTGCCCGTGAGAGTCATTCAGACGCTTGCCGCTGAAGCGCGGCCCCTGCCCTGCCTCCAGCCGCAGAACCGCACCAGGCTGGCCAGGCCCAGCCCAGCGGGAAACCCCAGCTTCTCCTC
>NW_008824356.1:5514267-5522506 GCF_000699105.1 Pygoscelis adeliae | reverse complement strand
CGGGAGCCGCCTGCTGCCCCGGCGTGCGCCTCCCCGGCGGGAATGGGGTGGGGGTGGCAAGCAGGGCTGTGCGTGGTCTCCATGTGCTCCCCCTTCTTTGCGCAGTGAACGGGCTCCAGGCTCGGACCTTTGGCGTCTGGACCCTGCTGTCATCAGTGATCCGCTGTCTCTGCGCCATCGACATCCGCAATAGGACGTATGTAAAGGAGCACCGGAGAACTCCTTCGGTTCGCTTGCTAGTCACAACCTGAGCAGCTAGCTTAGAGGGCGGCGCGGAGGAGGTGGGGAATCAAAAGCTGTTCCTGAACTTTATATAGGGTTGAAAGCATTCCCCCGAAAAAGCTTAAATAGCAGTGCAGGATTTGTGTGTTAACTGCTGCTCCCTTCTGCCTCTGTGGGGAGAGCCTGCGCGTTTGAGTTCTGTTTCTTAGCTCAGGCAGAAACTGGTAGATCTGAGAACTTCTTATGTCACAGATTTCTGAGCTCCAGCTTGGAAAGCATCTTCTGATGGCGTTGCTGCTCTGTTGACATTAAGCAACTGCCAATGCTGTGGTCTGACTGATGCTCGGTACTTCTTTTCCTGTGACAGCTCAGCTGAAGACTGGCAGGTTGAGAGGTCCCTTGCAGTGGTCTTAACACACTGCCTTCTTCCATACACTCATATCTGGGGCTGAGGACAAGGCCTGAGGTGCAGCCTGATGCTGTGGTGGGAGGCAGGCCGTTTTTCCCCGTGGTGGTAACAGAAGTATTTCTGAGAGGGATTTCCAAGCAGGCTGACTCTGGGTCTGTGCTAGACAAAGCCTGTGCGGGAGATTGCTAGAACTCACTCTTTTGTCACCACCTTCCCCAGCCCTGCAGCAGAAGTCACTGTCACCAGGCAGTGTGTCCTTGGATTGCCTAGGCTTCTCTGTAGTAGTGAGGTACAGGGACTCAATTACCTGTTTTTAGGGGGTGGTGGCAATGCCAATTACCATGAAACCACTTGTTTCTTAGAAGGATTTTTTTATCTTGCATCTGTTGGACCTGCTCCCTTTCCACAGCTGTGGCCCCTAGAGGGTAGCAGAGCACAGGTGGGAAGATGTGTTGGCTGATGCAGCCTGGAGTCAGCTAAGTCCTATCACCCTAGTTCTCAGCTCATCCAGTTCTCACCCTATTTTTGTGTGCGCATATGCTTCTCACTTCACCGGTGCCCTGCCCTTGCTCTCCCCTCTTCACCTGCCTTCAGGCCAGATAATGCCTGTGACTTTCAATGCACCATTGAACACGCTGCCCTGTTCTCCTCTCAGCTGTTGACCAGGGAGCATTTGCACCTCACTAGGCAAGGGACCAAGTGGCCTCTGTGCTGCCACAGTGAGGATAGATGGGGCAGCATGCAGGTTTGCTTCTTCTCCACTCAGCCATGCTCATGCCCATACTATGGGCTATACGATAACCTGCTTCTTTCTGCTCTCCAACAGTCTCTATTACATCACGCTCTTCACCTTCTTTTTGGCCCTTGTTCACTTCCTCTCCGAGGTCTTCATTTACCACACTGCAGCCTTGACAATTGGAGTTATGGCACCCCTCATGGTAGCAAGTAAGTAGAACTCTGCATTCTCCCCCCACAAACTCTCCATGGAGCTATGAGCCCCCAGAAAAACTCTCCATGGGGCTATGAGCTAAGGGCAGGGAGGGGATGGTGGGAGGGAATGTCTCATCTGCTGTCTAGCATTTTCTACACAACTCATCCTGTATCTCCATCACAGGTTTCTCTATCTTGGGGATGTTGATTGGGCTGCAGTACCTAGAGGTAGAAGCACTGTCACAAAACAAGAAGAAAAACTGAAGCTGAGGGCCCTGTATAGGTCAGCGTTGTCTCCTATCTTCACTGCCAAACTTCCACTAAAGCTCGGCTGAACTTCTCCAGGACACCAGTCCCACTGGTGGATCAATGTTGGACTCTGTCAATCATTCTTCATTACCAAGTGTGGGGTTTTTTTTTTTGTCCAGGCAACATTTCAACTGACTGATGTCAAAGACAAAGTCCCAGAGGAGTTTGTGTCGAAGCTTGCAGGGGGCAGTTGGTGACTGCCTCCCCAGAGGATAGCAGGGAATGTCTCAGGCATGCCCAGTGCACTAAGGATTTCTCTCCCAGTGTACCTGTGGGGACAAGGTTGTAGGACTACCCAGGATCCACTGAACACTTCGGACCAGAAAGAGAGAACGTGTGCTGCCCCTGGCACTGCTGTGTAACTTGCATGTGTGTGTTCCTCAGGGGCCATTTCTAATAAATGACAGAAAACCGCAGGGTGCTCTCTGTCTTTCTGCTACACAGCAATGGGTAGAAGATGTACAACCTCAGAGCAAACAGCAGTTTCTACTGTATGTTGCAGGATAAATCATCTCTTTACAGCAAACCCACCTTTCCCTGACTCCTTCCCACAAAGTTCCAGGTCTGAATGCTCACATCACACACACACAAAGAGAGTTGTTGCAGCTCTCGCTTCCACAGCATAGTGGTGACAGCAAACTGCATGTATCTGTGAGCAAGGACTGAGCTATCTTTGCAGTGAGCTACAACTACAGAGGACTGAGAAAACAGGAACAGGTTGCTTAGACCTAGATGAAATAATGCTGAAAGCAGATGGGCAGTGCACAGAAGGTAGGAAGGAACCAGCAGGATCTCCTAGCTGGGAAGACGGTGTATGTGCAGAAGAGAGGAAAAACACAGAAGGAAGGAAAAGAGCGCAACAGTAGCACTGAGCAGGAGAATGATTTTTCCATTCTGCAAAATAAACATTTCAGGCTATTAGAAGAGCCAGATGTAGACTGTTTCAGCCATTTAATATGAATGTGTCAGGTTTCATTGTACACTTCAAATGTTTTTATTTTGTATAAAAACTTCTATTGAAAAGCCATTTTAGACCCCCATCCTCAATCCCAAACTATCAAAGACAGGACTTGAATTTTTTAATGTGTCAAAAGACACTATAATTTCACCCAAAAATGTTTTGTCAAAAATCATATGTCAGAGAGGACTGTTTTTTCCATTCCACCTGGTTGTGGTTTTTGTCACCCCCCCAAATGATATATGCATAACTGCATGATTTAAGGAGTATAAGGACACTTGATGTCTCCACCGGCAGAGGGATGCTGGAAAGGAGGGAGAAGGGATATAAGGATCTACATTTGTGTTTAGAAGATAAAGAGCAGCATACAGAGGGGCAGTGTCTACAAGATACAAATGCTGGTGAGAGGGCTTCTTCTGTTCTCTATTACAAAGTGGGAAGCTTCCACACTGGAGCAAATCTGGATTCCCATCATACTCAAACCTCTCTCTGTGGCTGTGAAGAGCAACACAGCCTTGGCTGGTTATTTCAGTATAACACTTCAAAAAAGTTTTTACGTAGTGTTGAAATGTGCAAAAGGCACTTTATCATTAAGGAGGAAGACACAGTCCTCAGCCCAGGGAGCTTGTGGTTTGACTCACTCCTGTTGCTACTGTAGTGATGAGCTGGGCTTAGGCTGTAGCTTCAACATAAGCTGCAGAACTAGTCTTTGCCTCCAGGTAGAAGGAGGTATATTGGTATCTCTCAATTATCTCTCCTAATATATAGGAACATCAGGGCAACCTCGGTGAGTTCTGAGCAGAGGTTTATCCACAGACTAAAACCTGAGCCAGCAGTGGCAGATGCATTGCTTTGCACTTGCTAGTGACGTGCTGAGGCCTCTACCATCACGTGTGCAACACAGAGCATCACGGGCACCGAGGCAGAACAATCCCTCTTCCTGAGAGCCGGCTGAAAGCTCTTCCAGGGCTGCTCACAGAGTAAGCGTGGTCCAGCTTCTGCATTTCATGCCACAGCTTGCCTGTGAGAGGAGACACAGCCATGTGCAGGGTGCCACCCTCATGTGATCAGGGCTAGCCTGGAACTGTGGCTTTTCTCAGCATGTGTGCTCTTTCTTTTCCAAGCATACATGGTGGGATGGGGGGTGAAGCGGTGGGTTTTCCCAACTTTTTGTCCAAGCAGCAAAGTCTCCAAAACAGCAAGATGCAGAGGTATAACTGAAAGAGCAAAACAAGAAGGGAGTTGCTCTCTTCACACTCTCCACAAGCAGTTCACTGGGCTCCTGTCCTGAGGCTGCCCCCCTGCCACGGTTGACAGGAGGATGGTGTAGGTAGCAAAGATGGGAATGAGGGGGGCTGCATCTCCCAGCTCTGCCACCCCTCCATTTCACAGCTTTGATTCCTCAAGGACTATGGGATCCGTGCAGGCTTCTGGCATCACTTTCTACAAGTCGGACAGAGAAAACCAATATGGTTAGCATCCTGGGTGGCCAGACCCAGGCTTCAGAGAGACCAGCTGGCCAGAGGCTGGCTAATTCGCAGCTCCCTACTAGTGTGCAGAAATCCCCAAAAAAGAATCACCATCCTCAGAGAGTGCATCTGGTTTCCTCCTCCTTCTCCAGACCCTTCTACTGCCCAGACAAGGGGCACTGAGGCAGCAGGGCAGAGCAGAGCAAGGGTCCCACTTCCCTTAAGCTACTTGCTGTAGTCCACAGACCACAGTTAATTCACAGAGGCTGTACAGGCCCAGATATCAGCCCCACAGCCAGCTCACTGAAGACATTTCACTGTGACACAAGATCAGCCTCAAAGCAGTGAAACTGCCGGGCCAGTTCCCTGGGCAAGGGAAGGAACTGGGAACTCCTTCATGCCACGGGGCAGTGCAGCGTCTGTGCAAGCACCAGAGAGAACCTCCATCCTGTGCACCCTCAGGAGGCTCAGCACAGCAACTAGCTCCTCTCTGGCCTTACTCTGGCATGTCTGAGGGCCTCTTCAACTCCCAGACAGATTGCTGGTTCTGCTCATCTTCAAGTCTTTTCATCCCCACCCCCCATTCAGGGCTGGCACCCTCTGCCCTGCTCCTTCCCTGGCCCCACCTTGGACTTATGGCTGGGATAATTCCACAGAGTGGTACAGATAAGGCCTTCTTCGAAGTTCATTACTCATATCTTAAAGAGGCACAAGAAATAAGAGGCAAACATATACAAGGTTTTTTCTGCATAAATCCTATAGAAGAATTAGCCTGATTACTTGAACCCTCCTACAATTTCTTCCCTTAAGACAGCGGGAACTGTAGAGTTATTTCCCAGAGCAAAAGCAAGGACAACCGAGACTGCTGTCCAATTACCAAGCTACCCTGGGCTGCATTAAACAGCCAAACTTTTGCAATTCCAGTTCAGCCTTCCTGGGTGGAGCTTGATGAGTTCATCTGCTGAGTCCTTCTGGGGTGTGTTAGGATTAAAGAGTTCTTCCCCCAGGGGATTTCAGATACCTCTCCAAGTTCTGACTCTGCTTACAGTGAGACACCCCAGTTGTCACTGATTCAGAAGACAGCATGCAGACTTGTAAGGGTAAACGTGGAGTCTCCCACAGCCTGGGCTCTGAGTTAACTCACTGTGGGGCAAGACTGACATCTGAGGCAGGAGTCAGAGGTGCACGGGAAAGAGGTTCACATCCCCAGTGCAGTTCAAGAGAAGTCCAGGCAGCATGGAAGCAAGAGACACAAAATAGTTTCATTTTGAGTAGCCTCTTACAC
Source organism: Pygoscelis adeliae (assembly GCF_000699105.1). NCBI lineage: Eukaryota > Metazoa > Chordata > Aves > Sphenisciformes > Spheniscidae > Pygoscelis > Pygoscelis adeliae. The sequence goes on along the minus strand of NW_008824356.1, from coordinate 5,516,924 downwards.
AAACTGCAGGTGAAAAGGCTTTATAGAGGTTAGCAGCAATATCCCAAAGCAGAGGAGCAAGATCAGGAAAGCTTCAAAGAGATGCCTAGAAGCAAAAGCCAGGAAGTGCAAAGAGGGAACTCCTACCAGCAGGAGGGGTAGGGTGGTGCATGAAGTAGTGCCAGAGGTATGAGTAAGAGGAAAGCTGCATTTAGGCTTGGGAAACCCCACCAGAATGTATCACAGAAGCACTCTGGCAACTCTGAACAGGCTCCCCAGGCACCTCTGGGGTCTGAACACCACTCACTTGCTGTGGAGCTACAGGAACAGAGGCTTAGGAGATCAGCCAGCCTGGAGAGCTCTACCACCTTGGGAAAGGAAGGCTGCTCTCACAGCTGAGAGTCACAGTACTGGAAAAGGGTATGCAGACGGCCTGCCCGTGGCTTTGGGATAGGAGGAGAAGGCTGCTTGCCACGCAGTAAGCACAGAAAGGGAGCAGGGAAGTTTGGGAAGCGGGGGATGGAGTACACACCATTTGTGCCTACTACGCAAAATTCCAGCAGGTTTTTTTTATTTGCACTATTTCACTAGAGAGTAAGCATGCTACAGCTTGCAAGGGACTCCAGTAAGCTACTGAGGGTGGATGCTTGCCCTAGTGCCCTAAGCCAGCCTCTAAATCACACTGGCCTTGGGAGGAAAAAGCAACATGCTTTTGGGTATTCCACTGAGATCCATCAGATGCATCTTTGCATCCAGGCAAACATGCAACCAGCAAAAAAAGGTACTTGGCTCTGATTGAGTCCTGACATATCCAGGACATGGTTTGAGGACACAGCAGAACTTCACTCCTGTTTTAAACAAATCCCTTGCTGTGGCTGTACACCTAGAGCAGGTCACTGGTCATCCCAAATCATCCACTCATCAGTGCTCAGCCCTGCTGGTAGCATAACACTCTAGACAAAAAGTTTTTAATTTTATTACAATTCAAAAACCAGGACAAAGTCTGAAACCACTTTACTCCCTACTCTCTGCTATGAAGAATAGGTTCTTTACACACACACAAAAAAAATTCGATTTATCTACCACCATATAAGACCAGAACAAAGTATTCTCATTAATCAAATTAGCAAGTTTCAAAGAGGCCTAGCAAAGCCCAGTTTGAACGAAAAGACAGTCCTGCCATTTTGGAATCCTGCACTCTGTATCATAACTGCTTTCTTAAAAACCCACACAAGCTTAAAACTATTTCCAAAGAAATGTTGCCTAAGGCTTTTATTGAGCAATTCACTCCTGAGTCAAAACAAACCACGGAAAATGAGCAAAGATGCTTATTTCATAATGCAAAGAAACAATGCAGGAAGGTTTGCATGGATGCTGGAAACCAGGAGCAGATGAGCACAGGCTGTACACAGCATATACGTGAGTATAACGTGTATGCTGAATTAACTGACACTACTATGAAACCTTAAGGCACAATGTTGGAATGGCTTCAGATGCACTTGCAACAAAGGCAGCCCACAAAGAGACTCATTATCATGAAAAACGGGTGTTTGATCCAAGTGTCCTGAGATACAGAAAGCTAACCCTGCTGGCACTCTGGGAACCGAGGCAGACAGAAGTGGGAGGATTGTTGTAACCACACTACAGCTTTATTAATAGAGGACAAGGTGTCCGCAATGCCATTAGGTTAATTTAGTTCCCACTACAAGTTCTACTAATTGCAACATCTGTTTAATTATAACCGTAAGCAGATAAGGGCACCGACAGAAGACAAACTGCTTGTGAACACAAGGCAGGTCCTGCAGGAAGAAGGGAAAACATCCTGCAGTGTGGACACAGTGGCCAAAAGCTCTGACAGGTGGCTGCTGAGAGGCTGTGATTCCTGGGCAGAGAGTCAAGGCTGATAAATGCTGACTGTTGTCACTGAAGCTATGGCTTTATACATTGCTCTTCTCCCTGCAAAGTCAACAGCTCAGCCGGATTCTAGGCTTTCGATTTCATCACCAGAAGCCACTACTAGGTGAAAATGGAAGATCTTTCCCCGTGAGAATCAGCATGTGTGTTTTTTCCCTTGTGTGTTCCTTAATACACTGGGAAATCAGGCTGTTCCACAGTCCTACTCTGCACCAAAGCCACTCAACAGCTGAACATCCAGCTAAAGGTTTTGACAGTTTTCCATCAGATCATTTCTATTTCTTCACCAGGAAGAATCACACCTTGTTAGGCCAATACTCCGGATGATGGGCCCCCAGAGAAAACAATAAACCAGCTGCCTACCTCCACCGTGGGACTGCACCTCCATTGGGTCAAGACAGGGGAAGACCCACTGTCACCAAAAGGGCTACACAGCCAATGGTATAGTGTGTCAGTGGGAAGTGTGAGGCCTACACAACTCCACAGCTCTGCATCCTCCGGAAGCTCACATCTGACTCTGAGCGTCAGTCTTCTCCTTGCAACAGCCATAGAATCATAGAATTGTTTAGGTTGGAATAGACCTTCAAGATTATCAAGTCCAACCATAAACCTAACACTGCCAAGGCCACCACTAAACCATGTCCCTAAGCACCACGTCTATACGTCTTTTAAATACCTCCAGGATGGTGACTCAATCGCTTCCCTGGGCGGCCTGTTCCAATGCTTGACAACCCTTTCAGTGAAGAAATTTTTCCTAATATCCA
>NW_008824356.1:5513581-5514125 GCF_000699105.1 Pygoscelis adeliae | reverse complement strand
CAAGCCCCCCCCCAAACCATGGCCCTAAGCACCACGTCTATACGTCTTTTAAATACCTCCAGGATGGTGACTCAATCGCTTCCCTGGGCGGCCTGTTCCAATGCTTGACAACCCTTTCAGTGAAGAAATTTTTCCTAATATCCAGTCTAAACCTCCCCTGGCACAACTTGAGGCCATTTCCTCTCATCCTATCGCTTGTTACTGGGGAGAAGAGACCAACACCCACCTCGCTACAGCCTCCCTTCAGGTAGTTGTAGAGTGCAATAAGGTCTCCCCTCAGCCTCCTTTTCTCCAGGCTAAACAACCCCAGCTCCCTCAGCCGCTCCTCATAAGACTTGTTCTCCAGACCCCTCACCAGCTTCATTGCCCTTCTTTGGACATACTCTAAAACCTCAACATCCTTCTTGTAGTGAGGGGCCCAAAACTGAACACAGTATTTGAGGTGCAGCCTCACCAGGGCCGAGTACAGGGGCACGATCACTTCCCTGCTCCTGCTGGCCACACTACTTCTGATACAGGCCAGGATGCCATTGGCCTTCTTGGC
>NW_008824356.1:5511454-5511806 GCF_000699105.1 Pygoscelis adeliae | reverse complement strand
CTCCTTCCTTGCCTATCCCTTCTGAAGAGTTTATAGCCATCCATTGCAGCACGCCAGTTGTGCAGGTCATCTCACCATGTTTCCGTGATGGCAACTATATCATAGTTTTCCCACTGCACAATGTCTTCCAGCTCTTCCTGTTTGTTGCTCATGCTGCATGCATTGGTGTAGATGCACTTCAGTTGGGCTATTGTTCCCGCCACCTTTTTGGGGGGAGAAGCCCTAAATTCCTATGTGACCATTCTCAGGTGCTTCCGTGGTTTCTAACACATCTCAATAACCCTTGAATCTTTGCTGCTGCATGGATCTCCATCCCCTACCTCCACTGAGATGGCAGACCAAAGGACTTCAC
>NW_008824356.1:5497153-5511360 GCF_000699105.1 Pygoscelis adeliae | reverse complement strand
CCTTTCCCCCTTCAAATCTAGTTTAAAGCTCTTTCAATAAGCCCTGCTAACTCCTGTGCAAAGCCCTGCTAACTCCTGTGCAAAGATCCTTTTCCCCCTTTGAGACAGGTGTACCATGTCTGTTGCCAGCAGGCCCTGTATCGTGCAAACCAACCCATGACCAAAAAACCCAAAATTCTGCCGGTGACACCAGGCTGAGAGCCAGGCATTGATCTGCTGGCTCTTCCTGTTTCTCCCCTCATCGTTCCCTGCAACTGGAGGGATAGAGGAGAACACTACTTGCACTCCTGATCCCTTACCCAGTCATCCCAAGGCCCTGAAGCCTCTCTTGATTGCCCTCAGACTTCTTGTTGCAACTTCATTGCTGCCTACCTGAAAAATGAATAATGGATAGTAATCTGAGAGCCATACCAAGGTAGGAAGTTTTCTCTTCACATCTTTAACCTGGGCCCCAGGGAGGCAGCAGACTTCCCTAAGAAGTGGGTCTGTTCTGCCTATTGGGCCTTCTGCTCCCTTCAGAAGGGAGTCTTCTATGACAATGACCCGTCTTTCTTTATGGAAGCAGTTTTGATGCAGGGCGTGTACAGCAACATGCCTGAGCCCCACAGTGTCTATTCTACAACTGGGATGTCAGTGGTAACACTGGCAATTGTATCAAGCTAGGTCTGCTAACAAAGGCGATGACATAAACTTCAGCCATCAAAAAAGTACCAGTATACCCCAAGCAGGCTTGCCCAGCTCGTGCAGCTACAGCTTCTCAACTACTTGGTCCCAAATCAACACCACACGTGTACCCTGCTAAAACTGCCACAGACTGCAGCATGGAGACAGCTTCAGAAGCACTCAGCCTGGAATCAAATCTTTCCCTGCCCATGGGACTCTTCCTCACGCTTGCATCAAAGCGTGGCAGCTTCATGCTCCCTGTAGCATACGCTCTAGTCTTAGCAGGATTAAGGCTGTTTCTCCCAATGGACTCACTCTGCTTTTGCCTGTTAGTCCTGTTGGCTGTGGCACTAAGTGATACAAACACTTGATGAACACCTTGAAAAACAAAGGGTAGCGTGGTGCAGATCAGCCAGTCAGTGCAAAGCAGAGGACAGTGAGTAATAAAGCATTACAGTCTGAGCAACAGCTGAGAAAATGCCAAGAGCCATTGAGATTCGCAGATCAGCAAGCACAGAGCTTTACAATTTTTCAAGCATTCTTATACAAAAAGGCACCAACCCAATGACTCTGTTATTGCTAGGTGTTTTTAAACTTCCTTCTTGAAGGTGGCCATGCACCCTGGCTGTAATCAAAGCCAACTCTTCTACAGGGCTTCTGGTATCACTTCCAGCCAAGAATCTGGACTGTACAAGTAATGTCAGAGAAAAGTCACCTCCTCTCCCCAATAACTTACTGATAATTCAGTTCTCCATCTGCTCCAGCACCAGGCTTTGCCTTGCTGCACCTAGTTGAATCCCTATGCCCCCATCTGACATGAGTCTGTTGAGATCTCCACTCTGTTCTTGAACGCTGTCCTGTCTTTCCTCTCAGCTGGGTGTACCTGAGAAGGCCAGAAAGATTATCGGTACTCTACGGCCATTGCTGTCACCCCAGAAGTGCCGTTGGCTTGGTGCCTGTGCCACCCACGAGGGTTCAGAGAAGCAGATTAGTGCAATTCTCCTACCTTTGTGTATGAGCTAGTGAGTAGGAATGAGAATTGACGGGGTTAGGGTTACAAGCTACAGTCCTGTAATCCGTGATCTGATTGCTGCCTTGGAGTCTCTGTAACAACAGCCACAAGTCACCATCCCAGAAAAGACAGAGGCAAGGAGGGAGGGAAATGAAAGGGGAGGAAATAAAAAAAAGGAACAGACAAAGGAAGAAACCAGTAAAATCACCCAAGCATGTGTAAGGCAGCTGTGCCATGTAGAAAAGCTCCAGTACCTGACTCCGTCAGAGCTCTCCACAAAGGCAGCACACAATGCCCAAGCCCAGCTGGCTGCTCCCCTGACTGAGGCATCCATGTTAACACAGAACACCAGGTTCAGCCCACCTTCAGCTGGTTGAGCACCTGGGGTTGTTTGTTAAGCTTGAGAAATACCTAGGTGAGCTCAGGCATGTGGAGGCCACATTTGGGGGTGTGGTGGGGTGTCCGTCATGACTTCCTCAGAGTATGACTGCTCAGGGGGAAGGAGCTGCCAGTGAAGTTTTTAACTGATTGAGACCCGATACCTCACACACATCCCTCTGGTTCTTACTGCAGTCAGTTCTGGAGGCTTTTAGGATTATAGAAATGACACCTGTACCACCTTTGCTCTGGTCTCAACGCCCTCCCCCCTCCAGCAGCAAGCTCTTACAATTGTATTTCTACTAAAAAGATTTATACTAAAAACGGCTTAAGTAAAAGTGTACAATTCACCTGGTGAGAGAAGTGTCTGACAAAGGGAAGGGACCTTATTACTACTAAGTATCATGTTCGCTGCCAAAGGACCTTGATATTTCCTGGGCCTTCCACATACATGTTATGAATTAACTCACAGTGCCACCAGCACCTCTCATTATAATCCTGCTGCCTCAGGGCTTGCGGAGGATGGTTTGGCCTTACAATTCATCTTCTGCCTTTGACTTCAGCACTGTTAATCGAGGCATACAAGCAGTTTGGTGTATATCAAAACAGACTGGTCTTTACCCAAGCTCAGCTTAGCTAAATGTGTTCCAGTTAGCCCCATTCACGCCAGGATTCTGGGAGACCAGTTGTCTTCTAGCTTGGTCCCGTAGACCATGATGCTCACCACTGCTAAAATCAGCCAAAGTTGTAAGCCTCAGAGCAGAAAAAAAGCAGGAATTCTTTTTAAGTTATGACAATGGGGGGGGCAACTCCTTTACCCAAACTAGATAAATTGCACAGCCTTTTTCCCCCCTGTCTAGTCTAGAATTACATGTGCAAGAACTACTCAAGGCAGCATCAATTCCCTCTACTTATCCTACCCTCTGCATTTGTGCTCAAATAGTTCAGTAAAAATAAATAAAAAATAAAAATAAAATTAAAAAAGCCTATATTTTGTAATTGAAAATCCACCTTCCTGAGCAGCCGGTCGGAGCAGAGCTGCTTCTTGGACCTTCTGGTCTCTCTCCAGATCGGATTGGTTAGATTATCTGGAGGAAGGCAGCACTGTCTTCTGAAAAGGGCTGACTCGAGACAGCAGAGAACTGAGCTTATGCACTTTGCTAGGCATGGTCGCTGATGGCTTCATGAACGTTGAGTAGATGTCTCTGCTAACGTCCTAGAAGAGGAGCCCAGAGCAATAAGGAAAAGAGCCTCAAACAACCACCAGTCCCCTCCCTTTCCCTGCAGGGAGAGCTTCTAAGAGTATCCACTGCAATTAGTTCACCAGAGGCCCTCTCCCATATGCAAACAACTGTGTTTATTGCACAGCATGCCACAGGGACATCATACCCCGAGCTCTGGTGCTCACATATGAACTAGCAGCCTTGTCTGCAGCACTGCACAAAGTGTGGGGAGGTAGGCTGCTCAAGCCCTCATTTGCGCTTTGCCACCTAGCTTTCTCCAGTCCCATACACCGAATCCCACTTGGCAGCTGAGGACAGGGAAGAAGAGGAATAACCTGCCTCCCTAGGGGCCTGGAATAATAGTTACCCAGCTCTAAACAAGGACAAAGTACTGGAGGGCTCAGTGCATTGCCAGGGGACAGAAGCGAGCGCAGTGCTGCCCTACATCTATCCCTAGCCGATACGAGATGTGTGAAGCCCTGCAGACTCCCAGAGGACCAGAGCCTACAGATTCTGCATGACTAACAGTAAACAGAGGCCCCAGTGGCTGACAGAGCTGGGATTACAGCCACCTGTCTGAAAATGCCAACAAGGAGCTTCCCCACAGGCTGGGCAAGAAGTGGTGGGATAAGAGAAGAGAATTGCAGCTGCAATCGTAACTCAGAAAAGGCCAGCCCCTTCCTAGAAAGGGGAGAGATTGGGTGTCATCCTGAGCTAATAGCAGGGGCACAGCAGGGATTGAAGGGGGGTTTACTCACTGTCTGTTCATTATCCAAATTGGCCTGCTGTCTTCGGAGATCAGCCTTAATGAATGCTGGGACAGAGGGAGGAAGAGAAATGTGAAGGCAGTTAAGTCACCATGCAGGGCCCAAATCAATTTCCCCAGAACTCAAAGGGGCAGCAGAGGCCCCAGAGGAGACAGGAACGCGTTACGGCGAGCAAGGGAAACCACTCTCCTGGATGAGGCAGAGAGCATTTCTGGAACAGGCAGGATAGAGACTCCTTATTGCAGCACGTAGAAGGTGCATCTTTGAGACCCCAGCCAGCAGCCAGGGCAAGAAGCCTTGGATCTTTGTAACACAGACCAGATGCTTAAAGAAGCACAGCAGCATTTCTATGGGACTGCTGTATTGGTCCTGCCCTTTCCTGCATGCACCACTACACACAAAAGCCCTTCAATTCATATACCAAGCCCAAAGGGAAGAGTCACAGCAGAGAAACACTGAAAAATATAATTACCTGTCATAACAGTTCCTAGAAACAGGAAGGAACAAAGAAAGAGGTTTCCTGCCTTTGTCCCAAAGCGATCCATGATTTGCCCCTGGCCGATGGTGAAAGCAATACCAAAAATCTACAAACAAACAAAGGCAGTGTCAAGCTGTACTGTTATTATAAAGCAGCCCAAACAGCTTCCTAGCTTTACCAAAGTATCAGAGCATACAGGCCAGCCAAGCTGTTGGCCTAGTGTTTGGTTATAAACCTAAAGTTTGGTTATAAACACACCCAGAGGCACCTCCTTGCAGCTGATGGGAAGACAGGTGACCCTTAAGGCTGGAATCCCATCTCTCACTGGAGAAGAGCCAGGTCCTAGGCTGTTAGGAGCAATGTTGGAAAAGGCAAGGATGACTGGCATCCTGATGGATTTTCCTAAGCAGAAACAGAATAGGTGCCCCTAGAGAAATGCCATGAGGAACATCATTCAAAAAGCCAGGTCCCAGGGTGCTTAGATCTGCAGTACATTACAATAATCATGGACAAGAAATAGGAGTCCAGGCTGGGAACTACAGTTAAATCTCTCTGCCTATAAAGAGGCAAGCAAAGGGAAAACAGCACACCAACCTGTGCTGAGACATTAAGGAGCCCTGATGATGTTCCTTCTGATTCTGGGTATGTCAACTCTGCAGCAAACTCAAAGCCCAGGGGAAGGTATCCTGTCATGAAAAACCTGTGAAGAAACACACAGAAAGGAAGACTCAGCAACTGCCAGAAGGAAGACTGAAGTGGCACAGTGTAGCCCATATCCCTTTTGGGATGCTTCACTGACTGCACAGGATGTTTTCCCTAGCATTGCCACAGCCCAGGCAGTTGTCTGACTCCCTCACCATGGCACAGGTCTTCCTCCTACTCAGAAATACCTTTGCACACAGCCTCAAGGCACAGAGCCAGGCCAGCAGGGAGCTGCCAGTTGCTACAAGAATGAAGCATTAAAAGCAGCATCTCCCACAAGTAACTCTAAGGGGCATCATCCCCAGTGCAGTCAAACAGCCACCCAGGCCCACATGCTTTTCATTCCTGCCCATTGGTCATCTATGGGGCTGTGGTACCACTTGCTTCCCAAATGCTTTCACTTTATTACCTGGAACATTGAAGGCAGCTGCAGCTGAGCAGGGCCACACTAATGTCCCTGACTCTAATGAAACACATAAAAGAGAGAGATGGGAAGAGCAGATCATTTTGTCCTTAAACCATGCAATAGCCACACACAGGCTATGGCTCCTCCCAATCCCTCCTGCGCCATAAGCTCTGCCTCCCTGCTCATCCCCTAGCAGCTCACATGTAGAGGAAAGCAGCCTGCACATGAACTTACCCCAGCATGCCTGCAGTCACAAAGACCACCCAGAGGTGGCCTAGGCTCAGAGTGAAGGTGTAGGCTATCATTCCCGCCAGAGACATGATATAGACAATTAGTGTAGTCTGTCTGCAAGGAAAAGCAGAGTCAGGGTTTATTTAATCCAGTCCTCCTATTCTTTTCACCCACAGATCCTGGTATAGTTTGCAGCACATGTTTAAAAAAAAAAAAAAAGTTGCACAGCTCTGACACCCTTACCCCAGACAGAGGAACTGGACTGACAGAGAGCATGGAAGGGCCTGCACACAGAGCAGGGCAGCAGGAGAAGCAAGAACAGGACCTAGGAGTTTTCACATCCCTACCTCATGCCCCCTGTGGCGTTGGGGCATGACATCTATAAGGAGGTACCTATGAGGCAGCCAAGAAGCTCAGATCCTACCATGCATGGGCTGACAGGTCCCTGGTCATGTACTGTACATTCCTCTTGAGGGAGAGAACAAGAGCCAAATAAAGAGATCATTAATCTTTCCTGGGCACCCTCTGTACTACAACCAGTTGGGACATGCTTACTTATAAGCAGGAGCTGAGGTGATTAAGCACTCCCAAGCAGGAAAGCAAAGGGAAAGGGTGACACAACACCGCTAACAGTGTTATGGCCCTGTATTTTTCAATGCTATCCAAAACACCTTTCACTGCTGCTCCTGTCTCTGTTTAAACTGCCTACTGTACTTGGAGAGGTGACACGCAAGCCAGGTTGCCCTCACAGCCTCACCTTCAAGCCACGGCAGCATTTAGTGGGACTAGTGCCAGTTCCATGGCCAATGGCAGCTGAACCACAAGCTCTCATCTCTGGGCAGAGGGGACAAAGCAACCCTGTGCCCAGAAAGCATGCCAGGCAGATCCTGGGAACAGCCATATCTGCAGCCTGGCCACGCTGAGGAACATCAGTGGGCTCAGTACTGTGAGACATGCAGCAGCCCAGGCCAGCTTTACTAGAACTGAAATGTTAGCAATTGTCATCCCTGACTAGACACCAAGGAAACTCTTCCCACATCCAAAAAAAACTTGGCTCTTTCCAGTACAGGCAGTAGCAAGTAGCCCTTTGCAGTACGTAATTTTGGGAAGGAAGGAAGGAAAGGTAAATCCTTTATCCGACTGAAATTCCACCAGGCTCTTGAAAGCAGAACAGTTATCTGAGTTGACAGAAGATTAACTTTTGGGACATCATCTTTTAGGAAGAAGTTAAATGTATAGCCATGAGCTAGTTGTGTACTTTCTATAAATTTTAGTCTTAATCCATTAAAGAATGTGTTTGGTATCAGTTCCTAGAATTCTACTAAAGAAACTAAACCTCAAACGGTTTTCACTTTTTTTTTTCCTTTTTAATGCAAATGACCACCGTCAAAAATCCAACCCCAAACAGGCAGCCAGTATTATATTGCATGATAAAATGTTTCCAGTACACTGAATTACTACAGATAAAACCAGAATGTTCCAGCTAAGGTTCTGTCCTCCCTCACTGCCGGCAGTGATTGAAGTCAGTGGGTTTCATGCTCCTACATCACTTCTTATCCAAATACAGGCTTGAGAAGCTAATTTCAGACTTCAACTGTTGACCCATGCTTACAAAGGTTCACCAGACACATTTAATGCACTGAAAGTATAAACAAGATTCTGCTGTGACAAGGAATTTTGTTTCACGTCAAAGGGGTAGGCAAATCCCTTAACCTCCGATGCTATATCATTTCTAGAATATGTTTTCCAATGCTTTCATGGAGGAAAAAAGTCACCTGTGAAGGCAGCATAAAGGGGCTTCTTACTTCTGCTATAACCTGTTACAGAGAGCTGCTACATGGCCGGCACGCAGCCTGGAGACTGCAGAAGGAGAAGAGATGAAGGACTGACACAGGAGTTAGAGCGCAGCCCCAGGAAAGTGAAAGAGAATCAGAATGATTTGGGTTGGAAGGGACCTTAAAGATCATCTAGTTCAAGAAGCAGGTAAAAGCCTTTCTCTGCTGAATACAAGGTTCCTCAGATATCTCCTGCAAGTTCTTATGCCTCCTATCTCTTGACAAGCAGACATGGACTGCACTGACTAGGAAAGGGGTTCAAGGCTAGAATTACAACTCCCTGGGCTGCATGGACCAAGTTTGAACTGGGTGCTCCTTCCATAAACAGGAATCTCCAAACTACACAGCAGTCAGTGCTAAAATACAGTGCAGGCCTCCAAGAGGTGGCTGTGACCCTAAGAAGCTTAGTCTTGGCCAGCAGGGATACGTGGCACATGTTTGGGGTATTTTTGCTTTTTCTTCCCACAGCCAGTTTTGGTCTCAGTGCAGAGCTCTCAGGATGGTCCCACAAAATGTCACCCAGTTTCCTAGGCTTACAGTTCTAAGTAGTTTGTATCTGATTCAGTCTGTTGTGACAGTTGCCCTCAGTTGCACTTCGCTCCTCATCTCCAGGCAAAGATGATGAATGAGTTAGTGACCAAATGTGGTCAGGACTTTGTTTCACATTGATGCTATGTCATTAGTCAAGCTGCAAGAAAGAAGTTCCCAGAACATGCAGCCCCCCACTGAGAACTAGAGCAGACAAGCTCAGAGAAGCAGGCCACTCTTGCAGGTTAAAGCCAGTAGTGTTCTCCATTGGAACTGCAGAAGTAAGTGGGGGACAAAATGGAGAAAACTATTCCATCTTGCCATGGGTACCATACCTACTGCACATTAGCTGGCTCAAGGAGACGATGAGCTTTCCTCACTGACCTGCCTCCCTGAATCATTAGGCTCCAGCAGCGCAAAACGAATTGACAGACCCTTGTAAAAGAACAAGACTGCAGGCTTGCGCGCTGTGGAAACCACACAATGGGAAGCACCCTGAAGCCGTGCACTGAGCAGCTGCCTGCCCAACACAGTCCCTAACTGGGACTCGAACAGACAGCCCTGAATGCAACTCCCGCTGCAGGAAACAGCCTCAAGCACACAGGCAGACTTCTACTAAACCAGACTTTAGCAAGACCCTGCTGCCCTGAGCATACCACTGATGACAAAAAAGGAGATTTAGTGCCCAGCAGTCCAGGCAAGACCCAAAAAATTTCAAAGAAAGGGTTTAGTTGAGACATAGGTAGATACTGGTACATAGGGAAACAAAGAAACCCCTGGAGAAAGACCCCAGGGCAGGGCGTTTCTCAGGAAGTTGCCTTTGTCACCATGTTCACTAGAGGACAAGAAGAATGCTCTGTGGCCCTAGGGGCACCAGGGCATGAAATAATGCCTGGTTTTGCTTGATAAGCCTCTTATCATAGCCATAAATATCTTATGGGAGAGACAAAAACCCAAAGGAGAAGCAGATTCACAGAGGATGTTCACACAGCATCCTGGTGTTTTTAGCAACCTGTTCCCATGATGGCCCTACGTGGACTGATAATTATTGTCTGGAACAGGTACAGCCAGTCTGCTTGAAAGGCTGTCCAGTGCAGTGAGTGCAGGCTGGAAGTTACGCATCCTGCTACATCACCTTAGGACAACTAGGGTTAACCTACCCCTGTGCTCCGAGGTGTGGGAAGGAAGCCCAGCACACCGATGTGGAAGCAGTGCTACAAAGGCACCAGCTGCCAAGTCTCTGCAGCAGAGCCAGAGGGAGATCTGTGAAGGAGCTGACACGCTTGTCACTTAGGTGAACCTAAGCTGCCCTGACATTCGTCTGCCCTCCCAGCCACATTCCCTACCCTTTTGAAAAGGCAAATTAAAGAGCTCACACAAGGGACTGTGAGAAAAGAAAGACCTCGGGGCAAAAAGCCAGCAAGGGCCAGCACAAGCAGGGAACAAGACTGGAATGGACAGCACAACTCCTGCTGTTCAGCCAACTCCAGAGGAAGCTCTAGAGCAAGGAACGGGCATAGCCCAGCCCAGCCGTGTCTTACAAGGTCACTTGGACAAGGAAAGCCAAAAGGATAGGACCAGACTCACAGGGGATTGCAGCTGCAAAAACACTAGAGTTAAGCAACATCTGAAGCAACAAGTGAACAAGGGGTGGGGGGGAGGCCACAGCCACATGCCACAGCTTTAGCTGCTCACTGGGATGTTTTGTGCAGCTCCAAAGCGCTCTGCTGTACAGACTGGGATGACAGGTGGCCTCCACAAGCTTTGCCATGAGGACAGCACATTCCAGGCTGCACAAGACCCTGAACAAAGGCTTTGTCCCTATATTCCCAGAAGGATCTCACTGCTGAAGACACTGAGGTGTCAGATGCTGGAGAAAGGAAGAATTGGAGAGGGCTGGTTTGGTTTTCACGACCCCCTCAGCCTTTGGCACTCAGTTTTAAGTCACTTCTTCCTGTATGAAGGTCACAAAAAAGGACAGCCTTGGTAAATTATTTATATAAGAGAGATGGCAGGACAGGGTGAAGGCATATCCACTACACAAGGACTAACCTGGAAAAGGACTACAAAAAGAAGACCCAAATTGCAGGCCAGGCCAGGCTGAGAGAGCATTCACCTTTCAGTGGAAGAGACCCAAGTGCCCGCCCCATTCTCCAATATCCAAGTCTTTCCTCCCTCCCCTGAATTTTAACACACTTTAGGCCTATACAGACCTAAGTTTAAAACACCACTTGGGGTCCTCTGCCTAGTCAATGGAGAGAGATGGATATTTCTGACATCTTGCCTTACAGAGATGGAGCGATGACAGCAAAGAGTGCTGTCTGGAACCAGCTGGACCCGAGGCCATGTGAACACTGCCCTTAAGAGCAAAGCGTGGCCAAAAAGAAGTGCTGATTTATCCTACAGACCCCAGGGACTATCTGGAGATAGATTTAGCCTTAGGTGAGGAAAAACACTGCTAAGAATTTGTTCTCCATTGCAGCCCACAAAGTGGATTTCTGTGGAACTAGCAAAATTTTTCTGAGTGCTACAGAGTGAAGTGAGTGCTCAGTGAGGTCTATACAGGCCTAAAGTGTGTTAAAGTTCGGGGGAGGGAGGAAAGACTTGGATATTGGAGAATGGGGCGGGCACTTGGGTCTCTTCAACTGAAAGGTGAATGCTCTCTCAGCCTGGCCTGTCCTGCAATTTGGGTCTTCTTTTTGTAGTCCTTTTCCAGTCCTTGTGTAGTGGATATGCCTTCACCCTGTCCTGCCATATCTGTAGCACTCAGTAGAAGTGCTGAATCCAGTCCCCAAACCCCTGATTCTGAGCCAGACTCCCCTACAAATACCAATACACCCAGCAGTCTCCAGGTGTCACAACTCCATCTCTCCTCTGAGCCAGGAACCTGAAGGATGTACATGGAGCTCCGTTTAACTTGATCCATTTAACTTGATGTCAAAACACGTTCTTTCGAAGAGGTGGGCTGTTCTCAGCAAGCCATCCCACCAGAGGCAGCCCCAGTTCTGGAACTGCTTGCTCGTCACAACGTAACTCGCGTATTTGTACAGGCCAAATCTGCGCCTGCTAATTCCAAAAATAAGAACAGTGCAGGGTCTGCTACAGAGACTTGCCTGCCAAATAAAAGCAAGAATGCAAGGCCATTTGGTGCCTGAGCATGACAGATGGGGAAAGGCTGACTTAGCACAGCCTCACCCTTTCAAGGAACTGCTGATGGGACAGTAAAGATCAAACACGCGTGTAGAGCTCTGCAATTCCTTCTGTTATTAACCTCCCCCTGCTCCCCTCAATCACAGCTGGATCCCATTCATTTGCTTCCCTCTCTCTCCAAGCTGACTAAAAAAAGGACTTGACATCTTTCCTTCCTGATTTTCATGTGCTTACCATTTCGTTCCTGACACTATCTGAGCAGCGGAGGGAAGGGGGAGGGTACCTACCTAGAACATCTGGCATATTGACAGTTTTTTTAAATAGACTTTTAAATGGGGCTAAATAAAGACTCTGTAGCACTCAGAAAAATTTTGCTAGTTCCACAGAAATCCACTTTGTGGGCTGCAATGGAAGAACAAATTCTTAGCAGTGTTTTTCCTCACCTAAGGCTAAATCTATCTCCAGATAGTCCCTGGGGTCTGTAGGATAAATTCCATGGGTGGCATAGCCCTATTTTTCTGCACTCTCAGCCAGCTCTGCCCACCTACATGGTCCCTCCAAGCAAGCAGGGACCGTGGAACAAATCCAGGATTTATTTTTTTTTCCCCTCTCCCATTCTGCCAAATTTCAAGTCCCAGCTCTGCCTGGTGAGCCACGAAGCTCTTCAGCCTTTGTGCTGCTATCTAGCTCCACTTAGGGAGAATCAGGAAGACCATCCGCCCTAGCAGTGCTAGTTGAGGCTACCTCACCACTAGCCCTGGGACTGGAAAGAGGCAAAAGTTACATTGCACAGTTAGCTAGTGCAGTTCATGACAGCTGTGTTTCTGTTTTCCAGGACTGCCAAATGAGAACTACTCAGTGGTACACAATGATCTAGAAACAGCAACAAGCGACCTGCCAGTCTCTGTATTAGTCATCTGCTCCTCTTTCCCAGCACCCCCAGGAGTCCTCAGCTACCATTCTTTCTTGTTAGAGAAGCCCATTTCCTCTCCATTTTGATCCCTGTACTTGACAGCTAGGGCCAGAGGCCACTTCAGAAGCTGCAAGCCCACAGCTAGCCAGATTCATCTAAGCTGCCCACAATAAGAATGTGCTTTTCTGGCCAAAGGTACCAGGTAGGACAATGGTAGTGGGACTCCCCCAGGTGAAAAGCTGCTGCAAGGAAAAGAACTCCAAAGTTGCCTTCAGCTTATCACCAGCACATCACCAGTAAAGCTCCCTCTCACCCAACCTGTTCAGACAACAGGTTATAGCACAGTTCTCACAGCCAGCAGGGAAACTGAAAAGCTGATTACACAGACCCCAACATAAGACAGCAGAGGCACTCTCCCTTCCCCGGGACACCCTACAGAGGTCTGCAGTGAGATCTGAGTTCCTGAGGACTGGGAGCTGCAGGACACCCAGAGACTCTTAGCTGTCCCTTTGTAGGTGGCAGGGTACGCTGGCCAGATCTGCCTTCCCAACCCACCAGGCAGTAAACCCAGAATCATCCACCCACAACACCAATACCCCTTATCCCTGCCCTAAACACAGCAACGTGCCCTCACACAATGTGTCTGGGCACTGGATTCAATGCGCCTTTCATTAAGCCAGACAAAGGTTCTCAGAAGCTGGCTTGTAAGGGCTGAGAAATGGTCTGGTACAGTCTTGATTCTGCTTGTGCCAAGAGCTCTCTCATTCCTGACAAAGCAGCTGCTGGGCCATCTCATCTTCTCCCTATGCCTCCCTAGGGACCACTAGAACCAGACCTTGTATGGGCCCAGAGCAGACTAACACACAGCTCCAAACTTCACTTCAGAATAACTGGATTTTGAAGAACCGTATTTTTTTCCTACAAACCCTCCCAATGATTCAGTCCCTGGACTGCCGAGTTGCAACTGCACAGGGTTGCTCCTTGCACGGTATGGGGGAAGAGCGCAGTCACTAGGGGCACAGAGGCAAACAAGGGACTTACTTGTAGGTTTTGGTTCTGTCCAACCAGATGCCAGAGATGAGAGCCCCAACCATCCCCGACAGTATAATGGTGAGTCCAATCCTGCCAGCATTCACCTCCTCCCCCTGTGGTGAGACACACACACTCTCACACAAATGCAGGAGCCAAGTCATAGCCAACAAGAACCAAAGCGCAGAGAACCCAGACAGGAAGAGACACCAAAGTTAGTGCCCCATACATGTCTTCTGCTGGTAACATGCTAACCAGAACTAGCCTTTGCAAGAACACTTTTTGGCCCAGTATGAGCCAATGCAGTGCCCTATTCTGGCCCGTGGAGAAGGTTTGGCACGTGTCTCTGAGCCAGCCCAGAGAAAAATGTGTGCACTGGCCAGCGTGAACAGACACTCGCAGAGGAGTCAGCATAAACTGTATGAAGCTTGCTGTTTGGTGTTAGGATTTGGGCCAGATCAACCAGGAAACATTGCGACCCACTGTAAGGCAGCACAGAAAGGAGCTCTCTGGCATGCAGTCCCAGCAGTAGCTCAGCTACTGAGACACCCCACCCTTCTGCCACCAGAGCACGAGTGTGGGCAGCCTCCTGGTACAGATGTCCCAGTAGAAATCACTGTCAGGAACAGGGTGGGCAACTGCTGGAAGAATTTCTCAGAAGAAAATGCTGTCATTTAGGGTGTAAAGGAGCTGTCTTTGCTAGAGCTCGCCAGCTTTTGCACGGGGTGGTGTAAAGAACTAAAGGAATCAATGCTCTCCTGCCAGCCAGCCAACTTGTGCCAGAGACAGCCAGAAGTGCTGTGGCGTTGCATTTCTCACAGACTGGCAGCCAGCACTGGACAACAGCAAGCATCAGAAGGTGATGAGGGCTGGATACACTTACGGGGTAGTG
>NW_008824356.1:5482311-5497112 GCF_000699105.1 Pygoscelis adeliae | reverse complement strand
AAACAAGCAACCTGTATTCAGACCTGAGAGAGGGATAAAAATGCAACACATTCAGAGCCTGCTATTTTCCTGCTGGGTAGTGAAAGGGTAGAAATGCAGAGAGAGATATCTTTGGGAGCAGCAATCCATAACAAGGCTGCCGAGTCTCAGAACCAACCGGACTGGCTAGACATAGCTTGCTGAAAAAAATGCAGACCAAGGATAGCCAGATCTCAGCATGCAGGAGGAAGCACCCTGCAGTTTCAGGATGGTTCCTACCTTAGCAGCTAGAGGAAGGGCTGTGCACATTTCTGGTACTGAAAGGTTTTGCAAGTCCTTCATAGGGTCTCAACCCTCCCTCACAGCCAGATCCACCTTTAGCATTGGAGTTCTCCTCCCCCCAGCCAAGGTAAAATACTAGAAAAGCACCTGCCTCAGCATCACACCTTTAACAAGGACCTGAGATTCAGTTAACACCAGTGCCATTGACCTGTGTGGTTTCCTCCCAGAGAAGAGCCTGATAGCGCTCTCCCTGCTGAGAGCAAGTAAAAAACATCCTCTCCAAGCCAAGAAACACCAGAAGGCAAGTAGGAGCAGAGCCGATGGTGAAGCACAGACAGCACTTCCCCCAGGCACCTGGTGTGTGTGTCTGCATGGGAAAAGTCTTGCATTTTAAAAGATATCACTGAAGCCTGAAAAAAAAACCAACTGTGAAAGTAATTGTCTTTCTGAAAGGGAAGTTAGATTAACTGTTACAGGCATCAGCCACCTGGTGAAGGTTTCTCAGTATCACCCAAGGTGAGAATGGAAACCGTTGGGGTGATACTGGTCAAGCCCCATTCAGACACTCTGCTCCAGCTTACATGCAACTCTGGTTGAGTTAAACACCTTCCCAAAGGGCACAAAAAACAAGAGCTTTGCTTACAGTAGACAAGAACATCTACATGGGCGCTGGACCAGCAGTACTGCAACGGCTACACTCTCACCTTGGGCGATACTGAGAAACCTTCCCCAGGTGGATGAGGTCTGTAACAGTCAGTGCAACTTTCTTCTCAGAAAGTCATTTACATTTGCAGTTAGTTTCTCTTCAAGGCTTCAGTGATCCTGGGCGGGGGAGGGATGGGGACACAGATTTCACCACTGCAGCTCACACATCTATAGGCTCCATAAGGAGGCATGGGTTTAAAAACTCTGGCACAGATGCCTGAAATCCTTACAGAATAGATACATGTCAAGTTCCCACTTCCTACTTTTCCTCTTTCAACCTCAGCTAAAAGCAGAAACATCGCAATATGTGATACAGAAGTGCAGTCTAGCAGGCAGAGCTTTGACAAAGGGAACAAAACCCTGAGTTCCCCTAACCCTGATGTCCTCCAGCTCCCCTGACCCTCAAGTACTCAGTGATCCTGTACCTAGCCCACTCCTCCACTGGGACACTGGATACCCATTGCCCTACACAGCTCACGAAGCACTCTGAGAAGCCACAAGATTGGCAGCTGGAGGGGACATCACACTTCCTTTAAACACCATCTCTGACAACATTAAGCAGAGCTCCACAGCTTCATGGCACAGAGAACAGATGAAGAATCTTATGCAAGTGATCCCAAATAAGCCAACTGCCTGTGACAACGCTCCCTGCTCCAAAAGCATGTGTCAGGAGGCTACAGGAGAGGCTAGTAAGCTGAGTGACATGCTCTTTAGGCAGGAGGAATCCTCCCAATCCTTTCCAAGAGTTACTCAGAAAGGCTGGAAACTCCAGCAGGGCCAGCAGCCAGAGGGGGGAGAACAATTGGAGATCCCACAGCAAGGAGGCGCCCTCCAGCCTTGAAAGCTGGCTCTTTGCAACACCTGGCTATGGCAAAACAGCCCACAAGAGCCTAATTTGCTTCCATCCTATCTCAACCTCTGGAGCACTCTGCTCACTAGGAGACACCACAAACTGCAGTGCCAGGGCATAGGAGTGTGGCAGATCAACACTGTCCCTCTACCCTCTACTGCTTCACTTCAAAGCTGGGCATAAACATAGACCAGTCATTTATGTACCTCTACTTCTCACCCAACCAAGAGGACAGCAGCCTTGTGGGGACAGCCAGACGCTGCTCTGGTAGCTGATGCTGTCAGTACGCCAGCTTCACAGCAGCTCTGTGATGCATGCTATTTCCAAGAGAGGGAAGGGCCCCTGCTCCCAAGCTGGACAGAAAGCGATGCAGAGTTGGCAGCAACACTTGGCACCAGAGCCAGGCAAAATATTCTAAGAATCAAGACAATGTGCCGAATTTGCATTTGTGAGGGCTGGCAAAAGTTGTAGGCATTTCACATGTCACAGTTGCTCAGTGAAGTTTCTCCATGAATTATAGTTGTTTGAATGTCCATAAAACAGGCAAGGGTTGTTTCCAGTGGGGCAGTGCCCATTTGCTCATGCAGATGAGGAAAACCAGAACTAGTAGCCATGAGCAGGACATCTGAAGGTCCAGCCCCACCTGATTCTTTCGCTAGTTACCATGGTTTACTTGTAATGTGCTGTAGAAGCACATTTTTGAAACCTCACAGTGTCTCCTCTATTTTACAGAAGCCAGAAAGGGGAAGTTTATTGCCTACGGCTCCAAAAGGAGCCCTTATTAAGCCTCAGACTAGAACCCAAGTCTTCTATAGCTAAGCAGCCTATTGCCTACATGCCAGACTATTGGTCTCCCTCTTCTTCACCCTCGTCATCCTCCAGGACAATCTCACTGCCCTGCCTTCTCCTCACTGCCCCATCACCTTTCCAAATACTGATTCTTTCGGGCTGTCTCATCGCTCCCACTTTACCAGCCTTTCCTAGGCTTTCCCACCCTTTTCCTGCCTATTGCCTCCCAGTAGCAACATGCAGTTGCCCTCCAGCACAGAGCCCAACACAATAAACTCAAGAGTTTCTTAATGTCCATGCCATGTTATGCCTCAGCTTTACGGAAGCAACATCAGCAGCCTTTGGGAAAAGGCTGTCTGAGGGTTTTCCTGAAAAACAGTTCACTAGCACTAACATAACCGCAGTGCCACCAATGTTTCCAGCACTGCAAGTCTTACCACAGGAAAGGAGTTGGCAGCTGCTGGTAATATCAAGCAAGACCTTAGAGGTCTGCAGAGCTGTTCTGACCTGGCATCATGTAAAGGCCCCCATTCTTTCTACAGCGAAGGGAGATGAACAAGCAGCAGGTTTCCCCCTCTCTCCCCTGACACATACTATGCTAATACAAAAGCTAAGAGAGGCTGCAGATATCTGTGTTAACTAGGGAGGATGACTTAGTTGCACTCATGTGGCTGCAGATGTCTTAAGTCTTGGCCAACATGACTTTTGACTTGAGTAGGAAAAACTGTCCCCATTTTAAATCCAGACTAGTTAAAAAAAAGTTTCACTGCATAGTTCCCTCTCTGAATAACAGTCACCATCTCAAGTCAAGCTGGAGATTGACATGAGACTGACACAGAGAGAAACAGAATAAATGCATAGACCAGCAGGAAGAGAGACTGAATTATGAGCCACTGAACAGCTTTTCCACGTTGTTTGTGACTGCCAGAAGGGAATTATCCCAGGGAGGTCAGATTCTAAACATGCTCTTTGTACTGAGAGCCCTCCTCTCTCCTCTAGGACTTGTTTACACCTGTTAGAACAAATGCTTTCCCCTTTCTTTTCCCTGAAGGGTAAGTGCAAACTGAGCAGGTGATGCTATCCAACTTTTAGACACAGTCTGCCTGACAGTTTTTTCCATCTCCACTTTCTGAGAGGACATCATGTACTATGAAAAAAAAAACAACAAACCCAAAGCAGCAGCTGCAATGCAAACCAGCAAAGCTTAAGGGCAATCTGAGAGGGGCATTTCTAGAAGACTACTGCACTGAGAAGGGAGAAGAGATTTCAACAACTCCAAAGACTGTTAGCACCCTCAGCAGGTACAAAGCCACCCTCTCCAACCTGGCTACTCATCCACCAGGTCCTTTAGGCACAACTGCTGGCAGAACGGCAGAACTTCCAGCACTAGTTAACTTTCCCTCTGAGGAGCTTCCACAGCAAGCTGGTAGGAAGTGAGGACAGAACTCCCTGAAGACTAACTGGCTACAGTATATCCTATTATGCAGCCAGGCATAGACCCCAGTGGCCTTTCTGCTAAAGAGAAAAGTACTTTTCCATATGACAATTCAGCATCAGGAACAGATTCAACACATCGCTCTGCCCTCAGAGAAACAGACCAAGACTGCTGAAGAGAAGCAAGCAGCAAACCCAGTGTGCAAGGACAGATGGCAAAAGAAGATGTTCTCCAGTCCTTCCTTCCATTTGCTTCATAGGGACTGCCAAGGAAGCTGATGCAGTCTGCACATCTGCATGCTCCACATGACCTCCACTAGGATGCCTGGCAGCCAGACCCTTGCCTTGGGAAATGACTTTCACTCAGTGCTGTGACTTGCACTCAGACACAGCTCTATATATTTCTTAGGTAAGCACTTAGATTAGTTCATTGCAAGTAACTAACTGACTAGAAAAAAAGACAACAGGATAAGGAAATCCCCTGAACAGAAAACAGTCAAAGACTGGGAGAACAGTAGTGGGGCCATATTGACCTCTGCATGCTTGCCTTGCTTTTGTTCTTCCCTAGGCATTTGCTTGTAACCACTGCTGGAGATTACTGGGCTAGAAGGACTCCTGGTCTGTGGCAGCACAGCTATCCTTATGCTCCCCTAAAACAACTCAGGCCTGTTACTGCTCCTGCAGAGCACGGGGAGGGAGAAGCTAAGTATGTCTAGCAGTGATAACTGCACAGAAGAAAGGCCAGACCTTACCGTAAGTGACCATAAGCAGCAAAAAGTTGGTATTGCGGAACAGATGGAGGATTGATTGCACATAGGAATACTTCTCTGTTGGTCTCGACTGGATCAAGGCCTGAGCTCGGCTCGGAGGGTGTGGGGGCTTCTCCTTGAAGACTGAAACCAGACACAAAGTACACCTGTTTGTAACGGTGCAATCAGGGAGCCTGAGCACACACTGTGGGTAGAGCCATTTGAGGGACGGCAGAGAAGCTAGTAAAACCAAGTGTACAAAACACACCATTGCTTTAAGTTTTCATGCATGGAGATCAACTTATCCAGAAACAGGAGAGAACAGGGTCTCTCCAACAATAACTCCTGCCACTGGAGGAACACCTTGCCTTCAATTAGCTTTTTGTGTATGCAGTGTCTGGCAGCAACAAAAGAGTTCTCAGGTCTAATAATGCCTTTGTCTCCAGGAGGATGACCAGCCAGCTGCAAAAGTGTTGCATGGACTTACAAATGCAAAAGCAGAATGAGAAAAGCCAGCTGGCAAAGGCGGCCTGGTGCCCTGCAGTCCCCAGTGCCTAGGAAGCAATGATCTATGCCAGGTTTTATTTCAGGCCTGGCACTTAGGCTGGCCAAGCCATCTGCTATCCCTAACTAGCATTAAAGTAGCATCCAGAAATCCCGGTCACAGGTGATACTGCTGTACCAGGTGCTAGACAGCCATTTTTGTACCTTGCCTATTCCCTGCCCCAGATTCTTTAAAGTCTACATCTGATTCAGCCACCAGGCAACATGAACAAGCTGGCAAGGGGAGCCTATAAAAACAAAAAAAAAAATTACATGGAGTTCAGCAGACAAGCTCTGCTCTCCAGTGAGCATGCCAATCTTTCATGCTAAAGATCTGGCTTCCACTTCACATGTTAAGCAGGGGAATTGCACCTCTGGTGTCCTGCTACTACCTTTAATGTTTCCTTCTCTCCACTCATAATTGGTTACCTTTTTTTCTCCTAGGAACACCTTGTTCCTGTGATGCCATATAACCTGCCTCTTTCTCCCTACCCTTAGGATGTAGCCAGGTCCAAGATATAACCTAAGGCCTAGCACTGTGTTTGCAGGCAGGATGACTGTGAACCTTGGAAGATTTCTGTTGGCTTTTAAAGGACTTATTCATGCCAGGGTTTTATTACGCAAGCAATCAAAGGATGAAATGAACAATTTGGCAGTCTCACTCACAACCTCTTGTACTCCCTTCTACATGTGCTGTTCATCAAGGGCTTGAAGCAGCAAGATATGGTATTGCATGACCCTGTCAGCTGCATGCTAGGACACATCCCCAGATGACCTCCCTGGCCTATTTCCTAGCACACAGGCCCCTCACACACACAGGCTGATCTTCTCAGTCCCACCTGGTTTCATGTGCACACTCCCACCTCCTTACCTATGACGACCAGGATGAATAGGGCTGTTGCCACGCCTGCAGTCATGAAGAACATGACGCTGATGTGGTAGGCCAGCTTCTCCACATCCTCCACATTGGGAACCAGAACTGGAGGGACCAGAAAGCCCACAGCGATGCCGAGCTGAGCAGGAGAGAGAGGGGACACACAGAGGTGTGACATGGAACCACAACACTGCCACCACCCCACGGCTCAGCCCCCTGATGCCCAGTAATGGCTCAACTGAGCCTAATCCAATTTCACAACCAAGGTGAAAATCCTCTTTACCACCCAACAATTAAGAGATAAAAGCCAGCTACCCATTGCAATTAGGCCATAAAAGAGGTCCCTCCACTGCACTCACAATTGTCAGGATATTCAAGGCAAGGTTTTACAATAGAATTGAGCAGAATGAATACCTGCCTCCCTCAAAGTGGAGGTCTTTCTTCCCTTGTCCTCCCCCATGCATGTATGTTCCTGTCCACACACTCATCCCACTCCTTACCTTGCACCTGCTCTGGTGCTGGCCTGATCACCTGGTAATCCAATTTTGCTCATTAAAAATGGCAGAAAACAAGACCCTCAAAACCCACCACAATTCTTTGCTGGGTTAATGAGTTGAACCAATTTATTTTCCAGCTGGACAAGTGCAAGGGCCAAGACAGAAACCTGCCCGCTCCTGATAAGTGAGATACTAATCTGGCTCAGCCACTTTATGACACTGTTTCCTAATGAGCCCCCTCCCAAGACAAGGCTCACCCTATGACCACTAGGAGAACCTAGAAAAACATCAAGGTTGAGAGCAAAGTAATTGCTGACAGCACGTATCCTAAACATCAAGGTTGTGTGATGGGACTTGGCAACTGCCCCTGGATAAAATGCTTGGCTCTGAAGGGCTGCAAGAAGAAACCCCTGCAGCTCTAGCCTCTACTGCGCAAAAAGGCCCACATGTCCAGCTGAGGAGCTCCTGCAGTGGCAGCGCACACTTTAGTGAGGACATTAGGGCTTTTAATTCCACAGCTATTTCTCCAGGACAGTGACAAGGAGCTGTAGCAACACAGACTTTGCCACACTGATAAGTGGGACTGACAGTGGCACAGACCTTCAGTGCCACCTTCAAATGGGATAGAGAAGAAACAGCTGCTTTGGTGCTTAGGAGCACACTCTTCTTTTCATAAAGTGGGAGCCAAAGTGCAGTCAGCACATTCGTGAGTACTCTAAACACAAGAGGAGCCTGCAAAAGCCACTTTTTTCCCCCCGTTTGTGTTTCACCGTTTCTGGCTAGATTTCAGTCACCATTTGGTTCCAATCACTGTGTATTTACCCGTTTCCCTGGCCCTTCCCCAGTGCTTGCAGCCCTCTCAGGGGACATAGTCAAATTAAGCCCATTGCATTTACCATTTCCTTATAGGAAACATTAGATTGATAGGAATCAATTAGCACCACCATGACCCGCTGTGCCACGATAATGGACTGGAGAGGATACTGTTTATGCCTCACCGACAACTGAACAGCAGCAAGACAGCACCGCTAGCCAACTGCTGCCCTACAGAAGGATTCTGCAGTGCTCAATGTCTTCCCTGTCTCAATAGGAAAGGGTCTATTACTCTACAGGTATGGAAAGCAAGGACTAAGAAAGGCAAGGACTATGCTGCCCATAAACCACATCCAAGCATGTCAGCACACAGAGCAGAGCTACCCAAGAGCCCTGTAACCCAGGCACAAGCTCAGACATGTTGCTTGGGCTGCCTTCTAGCAAAAACTCCTTGTGCTTTCTGCATGCTTTCTCTGTCCTATCTCCATGTTTCTGGGATGCCGATGGACTCATTTTGGAAGACCCACTCACTGGTCAGGATCAAGATCACAGAACAAATACATTTCAGGCGCCATATCTGGTAGCTGGGATAGAAATCAGCTTGTGCCATCCAGCCCCAGAAAACTCTCCACAAAATCCCTCCTCCTCCATCCAGTTGATGGATTTTTGAGACAGGAAGAATGCTTATGTTTCAGAGCTATCTGCTAGACATAGACATCCTAGTTACTTGTTTGTAAGCTAAATTTCAACCATGTCTGGCCAAACTTCTTCTGTGTCAAACAGTGCCCTCCACTGGGACCTGGAATAGCCTGGGTCAGGATCAGCAACAGGCACCTGTGCCGAGTTCATTCTTGGTGCTGGGACATCACAGGGAGCCGGTGGGGAGAGTCACCAAGAGGTTACAGATGTGCCCCACTGGTTCAGGGCACTGTCAGGAATGAGAACATTCGGGGGTTGGTTAAATGGACTGAAGACAGACACAAGTTGTGCTGACCCAGATAGCAAGTCAAGGACTGAAAGAGCTTAGGAGGAAACCTAAGAGACTGTTAGGAAGGTTAAACCTTCCTAACACCCACACGGCACAGGCAGCCTCTGACACAGGACTAAACTTGCCAGAGCTCAACTTTGTTCAGATCAGACATGGCCTATCCCCAGCCTCTTGTCACAGTGAGGAGGAAACCTAAGAGACTGCCACACGGCACAGGCAGCCTCTGACACAGGACTAAACTTACCAGAGCTCAACTTTGTTCAGACATGGCCTATCCCCAGCCTCTCGTCACAGTGAGTCAGATCTGCTCTCCTCTTCTGCACTGCCCGCTGACCCCCGAGACTCACTACCAGTGAGCACAACTATCAGCTGGCTTAGAGGCTTCAAGCTCTGATCTTCGTTAAGTAACACACCTCCCCCTTCTCTGCACAAGGGAAACAAGCCAGCAGCTGCACAGAAAAGGCAACTGTACCGAACACAGATGCTCACAGAGATCGCTCCTAGAGGGCAGAAGCCTGTTTGTCTCTGCAGCACATTTATTTTGCCCTGCTTGTGGCCAAAGCACATGCCTGTGGCCCTGGCATGCCTGCTCAGCCCAGGACACAGCCACACTGGGCTTCACTCCTACCTCTTTAGCATTCTCTGCAATCACATGCTAGTCCCACGAGCTGCTGAACTGCAGCAAAACAAGAACAGGAAAGGAGGAGAGATCCATGCTTTATTCTGACCTCTGACGTAAGTTTCTCAAGGACCACAGTCAAGATTCACTCTTTTCAGGTCTCCCTCCAGCTTCTCCTTCCTGAAAAAGGATCTATTTGATGTACCTAGCAGAGAGGGTATTGAGAATCTGTTTTGCAAATTGTTCAGAAATCCTTTACTGGGAAGTCCTATAGTCATCACTTACCCAACAGGACACAGACTTGCTCAGCTTTCTTGGACACTGCTGTTATCTTTTCAGAAGACCTGAACAATTTTTTTAATCATAAATGGATGTTTTGTCCTCTCTTCCCTTCCCAAAAAAGGAACCACTTTTATCCATTAGGAGTTTGTTAAACCTTTGAGAAGGGACTAGGTGGTAGAAGGGGAAAAAAAATTCACAGCAATAAGAGCTACATTTTATATTTCAGAGCAACTGATGTTATTAATCCTATGAAGATGAGGCCCCTTGACTTGACTAAAACTGAAGATTTCCTGGAGGATACTCACAGACCATGGATTATTCATACCATTTTTAGCAACGAAGACAAGCTCTAAACAACACGATGAGTGTTATACACCACATACTTTACCTTTCACAAGGAGATTTTTAGCCTGGTTCTCAGCAGGCCAGTGCCCACATCACCATCAGCCCAACAGGCAACACTGTAACCGGTTAACCAGAAAATTTAAAGATGCCTTAGCAAGGGAAAAATAACTTTTCTCCCTTCTCCACACCTCTCTCATCAGGGCTGGGAAAATAAAGCAACGTACAAACAAGGTTGGTTCTGCAACAGTCTGTACTACTCTCCTTACAGAGACTGTCAGTCATTAGGGTTCACAGTGCAGTTCCTCTCACCAGCATACAAATTAGCATCTCCAACCTTTGTACAGGCAGAAAGGTCTCCAAGACCTATATACATAGGCTCTAGTTCCCAAAATTTGGCACATCATTCGGCATCCCCACACCCAAAACCCACAACACTGTCCTGATCTCCGAGAATCTCTCCTCAGGAACCAGGTTGCTGGCACTTTATTTTAAGAAGGCTTTGGAGTAATTTTTAAATAGAATACCAGGGAAGTCAACAACTACAGCAGAGTGCACTGTTCAGGAGACTTGTTCTTTAAAGGCTGATAATGGATAGAAGGAATGTATTTCCTACCTGAATTTTGTCAAGGACCAGTCCCAACAACATCACCATATTCAAGATTCAAGCGTATACAAGAACAGGCAACAAAACCAAGAGCAAGTGGCTAATAAGATAATATAAATATACCCTAAGTCTTGAAATGGCAAATGGGTTGTCTAATTTAAGTTTAGCTGTTTGTATACCAAGAGTCTGCTGAAGGAAGATAATCAGTACAGTATCAGCATAAAAAGTGTAAATGAATGATCAATGGAGGAGTGGGTCTCCACCTTAAAGAAAACTAAGAGTCAGCAACAGGAATACAGAAGACCTATAAAATTCCATAAGTAAGCACAAATATTGACAGAGGAGACCACCAAACCCAGAAGGTCAATTAAAGTGTTAAAAGATAGAAAGAGAGATGCTGCAAAGGCAGAAAAAATACAACAGTGAGAAATTTCGACAATGCCCTTGCAGGCTAAATAAGCGTCATGACAGAGATGATGCAGAGACTGCATTTTTTGATTCCATAAATACTCTTTTCTGAGGAGAACCTGTAAGAGGCAGCACAATTTGTGATTTAGACCTAGAGCAGCACAGTGTGACCACGATCAATATTACAGAACAGTTCTGTACTGCACTCAAATTCAGCTTCCTTGCAGCAGCAACAAAAAAAAAAACCAAACCCCACCCTCCAAAGGACTATGGCAATATTTAACTCACAAGAGGGAGCTGCCTAAAAGGGAAGAAGCTTGTTAAAAGGAACTTAAAAAGAAAAGCCAAAGAAATTAAATGCTTGCAAGTGGCATTAAGACTCTGTAAAGACTGCATCAGAGGCTCAGTGTAAGCCTAGAGAATATTAGCAGAAGATTTTAGAACACAATTAAGGAACCACAGTTAAGTGTAAAAAAAAAAACCAAACCAACCGAACAAAAAAACCCAAACAAACCCAAAACCCAACATCAACACCACCCAACTCAAAAACCAGACATTATTCCTTCAAGCAAAGCAAAAAAGACAGCAAGCTGGACCAAGATAAAGTAAAACCATAATTAGGCCTAAAAAGGCTGTGGAACAACTTTACAAACTAAGTCAAAACTCTTCAAACACAGCAAAATCAGGAAGCCTGCCAGAAAGTCTGTAGGGCCAAAAGATGATCACTGTGGAAGGAGAACATTAGAGAAAGAGGGAGAACTAAATGAATTCTTGCACCAGCGTTCACGACATATTTACAGGAGGTTTCCACATCAACAGAACCTCTTCACACGGCAAAAATCTGAAGCATTTATCAGTGGAGGATCTTAATCAATTTATTTCAACTAATTTCTTCTACGAGGCATCAGGACCAGACGGTATTCATCCAGGAGTTCAAAAGAACAAGTCAACAGAAAACCCACACTACTTGCACACAAACACACCAAACTGCTAACTCTGCTCTGTTACCAAATACTCAAATCAGGAATGGAGGAAGGGAAAAGTGATGTGAATTTTTAAGACGTCTGGCACAGGCAGGAGTCCCAGGAAACCCCAGGGCCAGTAGCCCACTGGTTTGGCCAAATGGGCAGAAACTGTAGCAATCAAAAGATTGAAGTTTACGCATTGATAAACAACAGGCGATTCGGACACTATGATTTCAACACAATCCCAGCAAGTTCCCAAGCCATGACTTCAGAGAATTAGGAGGATACACTCCTTTTTTACTGTCTTTCCCTTAGCACTTATCACTGACTGGCCTGGGCTGCCTGACAAATTTGGCCTTACCTAGGCCAGATGCTCCTCTGTTCTGATGCACTGTACCTTTCCAAAGGAAAGGCTTTTGGGGAAAAAAAAAAAATCAAGGGCTTCACCTGCTCTCAGCAGAGATCTCATTGCATTTGTCAACATACCACTGGAGCTACTCTACCTTTCCACTCCCAGAAGAGTGACTTTTAACAGGGCTCACACTCATTTTGACCTGGGAGTCAATCTTTCACACACACCACCCACACCACCAGCACCCCAGATCAGCCTGGAGAACAGAAACAGAAGAATAACCACCCACTGCAGACCTCTCTTTGAGGGATGTTTGTGAAACTCCATTAAATTCAATGTTTTAAAGCATGAATAAAACCAACACTTCACCTGTGCCAAAGACTTCCCTCCTGGCAGCCCTACACTGAGCCACCCACACAGTGCCACTGCCAGAAGCCTTCTGAGGGTCACACCAACCCAATTCCCTCCAGGGCCACCCCTCCATTTCTAACGGAGCCTTCTCCACTGCCTCCAAAAGCAGGGGAGCAGGAAAGATTCATGTAACTGCTGGGGAGATGCAGTACCAGTCTTGAACCATTTACTTACAATGCACAGCACTACCACTAATCCTCAACATCCACATCAACCAAGGAACATGGAGATGAGGAATCCTCTAGAAAACCAGAGGGACTACCATGCTTTGGAAGAAAATGACTGATATTTCAATTGTTTCAACAAGTCAGTTGAAACAGGTAAATCAGTCAGTGATTTACCTGTTTTCTGACAGATATGTTTAAGCCTGTAGGGCTTCAAATTTTCAAGATGTTCTTCTCCAGACACAATAGTAGAGATGGTTTTGGGTTTGGGGGTTTTGTTTTGGGGTTTTTTTAATTATACTTGATTCTAATACAAATGGCTTCAGATACCAAAAGCTTAAAAACAAATCCTGTGAGATTCCCCAAATGAACGATGAGAACTGACCCGACAATATTATCACCAGGGAAGCCAAGGTTCTCGGTGAAAAGTCAACAAAGCAAGCCTGCACACTGCAACTGTTGTTCTTCTGGAAACCTCCATCTCAGGTAACCACCACAGCAATACGTTGTCTCTCCAAAAATCTTACAGACAAAACACACAAGCCAAGTACAGCAACATCCATGCTGTTCAGTAACAGAGGAGACTAGATCAGGATGTCGCATAGCCCACACTAGCTACCCTGTAGTGCAAACCAGTACAAAGATGCAGAACGTAACTGGTAGTGGCAAAAGGACACAACTGACAGGTGGGACAAGGGGAAAGTTGCACAGTTTGCTGGATCTGAACAATGTGCCTCTTGTTGCAGTAGGAAAGCCCTTATGAAGGGGAATAGAAGGGCTCTCCTCCTCACTACATTGCTTTTACATGTATGAGAGAGGAGAACTTTGAACCAAGTTCAATACACACAGGACCTGTGCCAGATGCCTCTCCAACAGTTCTGCAAACATGATTAAATGCATCAGACCTGGATCTCCATTTACCCAGGGAACACCTTTGAGGAGGTACCTATTCCAAAGCCCTGGGCAACACAGCCTCTTCCTCTACTCTTGTCTGTGTGTACCAAAGCTCTGCCCTGCTGTGCTCCCTCCTTTTCTAACTACAGGTGCCTCCCACACTATAACCATGACATTTCACAGGAGCAGCTAAACTTTCTGACACTACAATTCACGTATCGCAATCTGCAGAGAGCGGCCAGCCACCCCTTCTCACACCCTGTGACTCCTACTGCACATCGGCTTCCCAACCCTTTGCTATCAGCACAGGTCCCAGCTGCCTTTCTATACAAAAGGCTACAGTAGAATTGAAAATATCCGACTGAAAAGCTGTGTAAACAGAAGCTGCTAGCTCCTATGCAGTATACTTTTGTATGGATTGCTGTCCAGAATATGTTTCTTCCATACCACTGACAGCAAAACTAAAAGAGCCTGTTGAAATCCAGATAATCAGGAAGTCAACCTACATAAATGTTTGCAAACCACAGCTTAGTCACCTTTCTTGCAGTTTTAAGAAGCAGAAAGGACCCAAGTTGTGAAAGGAAAAATTGTAATCCAGGCCTTGTGACGAGATAAGACAGGGCTTAGGCTCTTTTTTACTCTCCCACTGATGTGGGAGATAATGTATTTTTTCAAACTGCACTTGCACAACCAAAGCTCTTCTGGAAGCAAAGCAAACTCCCTTCTTCATCACACTTCTGCTTCTGTGGCATCATCTCATACTGCTTAATATGATGCAATGCCGTATGATGAAGACTACTTCTCTATGCAAGACATTCAGGGCCTCTCAGCCTTGAATGCACCTTCCCCCAGTTTACTGGGAAGGAAATGCAACACAACAGAACAACAGCAGTAGATAAAAGAGAGTAAAGCAGAAGGAGAGTTTCAGCTCTGACAGCTACCTCAGCTGCTGCTGGAATCCTCAGTCGGGGTATAATACTTTGGTCAAGGTCCTCCTACAGTCACCTAACATAGCCAGCCCCGGAAGATCCTGAAGGGCAAGTGCTGAGGGTCCCATAGGGCAGCCCCTCCTAGCAAAGACACTGGAGTCATTCATTTAACTCCCATGCAACTTCCACAGAACATAACCCAAAAGTCAACTGCTTCTGTGAGGGAGAAGGGGGAGCTGCCTCTGCTGTATGGCTGGGAAGGGAGCACCAGATGAAATGGGTAGAAAAAGTTCATTTCAGGCTCCAGTGTCCATTTATAGAAACA
>NW_008824356.1:5477450-5482267 GCF_000699105.1 Pygoscelis adeliae | reverse complement strand
GCCACGTTGCTAGTTGGCCAGCCCCCCCTCCCCCACTGAGCCACGTCCAGGATCTTGGAGAGCTGGCCACACAGCACTCCTTGTGATCCAAGTGCTCTGACCCACCCTGACCTTCTTTACAGGGGGAGAAAGGAGCCAGGGCTGGAGAATGTCAACCATTAACTGCTGCCACTACCAGCTCCTCTTGGTTCCTTGCTAAAATCTTCTCTATTCTAATAGCTAAAACCCTGGGAGATATAGGGCCAAGCTACAGAGGGATGTGAGGCAGACCACCACCTGCCCCTATTTCTAACAGGGATCAAATCTCATCTGAAGAGATGGGGAGCCTCCAGCAGGGACAGAACAGCCAAAGAGAACTAGAAGTCCACTCGAAGACAGGAATTCCACAGAATGTTCTCCATTTCCACAACACTTCTTCGGCTTTCAGATGCTGCCTTCCCTGAAGGGCGAAAGATACAGAACAGAGTTAGCAGTGAGGCATCAAACAGCAGCACATGCTCGGCATGAACAGCACTGCAGGTTCACCAGCACAAAAGCAATGGCCATTCAGATGTTGCAGACCCGAGGCAACACCCACCCCACCTCCTGCCCCATGCAGACAGGAGAGAGAGAGCATTTCCCTGAATCTCATTCACAGCTTATCATCCAGTTTGTCCACTTCAAAAGCCATCACCTAATCACTGCTAGACTGGCACTCCCAGCAGTCTGCAGATAGCACCTAGAAGCTCTGCCTCAAGCCGTTTCTGTTAGGGAAGCCCTGAATCTTTGAAGTCACATGCCAGCTGCATCAGAACAAGGACTCCTGAAGATCAGTAAGGTACTGCATCATCTTTCCCCAGAGGCAGAGATGAACATGAAGCTGAAGTTTTCTTTCCTCCCAAACCACATCAACACCTTTTATCAAAGGTGATAGATAGATTAGATTAGATCCCTGCTAAAAAATGAAGAGGCAAAATTACAGCAGAAAGATTGTCTAACACACCCGCATCCTTACTCCCAAGCCCATCAGCTGCTTGTTTCTCTTTGTCAGAATGGCAAGAGCCGGGAACAAGGCCTATTTCAATCAAAAAAAGTAACAATATCGGTGGCAAAGCGATACAAAGTCACAAACAGAAATGTTTTCATTGCCCCTGTGCAACAGTTATACACTTCTCTGAGTGCTGCCCATGTCGCATGTCCATCAGGTGACAATAGGGAGATACCCCTAACATGCCTGAAGAAGCCTGGCCCAAGCACAGCAGTCCAGCATGCACCATGACAGCTGAAGCAGAGAGCTGGTACCTGGCCACCAGGCTCCAGCTTATAAATCTCAAAAAGCTGTGAGAATTTAACTCGTTACCTAAACATCCCCACCACTGTGTTAGTTCTGTCACGCCACAGCACTGTGTTTCCTCATCCCCAAAAGACAGCAGAGCAAGTATGTTAAAGGAAGGGGCAAGGCCTGCTGCTCCAGCAAGCCCATACTCCTGCAAATGCTAGTATCTCAGGAGAGTGTTTCTTCCCGCTGCAGTCCTGTCACCAGCAAGAATGCGGGGACAGTCTCCCTCCAATGTAGAAATCAGAAGCCCGTTTGCTGCAACCCGTCAGGTCTGAACCATGGCCCCAAACAGGGAACGGGCTGATGAATCAATACACCAAAATGGAAGCAGCACAGCCTTACGCAAACCGCTCTCTCCCGCCCACCTCTTGTGCATGTGACTTCACGTAGATATCCAGCACCAAGCTCCTCAAGTGACACTGCTGACGACGTAGCAGGCACGCTACTACCGACGGCTGTATTTCAGAAGCATGTCTGACAAATTCCTCCCAATATTCAAACACATCTGAAGGACATCAGTGAGCTCTCCAAAACACTTCTGCTTCCTTAGCCCAGAACTTCAGCCTGAGAAAAAGTTCCCACATAGATCTTCCTTAATCTTTTAAGCAAGGAGAAGCTAGTAATATTTTAGTAACACTAATATTTTAATGCGAAAGTATCCAACATGCAAGTAAACCCCATTCCACACCTCCCCATACATGCACTTGCAGGGACAAGGAAAACGAACTAATATCTCCCTGTTAAAATGGGGAAAAGTAAAATGTCATGAAAACCATCAGTGGGTAAACAAGATAATGTGATCACCTCCTCCACAGGTGTCCAGACTCCTCTCTTCTAGAAGCTCTCCAGCATTGATTCAAGAGTGCTCAATCTTACCCTTCTTTGCACTTTAGATACCACAGCCAACACATGACCAGAAACAACCGAGGAGAATCTGATACCCTACTAGGGATTATTTGTTATTTAAAAGATATTTCATACCTAGTCTGACTGATTCAATGATTTACTGTTCAGGGCTAACTCTGAACCTGACGGTTACCATCACTCAGCAAGCAGCAGCGGCGGTGTCCTGAGCAGACATCACCCCAGCAGACCTAGATGAACCAGCAAGCAGGGCTCTCCTCAGGACAGTACTGCCTAAGGCCGAGAGGGTAGGAGCAGAAAGAGAGCAGATGTATCAAACAAGGAAGCAGTGACACTGCCTCACTCCTCCATGTAGTTGGTTGCAATTCTTGGTAGAGAGGGACATCAGTGCTTGGCATTCAATAATAATAATCATGATAACAACTCATGACAGTTTTCCACCTCGAGGACCTGTAACGAAGTGACGTGGCAAGGAAAGGAAAAACATACAGTAGAGGAATGGGCATAGGGAATAATTGGCCATACTGGCATACTGCAATTACAAACCCGCTGTATTATACCCTTTGCTAAAACACAGTCTTTAACTGCAGAGTCAGAAGAAAAGGATGCCTCTATTTCTTCCCCCTGCCCGACATCACCAGTAAACAAAATAGCTACTTTTCATTCACTGTGATTATGCACCTCAGGACCCTTGACTAAGGGAATGAATACTCCTTCCTATGGAGCATGCCCTGCCTTTAGTCATTGCCATTTCTGACTTCTCCAATTCTCTAAAAGGAGAGTCTGGGCTTACAAAGCAAAGGCTGTGTACTGAACTGAGGTCTCATCGCCATGTCAGTTCAACCCCCAGAGCAGTGTGGAACAAAAAAAGTGTAGTCAAAGTTTGCTCTTCACAACTGTTATACTAACCCGCTCCTTTTAAGACGATGAGGATACCACACATGCATATAGCACAGGCTGAAAACTTCATTGTTTGGATTTCTTATGCACACTGTTGACTAACTCCACCTGAATAATTAAAAAAAAGTCTGAGAGCAAAATGCTCAGTTACTTATTTACTCCTAAATCAGCAGAGTGCTCATGCCAAGTTAAATGCCTTCCACTCTAAAGATTCATTTAAAACACATAAAAACCAGCCTACTAGCCTGGGTGATAAGAGTGAAGAAGAAAGCTTAGTAAGATTCACTCAGAGAAAGATAAGTATGTTTTCTCTTTCCAAAAGATGTAAACCAGAATCTCCTTAAGTCCCTAGCGCTGTTTCACAAACTTCAGTTCCTCAAATACCATCTCCAAGCATTCACCTCTTTTTGCCTCAGCAGTGTCTAAATAAATACAGAAACCCAGGAATGTGGAGAAAGGAGACCTCAAACCCAGTGCACACAAAGTTATCTGTGAGGAAGAACCGTGCATTAGAAACTACTTGAATTGCAAACCATTAAAATCTGAATAGCAGCCACCCACAGGCTGAGTCAAAGACGGTCCAGGGTGGTGCAGAGTCACGTGTAGAGGAGTACATTAGGTCTCAAACCAAGGGGCACAGGTCCAGCCTAGCAGCTAATGCCGGGTTCTGCTTCCCTTTTCTTCGTGTCAGCGTTGCAGAGCCAGACTCACTACGTTTATGCCACATTGCATCAGTATTGGCCTATCGGCTTCGTGCAACAGGGATGAGTGGGTGTTCTGGTGCAAGGGTCAAGAAGCCATTTCCGTGATCCCTTCAAAGCTGTGGAAAAATTTATCCTCTGAGCACTAGCTGGCTACAAGAAAAGACCATCACAGCTTGAGCAAGTGTGGGTCGCTGGCCTCCCTGACCCACCTTGATACAAGTGCTCAGGGAGCTTACCTCACCCTAGCCTGATGGAAGGTTTGTTTCTTTTCAAAGCAACTGCTTGTGGTAACTCTGTACCTACTTTTAAGAGGTATGACAGTGCTAAAGTCCTTTTCCTTCAGGGCTCAGTGACAAGTACTCTTTTCAGCAGGCAGCTAATCTCCTTTGTCCCATCCAGTTGCCAGCAGGAGGAAGATATTGCAGTGTGAAGTCTAGGTGCAACTGGAGATCTGAGATTTGCAGGACACTCTGCCTAAAGCACTATTTCTCAGCACCGTGAATTCCCCTCCAGCCCATCCATGGTTCTACTGGATCATACCCCTGGACTGGAGATTCACTGCCACGGGAGTAGGAGGGCACTGGAGAAGACCCTGAGTCCAAACATCTCTCAAAGCCAGAATCATATCCAACCCCCATGCTGCCCCCAACGTTGTAGACTTAGGTCCCACTTGCCTCTGCCACCACCATCAGCCCACAGCCTAGCTTCAGCTGCATCCCTCCAGGTGCCAGCTGCATTTCCCGGGGGGAATTTCATGTAAGTGCCTCTTACCGTTGCTGCTGCCCTCCAGGCCCTGTGCATCTCTTCCCCCTCCCTGGTTTGCCCCCTTAGCACTCCCAGTCTCCGGCCAGGCAGGGGGCAGCCGCCCATTACCTGGTTCCCAAAGACAGCGATGGAGCAGGCAGTGGACACCTCGTGGGAGCCGAACCAGACAGAGGCGATGCGCGAAGGCATGCCCAGGATGAAGACCTGGGCCAGGGAGCAGATGACCTGCCCCAGCACAGTGATGGGGAAGAGGTGCGGCTTCAGGC
>NW_008824356.1:5474054-5476676 GCF_000699105.1 Pygoscelis adeliae | reverse complement strand
CGCCCCGGCCTGAGAAAGGCCCGGTGCAGGCGAGACTTCAGTCGTCAGTGCATAAACCAAAGCGATGAACAGGACGTGGACTGACCCAGAACCGTGTCCTGGGGGAGCCTGAGTGCATGTGGACAGTGCCTGATCCAGCCAGAGATGCCAGGGTGGACGCATGGATGATGAACCAGTTTTGGGTTTCATTTGGGTTGGCTTCTGATGTTTTTTTTCATGACATGGCACACTACGAAGTGTAAACATCCAGTGAAGTCAAAATGAAAACATCTCAATGTGACTGAAGCAAAAGAGCCAAAAGTGATGTTTGTTTTCATCCTCATAGGGAACTTGCAGTTAATGAGTCAGCTCTTGTTCTCCCATTACTTTAGCAACATGCCACTCTGACAGATTCCTGCCTGGAGATCACTTGTGATCTACAGTTCATCGTGTCATCTGAATTGTACAAACATTACTCAGCGCAAGCTTTAAAACGTGGTCTTGGTTGCATGCCAGTGTTGTTCAGCTCTCTTCCAGCATTAAACACACAGCTCAAAGTTCACTTGGAAAAATGGGAGCGATGACCTGCCTTTAGGATGTTGTATTCCTGAAACAAATACTTGCATCAGAGAATGAAAAAGTGAAGTTTCTCTGGCTTGTATTTACTTTGTGGAACACTGTCAGAGGTTACTGGCGCTGTCCTCTGACTTATCCACCTGACTACTGCCAGGAGCAAAGGCAGACACTCAGCTTTGATGCCTTTACGTTCTTATTTCCCATGCAAGCAAAACAGAACAAAACAAAGCTTTGGACAAATTACTCCAAGGAGAGCAAATGTCACCTTAAGTGGTTCTTGCTGTGTAGCCTCACAGAGCTCACCTCTTGTGTGACCTGCTTAGGTTTCCTACTCCCAGTAGAGTGGCCAGGAGCACAGCTGGAGACAAGCAAAGCCACTGCAGCCTTCCCTATGTGCTCTGCTGAAAGCACCGCAGGGCAGAGCTGCAAACCTTCCTACTCTCCCCCTCCTCAGCCCACAGCTTTGCCAGTGAACCTCCAGCCTCACCTCAGATGCTCGTTACGACGGCACAACATAACCATAATGTAGCCCTTTTACATAATAAACAAGAAAGGCAAATTCAGAAGCAAGAGCCAGAAAAGAGGTTTTCAGTCCCATTTATTATTAGGTTTGGCACCCAAAGTTAGTCCAAGTTTTGTACTGAGACAACAGAAAGAACAGAGGAATTTGTTCTAATAAATTTGTCATTTAAATGTATCAGGAATGCAATGAGTGATAGCGGTGCAGAGAGCGCAGAGGTGAAATGGGGCAGGAAAAGGACTGTCATGGTCCAACAGCTGCTTAGTCTGAGAACTGAGGATATAACAGTAAAATAGTACAGAAAATTAACTTTTAGGTTCATCAGATTTGAAAAGGTTTTTACAAAATTCTCCACAATATTATAAAGAAATCAAAGTTACCCAGGGGTAATCACTACCATTTATTAAAGAGTAGTTGAAAAGCAAAGTTCAAGAAAAGAAAGAAACAGGCGATTTTTAGCAAGGCAAACTGGGTTTGCTCAGAGGAGCATCATTTATTAATAACCTCAAAAGCAGAGCGAGGAGCAAAATTTGCAGATGGTAAGACATTATTTAAGTTACTCAAGACTAACTTAACTATGTCACCTACATGTATTTAGGTCTGTATGACTTTAGGACTGTAGCTTTAGCTATCTGTAACTGAAAGTGTTATCACAGTTCACGGCACCTTTAATTTGTAAACTCGGATAAATGCAGGATAATGGAGTTAGGTACTGTATGGTAGTCTGCTGCAGTCAAAGGTCTCTGGGCAGCAGAGAGGAAGATATCAGTGACTAACGGGGATTGAACGTGGTTTTCAGGCTTAGGTCACAGAAAAAGAAAAAGCGGAAAGAGTATAAAGAAAAAAATAAAAAGTTGAGGAGACACTGTCATACATTAGGAAAACAGCGAGAACAGTTAAATTTCGTTACATGTGACTAAAAAAAGAGCACACACACAAAGAAAAATCTTTAGATATATGGGAGAGGAATAAGAAACACACGTTGGGTCCTTTGCCTCCTACCAG
The DNA here is from genome assembly GCF_000699105.1 of Pygoscelis adeliae. Classification (NCBI taxonomy): domain Eukaryota; kingdom Metazoa; phylum Chordata; class Aves; order Sphenisciformes; family Spheniscidae; genus Pygoscelis; species Pygoscelis adeliae. Next base: position 5,474,596 of record NW_008824356.1, on the reverse strand, counting down.
CCCTACTCCAAACTGGAGTCAGAAACAGTCTGTCATCTTGAGTTGTGTTTTAGTCCTACCTTCAGCTCCTAAATTTCTCTCGAAAATCCTCAGTTTTACCCACCACCAACAAAAAGTCCGTAGCAAGCCAGAACCTTGCCAAGCAGGGAGCCGTTTGCTCGCACTAAACCGAAGTCTCAGTCCAATCAGAAAAGTCAAATGGTAAATCAAGAATGATTGAAACACAGACCCTGCTGAAAATAACAGCTGAAAGCAGATGGATGAAAGTACCGCCCAGCCTCTGGTGACTGCAGCCTGTCAAGTGAACATGAGCCAGCCATGGAAGCAACCCTGGCTCCCCCAAAGCCAATTTAGTCAAGTATTTTTCATACCTATAGGCCCACACTTCCCAGAACTCCTCTCCTCTGATTTCAGGGCTGTTTTGTTTTGTTTCTGGCTCTGTGAACTGTTCAATCACTCCTTTATATCGTTTGCCAATTTCTGGACCAAAATAAAACCCCTGTGCTTTGCATTTCTTCCTCTCTCCATTGCCGCATCTGTTT
>NW_008824356.1:5464353-5473993 GCF_000699105.1 Pygoscelis adeliae | reverse complement strand
GTTACTTTTGGATTTCCCTCATCAGAGCATCTTTATATGAAAATTTCTTAGCCATGAAAAATTATTTATATTTCAGGACAACCCCTTGAAGTGGATTTTAAAGCTGGAGGGAAATCTCCTTTACACAGATTGACACAAGTACTAAAAAGGTTACAGGATCCTGTAGCCAAAGGTATCTGTGAAGGTTGGAAGTCACTCAACCAGAGGTGGAGGCAGGGCCCAAATTAAATGCAGTGGTACAGTCCATCAAACAGAGCCTAACATCTCTGGCTTCCCTACTGATTTCAAGAAACTCAACTTCTGACACTCTTGGAACATACTCTGCCTTTATGATGAATGACTACATGTAATTCCTTTATGTTCTGTAAGGACTGAAGAACATGCCTTGGCACAAGCTTGGTTTTCTCAAAGCCCACCCAATAAACATAAATGCTAGGGATGATGCTGGCAATGATAATCCAGCTTTCTGATTTCTAGAGGATGGCAACAGGCCTCAATGACAAGCAAGGCCATAATGAATGCGTGGTGGAAATTGGCCTGGAAGGTGTGCAGAAGGCACATTAGAAAATTATTGTGAAAAGAATAATTCCGTGATGCCTTTTCTCTCCCACACTGGATCAGAGGTCCGAGGAGTAGGTGGACAAAAGGTGAAGGTTGCCAGCGAAAAGTGGGTACTCAGGGATCTACTGGATCTTCCAGCCATGCAGTTCCTGCAGAGACTTCAGAGGATGTTTAGGCTCACTTTAAATGGGAAGTACCTAAGCTCACAGGATCATAGGATGTCCCTTGCTCTCAAACTCACAGCATTGCGATTTGTGCCTCTAAATCTCGTCATTGCACTTAGAAGGCCTAGCTAGTGCAGCTCTTAGGTGGCTCTATCACATTTTGATTGATAGGATTAAGGTCTAGAAGAGATGTCAGAAGATCTCCCAGTCTATCCCACACAACCTTTCACAACAGACATTGCAGGGAAGATTACAAGATCTTTGTTGGTGGAGGGAGAATGTTTTATATTGGGTTCAATACCCAAACTGCTTTAGTGGAGGTCTTCAGAAGTCAGATAGTTCTATCATTAGACCAAACGGCAAGACTCGAATGGCTGGCAGAACCCCTCACTTCTTCTGGGTCACACCTGGATGCAACGCACAGCTGGAGACACACCGTGCAGAGCAGGCTGGCAAGGGCTGCTGCGTTGGACAAAGGCAGTGATGTTCCCCTATACAGCAGGGAAGGCTGCTAGCCCTCTGCTGGCATCTATAGCTTTCTACATCCCAGGAGCCACCAGAAAGCAGGACCCAGCATACAGCTTATAAATGCAGTGGATTAGTTTATTACTGTAGGTTAGATACACAATTATTTTGATACCCTAAACCCTTATGAATCTGTCCTGGTTTCAGCAGAGATAGAGTTAATTTCCTTCCTAGTAGCTGGTACCGTGCTGTGTTTTGGATTTAGGGTGAGAACAACGTTGATAACACATGGATGGTTTAGTTGTTGCTAAGCAGTGCTTACACTAGTCAAGGACTTTTCAGCTTCCCATGCTCTACCGACTGAGAAGGCTGGAGGTGCATGGGGGGCAAGGAGGGGGGCACAGCCAGGACAGCTGACCCAAACTGGCCAAAGGGATATTCCATACCATGTGACGTCATGCTCAGCATATAAAACTGGGGAAGAAGGAGGAAGGGGGGGACGTTCCGAGTGATGGCGTTTGTCTTCCCAAGTAACCGTTACGCGTGATGGAGCCCTGCTTTCCTGGAGATGGCTGAACACCTGCCTGCCCATGGGAAGGAGTGAATGAATTCCTTGTTTTGCTTTGCTTGCGTGCACGGCTTTTGCTTTACCTATTAAACTGCCTTTATTTCAACCCATGAGTTTTCTCACTTTTCCCCTTCCAATTCTCTCCCCCATCCCACTGGGGGGGAGTGAGTGAGTGGCTGTGTGGTGCTTAGTTGCCGGCTGAGGTTAAACCACAACAGAATCTTTCCTATAACATTTCCTGTGTAAAGATATGGGGACACATACAGTGATGGACAACTACATTTGTAACAGTGCAGCATGCAGGCTCTGCAGCATTCAAAATTTTGCAAAAATTACCTTCCTCTACACAAAACATGATCATGTAGTTGCACAATCTAAAATCTCATCTAGAGAAGACTGAAGACCTCAGAACCACGAAAGCTGTGCAGGGGATAACTTTGAGCACCAAACCTATCCTCTTCAAAGTTTAAGGCCTTTCAAAAGCATAACTCAAGGAAGGGAAATAATGCTTTGCTCCCCTTCAGCACATCACATCTGTAGCTCTCGGAAAACTTCGCTGTGGATGCATCACCTACATCTGTTTTAGATGGGGGCACAAAGATTTAAGGTGATTTGCCTGTGGCCCTGCCAGGGGCAGGGCTGTTGTTCCTGACTGCCAGTCTGACACCTTCCAACCTTGGCTGCAAGGGCTTGCCCAACAGCAGCTTCAACTATCACCTCTTTACTGATCTAATCTCCCTGTTCAAAGCCTGGCTTTAACACAGAGATGGCTTTAATTTAACCCTGTTCAGTTCAGGTGTGATGTTTGTATGGCTGAATCATATAGGTCTGAACTGCAAAGAGTACATGGGAGGGCATGGCTGAAGTGCTAATATTCACAGCTGCCTTCTTGCAGCAAGAAAAGGGCGTAAAAAGGAGTGCGCAGCATGGAAGAGCACTTGCACCCATGGTACCTCAGATGTGCCAGTTGTTGGTTAGTGCACACCCCTCGAGACACAGGGCGGTTATGCTACCTCTGCATGGCCTTCTGCAAACAGGTATCAAGTTGCTCTGCCCCATGCTCTGATCTGGCCGGATGAGAACCAGCTCTAATCCAAAAGCTGTGTAACTGTGGTTAGCCTGCTGCGCTGCTCAAGCACCTAAGCCCAGCTCTCAACCTTTGCTTGTGAAAAGCTGTGGAGATACAGATGGTTGCGAGGAAAGCCGTGCATAGGCTCTGTTTGCTCTGTCATCGGAGCAAACCCACCTCATCCCTCTGCCATGCACCAGGCACGCACATGGGACATGAAGATCTCTTCACTCAGCTCAGAATAAAAGAAGTGAAAAAAGAGCCAGCTAGACTCAAAACTCAGCCACAGTCTAGATTTACATCCCCAGTCCAGATCAGGGTCACAGATTAACCCCAAATACCAACAGCTCTAAGTATATAAGCCCTTCTTACTCAGCATCCTCCAGCCTCCATCTCAGTGAGTCATACCAGTTCATGCCAATGACACAAAAAAAGTTTTCATCTCTTAATGCTTGCAGCTGGCATTAATTAATAATTAAAGAGTACTGGAAATATGCAGAGCTCACTGCTGAACTCAGGCATGTTCCTCTTCTTCCTCCCACTCACACTGCAGCAAAAAAGACAAAACCAGGACAAGTCCTGGGGACCAGGGCACCATACCATCACTGTTGTGAGAGGAGAAAAGTTGATTGCGTCTTAGGAAAGAGTACAGAACTGGTGCAGGAGTTGGGAGGAACGTGCACGCTGTCTGCATGGATGTCTCTGAAGCAGTAGGATTCTCAGCAGCTGGCATCTGCAACCTCAGCTGCAAGAAAAATTATGGTCTTTTGTAGTAACCTTAATGCACTGGTTGTAACCCTGCCCTGGCAAGAAATGAATATACATTCCCTACTGTTTAGTTGGGTAGATTTTTTATTAACCTAAAAAACTTACGTATACACATGTTGCTGCCTCACTGCTCAAATCCCCTGCAGATCATTAATCAATAAAGTGGCAACAACACAGCAGAAGAAAAACCCAGAAAAAGCGGGCACAGTGCTGTTTGCTAGGAGAAAGTCTTGCCATTTCATGCCATGCTTTGCTGCTTCTCTTCTCGCCAGCTTTTGATTCATAAAAATACTTTGTCTCTTAGCAGTGATTCCTGATCTTCTTTGATTTCTGTGTGCTGAACTACTAGCATCCAGGCAGCATTCTTGTATGACAAGCGCTGCTTTGGACACTATGATCATTGTAAGAGGCAGAGAGAGGGTCTCTTTTGTGGGCTGCTGCTTTGGTTCAGTATGCAGGAAATTATCCTCTTGCTGATGCAGGCTGGCAGCACTAACAGAAGTGACTTCTGCGATGGGATTTGCAAAACAAGTGCATGAATACTTTGGAGCCACAGCAAAGCAGGAAACAGAGCTGCTTAGTCTGTCCTGTGCCAAATTGAAGACGTGCCTCTACTTCTCTTCTGACTCCATGCATACTGTGCTTGGGTATTACCCCTTCTTCCGTCCCTCAAGAGAGAAAATTCACTTGTGAATCAATTTAGAGGGAGGGCATCATAGTGATAACAGCTGGGATCATAACAGCCCCATACACTTGGATGAACGCACCTTCCCCTGGACCGGCTGGCTCTGTCTCTCCCCACCTTCGCACCTGGCACATTGGGAGCCTGCAGCTGAGCTGAGGAGGATGAAGCAGAAAGGGAATACTGGGCATAAAAGATTGCCCTGGGTTTCCAATCTGGGGAGATACGTTAAGCTTAAGTCAGCACCAAATGTCATATCTTTATTTATCTTACCATAGAAGCAGCCCTGAAATGCTGATACTGAGTGCTTTTAAAGCGCTGAGCCTGTGCTTTTAGGGGGATGGAAAGGGAGAAAGTTACTGCACCCTCCATGTTTTGTGACTTGCTGTCCTTCTGCACAGAGTTGCCAGCACGCCTTAATCCATAGGAGGTACTGAGATTCAGTGAAAACCATAAAGGAAAACGTAATTCTCATGTTCCCTGGTTCCCGTCTCCACCCTCTGATTGTATCAACAGATGTTTGCCACACGCCTCTGTTTTGTCTGCAGAGAAGACACCAGCCAGCAAGTAAATGTGGAGGCAATAGTCACTAAGGCTTGAAAAGCACCCACGGCAGCTGCCTCCCAGTGCCACCTTCCACCTGCCCTTGCTGCTTTTCCAGCCCCAAACCATTGGGCTTTTGGCTGGCTTTGCCCAGTATGCATCCATAGCAGAGCCCCCAGGACAAGACTGCTGGGCAGAAATCCAGCCCCAGTGCTTCTACAAAAGACTTCCTGGGTATCAAAACACTGAAAGCCACTGTTCTCGTCTCAGTGAATATGATTATAGTTCATCAGGGCTGCAGCCAGGTCTATGTTTATTTAAACAAGTAGCTGTTACTCCTCCACCTATGATGCTTCCCGGTGCTCAGTCCCCACATCCAGCCCAGCACTACCTGCACACAGCTCTGCAAGCCCCACAGGAACTGGAGAAGGTGGGGGACACCAAGCCAAGCTCCCCACACCCTCGCGCAGCAATGGAAACGCACTGGGACCACAATGCAGAACTGGCCCCTGGCCCAAGCTATGAGATCCTTGACCAAGGGAGACCACAGCCTCACGGTTCCACTCAGACGTGGACATCCCCCTTCAGGCAGCCTTACCCAACCCTTGCCTTCACACACATTAGCCTTGAGCCTCCCAGTTCTTTCTCTGGTCTGTGGCAACAGCCAGGCTAACCTTCAAGCCAGCTCTGCCGTAAGGGAGCACAAAGAGGAGGGTGCCGAGAAGTGCAGTTGCAGGCTGGGAAAGCTCAGCCTTTGCCCAGCAGAGGCCAGCACAAACGCAGTATTTCGGCAGGCCGTGCTTGCAGGGAAGAGTTGTCTCTCTGCCTGGCCTTCCCCAGCTCGAAAAGAGCCTCTCAGCCTCCTGTGAGCCCTCATCTCTTTACTGCTTTAAGAGAGCTTTTCGGTGAGGGACTATGTAGTGCAACAGAAAGGCACTGACGTCCTACTTGGGTAGGGACAAGCTGCCACAGGCCCAGCCATCACCCAATTTCTCCACTTGCCCAGAAGTATCTGTTACCTTGGAGCAGCAAGTAACAAGGTGCTCCTGAAGGCTGGGCATGGCCAGATAATACTGACACAACACTTTAGAAATGCCAGATGCCCTGGAAATGAAGTTCAAAAGGAATTGCATTGTGGGTAGGAGCAGCTAATCGAAAGCAATCAGGGATGATTGCCCTGGCCACCACCCTGCCCTTTGCTCCTCATTTGAGCTCATTAACAGTTCATTTGCTGACAACAGTGAGGGCCACACCAGAGGACAGGCACTTGGCTACTTAGAAATCAAAACTAGTTGCCTGAGGAGCCTTGAGTAGAGGCCAGGAGCCTGGGAAAGAGAAGCAAGAGACAGCACCGGTATGGAAGTGAAGGAATCTCCTCACATAGCCTGAACAAGCACCTTGTGCAGGTCTGCAAATAGCTTCAGAAAAAGATCTTTTTCTCAGCGACTGGTTAAAAGGGCTGGTGGCCCTGAAAGGATATGTTGTCCCTTGTTGCTCGGGTGCTAAGGATGGTCTCCCAGGGGAACCATTCTTCATAACAAAGAGACCACATCCAAGACACCTAACAATCACCAGAAGCAACCGAGATGTCAAAAACCGCTTGAACCATGCAGATCATCTTCTGCGATCAGGTTTTTGAGGGCAAGACTAGGGCAAAGACAAGTCAGATTGGAAGATGCGTCCCTTAGCACCAACATACACCTGGTGTTTGGCCAAAACGGCTGAGCACAACACTGCTTGGAGGCCTTCCAGCTCACAGCCAGCCATGCAGAGGAAGGGCACCTTAACTGATGATGCCAAGACTATTGTTTAGGTTCTGGAGAGGATGTTGTTGCGAACCCGTCTCCCAGTCTCACCACTTACCACTTATTTTCGTTCTGAGTCGCAGTAATAAGTCTGAGACATTACCAGCGAGTAGTCTAGCAATTCTGCGGGCATTACGCGGAACCCCACCCAGCCTGCAGTATCTCAGACTTTGACAGCTCTGCAACAAAAATATTGGCTTCATGTCTGTGTGGGCATAGGTGATACATGTACATCAGGGCAGGACCTTCTCCATCTGCAGCTAAAACCAAACTTAACATTTTATAGCCATGAGAAAACACAAAGGCTTGCAGCAAGGATGGAGATTTCTCATTATTGTGGGCAATACTGTGTTTTAAGTCAGTGCAAACTTTGCTGGGGCTCTGTTGCATCCTTCAGTGAGGAGCATGAGCCTGCAGTGCCCTGCACAGCAAACCCCAAGCAAGGTAGCAGTAGCTTTTTTCTCTAATTCTGTGTAACCCAGGAAGCATTGGAGCATCAGAGCCCTAAGGAACAGCGAGTGAAAAATCCGGGAGCAAACCCACCAGAAGCTGAAGGAGCAGAAGTGGAGCCTGTAAAACCAAGATCCTCTAGAGCTGCAGCCAGTTGTCTCTCCAAGGCTTAAAGAGCCAAATGCCAAAGAAATGCAGTTTGGGAAGGGCCTTTGTAGCCTGGGTGGCTCAAAGCATGGCCTTTGCGGGGGATCAGCAGCTCTGGTTGGTGTATCAATGGATGGAGTGAAGCCTACTCGAAAATCCTCAGGTGGAGGGGGGTGGTATAAGACACACTGAAATTGCTCCTGCTGCTTTTTTGTGAACATGGTTAGAATCTTTTTGCTGCCTGTAGATGTATTCTGCATGTCCTGTATGCAGAAACCCAGCTGGAATAACCACCATCCTCCCCTATGTGTGAGCATTTCCCTTCGGGGCGGTGGGCAGAGCTGCACGGACAAGGGCCAGTGCAATCACCCATTGCCTCAGCACTATGCTGGCACAGAAGGTGGAGGCAGGAGGTTCACAACCCTCCTAACAGGCCATGGCAGGAGAAAACACGGAGCTACCTGAACCTTTCCTGAGGACAGCTCGCTGAGGCATGGCAGTGTTTGGTTATCATCCTGCTAGTGTGAACCAGAGAGAGAAAATGGGCTCAGCACAGCTCATTACCGACTTTTCCCAATCGCTCTTGAGGGCTGTGATGATGAGCCAAAACCCATCTGGAAATATGCCACTTCTCTGTGTCTGAAAGAAGGGTATCTACAAATTGGGTCCCTTTACCTTAGTTAAAAGCCTAGGTCAGCAGCACTGCTTGTGGTACCCTATGCTGAAAAAAGTGCAGCTGATGCTCCTTTGAGATGGCAGCAGTCCTGAGCCACCATTAGCAACAGGACCTGGACTGGCAGGTGGACTTCAGCCTTGTGTATAGAGTGGGGGTGATAGGCAGACTGCTGGCTGGTGGGGTGTTAGGTGCAGAGGCCATCTGTATGGACCAGCTTGTGTTTCCACTAGATCAGACCCAGCAGAACTAATCTACTCTTCACTGACCTTTCAGGTTTCATCTGTTTCAGTGCATGAGGTAATGCAGCAGCCTTTTGTGGACTTGTGACTGGTGGGCAAGGGGAAACCGCGTAGGCTGCAGCTACGTGCCTTATAGTAGGGGGCCTTGGAGCAAGGGTCCTGCTAGGTCCTGCTTCTCCTGTGCACTCCAGCACAGAATCACCACCTCCCTGCACGCTGTGATGCTCCTTCCCAGCTGCGCTGCTGGTCAAGCTGAAGGCTCCACCAGCCCATCAAGACCTGCACGTGAGGTGACACGATACAGCACTGCACCTCCACACATGCAAGGGGAGCACGTGGAGGTCTAGCCATCGGCAGCAGGGAGCTAAGGGTGTCAGCAGGCTGTGATGCCATGTGGCACATCAGACTCAGGTCCAGCCCTGAAGCAAGGAGGGACCCATCTCTCCCAGGGACCCCATCACCCCACAAACCATTGCTCCCCAGCCTGCCCAACCCACGCACATGGGCCCCCCTTCTAAATGTGGGGCTCCGGCTGCTGGCCCTGGATTAGACACCAGCACACGCGGGGCTGTTCCCTGAACTCCAAGCTTTTCCCTGCTGCCTGCATCCTCACTGTGTCATGCCAGGCCTTAGGAGTGGCTCAGGTCCTATTTTGGAAACAAAGAGTTAAGCATTTTCAATCTTTATTTTACAAAAATAAACCAGTTTTGCCCTGGTACTCTGTGGCCTCCGGTACTCTGACCCTGCTCCCGTTCCTCTCCCTGGAGCTCCAGCTGTTGCACACCGCAGCCAGCTGCTCACATGGAGGCTGCCAGTGCCACATGCTCCAGCGAGTGTCCCCAAGCAAGCACCAGGGAAGGGGGTTGGTGCCCTTTTGCAAATGCCTCCTCTTCTCAGGATCCAAGCTGGAAACTGCCCCAAGATGCCTCCTGGTGGCTCTGCCATTTCTGCACAGGGAGCAAGTCTTAGGCAAGTCACTCAGAGTACACACTTTGAGAAGGGGTGTCCGCCCGTCCCTCTCCCTTGGATGGAAAAGCGAGCCCCACGGAGTTGCTTCTTGCCTGTTGGTGGAGCCGGCAGGCTGCCATTCTGCTGGCTGGCTCAGTGTTGGAAGCGTGGGGAGCTGATGTGGGGCTGGTGGAAGGAGTGTGTGGCATAAAGCACTTCTGGAGGTGGCGGAGGGGACGTCAGGATGGAGCATAGCGGTTCGTGGGAGCTCAGCATCGAGGCGAAGTGCTTCATCTCCTCCGTCAGCTGCTTGATCTCCCGGCGCAGAGCAGCGTTCTGCCTCTCCAAGTCTTCGCTCTCCTGAGGAGACAAAACCATAGGGCCTTCCTCAGCGCGGGGGCCACAGGGATAAACTGGGGACACGGGGGTCGTGGTCCCGTGCTTCTCTGCCCCGCAGACTTTCCAGAATGACACGTTTCTGGTAAATTTGGCACAGAGCCGCGCCTGGGCAAACCCCCCTCCCCCAGCCGGCCAGGCCGGGTGCGGGTGCGGCCG
>NW_008824356.1:5445549-5464330 GCF_000699105.1 Pygoscelis adeliae | reverse complement strand
CTCTGGGAGCCCCAGCCGCGCTCCCCAGCTCCGGCTTACGAGAAGTGACTGTGGCGTGCTCCCGCCCAGGCTTTCTCGCTCCCTCTCACGCACATGCACGCCGCCCGGCCGCTTCCCGGGCCGCCCAGCCGGGGGGAGGGCGCACTGAATAACCGCCGTCTTTAACCAGAAAACCACCTGCCACAGGAAACCTGTCATTGCCCTGGAAAGAAAAGACTCACTGCTTCCTGCTAGCAGCCGGGGAAACCAGCGGCACGGTGGGGAGGAGGGGGAGATGCTTGAGTCAGAAGAAAAGAGAAACCGAGGCCTCACAAGAACTGAATTAATACTGTTGTTAATGAGAATAACAACAAAGGGGTTAATAATGATGCTCAACCTCATCTCAACCATCCCAAGAGCATCGCAGCTTTTGCTACCGCTACTGCTGCCAAAGTGCAGCCATCTCCAGGCTGGAGCATCCCAGGCACTGACCGACCATGGAGCCAGCAGCCTGGGCAGGACCAGAGGAGGGAGGGAGAACATGGTGGCAGGCTCTGCAAACTCAGCCAAGACAGCTAAAGCGGGACCCAGTGCTCTGAGGCCCTGGAATGCTGCACCACCACCTCGGCAAAGTGAACCTGTCACCCCTCCGCTCACACCTCCACTGCCACACTGACTTCTGATGGTGCCCACTCTCTGCGCACAGGTTGAAATGCACCCAACAGTTACAGCGGCTGTCACAGGAGGAGCTTGCACAGCAAACGAGCATCTCTCAGATGTGACTAAATGCTTTGGAAATCATGACTGACGTCGAACTCAGGAGCTGTCGGGAATCACCCAGGGGCCGGGAGCCCCAGCCTTCCCGTGACTCATTCCCCTCAAAACGCAAGCTGCAAAGCCCTGGGGCAGATGGAGCTGCTGGCTCCTTTCATACCACCATAGCTCAAGCTGAGCCATGCTATTCTGGGCAGAACCACATCAGAGAAGCAAAGTCCCTGATGCAGAGCTGACCAAAGGCAAAGAGCACTGAAGGAATGAACCCAGGAGCAGCAGGGGGTCACTGTCCGCCAGGAATTGGAAAAACATTAGCAAGAATTCACGATCCATCCTCTGCTTGCCTCCCCACATTTCTCCAGCTGCCTGCCAGGATCCTCTCTCTCTGAATCAAACTGGGCTTAGCCCCCCTGCTCCCGTCCCCATGGAAGGCAAGGAGTGTGCACTATCAATGCTAGCTGAGCAGTAGTAATCTTGTAAGCAAGTGGTTTGTCATCTGCTCTAAGAAGAGCAGCCCAAGTCTTCTTGGTGCACAGCTAGGCAGGATTTTCATGGGGGAGGATCAGAGCCCATATCCACCTCTAGGATTACCTTGGAGAGAGCACCGACCCCAAGGAAAGGGTGTCTCTTCACCCCTCTCAGGCACAGTCGCCCAGAGCCATCGCTGCTGACAGATGTAATGCAATCAGCCTAGAGCCATGTCAGCTCTAGAAAGATCATCAGCTACTAAGAAAAGAGTGAAATCTCTGTCTTAAACCCAGCTCCAACCATGGACTGAAGGCACTATGTAAGGAGGAAGGTTCAGGACCGGCTCTCAAGAATTCTTCCCAAAAATGGGGATCTGGGGGAATATGAAGACCACTAAGTCAAAGGATGATTTCTTGAACGTGAGCCTGACTACCACTTTTCAAAGTGCAGCCAAGCCCAGCACAGGGATGGTCACCTTTGCCCACTGCAGGCTGCATGTTCTGCATCCTGCCCACCAGTGGCCCAAAACACATGGGACTGCACTTACCAACATGCAAAATGCAAGGGAGCCCATCCCCTGTGCTCCGACGCTGACCACACACTCCTGCCCAAACACACACAGCCAGAAGTGACCATCCCTCCTGAAAAGCAGATGCCTAATTCTTCACACTGGGAAGAGCCGCAGGGGTGCCCATGGTGCCACAGGAGGAGAGTGGGACAGCAGGGTGAAACCAAAGGAGGGAAAATCCATGCTAAACAACAGGAAAAGCCTTCAGGTACTGTACAGTGTTCATATGTAGAAAGGGATACAAGTGCTACCGTGGAGACATTTAAAAATAAGAGAAAATGATTGTTATTTATTTATCTATGCTGCATAGCGTCTCAGGGAACAGACCAGAGGAGATGGCCCATTTGGCTCCACATTGCACCATCATCCATACCAATGAATACAAAGCGCTACCGTCTCAGAAAAGCATCCTTGTTTGCTGTTGCACCACTGCGTGAGTGGTGGTATGAAGCACAAACCTGGGGAGAGCCAGCCCGGGTGAGCCTGTGCTTTCAAAGAGCTTCTGACTGAGCCGGTCAGGAGAGGTTAGGAAAGGAAATCAGTAATGTCAGACTGAGAGATAAAGATGGATTCAAAACTAGCTGCAAAACTAAATGCTTCAGTGGCAGTCATCCTGGGCTGTATGTTCTCACTGCGAGCACCGACTCCTACATCCTGCCCTGGCCTCACTTTTCCTGTCCTGCCTCAACTGAGCATCTCCTCTCCGAGTCCCCAGGGGAAAAGCACCTTGTCCCCTATGTGAGCCCTCAGTGCCGGGGATGGGGAAGGGTGGGAGTGCTCACCAAGTGCAGCGTGTCTGCTTTCTGGGTCTGCCTCAGGCGGCTCTTCTGCGCAGCGATGCGATTCTTCTCCCTCCTTTGGACTTTCCTCATGTCATCAGAAGAGTCCTAGGGAAACAAGGCATGGAAATGACTGGGCCATCCCCTCCCTTGCCATGCTTCTGCAGGGCAGTACCTGGGAAGGGGACACAGCAGGTAACATCACTGAAGCACAGGACATGGGATACACACCCTCAGCACCAGGACAAAGCCATACTCTAGGGATGTGTGATGCTTTTGGCATCCCCGCTGCCAGGAGGGGCAAGTCTAATACCCTTGGGCATCCTGGCACAGCTGGGAAATGACCACTCTACCTTCACCAAGACACAGGCCTGGGATATGGCTCGAGGCACCAGAGGAAGGACCTCTCTCTGGAAGAGAGACAATTTGAATTCCTTGTACAGAAAACCTTTCCCTTCCCCATCTCTCTGCGGGGATACGGCGCTGCAGACATTCCAGCTCCTTGGCTAAACCATCTTTCCAGAGATTCAGCTTGTGTTTTCCTTCTTTCATCCCTTTAGGTCCCGCCCCCTCTCCATCACCCTTCTCCCTCAGGCTTTATTTGTTGCAGACCCTTACAGTGCAACGTGGCCCCTGCTTTGTTTAGCTAGACAGACTCAGATCTTTTGGTTTTTCCCCAGATCTCATTTGCTCCGGTTCTCTGATCTTTGTGCTTGTTCTTTTCTGGAGTCCCTTGGTAGCAATGCCTGCAATGCTGACTGCAACGCTCCCAAGTCCCTTGGGCACGGGAGAGCACAGGTCTCCAGGCTCCAGGTCACGAGCTTCATGCAGCAGCAGTTCTCTGCTGAGATCTGGACCTGCTGCTGCCTTCTGACAGTTGAAACCGTCACACAGACTCTTTCATCTTCTATTTTCATATTGCACTGCCTCTTTTGTGGACTCTCTAACATTCACACCACCGCTTCTCCACAGGACTACAAAACTCAGCCACAAAAGTTATCTTCCCAGCCCATCAGTCTGTCCACATCCTCTCCCCCCTCCACCCCACCCAAGATCTTTTCTTTTCTTTGAACTTAACCGTTTTATCCTTGCCTTCAACATCCTACAAATGTCTCAGATACGTCAGCTCCCACGTCCTGCACCAAGTCCAGTCCCTATCCTTTGGCAACCCCTGTGCTTTATCCCCTTCTCTACCAGCATGCCTCCCCATCCCTGGTTGCAAGCCCAAAATCATCTGCCCTGATCATCCCCAAGATTTCTGAGCAAAGTCTCAGGTACTTGCCATTGTTTCCAGCCCTAGAGAAATGGCAAATGACAGATATAATAAAGCTTAGCCAGAAAAGGCAGTGGAAATACTTTGGGCTTGTGTCAATATCTGCCAGCAAAAAAACCTACCATTAGGGTACTCCATGCAACAAAACAAAATCCCTCTGTCAAGCATTACTGAGATGAAAAACCTCTGAGGCTGAACAGAAAAGAAAGCAGACCCAAAGTGGCAGGTCTTTTCTGGGTCCTGAGTGCTGTCCGTGGCAGTGGGAAGCAGGCAGGCTGCCCCTGAGCTGTCCCGGTCCATGGTGAGGAGGTGCATGCTCAGGCTCCTCGCCAGAGCACTGACTCTCACACCGAAGCTTCCTGCCTGCTGCCTGCCCGGCGTGTACTGTAGGGCCCACCGTGCCCGGGGGTCCCGGCCCTCCAGTTGCCCCTGGCATAACCCCAAGTAACCAGGCCTCCTCTTTTGTACCCAGCTTGGTGGCCGGGGCTCCTGACAGGGCTCTCGGCTTAGCCCTGCATCCCTCTCCCCACAGCCGTTCCTAGAAAGCCCTGCCATACTACACTGTGAAAATGCCAGCGGTGGGTGCCACCCTTCCTCCTGCCCACCCATGGCCCACCCTGAAGGACTCTCCAGCCGGGGAGAGCTGGGGAAGAGCCCCCGCTTTACCTGCTTGCTGGGAGGGGGAGACTGGCTGAAGCTGCTGGAGTCGCTGCTGTCGGAGCTGTGGGGCATGGCTCCTGTCTCTGGCTCCCAGGGCCTCTTCAGCTTCCTTTGTGCTCTTGGTGTGCCTGCCTTCTGTCTCGCTTCCCTTCCCTCTCCCCTGCCCTCCTCTGTGCCCCCTGAGATGGCCCTTGGCTCCCTGGCTCTTGCCCGTCCCAGAGGCACGCTGTCCTCCTGCCCTGCGCTCTGCCACTTTCTCTGCCTCTCCTCTTGGAGCCTCTGCACCTTCCCTTTAGGTCTCGGCCTCCTGTGGTTTCTCAGAACCTCGGGGATGTAAGCTGAAAGTCACGTGGCCGGAAACTTTAAGGCGAAGAAGAAAAGTTACAGAAGAAGAAAAAAGAAAAAAAAAAAGAAGAAGAAGAAGAAAAAAAAAGCACATCTGGGAAAAATGATCTTCAAAATAGCCTGAAAAACCCCCGAAAAACACCTTCAGGCGGTTGAAAAACAGCGAGATGGGTTTTCTCTGAGACAAACAGCAGAGATGGAAAGGAAGAAAAGCCCCGGCTCCGGCTGTGAAACCTGGACCCTCAAAGGAGGGTATTGCGGAGGAGGTGCTGCCGGGAGCCCCAGAAATTCCAGGGGCACCGCACGCCGTGCCAGCCCTGCGCGGGCAGGACTTCGGTCCAGCCCCGGGCAGCCTCCGCCACCCCAGCCCAGCCGGGGAAATTCCTAGGCAGCCACCCACCTCCCCACAACCCACCCACCCCCTCCCACTGCCCCTGACACCATTGACGTGAGTCCCAGGGAGGGGACGGGTACCCTCAGCAGGTGCCACGTAAACACTGTTTGTGCAGATGGCTCGCATGTGTACGATGAAGCACCAGTCCCCCCTAAGAAGAAAGGCTTGGGATCGTAGAACATTTGGACTGGTTTTGGTAGGACTGGAATTTTCTGTAAGGCAAAGCTCTTTAGCACTTTAAAACATTCGTTGGTACCTCATCACTGGCCCCTAAGGGGAAAATCAACCCTGGCACCCAAATTAAAGTGCTGTAAATGTAATGGTCTATGGACCCAGAAGCTAAACCTGAGACCTAATTCTCACTCCATGCCATGGTATGAGCTTGGCTACGCCCCAGGGGATGTGAGACTGTCATGCAGGGGTCCTGACTCCCTGCCTGCTCCCCTCTAGCCCCCTCTCACCACAGCTGGCAGTAGAAGACGTGGGACAGGACTAAGGGGAGATAGGAGCATTATTGCACGTTGGAGGTTGTTTCCTTGCTATTCTTCCTCTGCCAGCACCCAACTTGGGCATGGCCCACACAGACGGCAGCAAAGAGAAGCTGCTTTGCATCCCCTTGTTTCTCCCCTGGTCTGTGCTGTGTGGGACTACTTCCATCCTTAGTACAAGCCTCAGTAGACTGAAGACATGCAAGCAGCCCGTGGGACAACGGTGCTTCAGGAGTGCCCTCAGGGTACCCCATGCTAGCAGCTCTGGAGGTGACAGTGCAGGAGCAGGGAGTGCCAAAGCAGCAGCCATTTGCTTTCTGATCTGCTCATGTCGCCAGAGCCAGTGGGATGAAGTGGGGCCACGTGCCAACAGGCTCTCCATCCACAGGAGCACGTGTTCAGAGCCGCTAAGTTCTCACATGTGCTGTGAGGAGCAGATACAGAAACAGGGATGAACCTATCCACAGTAACCCAATCCCATGGAAAGCAGCAATTCCCAGTTCCCACTTACTGGTTTTCATTGCATATTGGTGTTTTGGTTGAGTTTCTCCTGCCTCAAGCAGGAGCAGCAAGCAAGTCTCAGCAGCAGGGTTTCAGCAAGGGCACTTGAGAGGCAGTTGTCATTAGGGCAAAAGTATTGGCAGCTTTGAGTTTGCAGCCTTATTGCAGCACAGAAAGCATACGCACAGACGAGCACACGCTTGGAGCACAGTGCAGACTTGCGTGGGCATTGCTGGTGTTTCTTCCTAGCCCTGCCACTCATGGAGCCAACACAGGGGCAAACACGGCCAAAAGCAAGAACCGTGTGGGGCTGGCTATGGGCTGGGTGGCTCAGGGACGTTGCCTGGCCTAGCTTCAGTAGCAAAACTGCTCCATTTTGGCCCATTTCCCTCTTTAGAAACATCCTGTGGCACTAGTGCGCTACCCTTGGCCCCATTATCTGAACATTTCACAACCTCGAGCTTATTTTTTCTCCCGGTGTGCTGTAGCGAAATGCTAGGGTTCTCCACACTTTCGAACGTGTCTGCAAGGGTTTGCTTGCTCGGCATGAGCCACCTTGAGGGACCCCATCTCTTGACAGTGCAGCCCCCCTGTAGCAGGCAGGGCTCCTCTGGCACGGCCGGCTCCAGGAACGGGGCAGCCAAAGGCACTGGTGAGATGAGGGGCTCACGGGGTGTTGAGTTCAGGCCTCCCAAGGCACCGGCTAGCGGCACAACTATTGAAGCATCCATTCACTCGCTGCATCGCTACACTTCCTCTGAACTCTGCAACCCCGTGCGGCACTTCCTTTCCAGGAAGCATGCCACTAGATTCCTGCTCTCCTGAGGAAACCCACACTCCTCTGCCAGCGAGTGGGTCTCAGGGACCGTCTGGCCTGCCCTGCTCTACAGGCTGCTGCTGCTCAGGGCAGGACGGAGGAGCTCCTTCCTTAGGGAAAAATATCCTTGTTCCATTATTGGGCTAATAAGCTGGATTCCCTCCTTTTGTATCTAGCGAGGCTGGCAGCTGAAGGGAGGTGATTGGGAAGGTGGTGGGTGCGTTGCCAGGAGGTGGTGCAGGGAAGCTGGGTGTCCTGGCAGGAACTGGACTGTCAGTGCAAAACTGGCCAGAACGTGGCTATGGCAAAGGCTATTCTTTGATCCACAGGAGGAAAGTTTTGAGCTGCACCCTGGTTTGCCCAGAGATGGGCTTTTAGTAACAGCTGATGGAGAAATCTCAGGAGAGAGCGACATTGCAGGAGAGGGTTTGGACACTTGGTTTTGCTGAGCAGGAGTAAGAAAGCATCCCTCTTCCCTCCTTGCCCAAACAAACTCCATGCCCTCAAGCTGGCTACGATGCTAATGAATTCCTGTCACTTATGAGCAATGAGTAAGCGTGCTGTGAATGAGACAGTGTCTCCTGGCCCGAAGGTGGGCAGAGCCTTCACAGTGCTCCCCTGGGCTGGGCAGGACCCATGTTACCTCCTCGCAGGCAGTGCACCGTGCCGTTCCTCCAGAGAGAGCTGTGATCCCCCCACCCAGAGCAGCAGAAACCACCAGTGTGGCTCCACCAGTGCCTGCTCACGGCCGGTGAGCCTGCCCAGGGGGCCCTGGGCACCTGCTGCAGGCACAACATGGGGAGCTGATATCCTGCTGTCCCTCCCCAGGCTCTTTCTCTCCCCTGCTATCAGGGGGAGCCTCAGGAGCCAGCCTCTTAATCTCTGTGCTTGATTTAGGTGACTAAATTTACACCATGAATAACGTCCCCTGACTTTCTCTCTGGGATCATTTAGGTTTCTTGATCTTAATCACAGTAGCTGTGAAATCGCTGTCAGTGGCACTGGATGAACTCACAAGTGTTAGGTTACTGCCATACCGGCAGCTTGATGGAGCAGGGATATTTCCAGAGGTTTTTAGGGGAAGGATGGGGCCATCCAGTTCTGCATTCGTCCCTTCTGAATAACAGTGGGCACTGCTGAAGGCAGTCCTGTTCTCTCCAGGACAGAGTGGCTGCAGGGACTCTGGAGGCTGGGCTTAGTGTGATCGACTGACAGAGAAATGGTTTGAAAGCAGCAAGATGCAGTTCAGCAAGAACAAATGCAAATGTAAAGCAAAGTGAGATGTAGGTAGAAGAACTGGGGAATAACCGACTGGGCAGCAGAATGGCAGGGAAAAATCTGGGGGTTGCAGAGCATCGTAAACTGAAGCTTCGCCAGTAGCACGGAGGTGTCACAAAGGGGCCGGGTATTGGCCTGGGGTGCTGGGTGCAAGGCAGAGGAGACGACTGCCCCGCACTGCCGGTGCAGGGCCCATTCAGAGTCCCAGGTCCAGAAGTGGAAAAGTCCAGAAGAAAACAATACAAAGGATAAATACACAGAAATCTTGTGCTAAGAGAAAGGAGCGAAGAAGTTGGTCCATTTAGCCTAGAAAAGAGAAGTCTTGGAGGCGGGAAGTGGGTGTGGAGGAAGGAG
Source organism: Pygoscelis adeliae (assembly GCF_000699105.1). Classification (NCBI taxonomy): domain Eukaryota; kingdom Metazoa; phylum Chordata; class Aves; order Sphenisciformes; family Spheniscidae; genus Pygoscelis; species Pygoscelis adeliae. The sequence goes on along the minus strand of NW_008824356.1, from coordinate 5,455,652 downwards.
CAGTCTTTGATATGTTGTAATGGAAAGGGTGGTCAGCTGTTTTCTGTGCAGCCAGCACAGGGTAAGAAGCACCAGGCTCCAACTGCAGCAGGAAAGGTTCAGGTCTGAGGTTCGAAGCAAAATGAGGTTAGGAAGACTGTGGGATAGGCAATTCAGGAAAGTTATTTAAGCCCCTTCATATGAAGTGGCTGGGAACAAACCTCTGTCGGAAAGGGTCCAGGTTGAATCCTGCCTCTGTAGGATGGGTTAGAGTTATGTTCCCAGGGTTTAGTTAAAAAAAAAAAGCGCGCAGCTACTAAGATGGGCTCCTCAGAGCCCAGAGAGCACATGGAGCATTTCTCAGCCTTATCTGCAGCCGGTCCCAAAGCCCAGAAAGGTCCCTATGTCCCACCTGTGCAAACAGCATCCTCAGCACCAGCGGTTGCTAGTTTTCTTGTAAATGTGCTGCTCCAGCCCTCTCACCTGCTGCAGACTTACGGCAGCAACATTCAAAACTGCATCTCACCCCATCCATCTCACCCATCTTGTTTGCATGACCATTCAGTGCATAGTGCTATTTAAAAATCCAACCTAGAGCAGCTACCAACTTCAGCCTCTTGTAAACCACTGAGGTTGTTTCTGCTTCGCATGTAGCATTTTATGCAAATAATTTCTTACAATATTTGGACAATTGCAACAATTTGCTTATCATTCCCCACATAAGTTTGAAGACTTTTGTGTGGGATTCGGTGCTGATAAGAGATGTTAAGTGACTAGTGGTGTTGAACAAAGTCCTTGCTCTCTACCAGACAAGCTTCTGCTGCGTCCCGCTCTGTCAGCACGTGTTGGTCCTGTCTGCGATGTGAGCAGCTTCCCCAGCTGGCAGGATGGCTTGTCTCCATCACCAGGGCTATTTCATCTCGGCTGAGCTGAGTGAGTATGAGAGCGAGGTTGTGGCAGGAGAGCTCAAGTCCCACCAAATTCATCCCACCTAGCAGAGAGCAAACACCCATCACAGGAACACTTTCAGTCCTTACTGGGCACAACCTTGCCAACGTACAGGAAACAGGTACTTTACACCCCGAATGTCTGATAAATGGCAAGGGCAGTAAGTCAAGCACACAAAAGTACGGAAATCCCAGAATTAGCTCCCTTAAGCACACTGCATTTACACCCTCATGCCATGTAACATGCTGTGCTCTATAACTGCATGAGCCACAAAGGTTTCTTCCCTGGGACGGCTGCATTACCTTCATTGCTGTCCTGTGGTCAGAGCCTGCCCCAACATCTTGCTTTTCCATTTCTTCAGAGACTCTTTCTAGTGCTCATCACTTCAGCACTGAGTGCGTGCTTCAGGGCTATTAATGAAGCTGTTTTCTCAGCCACCTTTTCAGGTGCGGGGGTGGAGTTATCCCTATTTAACAATTGCAAAACAAGAGACAAAGAGAGATTAGGTCATAAGTACTCATTCATTTTGGACACACAGTTTGAACCAAATAGGATCTAATTTTTCAGTGGTTTTGGCTCTATATAGCACTTTATTTAACCAAACCCCAGCTCCTGATGTCTGTGACTGCAGCTGCAAACTTTTAGCACTTCTGTAAATCAGCCCCGGCAAATGAGGAACACGCGGCTGCTCCTGTGAAAGCTCTTGCTTTTGTGGCTCACTGACTCACAGAGTAACTTCGAGGCAGGGGCAGACACAGACCCAGCTCTCCAGGGAGGCACCAAACGTCTACCCAGGAGACCCTCCTTTCTTTCTGCAGTTCCTTGCTTCACCGACTGGATGGGAGTTTCCCAGCCCTGCTCAGAAAGAGGCAGCCTATCTGACCACCTCATCATTCCCTCCGGCTGAGGTCCAGCCTGGGTGCTGAAGAGATGGCAATCCAGGGCAAAATGCAGGAGGGGATCATATGCGCAAGACAGCTGAAGCAACCTGCCCAGGCAAACCCATTTCTGGCAATTTCTAGCTCTTCAGTACTTGGCTTTGCCACTTTTACGGGTTTTTTTGAATGTCATTAGTAATGCTTTTTATGTCTATATTTTAAAAGAAGGAAACTATAGAAAGGAAATGCCAAATGTGTTAACTTCCAGATATGGACTCAGAGCTCCAGGTAGCTGGGGTCCATCTGACTCTGCTGGAGGGGGAGAGCAAGCCTGGCCAGAGCCACCCAGCTGAAGGGTTGGCAGGAGGTTGTCAGGGTCTGACCTCCAACGCATATGGGAGTTTCAGTCTCAAGACACAGACAATTAGAGTTCACCCCAGGCTATTGAAGGGATGAACCACAGTCTCCTTCTCCTGTCCTGTACATATTGACTGTTTGGGTAATTGGTTGAACAACCTCTAATCTGTTCCTGGCAAGGACTTAGCAGCTCATGAGCAAGTACTCAGGTGTGCACTTACATGACTCTCCAGGTCAGCAGATCCCAAATCCTGGTAGAGTACCTCCATTTAAGGCCAAACTTTCTCTCGCTGCTGTCTTCACGGGCCCTGTCTAGCTTCTGAGATCCGGCCAGAAATGGAGCAGACCACCCAGCCATGCTGGATACGAACACGCTTGGGGCACTAAAAGGGCTTGTCCACCAGACGCCCCCCCAGTCAACCAGGGCTTCTTTGCTTCCGCCGCCTGGGGCTGAGCCCACCGGTTGAACTATCCAAGCGCATGGACGAGGCGTGCGGAGGGTGCAGATGTTGTCTGACAGTTTGACTCATCTCAGTGGCAGTCTCGTTCGGTGATGATGGGGAAGGCCCAAAGAGGAAGGGCAGTGACCCGTTTAACCAGAAGGGCTGATCCACCCAGGGGTAGACTTACCGGTGCTGGTAAGGGGCCATAGCCCCAGCTTCCTTCGCGCTGCCCAGCATGCGCATTTCTAGGCTACGCAAGGGCAGGAGAGCCGCGTGGCTGTCCAGCCCTGCCACTGTGGCAGCAGGACCCAACCTTGGGCCTCTGCTAGTGCTGCAGCAAGTCCAACCACAGCAACCAAGCAGCAAAAATTGTGCTCCCAGGGGATGACCACAGCCTGATGGGGCATTTGATGTTCACTGGGCATTGGTTGCAGCCATGCCCCATGGCATAGGGGCGGAGGGTGAACATATTACTTGTCTCTTAAATTAATACATGACTCTTGAGTGTATTACGTGGCTGCTGCATGACTCCATTCAGAGGAAAATGTTCTTCAACACCACCCATCACCATAAGACATATTCAAGCCTCCCAAGGATTGAGTATGGCTTATTTAGGGCACGTTCTTGCAGCTAGACTCCGCGACACCCATCTTAGCAGGAGATGACTGTAAACAGCACTCATGCTAGTATTGTACTCCCACCCCAGTGGGATCTGCTTCACTTTTGGCGTAGGGAGTGTATACACTGGTTCTCCCTTGTCCCCACCCCATTTGGTAGGAACAAGTGCTTCCCAAACCCTTCAGCTCACACAGCGTGGTTGGAGGAGGTGTTCAGCACAAGTAGCTGTGCTGATGGGCGCACATGCAGCGAGCTTGTTCCCAGGGCATGTGTGGTGCTCATACAAGCAGTGCTGGAGCACAGTGCGTTGGAGGCAGCACGAGGGAGGACAGGCAGCGTGGAGGAGAGCGGCTGTGAAGGAGAGGGCAGGGGAGCTGTGCAGAAGGTGCGTTTGGTGCCCGTGCAAGTAGCGCTGATCGGCAGTACTGCACTGGCAGAGTTATCAAAACAGACACAAATGCGTATAAGCCCCATCTGCCTGGGCGCTGCATTGGCACGCGCTGGCACACCCGCCGGCTGGCACGCACAGCTCTTGCCTGCTGGCAGCTCTCTGGGAGAGAGCCCACCCCAGAGAGGGCTGCCGGGGGAGGCAGTGGCAGAGCTGAGCCCATGCCGCACACCTCATCCATTCCCCGGAGCCCCCGGCCGGCTCAGGGCTCCTCAATGCCTTTTTGAGAGAAACGTGAGGAGGGAGGCTCATGGTTTACCACCTGGTCACGAGGGAGGACCTGCTTAGTGCTGGCTATTTCAGAGGGCTTGTGAACCCACACAAGTTTCCCAGGGGGCTCAGAGCAGCAGACGGAGGGAGGGAGAGGGGACAGTTTCAGATGACCACCGATCCTGTGCTTTCCACCCTCGCATTTTGGTGCCCCGGCATGACAGAGGTGCTCCTTAACTAGCCTCCCGGGGCATGGCTGCTTTTCCTACAGCTTTGGCAGTGGCTGCCAGCGCCAGTGCCCAGACACAGCTGACCTGTGGGCTCTCAGCGGCACCTCATCCCCAACGGTGCTTTGGAGGTGGGACGAGGGAGAAGTGCTGCACCCTAAGCCATGCCAGCAGTGCTGCTGCAAGGCCCTGGCTTGAAGAGCTGGTCCTCCTGCCGTCACTGACAACTGCCAACACTGGCTTCAAAAAGGGGACAGAAAAAAGACAGAAACTCCTTCCTGCCCTTCTTTACCTGAAACCCAAAGTAGGTGTCCGAGAACCGTGCCATCTTCTATCTTTTTTAAGCCAAACTTTTTGGCTTGAGTTTTGGGTGTCCTTGTTTTTCATATCAATACCTGATGCCTTGTGAGTCTTCTGAAACTGTTGGCCAACAGGGCATCTTGTCCACCTGCACAAACCAGTTTGCTGGCTCTGTGAGAAGTGTGTCAATTTACCAGTTTGAAATGAGTTGTCTTTCCATTTCTTTGAACATCTTGTGAGGGGGTGAGCAGAGGAACAGACTTATCTCTAAGCTAGGCATTGCTCTGCGCATCTCTATCACACGGCATTTCACTAGTTTCCGCTCTAAACTAGTGGGACTTTTAGTCTCCGCATAGGGAAATTTTCCTGCAGCCCTAATTTAGGTCAGCACCCATCTTTGGATGTCTCCTGTTTTCACAGTGGGGCAACCAGAAGCAAACATAGCACCCCAGGAAAGCTGCCCCACAGCCATCTATGATGGCATTATGGTTATAAAGGATGGATGTACTCTTCTTCATCCCATTCCTCACGCAGTCTTCCTCCTTTCCCCACTGCTGCACAGTAAGCGGGAACCACCAGGTAGCTCTACCCTGAATTTGGAGCACAGCCTTGAACCCACTGGCATTCTCATCTAAACCACCTAGGTGCCAGCTGGCATTTAGGCGTGCTCCAGAGCGTGGCTGGGAGAAATGCTGAGGTGCTGTTACACCAGTGTACGAACGCAGCCACCGAGCAGCCCCAGTCCTTGCAGCCATGGCGGATGGTTGCTATCAGGTGAAGAAATGTGCCCCAAAGCCCTGCCTGAATGAGGCTCCATGTCACACGCAGGGCAGCCCGACAGGGTACACTGGCAGCTTGCATTGCTCCTAAAACTTGTGCACGTGAGCCAGCGACCTGCAGGTGTCCTACGGGCAGCGGAGCTGGTGCCTGCAGCCACATTTAAGTCAACTCTGCACCTCTCCCTCGCAGACACAGTGAACACCTCGCGCCTGCACTCGGGCGAGTTTGTTTGGACCAGTGAGTTTGGTTTTGCCAGCCTGTTACGCTGGCAACATGGGGTGCCATCGTCCTGCCTCATCACACAGCAGTGCCATCGTCCTGCCTGGTCACACAGCAGTGCCAGCACGCACCAGCACCTTGACGAGCTTAGCCACTCATCCGTCATCTGCTGGCTGGAGCTGGTGAATGAATCAGGTCACTTTGCTTACAGGGAAGGTCTGCACGGAAGAAAAGGGATGCCTCACTCGGCAAATGTCTACGTAATGCAGCAGTGACTCTGCCTGGCACCCACAGAGTTCTCCTCTGTCACAGAAGCCGGCAGCCCACGTACTGAGAGGCACTTGCCGATACCCACACGTTAGCTCTAGCGCAAACTCCCTCTTGCTAACTGTCTGGTCACCGGGCGTTCAGCATCACCTTGCAATGAGCTGTCAGTAGCCATTTTATCCACAACCAGAAACTACACGTTAGCCTGCCTAAAGGCTCCGCTGGATTTGGGAGCCCGCGGGCCTCCAGCAAAGCCTTGCTGCTCACTTCCTCCTGATGACCCCTGGCCATTTCAGCACAAGCAGGTGTCCAGCAAATCCAACCAGCCCGAACAATGCTGCTGGAATTGGGGCCATGGCAAAGCAGCGGCAGGAACTGCAGTGTCAGAAGTCAGGACTTCCCCTGATGGCGCCACAGATGACAACTCAGCAAGTTCATTCTGCAGAAACTAGATAACATCAGCACAAGGTGGTGGTTGCTGGCAAAGGATCCTGTTCCTGAAGCTTCATCTGAGACGTGACAGGCTGCAGTGAAACCTCGCTGTCACACAGACCCAAACTCTGCTTTTGCTGAGACCCACGCAGGCTTCTGGAAGTAGCTTCTTGCTGGTATTTCCTAGGAGCTCCAGCTCACAGTGCTGGTAGCCAGGGCTGGAAAAGCCCGTCAGCTTGCTAACATGGGGCCTTTTTGTCTAGCAGAGTCCCTCGAGCTGGACAGGGATGTGGAGCTGTCAGTCCTACCCATGGTGACCCACCTCGTGCCTCGAGTGACAAGAGTTTTTCCTCCTCCCCAGGGGCTAACCTTTCCCCAAACCCCATAGCACCCTGCTCACACTCTGTGCACAGACAGCTGGACACAGGGCTGGAGGGAGGAAAGGCATTCCTTTACTGATGGGGAACTGAGAGCCTGTCTGCGCAGAAACATTCAGAATGGCTAAGCTATATTAAACTTGGAAGCAACTGAAGTGCAATAAACCCCTTGGCAGATGCTCTTACTCAGAATTAAAGCAGTCTTGGTACAACTGGGCTCAGTCCCTTCCCCCTGGGCAGGCTTTGCTCACAAAGACCTTATCACCACGGGCAGTCATACCCGCTACCCGCTCTGCCAAATGCATCCCCTGGGCTGGAGTCCACTTGAGTCAGTCACTCCACTTAAAAAAGCCAAACCAAAGTAAAGCCACTTTAACTCAGGAGCCAGGCATCCAGTGGAGGGGTTTTACACCACTGCACTAGCCCACCACTTCAGCTAATTTGGATTAACTTCTTGCGTGCCCTGACAGACAAACCCAAAGGCTCAGTGACATTAAGCTCTCTCATCCCACAACCACACACTGCATCTGCAGCCAAGCTCCTACCCAAACCCGGCCCCAGGCAATGCCTGGGCTGCAGAGCCCAGTTTTGGCCTGTGCAATCTGCTCTGTGCCTCCCTGCTAGCCCCAGCCCCAGCCCCAGCTGCTCCTCCACCCTCTCCCCACATGTGTGGTGAGGAGCTGAAATGTGGCTGCACTGAGCAGGAGACCCAGCTGCGTGCAGGCAGAGCCACCGAGGCTGCCACGGGCACCAAGGCTTGGGAAAGCATCGCAGGCACCGGCTGCCCCTGGAATTAAAACCCGGTCACAGTGGGGGAGCCAGCCCAAGCCAGCAGCTGCTCCTGGGCCTCTGCTGCAGGGGGTTCAGCCGCAAAGAGGCAAGCCCCAGCCGTGCCATCACAGCTACCAGCCCTTCCCAGCAGCCCTGCCCAGCGAGAGCCAGGGAGACCTCCTGGCTGCAGGGAAGGGTTTTTTTCCTTGGACAGAAAGGGTTGGTGGCAGAGCTGCTGCCAGCGAGCTCCCTGCTGGTGGGGCTGGCTACACCTCTGACAGCACCCACCCTGCCTGCCCCCACGTCCCAGTTGTGAGATGCCCCGGCCACCCCACCAGCCGCACGGTGCGGGGAGGCTCATGCCCTTAACCAGGGACGAGCGACCCACCCAGCTGTGCCCTCTAGGGGCAGTTTCCTGAGCCCAGCAGGAGCACGCTGCCTCCACGGGGGCAGGGGATGCCCACGGTCCCTTTCCCATGGCTGGGGGCTGCCTCCCACCGGCTCGCCCCCATGCTCCAATTGCCGGCAACCAATGATCACAAATACGCAAAAAATGCACAAAGGCACAGGGAGCCAGGTGATATTTCCAGGCTCAGGGAAGCAGCGGTTGGTTTTTCTCATTTCTCTGCGATCATCCTGACAGCGCAAGAGTTTCCTCCGGCCCCAGTCCTGCCGCCCAGCCTTGGGCCGTGCCGGTGCCAGCACTGCTCAGCACAGTCTGGCACCCATGGTAATCAAAGCAGTTTCTGTGTCTCTTGGTAAATATCAAGGCTGGGGATTTTTGGGGCTTGTTTTCCAGCAAGTTGAGTAGAAGAACCAATAAGGACAAAGATAAATGAATACCTGCTGCCCTTGGCTCAAAATGAAACAAGAGGGGCAGGTCACTGGCAAAGGTTAGTTAGTACCACTTACCGCAGAGTCACGGAGTTGCCCTCGGCCCCTGACGAGAAGGGCAGAGGAGGCAGTTTTTCAAACACAAAGTGAGAACGATACTATCAAAAACTGCAAAGTAATGGCTTCCAAGTATCCTTTGCCTGTGACCGGCCGTTGGCTAGGGGGGCTAGATGCCCTTGCCCCCAGGGCAGCACACAGAGGCTGGCACCTGCGGGGGGACAGGGGTAGCGGGTGGGGAGAGGGTGAGGAGGAAAGGAAGGGATCCACGACCAAATGTCCTGGTTTCGGCTGGGCTAAAGTTAATTTTCTTCCTAGTAGCTGGTATAGTGCTGTGTTTTGGGTTTAGCATGAGAATAATGTGATAAAACACTGATGTTTCAGTTATTGCTAAGCAGTGTTTATACTAAGTCAAGGACTTTTCAGCTTCCCATACTCTGCAAGCGAGGGGGTGCAGAAGAAGCCGGGAGGGGGCACAGCCAGGACAGCTGACCCAAACTGGCCAAAGGGATATTCCATACCATGTGACGTCATGCTCAGTATATAAGCTGGGAGGAGTTGGCCGGGGAGCAGCGATTGCTGCTCGGGGACTGGCTGGGCATTGGTCGGTGATGGTGAACAATTGTATCACTTGTTTTTCCTAGGTTTTGTTCCTCTCTTTCTGTCTTTTGTTGTTTTCCTTTTTTTTTACTATTTTTTTTTTTATATTGTATAGTATGTTATTTGTTTATACGTATTTACTTAAACTGTTCTTATCTCAACCCACGAGTTTTCTGACTTTTGCTCTTCTGATTCTCTCCCCCACCCCAGTGGGGTGGGGGGGAAGGTGAGCGAGCAGCTGTGTGGAGCTTGGTTGCCGACTGGGGTTAAACCACAACACCAAGCTTTGGGGAGCACGATGGGCTGCTTGACTGCTCCGGGATGAGCTGACTGTGGGAGAGAGGTGTGAGGAGCTGGCAAGACCAGGGACCCTTGTGGGGAAACCAGGTTGCTGCTGCCCATGGGCCCTGCCACTTGCCAGGGGTCTGGTGAGAAGGGAGTCAGGCATGGAGTGTGGAGCACTCGCACTCACCTACAGTAGCTGGACCCTCAGCCCATCACCCCAGCATTGCCTCAGGCCTAGTGCTTTGCGGCAAAGTGGCACCTACCTTTCCCTGGGGGAGAAGAGGTAAGAGTGGCTTTGCAGAGGGAACTGGGGTTAGTATGTGAAGGACACCAGGGAGCTGGGACAGGCATCTAAGCAATGGAAATGTGATGGGGCTCACCTGCCTGGGTTTCAGAAAAAATGTAGTATCATGCCCTGGGGAAAGCTCCTGGTTGAACTGGTGAATGTGGGAAGGAGCACAAGGGTTATGACCTGAATGTGGATCTCACAAAACAGGAGACGGGCACGTGCTGGAGGGAGCTGCTGGCACCCTGGGAGTTACTGCTGGTGGTCCTGGTTATTGAGCCAACTCAGGTATCTTGCAAGCAGAGGGGCCTGCAGGTGAAATGGCTGGGAAGCACCAGTGATGCCAAGCAGGCTCACATCTCTGACAAGAACAATCTGACACTGTGGGACAGCACCACGAACCGTAGAATCACAGAAAGGTTTGGGTTGGACGGGACCTTAAATATCATCTAGTCCAACCCCCCTGCCATTGGCAGAGCCATCTTCCACTAGATGAGGTAGCTCAAAGCCCCATCCAACCTGGCCTTGAACACCTCCAGGGATGGGGCATCCACAACTTCTCTGGGCAACCTGTTCCAGTGACTCACCACCCTCATTGTAAAAAGTTTCTTCCTTATGTCCAGTCTAAACCTACCCTCTTTCAGTTTAGAGCTGTTGCCCCTTGTCCTGTCACTACAGGCCCTGGTAACAGTTCCCTCTCCATCTTTCTTGTTGGCCCCCTTTAAATATTGAAAGGCTGAAATAAGGTGTCCTCAGAGCCTTCTCTTCTCCAGGCTGAACAACTCCA
>NW_008824356.1:5441379-5444993 GCF_000699105.1 Pygoscelis adeliae | reverse complement strand
GACCGTGGGGTGGTTTAAGGGGATGCACGCAAGCGGGAAATGGTGAGGCCACGGTGGCTCCGAGAGGGACGGGCGCGGGAGAGCAGCGGGAAGAGGGAGGGGAGAGGTCGGCCGCAGGTGGCTGCTCTGTGCGCTTCTCTGGTCCCCAGTACGTGAACACTGCAGCAGCCTACCAATGGTCTCATGAAAACCTATTTCCAACCATCTCGTGTGCAGGTTTATTTGAGCACAAGTGAACTTCAGGCTGGACTAGCCAGAGAGTAAGGCAAGAGGTCTGCGTGCCAGCAGCTGCAGTGGGGCTGTGTGCTCCTCCAGGGCTCCTGTGCCCGGTGCCAGCAACTGCAGAGACCATCTAAAACCAGCTACTGGAGGCGTCCACAGGTGTGTCTCCGTGTGCCTCTCTGTGTGTGTGTGTGTGTGTGTGTGTGCGCGCACTCATCAGGACTAGGTGTTCAGCCTGATGACTGGCTGGACCGGGGGGACATGGGGCTGGCAGCAGCTTCACATCTACCAGGCTATCGGCTCCAGCACCACTGGCACCAAGCCCTGTCCCAGAAGTCCATGATACCATCAGCTCTGCTCTCGTCGTGGCTCACAGTGCACCCAGCACAGGATGCGTGGGTGTGGGACTGCCAGGAGGTGGCTGCCTGACCTTTGAGAAGCGTCCCTCGTGTTTTCCAAGCAAATCTGCATTACCAGCCCTTCCATGAAGGGCACCCAGGTGGGAGGACGTTGCCACAGGTACAACCATTGCTCTTTGGGTTTCGGAGCACCGTTCTGGCATGGAGCAACATGGGCTGTGCCTGGCACGTGCCTGCTGCTCCTGCCCATGCCCAGGAGATGCCACTATAATGCACCAGCCTGAAAGGTGTACAGTGGGACCGCCTGTCCCATGGCAATATTTGTACCTCTGCTAAGGGGGAGGACACGTGCTACCAGAGTCAGGAACATCAAATAGCCCGTCTTCTACAGGGACCAGGAGTGGTTTTCAGCCTAGGGCTGCACAGAGATGGAGCCTTTTCCATTCAACACTCACAGGCTGTGGCTGATGGGGCAGAGGCCCAAACTCTCTGCTTTAACTTCATTGGGTCATAGCCTAACCGAGTCCCCTGAAAAGAAATGCCCTAACCTGAGTGGCAGACCCCTTGTACTGACTTGGAATGCAGCAAAAGGCTGTTTGGAGGATATACAGGAGACTGGGCAAAAACCTGTCTGGGCACTGCCAGGGCTCACAGATAGTTCCTGCCTGAGCCTTGGCTGGAGTAGCTGAGCGTTAAACTGGTGTAGATCCATCACTCCGCTGCTGCTGCCTTTGCTAGCTGCTTCTAGTGTGCTTGGTTTCAAAGGGCACCTTATATTTCTCTTTCAAGCCAGCTGTTTTCATAGCAGGAAGTTTTACTGCAGTGTGTCCATTTGCTGTGGAAGGGCCATCGCCTGCACCCGAGCCACTGCCACTTCCACTGCTGCTGGAAGGTGCGTGGCAGGTGGGTGAGAGTCCCCCCACGCGGAGATGAGCGCACAGTCTCTCCAGGTGAGCAAAAAGCACGAGATGCCTGTGGCTGGACCATCTGATGTCCCACGGGGAGCTCCCGCTGACCACCAGAGAGGAAACGGATACTTGCAGGAGCCTGGAAATTCATTACCACGTACACTCTGCAGAGGGAAATAGAGTCCTGAAGAGAGAAGCAGGCCCAGCAAGTGCTCTGCGTCCTTTCAGCAGAACTCAGAGGCATCCTGTTCCTCAAAGTATGAAGAATGGCTCCTGACAGCAACTGAGAAACGGGTCAGGTCTGAGCCACTGCTGCAGGGTCTAGGCAGAAGGAAGCGCAGAGGGACAGCTGCCCAGGTTCAAGGGCTGCACGGCAGGCAGTGGGAGCCAGGCCAGACACTGCTTTTCTCCACCAGCTTTGCTTCAGGTCCTGTCCTTGCACATCCCTCTAGAGCACCTCAGCCAACAAGTCCTCCCAGCGCAAAAACTTTGCCTGTAACAGATCCAACATGCTTCACACTAAATAAGGCAGCTGGCAGCATTTTGGGAGGTCCCAAAGACAGAAGTTATGGAAAGGGAGGGGAAATCCAGGAAGAAAGTATGAGACAGGGAAAGGACTAATGTCAGCTATCCCTGGAGGTTAAGGGTTGGAAAAGGAGCCTACACAGAGAGATACATGCACTAGAGAAGCAGTCGTGCTCAGCGAAGACCTCCTCCCATCCTGTTGTCACGTTTAGGTCAAGCTCATCTTCTCCCAACACCACTTCAGTGCTCCTGGCTGGAGTGTGCATCTGTACCAGATGCTGAAAGCTTCTTTCACTTGCAGTTTGCATCGAAGTAGCCTCATCCACACCAGTAATGGGTAGGACACTGACTGGGAGAAGACTGGGTGCACCACTGCTCCTCTAAGACAACCCTCAGTGGTGCCCACATGTGAGATGGGGTCTGCCCCAGTCCAGACCAAGGCACCTTCCCACTGCCTTTGTATCTAAGAGTCAGGAACACAGCAACAGTGGCAGGGCTTGGTTATTCATATGGGGATGCTAACTCTCAGTCCTAGCATCTGAAGCACACCTGGCTGATTATCTTCTCAACCTCCACACCCCTGCGCTCAGCACTGGACGAAGCCCAGGGCAAGCTCTAAGAGCTTTCCTAGCACGTCAGTTAGGGGCAAGGCTAGGACCCGGCAGAGACCCAAAGGAACTGTTCTCCACCTCCTTCCATGAGGGGTCACCACCACAAGGACATTGTGACAGCTCCCCCATCTCTTTCTTGTCCCTGAAATGAGTTCAAGCTGCTGTATTCAGGCCTGAAACAAGGACCAGGTAAGGATGAGATGGTCTCGCTGTGTCACACCTCTGCCTTTCCAGCCCACAAGCCATGCCCTGCCTGCCCTTTTCGGTGCAGCACTGAGCTACTTCTTGCTTGACAACGGTCAGAGCTGCCTCCGAGGTTCCCAGCTTCCCCAGGGTGAATTCCCCTGGCCCACAGCTGCTAACACAGAGAACCACCAAAACCAGCTCTGGGATCAGCTGCACCATCCCACTGAGCCAGGAACGCACCCGGCATGGTCAGACCTGGCACACGTTGCCATGGTGCCGAGCTCTGGCCAGAGCCCACCATGGCCTGACCTGGACAGAGCACAGGAGGACGGCGGATGTAAAGGTAACATTTACTGAGAGATACAGAACTGAGTATTATGAAGGACATACATGGATGGAGAGGGTAGCGACACCACTGTGGAGGGCGGTTTGGACCCCCTTCCCAGCACGCCAGGGAAGGAGCCAGACGCTACCGGACAAGTAACACAATGGAGATAACTGTGGCATATGCGTTTGTAACAAACAGACCATCATAACATACATTTCTATGGGATCACATCTAGTGATTATATAAATCCATATAGAGATCGCTGTATAAAAACTTTGTAAAAAATACTTTAAAAAAAGTGTAAAAATGTGCATTCAAAAGCACGGCCGACACGGACAGCTGGGCTGTAAACATTATACTGAGAGTGTGCTTGTGGGGGGCGCCTGCGCCACCGAGCCCCGACAGGCCTGCCCACCAAACGGGGTTGCGTCAAGTGTTTGTGGTTCTTGGGTTCGGGTTTCCCTCCAGAGCGTGC
>NW_008824356.1:5434628-5441274 GCF_000699105.1 Pygoscelis adeliae | reverse complement strand
CGGGGCGCGTGGTCCTCGCGGGATGTGCTGCGGTGTCATGGGTCCCCAGGGCCACAAGCAGGCTGAAGGGCTGTGATGAGGTATCACAGGGAGGTTGCCCTCATCAGCGCCGCTAGCCCTGCTCCCGGGTTCAGCCTCAGAGTACATGGTTGACAGGTTCCTGATCTTCTCTGTCCCCATATTTGTTTGGTCCATAGTTCCCAAGGAAGCCCACTGGGTCCTGGCTGCACCAGGCCTGGGTGCACAGTTCTTCATACAGTACATACATTAGAGACCCTGGAAGACCCTTCGCCACTGTCTCCTCCTCCTGGCCCAGTGCCACCTTCACTTCTTCTCTAGCTGCTCTAGCAGCGGGTTGGCTTCGCTCTCGGGCGTCTTGATGCTGTCTGTCCGCACAATGCAGGTGGTCATCTTCAGGATCAGCTGCTGCCTCTCCTGTTTCAGCTCTTCTATCTGGGCCTTCAGCTCAGCGTTCATGAGCTCTAGACGCTCGGACTCCTAGCAGGACAGAAACACAACCGCATGTGACTTTAGTCCAACAGGACAAGATACAAGGAGAAACAATTTGGCCAACAAGCCATCTCTGCTCAGTGCCGCCCCTCAGCCCCTGCAGCACAGCAGCAGCCTGAAGACCTGCCAAGGCACCGGGCCCCTCCAGGCAGTTCATCCCCAGCCCTGCTGCCTTAAGTGCCACCGCAAGGAAATACACAGCCACCTCCTAGGACAGGTCTCTGCTGCACCACAGCAAAACCCCTGCCTGGATGCTTTCCATGGTCTGGAAGGGTGTGTGGAAACAAACCCATGTTTAAGTTTTCACCCCCCACCTGCAAGGATCTGCCCTTGTGAAATGGCTCCTTGTCCCCCGCTGTGTCATTTGCTCATGTCCCACCACCCCTTGCAGAAAAGCAGCAAGGTGCTGTGAGAGTTTTTCTGCCTTGGGGTCACGGGTGAGAGGGCATCTGGCTGCTGAATGGGGAAACCTTCAGGAATTTGGGCAAGGGGCCAGCATGCTGTCGGCCCCCTGTCCTGTGCCACACTCCCACAGGTGCTCCTGCTCCAACACTGAGGCAGAGGCACTATCGGCCCTCCCTCCCCCAAGCCCAGAGCCCATCTCCAGCTCTCTCCAGCCCTGGTACCACAGGCACAAGGATGCTCGTGAGCTCTGCCTGGGCACGCACATGGCCACCACCTTCATAGCCTCGTGGAAAGGGGGGCAACAGGCCTGTATTTTCCCAGATAAGGGCACAGGAGCAAGGGGAGGCAGAGGGGGAGTTTAGGCGGGAGCGTTGCCTGCAGCTGGGGCACCTTTCTAGGGAGGTGCCCCCGCCAAGGTTCCCGCTGTGCCCTGGGACAGGTCAAGGCACCCACCCGCTGCAGGAACTCCGTCCTCTCCTTCTTCTTGTTACGACATCGTGCTGCTGCTACTTTGTTTTTCTCCCGGCGCCTTTTCCTCCTCTCCTCTTCCTCGTCCAGCTGCAACGAGACGGAGAAGCCCAGGTCAGAGCCGGCAGGTGTGGGGCAGGGCAGGAGGTAGGGGTGAGCACCCGGCAGCCCCACTGGTGGGCAGGGCAAGGAGAGGGGTGGCAGCCACCCATGCCAGTGGCCACCAGCGACGTGGTCTAATCCTCATCAGGAACCAGGCATGCTGCTGCCACAGCCTCTAACTCTACTCTGTGGGGACACAGGGAGGGAGACTAGTGCCGTACCCACAGCTGGGGACCCAGCTGGCAGGGGACAGACAACTCTTTGCAGGGCTGCTCCCTCCCTGAGAGTGGGCAGAGACAAGGGGAATAGGACCCCATCCCGCAAAGATGGGCACAGTTTGTCACACAGACATCTACAGGCACAGCTTCGTGAGCACAGTCATTCAAAGCATCACACATGCAGCCAAGGGTGAGAGGCAGAGAAACCTGAAAGATCCCCCAGCTGGGCCTGGCTGTTCCCTCCCTTCCAGTACATGGGACTGTCTGCTGCAGCTTCAGCGCTGCCTGAGTCACAGGGCCATCGCGGTAAGGTGGGACAGGTCCCGCATCCCCTATAAAGAAGCAGGACACGGCAGTGCTTGCGCTGTTCGCCATGACTCAGTTGCTCTGTGCTGTCTGACTCAAACCACACAGGCCAGGCCAATAAGCCCTATGGGTTGGAAACCCGTAATCAAAGTATTTAGGGATATTTACTACAAAACCTGTGTAAATGGCCTATGGCATGCTTGCACCTGAGAACCCAAATCAGCTCCTTCAAGAAAAATCTGAGTTCTGGAAAGCCCTGCGAAGTCAGCATCCAGGTTACACTTTGTAGCATGGCTGGAGAAGAGGTCCCCAGTGCCTTCATCCACATTCGGCCTGGGACTCTGAAATTTGAGATGTCAGACTGAACTGCCTCATTCCTATCAACTGAGACCTGACAGCACACATCTCTTCAAATGCAGTGGCAGCAACATTTGCTTTATGAGCACTTCCACAGCCTATTTGCACCTTCTCTAAGGGCAGCTCTGGTCTGAGAAGGCAGCCGCATCCTTCCCTTCGTACCTCCCCCAAGTCAGTGTGGTTGAGGGACACATCTCACAGACGAGCCTCTCACAGCACACACCATCTGAACAGCCTTGTTGCTCCAGCGGCTGCGCTTAGTCACCTCAAAAGGAGAGTCAGAGATTCCCAATGCCAAGGCCACAAAGTGGTGGTGGGAGTGGGTGGCCACCAGATTACCCCACATGCAGGTACACCGGTGATGTCTGCAGAAAACAAAAGCTGCAGGTGCCATCGTCCACAGCAAACTGTGCACACTGCTAACATTCACCAAGTCCAAAGCCCACTAATCAAAACATCTCAGTGTGATGTGCAAGGACAGGATGAAACATTGACTCAGCAGAGTTAAGGTGAAGTACTTAAGTAAGGTGCATGTCCAATATGCAGCATGTAGCATGCTTTAGAAGCCAATGTCCAAGTTTTATAGCACTAATAGCTTTTGCATCTTCTGTACCTTACTTCCCAAGCATTTTACCAAAGTTGCTATTTTAGCTGGGGCTAAAATATTAAGCAAAATCACCACAAGCTATGCACAGACTTCCATAATGCTGGGCTGCCACCATTCCTTTGCCAAGGCAGTGCCATGGGGCATCATGCACCACACTTGGGAGAAACAGGATGGGAACCGCACTGATGCCCCCAAGTCCAGTTAGAAATGGCCAGCTCTCACTATACCCACGTAACTCAGATGCGGCAGGCGTTAGCAGAAGTGACCAGGAAAGCTCTAACTCCATGCTCTGCTGCCTTTTCCTCCTGGCAGGACCAAGATACCTTACAGCAAAGCCACAAGCAGCTCTTACAAAATTTCCACACAGAGTTTAAGAGGAGGTGGACATTAGGGTAACCACCATTCCCCTCTGCACATTTACCAACCACTCATCTACCCCTTAGATAGCTTCTCGGCCTTTTAGTTCAAGGATTATTAGGAGGGTGCAGAGAGGGGACACATGCTCACAGCTCCAAAGCTCAAGAAACACACCCCAAACTTTCCTGCAAAGTACATCTTGGGTTGTAACAGAACTGGAAGAGCAAACAGCGACCGCACAAGCCTCACAGTGTCCCTGGGAACTGCCTGACACATTTCCAAGCCTTGTTGCTCCATTCAGCGAGAATCAAAGAATAAGTGACCTGCCCCTGTCCTCTTCAGCTTCCCCTCCACCCCACAGAGGGCCCAGCAAAGGGCAAAGTCCTTTAGATGGGGTACAGATGCTCAAGGAGGGTGACTCAGCACAGATAGCGGCAGCTTGAACTCTTGGCTCTGCTTTTTGACCACAGCTCCTGTAACTTCAAGAAAGCAGGTTTCCCCCTCTCCACTTCTGCTTGATTTCAGTTCAAAAAGGTGACATGGCCCTGGTGCTGGGGGTTAGGACTCTACTCAGAGGCACAAGGGACAGTGATGGTGTATCACCCCATAGTATGTTTCAGTAGCTGATCTCCAGGGGAATCCTGTGGGTAGAAGGTCTGGGGTTGCATCCTGAATTGCTTCAGTCAGCACCATCAGGGACCAAGGTGACCAGCAGCCTGAGGGGCAGGGCTCTGTCCCAGAGGGAGCACCCCAGGTGGGTTTCGATGGCGGAGGAGCCCGGCAGCACCTGTCTCCAGCTGCCCCAAGAGGAGGGCAGCCTGCCCAGTGGGGCTGTCCACCACCCTGCGGGGAAGACAGAGCCCAGCACCCACTGGGTGGGTTTTGTGCATACTCCCAGGGACAAATACCCCAGTGCCAAGAGATGCTGGTCTCCCCAGCACAGCAGAGAAAGCTGCCTGTGCCTCAGCTCGTGGGAAGCAGCCTGCCCTCCCAGGCGCTGCGCAGAGCATGGCATGCCGGTACCCAGCATCCC
This sequence comes from Pygoscelis adeliae, assembly GCF_000699105.1. Classification (NCBI taxonomy): domain Eukaryota; kingdom Metazoa; phylum Chordata; class Aves; order Sphenisciformes; family Spheniscidae; genus Pygoscelis; species Pygoscelis adeliae. The sequence goes on along the minus strand of NW_008824356.1, from coordinate 5,436,911 downwards.
CAGGCTCCGGCTCCCTGCAAGAGGAAAGCAGCTGCAGGCTGCATTGCAAAATTATGTGTGGGCAGCTTCTTGGCTACTCATGGGATAAGCAGCTACTGCTTCAGCTCCCCCAGGCTTTCGCTGCAAAGCCTGTGCCAGGGGCAGCTCCAATTGCTGTCCTCAACTCCTCAGCTTCACAGGCCACGCAGGGGAGGAACTGGCTGCAGGGAAGGCAGCCGTGTGGGGGCTGCCAGTGGACTTCCCCTTATCTTTCCTCCACATGGTGTCTCAACAAATGGCTCAGAGGACACTCAGCACTTCCAGTACCTGCTGTGGGGCAGAGCTGCCCTGTCCGTTAGGCAGAGGCCGGTGAGACCACATCCCCATGCCCACCGAGCAAAAGCAGCTGTTGCAGGGCCAGCTCAGAGGTGCCTGAGACACCCCAGGAAAGGACCTGTGCCCAGGAAGACAGCACAGCTAGACTTTTTTTCTTTCTTCCCTAACCCACGAAGCGAGGCGGGCGTTGCACCCCATTTGCTGCATGATACCCAGGCCAAGAGCTTGGGACAGCATTTGGCTTCAGCTACCAACCCACAACTGCTTTGCCCAGCGGGACCAAAGCCATAAGCACCCCCCAGACCCTTCTGATGGCCTCCCGCAGCATCCTAGCCTCAGCTCGTGCCATTGAGAAGCTGCCAAGGCACCGTGCCCCTCCAGGCAATTCCCCAGGTGAGCTCCATGGGGTGCTGCATGAGCTGATCGGACACCCCCTTGGAAAAAGAGCTCCTGTGCAAGGTAATCAGATGGACTCCATCGTACCAGTTCTCCCCGCAGAAGTCCACCGCAAGGGGCTGGGGGGAAGGAACAGGCACCCTCACTGCAGGTGGGCCTGGGTGCTGCTAAGCTTTTGCCATAAGAGTTGGGCCAAACCAAGTGTCAGCACCATTTGGAGAGTGGGCTGCTCCCTGGAACTGATGTTTTACCCCCTTTAGCTCACAGCTCATCACGGGCAGCTTTTTATGTCATCTAGCACCTCCTCGCTGATATGTCCAGAGAATGCTCGTCACCCCATCCTCATATGGCATCATCTGAGGTATCCTCACACAGGAGCAAATGCACTGTTCAGAAGGGTTATTTATCGGACCTTCTGACAGCAGCCACCACCCTCACCAACGTGGGGCCTCCGAATTGATGGGTTCCCTGCTCCGTCTGCAGGCAGTGGGAGGTGCAAACACTCACCACCAGTACAGCAAGGGTCAAGGAGTCAAAGACTGGACAACCAACACAAGACAAACACACAAGGAAAAGGCTGTGCAAGTGTCTCCCAAGTCCCTGCAGCCTGGTTCTGACGTGCCAGCCTGTAGTACTAAGCAGAAGCCACCTACCTTCCCTGTCCCAGGAGCTCCGAGGTGAAGCCACGGCACCTCCCGAGCAGTGGGGCAGGGGAAGCCCCAGCCAGCAGCGCCTGTGGCACCAGCTGAGTCACCGCTTCCACTCAGCACCATTTGCCCATGTGCCTCATCACCGTGGGAAAGGCAATGCCAACGCCAGCAGCACCAAGAGCTCGTTGGCACCGGAGACAGGATGAAAGCATCACGCAAGTCCTCTGATGGGCTGCACAGCTTCTCCTTTGGGTGCGTGCCCCAACCTAGGGACACACTGGCTGTGCCAGACCCCGCTCTGTGGGCAGGGTTTGAGTTCAGCTGGCTGCCAATGGCTGTGTGGGACCGGTCAGGTCTGGGACACCAAGGTCACCGCTCCCAGCCCATGCCACAGGCACAGAAATTCAGGCATGGTGAAGAGGCAGCCAGTGGAGCAGCTGCTAACACGCGTGCACGTCACCAAACAGGCAGCGTGACATGCTTATGAAACATGTTGCTGGCCACCCTGGCAGGAAACCCAAGCACAGGCAGGAGAGAAACACAGGCAAGTGCAGGCAATGGCCCTACAGGGCCACCTGCAGCCAGCAGCCCCCAAGACTCACCTCACTTTTCACAGGCTGGGGTCTCTTCCCAAGCTTCACCTCCAGGAAGTGGAGAGGTGAGATCATGGCCCCAATGTTGCGGATGTCAGCGTACTTCAGCTCCTCGGCAGTCAGGGCTGTGCCAGGCAGTCCCGTCACGGGGCCAAGCCCAGGCAGCGCGCCGGCCGTCAGGGACGGGTCGGGGATCTGCCCTGGCATCATAGCAGGAGAAACAGCTTCGTAGGCTGGAGGGAGAGTGAGACACAGCCCATTACAACCCAACTACAGGGCCTCATGACACAGCACAAGCCAAATTTATTCCATAGTCCCATCACCTAACA
>NW_008824356.1:5432822-5434618 GCF_000699105.1 Pygoscelis adeliae | reverse complement strand
CCCCAGGGATGGCAAAGGCAAGGACTAAGCAGAACCAGGATGACAGAAACCAAAGTATATGAATCCTGCTAGGAAGGATACGCTACTGGTGTGTTGATCAGGAAAGTGAAGAGACCCAAGAGGCAAAGCACCAGGAGAACAGGAGCTGGCTGCAATGACAGTGATGTGGTCCCATGGACTACTGGTTTTGGCACACTTTTCTCTGGAGTGCAGAAGATCAAGGTTTGCTCTTAACTGAGTTTTGATTAACATGTAGGTTATTAGGACAAGAAGAAAACGGCACAAAGAGGACCGTAACATGCCTTAGGCTGGATTTCTTCTGGGCAGGCTCAGCCTGCTGGTCAGGGCTGGGACACGGCACATGGGGACCAGGGATAAAACCGCAAGAGAAAAACCTGCCACTGAACAAATATCTCCCAGCATAGACATGAGGAAGCGAAGGCTGGAGAGGAGGGGAAATGGAGCAAGGTGCAAACGGCTTCTTCTATCAGGAAAGAAAAAAAATTGCAGCACAAGTGAGAATAGGATCAGGACAAGCTTTAGCAAGTCACTTATAGGCAAAAGAAAGGGAGTTACCAGAAAACATGAAGAACAAGCGGCTAAGAGATAAAGAAGTAAAATTATACCTAAAATGGGAAGCCCACAGAGCTGGAGCTGTTGTATCAGCCAAAAAGCAAAGGGAGCAGGTAGTTGTTGGCTACAGCGCAAGTACATCCCTGCTTGTGTAACTGGCCTGGGACACTCACAAGTGACCCAGTTACAACATGCAGAGTCAACTTCTGTCCACACAGCAACCATTTCCCCCCCCTCAACTCAACCACATGTCCAAGTGCTCGTGCACTGCTCTCCTTGCTCTGCCCATCCGGACCGGTCCCAGCACAATCCGGGAGCCTCCAGGCATCCAACCCATCCTGCCCCCAGGCCAGGAGGCACCCACACAGCGGGGAGAGGGACCAGCAATGTCAGGAGAAACAGGCTAATGGATTGGACCCAAAATCTCACCGAGCAGCTTCCCACAACCACTAGAGCCAGTCACAAGGCAGGATTCAACGAGCAGTTGGGCAAACTCATGGAAGAGGGGTCCACAAAGGACCATCAGTCCTGCACTTGCCCTGCTCCTTCCAAAGCATGCACTCTCAGCTGCTGAGAGACCAGGTAACAGGCAATGCAGACTTTTGGTCCGGGCAGTATAGCTGTGCTAAGCAGAGGCACACACACATTGTCAAGCCAGCTGCCACAGTTGCTCAGCACTTGCCATCCTGGGGTGACAAATCTATGTCAGTACCAGGCTGAAAACTTGAGTAAAGCTGCATGTGAGATAGGACTGTTGGATCACGGAGTCACAGAACAGTTGATTTGGGGAGGGACCTCTGGAGATTGCCTGGTCCAACCCCCCTGCTCAAGCAGGGTCAGTGGGAGTGGGCTGAACAGTGTTAATCATGACAAGCAGAGAAGTTAAGGATTTCTTGGCGCTGGCACATCTCTTTACCCAGGAGATTATTTAGTATATTTGTTAATGTGAAGGAACAGGAGATGAGCAGTGGAAGGGAAAGAAAACCAATCATACAGGTTATTCAAGGGTAAAGAGGCTAATGCAAGCTCCACAGCTCCCAGCACGGGTGCTGTGCAAGCCATACTGGTGTGACAGACAAGGGGATTTGCATCAGAGAGCACCTACAAACTGCAATATGCTGTGAGCTGTCATACACTCTAATCTGCCACTGAAGAGGTCCAGGTGTTGGCATGAGATGTCCCCTGGCAGAGTTTGTTCAGCAGACAGCAGCAGTGACCAAAGG
>NW_008824356.1:5424020-5432788 GCF_000699105.1 Pygoscelis adeliae | reverse complement strand
ACCATAAAGAAGCGACAAGCAGGAATCAAGCCCTCTGCTCCAGTCATCCTTCAGGAGGAGAAATCAGAAAGCGGAGAGCAGGCCAGTGCTCAGCAGTGCTGGTATGAGGGGGGAGGAAGCTGGGTCGGGGGGAGGTGATCTGCACAAGGACATTAAACCCTGAAAAGGAGAAGATGGGAAAGATAGGTGAGATGAGTAACTTCTGAAGCAAAGTGATACTACCTGATGAAATGGACTCCTGCCCATTTGGTGACAGAAGAGAAAGAAAATACTTGGTAATGATACTTGACCTCAGAAAAGACTACACATCAACTTGTTGAGATTGCAAGGACTTAAACGGATCCAAAGTATTCATTCTTAAATAGTGATCTCTAAACCAGACAGCTGTAATTCCACATCTGCAGTGGTTGCCTTGTATGGTGTCAGGAGATGCCGGCTCGCAGCAGGGCTCTGAAGCTGCATGCTACATCCCTCCTCTTCCTTTCAGGCCTACACACAGCTAAGATTCTTCCCTCCTCCAAAAACCAGGCACCATCCTACCCTAGGCTGCACTCCAGACAGAAAAATGCAAAAAGTTATTTGGTGACTGTGCCTAAATCCCTACCATCTTCCTCAGAGGCTGTCCCTCTCCAGCAGGAAAGTGCCAGGTCAGTGAGGTGGCATGGCAAAGAGGAGATGACTCCAGAGGCTCTTCCCAGGACATACTGCCACAGGACTCAGCTGCGTGGAGTTAAATTCAACCTACCATTTTGGGATAGCTGCACACACTGCAGCCCTAGCCATTTCCCAGCCGCTGCCACTAAGACGACATGCTGTGGCACTGGGGAAGAAGCCTGCCAACAGCAGCACACCCCGGGCCAGCTACTGCACACCCCCTCACCAGCAATCCCATAGATGTCCATCCCCAGCTTGAACAGTTTGAGCTTAAGTAAAAATAAAAAAAAAAGTTAAAAAAAAAAATCAGTAGCTAAAGTATATGAACACCTTCTTGAAGTCTCCCTCCTGCAAATACCACGTGTGAGCTGCTAGGGCACACACTGATTCGGGGCCCTGACCCACCCTTTCACAGGCTTCAGGCTGGGAACTGACTTGAGCCCAGCACTGGATGCCTAAATCCATTCTGGACTTGGGGGACCTGGTTTTAATTTGTTGTCTTCCATCACAACATGCAGCTGACAGCACCCAGGTGCTGGGCTGGACAGTCCAGGTCCTCAGCTAGACCGAATTCAGGGTCACTGCAATTTATGAAATAAGGAGGGAAGAGAAATCTGTTCTCCAGACTGTGGGACTACCTGGCCACCAAGCACCCCCCTGCACTCCTGAGCCTGGGGCAGCTCTCTGGGGACAACAGGCTAAAGATTTGAGAAAACATTGTGTTTTCTCTGGCCCACATTTTCCCTCTACCGCTTTGATCTGGTAGCTTAATATGCCTTGAAATAGCCTCCGTACCAGTGTGACATCAGGCACAGGTCGGAATGAAGGAGCTGGCCCAGTACCTAACATGCTCTAAAAACTTATCCTGGATCCAGGGACTGCAGTGCCAAAGCCCACATCACACCTGCATCAGTGTAAACTAAATCTAAAGCTGTTCAAACCAAAGCACCAGGAGCCACCTGGAAGAATGTGAACCTGCACATTAAGATGAACTAGAACTAGGTGGGAAGGGGGAAAGCGACTTCTACAGGCGAGATCTTGCTCAGGGGTCAGGAAGCTCAGGAGCACATTGAGAACTGCCAAGAGTCAAGCTGAGTTAGACCTTGGAGAGGAACGTAAAACCATTCCCAGCGGGGCTATAACCATGGAAATAAGAAGGGAACGAGGAGAGATGCTGTCCCTCTCAGCAGAGCAGGGGTGCAGTGACAGATCATCCCGCCCAGCCTTCAATGTCCCTCAGCCCCAGGCACTGTCACTCTCTGCTGATCGGAGGGACTCTCTTGTTCCACTCCTTTTCCTTCTTCCTCCTGTAAGAAAGGCTTCCCTTTCATCCCAAGTCCCAGATAGAATCATAGAATCATTAAGGTTGGAAAAGACCTCTAAGATCGAGTCCAACCGTCAACCCAACACCACCATGCCCGCTAAACCATGTCCCTAAGCGCCTCATCTACATGTCTTTTAAATACCTCCAGGGATGGTGACTCTACCACTTCCCTGGGCAGCCTGTTCCAATGCTTAACCACTCTTTCAGTAAAGAAATTTTTCCTCACATCCAATCTAAACCTCCCCTGGCACAACTTGAGGCCATTTCCTCTCATCCTATCGCTTGTTACTGAGGAGAAGAGACCGACACCCACCTCACTACAACCTCCCTTCAGGTGGTTGTAGAGAGCGATGAGGTCTCCCCTGAGCCTCCTCTTCTCCAGGCTAAACATCCCCAGTTCCCTCAGCCGCTCCTCATAAGACTTGTTCTCCAGACCCTTCACCAGCATCGTTGCCCTTCTCTGGACACGCTCCAGCACCTCAATGTCCTTCTTGTAGTGAGGGGCCCAAAACTGAACACAGTATTCGAGGTGCAGCCTCACCAGTGCCGCACGTACGCGGGTGGCATGATCACTTCCCTACTCCTGCTGGCCACACTATTTCTGATACAGGCCAGGATGCCGTTGGCTTTCTTGGCCGCCTGGGCACACTGCCGGCTCATGTTCAGCCGGCTGTCGACCAACACCCCCAGGTCCTCTTCCGCTGGGCAGCTTTCCAGCCACTCTTCCCCAAGCCTGTAGCGCTGCATGGGGCTGTTGTGGCCGAAGTGCAGGACCCAGCACTTGGCCTTGTTGAATCTCATACAGTTGGCCTCAGCCCATCGATCCAGCCTGTCCAGGTCCCTCTACAGAGCCTTCCGACCCTCGAGCAGGTCAACACTCCCGCCCAGCTTTGTGTCGTCTGCAAACTTACTGAGGGTGCACTCGATCCCCTCGTCCAGATCATTGATAAAGATCTTGAACAAGACCGGCTCCAAAACTGAGCCCTGGGGAACACCGCTCGTGACCGGCCACCAGTTTTTTACCCAGCGCAGAGTACACCTGTCTAAGCTGTGAGCCGCCAGCTTCTCTAGGAGAATGCTGTGGGAAACAGTGTCAAAGGCCTTACTGAAGTCCAGGCAGACCACATCCACAGATACTTTCACCTTCTTTTCTGATTAACGCTAGAGGTAAGAAGTTGTACTTTGATCATGTCAAAAAAGCCAAGGCATGTAATTCTATTTAATACTTTGGTTTTCTTTCCGAGGCCGTTAGCCTGGAAGACATTGACATGCCTGCCTATAGCTCCAGCATATTTCTACCATGTTTGCATGGTAGGGCAGAAATAACTTTGAAGTTCAAGATCTGAGTTTGACCTTTAAGTTGCAGTTTTTCAATAGCCACATCTTGCTGGATGGGGTGAATACAGCTGGTGCCTTGCCAATTCCTAATTCCTTTCTGGATATTCCCTTGCAGTGTTTATTATTTCTAAGGCACATGAACCAACTCACCTCTATATTCCTTCACTTTGTAACACAGTGCTGTAGCTGAGATTCTTATTAGATTTTTTTCTTTTCATAACTGATTATTAACACAGTCTTTTTTCCTCAATGCCAGGCAGTCTTTCTATGTCTCCTTACACAAGCTGAGAAACATTGTGTCTTCAGTAAAACCTAGCTTTCTGGTGTCCTACGGCTGAACCACACAATTCCTGCATTGTATCAGCTATGCTTTTTCACATAATGAAGCCAACAGCAAAGCAAAGCAGCGAGGGGAAAGAGAATGTGCAGTCTTACATCTGACACTGGGATCTGCGTGACGCCAGCTGCTCGAGTTTACATTCACCGTAACTGTGCCTTCTGCACTGATGCTATTCATCATTTCGTGCCACGACATCAAGATGCTCCAGAGTGAATTAGGAGACAGAGAAGGCTTTCTTAAAACTTCAGTTCAGCAATGAGCAGCTTGTATCATTCAATGCTTTCTTCAGCAACTATCCTTGCAGCAAAAATCTGGTCAACACGTGATTTCATGGGTCAAAATTCAGTTTGTATTTCCTTAGCTTTGCCTCTACACTCCCCTTGTTCTGTTTAAAATGCTGTAACACAAGACTTGACCTCTTGCCGAAATGTCTGTAAACCCTCCTAATTATTGCTGTCACTTTTGCATCCCTGCTTTGGTATTGTTCTTGTTGTGGTCTTGGTCAACCTCAGGTCAAGCTCAGTTATTTTATCAGCAGTCTCATCCCCAAACAGCTTCCTTTGCTCACCTTGGTTTTGCTGCATCTTTCCCATCAGTGACAAGTGTTTCTGTGCTTTGTCCCCCAGTTATGTCCTTATGGTCAACAGTCTGTGACACTGGTTGATTTAATATTTCTTAAAGGCAGCACCCATTACTCATAGTTTTTCTCCTATTGCCAGGGTCTGTTATCTTCTGGAGCCTGCAGCCTAGTGGGAAGAAGCTTTACCAAGTTGTTACTGTCCCATACAGTTGCTCAGCGTCCTCAGTGACACTGTCTCTGCATACCCTCCTATTCTTTCTACTTCAGTTCTAATCTTCATTTGCTTGGAGTTTTCTTTTTCTTCCCATACTGATTTTGCTGCTGCTTTTTTCTGGGGGCTCTGGGTTTTTTTGAGGGAGCTGATGTTTGCACAGCAGTTATGGCATAAATCTAACATGCATAGGCGTAATCCACGTAACCCAGTGTCCCTGGGGGCTTGTACTCCAGTTGCTAGCCTGTATTCACACCCCTCCTGCCACCTCTTCAGTGCTATTCTTACCCACAGACTAAAAGGAATGCCTACCTGTGTTGAAATCATAATTTAATTTCCCTGTGCAGAAACTGCCTTAGTTTGTATGCACTGCTCCCCCAGGACCATCCTATGCATCCTCAACTTATCCAGAGGTGCTGTTTTCTTCTTTACAAACCCAATGCAGTTGCTGCTGCTGCGTCAACAGCATTATCGTGCAGAGAAGACCACAACATCCCAAAGCAGGCTCTGACAGTCACACTTCAATTTAAATTGCCATTACTGTCTTATCTCTGCTGTCAGCTTCCTTGGCAAGAGTGAAGGCTGTTTGCAACCTTATTTTCAATTTTGCTGTCTATAAATCACGGTTTCTTCCAACATAAGCTACTTTACATGCTCTGACATCTGCAATGGTTGATCCAAGTACCCTTCCGATGCTCAGCCAGTCTAGCACCTAATATTGCCAGCCAGCAGATTCTGACGCTCTGTAAATACCAGCATGTTTCTCTTTTGCCCATGTTAAGCACTGTGCTAAGGCAAAGTCTGTCCTACCAGCCTCTCCATGCTGCCTGCAGAACCAAGGCCATGCTTGCCTGTTGTTCTCTCACTCTCCAGGCTCGACCTGGGTGCCTGCCTTTACTTGTCAGCTGCCATGCATCGGAGCACTGCCAAAGTCTGCAAGCCACCATACAAGCGATCTTTGATCTCTTCATCAGTGTGTTAGCACTTAACATACTATCACCATTTTTATGTACTGTCTTGGAGCACCTAAGTCACGGCAATTTGCATTTCATCTGCTCCTGGCCAACAGGCAACAATTCTGCTGTGGAGATCAGAAGCAGTGCTACCATCCATGAGAATCAGCTTCTGGCTCCTTAGATTTTACTATGGCTTTATTGTCATTTTTTACTTTTTTTAGCTCCTGGCTATCAAGTTCACTCAGCCTGTATGTCATACATTGCATCTTTCTAGTTCCTTCTGTTGGCAGAAGGATGATTTATATGAAAGCCCTTTCCTGACATGCCCAACTTCTCATGCCCCAAGAATGTAACTAACTTCCTAAACAAAGACAGGGCAGTTGGCTATCACCCCTTCTCTGAAGCACAGAGCCACTTGCTTTTTTCCATCTGGACTCTTCTGGCTGGGGAGATTGCAGGGTGCTGATGATCACTGGAGCCTACAGACCTTCTTCCACTTCAGGGTTCAGCCCCCAGTGAGTGCCAAGTTAAGCACAATGAAGTTGAAGGCAGAAAGTACCTAGCCATGCAATTACAGTTTTCAGGCCCTGGGTTTGCAGGGCCAAAGAAGCATCTGCGTCCTTCCCACAGACACCCCCAGCTGCTGCCCTTGCTGTTCCCTTCCTCCCACAGGCAACCCCATGTGGTGGGAGAAGAGCTGCAGGGTTTGTGAACACCCGTACATGTAATCTCCCATTCCAAACTCCCAAGCTCCAGTGAATGGACTGCAGGGCCACAATGCTAAAGAGAGGAAGGAGCTGTAAAGGACAGTTCCTCAGGAGATGGAAGTCTAAACGCATTTCGTGAGTGGGAATGGTCTGGCTCAGTCCTGCACATCTAGTTTCACACAGATGGCAGAAGGAACGTCCGAGTCATTCACAGACAGAAGGCTATGAAAAGCTTTCTGAAAACAGGAATGCAGAAAGCCTTGCTGCCTCCCTCCTCTTCTCCATCAGGGAGGCAGGCAGCTCCCTACGCTGTACCCATGGGGCAGCCCAGAGCGGACAGCCTCTCCTCGGCAGAAGGGCAGTTTTGCAGCCCCCCACCCAACTGAGTCCCACCATCAGGCCCCCACATCCCCCTGTCTGATGCTTTGACTCCTTATCCCCATTATGAGGAGGGGGGATACCGGTCCTCCACTCCTCATCTTTAGAAATACCCCCCCCCCCCCCCCTTTGCCATTAGCAAAGCAGTCAGCTCGTAGTCTTTCTATTTCCCTGAGCATTTTCCTCCATACCTTCACAGGGTAGTAAAAAGCTCCAGTTTAGCATTACACTGCCTCCACCACTGCAATGCAGTGATTGACTTGTAAGCAACCTGTGACAGCGGGGTTTTGTACAGCACCTAGCATAGCAAGGCTCCTCTATTGCAATAACTGCAAAAAATTGCAATTAATTATCACAGTATTATTATTAGAGATTGCAATTAATTATTTGTGGCAGACATTTAATAATGCTGCACCACCCACTGGACAGCAGTACAGAGCAGGAAGGTAAAAGCTATCCTATTTCTGCCTGAAGCAGCTCAAAGGGATTTGAGGAGGAAGGAATATCCTGGTCGGAGCTAGGCTGCTGCTCAGACACTGAGGTTAATGACTGACTTGCTGAAATCCCCCAGGACCTTCCATGACCACATGTGGTCAGGGCTGGAATCTTCTTCAAGAAGACAACCCTACTCTGGCACAGAGCTCTGCCCTCAGGGGCCACGGATGGCCTCAGAGATGAGCGGCCCCCCTTACAAACTCCTCAAAATTATGCCCTGAATGCCAGGGTCATCCACAAAGACCTCTAATCCATATAAAGACCAGCTCTGGCTAGTTTGCAACAGCCCTGCTCAGCTGAGAGGCCCATATGGACCTTCAGCTCCCTGGCTGCATGTTAAAATAGCCTGCAATGTTTGGATTGATACGCCAGACAGTCCAAGCAACTGAGAAATCCATGCAAGCAGCCAAAGACATATGGCATCAGGTTTGCCATGCCCCCTCCTTGCTGCACTGGCGCTGCAGGACACATGCAGGCTGGCAAGGGGTCCATGCCACACACCATGGCTCTGCCTCCCTTGCTCTTGGGGCCAGGCCCACCAGGAACAGCCTACTGCAGTGAAAAGAGCCTCTCAACAGCTTCACGCTCAAGACACCGCGTGCTGCCAAGTACCTGGCCCAGGCAATGCAGCTGAAGTAGCGAACACTAGCAAGGGGAAGGAGACCACAGAGCAGATGCTCAGTGCTGCCTGCACTTGAGCAGCCTAGCTGGACACACTACTTAGATGGAGAGGGCAGGAGAAGGCAAGAGGTGTGAGGGAGTATCTACTCTTCCTTGGCAAGGACTGTAGCACAGAGACCTCTGCATCCTGTAAGGAGGGAACTGCTCAACGCTCAGCCGTGAAGAGGAGGGAGAAGCTTCCATAGGTGTCTCAGCAAGGAGACAGAGGCAGCAACCTGCACGTTAACTCTCAGCCCATCTTGTTAATCTTGTTAATCCCCCAGGCCCCCCAAACCAATCATTGCTTGACCCAGGGACGGTTTGTATGGCGGCTCCTGCACCCACCCACTCATCACCCAGATGGGCAGGTTTTTGCTTTTTTAAATCACTAGGAGTCATACTGAGAATCTGAACTCCAACGACTGGCATTCCCAGATGTCCCCACGCAAGCAATCACCAACAAATTCCCAGTGCAGACTCTGGCAACAGCCTCCAGAGAGAGTTTTTCATGCAAGGTTTCTTGAAACTAGCTAAAAAATCCTGGTCTGAGCTGCAGAAGCATTTGTTTCTGCTGAGCTCTCGGAGTCCAAACACACACACACGCACACACACAGTTTGGCAGTGGTTGTGTTCCAGGGCTGGTAATACAAGCCATGGAGCAGGCTGCCAAGACAAGCAAGAGAACGAGCCAGGCCCCGTTTCATTGGCCACCATACGCTGCATATGGCCCTGGAACCAGCCAGCACAGTGTTCTCACCCTCCTTGAAGGCATAGGAGACCCTGTGTTTTCAAATACACCTCCACAGGGCCTTCATTAAAAGAAAATGGAAACATAATGTGGCTCTTGCTCTCTTGGTATTTCTCCCTTTCCCCCAATTTGCTCTCAAACCTATTTCCCTCCCATGGAAAAAGAAAAGTGCCTCCTGGAGCAGACCGTGCAAAAGAATGCAACTTCCATTCAACTCCATGCCTGACTGCTAAAGCGGACTTGGGACCGCGCGGTGGGGGAACCTCCAGGGCCCCTTTCCTTCCCAGGGCCCCGCGGGCTGGAGACACGGCTCATCGCAACGCCAGCCCTCCCCGCGGCACAAACACGGCGGCCGGAGGGAGTCCGGACCCCTCACC
>NW_008824356.1:5404969-5422884 GCF_000699105.1 Pygoscelis adeliae | reverse complement strand
CCTGCCCGGGCCAGGCAGCAAGGGCAGGCTCTGTGCGGAGCCCCGACTCCTCAGTCCTACACCTGAGAACAAGGAGGCAAAGGACCAGAGACAGTGGCCAGCGCTCCCCAGCGCCAACCTCACCTCACCCAGGGCAGCAAAGACACAGGGGCAGGCAGGGCTGCAGGGCGACCCTGCTGCCCCGTGGGAAGCGAGCTCCTTCTCATCTCATCCCACCCCAGCCTGGCCTGCTCACACCCCACACGATGCTGTCTCCCCCGTACACGGGTCAAGGGGTGTCAGCCCCAGCTCCACCAGTGCTTTGACTGGGATGGAGAGGAGCCAGGAGGAAGCAGAGGGGTTCAAGGCTCCCCTGCCCAGCTGCTTTAGTCTTCTTCCTTTATCATCAATGGGACACCCCAGGAGGGACATTGCCTGAGGCACAGGCACACTCATGGTGCCCCGTGCTCTAGCACCATGATGTCAGGTGGAGATGACAGGGAGCAGGTGGTGGACTGGGGCCTTCCTGATAACTTATTTGCATGGATTTGAATTGTCTCCTTTCTCTCTAACATTGGCCTCTTCCCACCTGCATCTGCCAAACTGTTCTGGGAAGCAAAGCTCTGCACAGCTGCAGGGTCACGCTGGACCTGCCACAGGTACTGGATGCTCCAGGGCTGTTGCTCCTAAAGCATTTCAGGACAGAAACGCTCCTTTTGCTTCGGAAAGAAAAAATACTAGAGTGGTTAGCAAAACCTCCGGGCTGAGCGGCACTACCCAGCTTCCTCTGCCTGAGCCTATGCCCAAAGCAAATGGGGAAAGAGATGAGACATGTCTCCCAAACAGGACGAACCACAGCGAAGACTCACGACCAGCAAATTCCTCTGAGACCTCTTGCGTGTCCCTGGGCCCTGTGGGCAGGTCATTACAGACAAGAGGAGTCTGTCATGGAGCTGAGCGATACTGCCATCTCTTTGCCCTATCCTCCCCACCCACCCAGCTGCACAGAGAGGCACCATCCACCCTACCTTGTTTTCCTTCTCCTGGCTTGTCAGTCATTGGTTTTTTTCAGCATTCACCAATTTCATTTCTTTTCACCACTGACGATTCATGCTATTCACCACCCACAAGGTCTCACTGCCAGCACTTCCAGCCGTGTCCTCTTCATCTGTGTCTCAGCAAGAGAAAGAGAATTCAGTTGGGGAGCTGCGACTGAGCAGGAACAGGGGACCAGAAACGCTGCATTCAATATAGGTTATACTTTGCCCAAGTTGTCCCGCAGAAATAGGTAACAGCCTGGCCCGGCAGGACACTGCACATATATCCTCATTCCTACTCTCCTCATGCTGTTGTTCTTTTATCTTTTTGTTTTCAGAGAGGCAGAATACTTTCTATACACCTTTGCATACAACCCCAATATTTCTTTAATCTTGGCACCTCATCTTGGGCGGAAAGGAGAAATGCGAGCCGAGATGTATTTTTCCCATATGCATTCCTTCACCTTCCTATATCAGATAGGACAGACTTTTCTAGTGCCTTAAGCTGGAGGGATCCCAATGTGGTTGACAAACAATATCTCTCCTAGCAATTCACACAATTTGCCTTCAGGGCATGGCAGCTCCCTCGCAACTGCTGTGTCCTGAGGGAAGGGAGACAGAAAACCAGGGGGATTTCAGAGGAGGCTGATGACCTGGCTGAGCAAGGTCCAGTCCAGCACGTGGTTCCTCCTGCAGCCCTCCCCTGCCCTGGGGAAGGTGAGAAAGTGCCATTTCCCCTTCTCCGCTGGGGGCTGGAAGAAAGAGAGCTCTCCCCGCTCTGTCTTCCACTGTTTTCCCCTTTTTCATTTCCCTTTCTCTAGTGGACAGAGCTGGGAGATCTCATTGCAACATAGACATCTACAGCCCCAGCCTCGAGTACTGACCTCTTCATGGGTGCTCTTCCCCCCCAGCCAGCCCCCGCGGGATGGGAGCAGGGACCCCACACCTACCGGTCTGTATATGATCAGCACTCGCAGCATGTTTGCAGTGCACTGATTTCAAAGCTGTATACCCAAGACTGTGCTAAAGAAGGTCTGGAAGGAGGAAGGAGAGGGTATAGCGGAATCTCACCCTTCAGCCTACTATGTCTTTCCTTCCCTGCTTCCCCTCTGCAGGTCCTGGGGGCAGCTGAGTCTCCATTATTATGATAATCCAAGTTAGTCCTAACTGGGACTTGTTTAACTTAACTGTTGAAGAGCTAGTTCCAGGGAAGCATCCTTGTTCGGGACAGTGCTTACGCACATGTTTAAAGGGACAAACTTGCATCATTCTTTCTTGAGTTGGGAACTCTTGTCTCACAGGGGAATTTTCCTTGTTCTTGCAGCCGCCTGTGCTTGAACTGTTCTTTTCCCAAGCTGGGCTTTGCCTCATGTAAACACCAAACATGTTTATTTTTCAGATAGTTTCATTCAGGCTAGAAAAGGCGTAAGAATTCATTGAGAATTTGTGGCTTCAGTGGGTAAAAGTGAACAGAAAAGTCAACAACAACAGGCTGCTCGCCGAAGGATGCGGAGTGGTCGGGTAAACACGGCTGGCCCTACCAGGGCCGGTCAGTCTTGCCACTGCTGTGGAAACATGTGCTGACAAAGACAAATTAACCAAGTGGGAATGGCAGCATCTGCAGTGGAGACAGGAGCAGCTGAGAAAAAAGCAAAAGTTCCACTGCACAGAATATAAAAAGCTGTCCGTACTTCGCCACTTGGAAGATGGCTTTCTCCTCAGATGAAAGGGATGATTTGCCTATTTTTGTTCAAAATAAAGTGTGTGGAAGGTGAAGGCTCATGGATGTGGAAACACAGCCCCTGCAACACAACACGGGGCCAGAAAGTTATCAGGAACAGAGCGAACTCTAGAGCAAAACAGAGCTGCACCAGCACAGGAGTTTGATTGCAAAGGAGTTGCTCTCAGTCCTTGGGAAAAAATCTTTGCTTTTCGCCTGCCAGCACGTGTTTCTCTGCCTTCGCCACGTGGATGAATTGTGTGGCTCATCAGCCGGATTCAGGCCCAGACCACGATGCCACGTGACAGCACTGCAGCCATCCTTGTCCTTCTCACCCCTCTCTTCTAGATTGGTGGCCCTCTCACAGCAGGAGTGGATGCTGCCTGGGGCATTCCCATGTCCTCTGAAAGTGGGCAGGGGAGGCAGGGTCAGTACTGGTCCATCTTGCCAGGTTTCTCAGCATCACTCTTGATGTTACAGCCCCATCCATGGCACAGCAATGAAAGCCAGAGCACTCACAAGGCTCCTGAGGGTCCCTGACATTTAATGTGCCCTGTCCTCCAAGCACACTGAAAGCATATTTAAGACCCCAGCAATGATAGTCCTTTGCTTGCCCTCCGCACCCTCCTGATGCCACCATCAGTGGAGACGAGCTCACAGTAATCTCCCTGGGACATTCTTGGCCAAGAAAGCCAATGATACACTAGACCTAAATATCTCTGTTGCATGTCCAAGCACAGTTTTATGTGCTTCATATTAATTAATATTCTAGGTTTAATCAGGATGTTAGCCACTCCAGTTCATCTCCTTTCTGTAACCTCTTCAGAGCTGACTAGCACAACAACATGCACATGGTACATGCCTGGCAGACATAAAGCCACATTGACGTCCTACATGTAAAATTCCCTCCTGCATTGCCTCTCAGCGTAGGGGGGATTAATGCTTTTGCTCCCACCCACTGAGGCTCAGAGAGCTGTGCTGTGGCTCTGCTTAACTGGGATTCCTCAGACCGGCTCCTTGCTCCCACACTTGCCATCTAACATTTGCTACATGAAACAGTGCTTTTCATCTGTCACCCATCCACCTAAATCACCCAAATCCTCATGAATCTGCTTCCCTTTTTCCTGATCTTTGCCTTCAGTATTAAGATTATCTGCAATCCCGATGGTCAATACTGAAAACCATCCACTGAAGGACGCAACTAGGACTTGCATGTTCAAACTCCAGTAAGTCAAAGTACCGTACCTATCTGCAGCAAGAAAGAGCACCCAACCTGCAGGGGAGGGTGGCGGTGATGCAAGTCAAGACGTAGCTGCCCTTCAGCCACCTCTGGCTGCACGTCACACCATCCCCACCGGCCACGACTCAGTTCTGATTTAGCTGTTCCCTTCATGCAACCCTACCTCATTTCTAGTCTGATTTTTCTTTAAAAGAAGTTACTTCCAGTCATTTTTCAGAATTGGGCTGGGGAGCAAAGAGACAAATCACACAAGCAGGAGGAGTGAGAGGACGATAAATTGCTCCCGAGTCCCTGTGGAAAAGCAGCTGGGTCTGGGCTGGTGGCAGTGCTGAGGCCAGAGCAGTCACTGCCACAGCAGTCAGACAGCGCCCTAACGGACACAGGCTGACAGGCTGATTGATCCCCAGGCTGCTTGTTTATAAAAACGGGACTGATTAGATACCGGGGCTGGCAAATGCTATGCAAGAGTTTGTCTCTGACAGTGCTGGATCCTTAAGTTAAATAATCTTTATGTTGGACAGTGGTGGAATAACCTCTCCAGAGAGGAATTTCCTTCTTATCTTTGTCAGTTAGGCATTGGCTTAGACTTCGAAATATATAGTCTTTCCTAAAAAAGTTATAGTCCTATCTAATTCATATCCCTTCCCCATTTATCTTCTCTGTAAACTGACATGTTGCGTTTCTTGCAATCTCTGCTCATGTGGAAGGGGCTTCATCTTTTTATTAACTCTCTTTATCTGCCTGTATCTCCCCTATTTTCCCCAGCAAGGGTGATGAGAAGCACTCAGAGTATTCCAGCTGAAGGTCTATCCCAGACTCACTCAGTGGCATTATATTCTCTGGATTAGTTTCCATCCTACTATAAAGCCACCCCTGCATGGCTCCCAGAGATGAACTGCTCTGAGCCTTCAGGGCATTTGGTTTCTACTTCTTTGCAGTATTTCAGCAGTGCCAGCACAAATCACCTCATGGCTGCTCAGCCTCGCCGAGAAGTTCCTGTGAAAGACACTGCTCCCGGCTTTTTGAAAATCCGTGTCCTGCTGTTATTTCCTACAGCAGGAAACACTCCATAACTTCTAGCAGCTCCAGGAGCATGATTTTCCTTTGCAGAGGAAAGTGAGCTGCAGATTTCTCACTGCAATGTAGCAGATCAGGTGGGTGTGCAGAGGGGACCTGCAGATCCTTAAGGAGCATCCCAGCAATTTACCTGGGATCAAAATAAGACCCATGTCCGCAATTCCTTGGCTCTCTCTGCCCTCCCCTATTTCTGCACACAGCTGCTGGTCTCTAGCACTCTGCTCCTCAGGTGCTGTGCCCGGTCCTGGGGACTGTTGTTTTCTAAGACACCAGCCTTTGCTTTTAGAAGTTCTCACTGCCCGAGGGTGCCTTGTCTGTAGCAGCTGAGCTGCACTGCTACGGGGGTTTATCTTTTTTTCTTTTTGGTATAGGAATTACTTAGCTTCTCTGCAGTGCCCTAAGCTTCCTTAGCTGCTCTACTTTCTTCCCTGTTCCCAGAAAACCTGTCAGCCCTCTCCCCGCCTTCCTACTCCCAACAGACTGAAAGAAGGTCCTATGATTTTTTCTGGGTCTTTGTGCTTCACATTCTCTCCTTACCTACCAAATTCCCATCTAACATTTTCCCTGCTGCCGCCTGTGCTCCTACTGGCTGCTCTAGGCTTGGATGTTCATTTTCTGAAGGATCTCTTTGCCTTGAATAACGTCTCATGCCTTGTGTCCTGGGCAGATGGGGGGGTTCCTTGCCTTCCTCTGGATATTGCTGTCTGCTGCAATAATGTTATTAATAAAAGAACCAATGAAAAAGCTCTCCTTGATTTTTATCCAAAACTCACTCTCTCCACAATGCCCTCTACCCTCCTTCCCCATTTCATTCCTCCACTGTCTCTTCCTTACCCCGCTCCCCTGTACACTTTGCTTTCTCACTTTCCTGACTTTCTTCATCCCTTCCCTTGTACTCCCTCCTTCTTTCACTGCCTCCCTTCTTCCCTCCCTCTCCTTGGCTCAGTATTCGAAATCCCTGCCCATAGCGACGAAAGGAAAAACAACAACACAACACTCCAGCCTGAGGAGGCCAGAGCACGGGATTCCTTCCGAGAAAACTCAGAAACCAGGGAAAAGAGGGAAAGCAAACAGTGAGACCAGGAAGAAGTCTGAAGAGAGCAAGGATATTTCAAGGGGGAGGGATGAGTTGGTATCTCTGGGAAACTTGGTGGGGTCTGAGACAAACACAGAGACACGATCACAGGTCCAACCCAAACACAGCAGAGCAAGTTCTGCTTTCTGGGGGAAGGAGCTGGGTCAGGAAGCCCAGCTCCCACAGAAAGAGCCCCAGTGCACAGTTATGCAAAGGGCAGAGGTAACTGTACAGATGGAGAGGAAAGAGAAAGTGGTGACTTGCTCTAGGGAGTGGATGGGCCAATGTGCTGGGCCACAAACAGGAGATATCCCTGCAGCAGAGGGAGAAGGGCTGATTTCCCCAGGGATGGTGGGGAATTCTCCATGCCAAAGGGAGACTGTGGGCCCAGGGCTGAAGGGTTAATACCCCACAGGAGGGCCCTGGGGAACCCACTGTAAATAGGTGTGGTTTTCTCTGCAACTCCAAGAGGCATTTTCTCTCTGTACCAGTCTGGACAGGTGAGAAATCGGAAGAAGTTGGAGCCTGTGCTTCCCACTAACACAAAGCAGGGCTGTTAGTACAGGTCTCGCTGTTTGTTTGCACACTCCAGCCTGGCTGCTTAACTCCGTAATACCCGGTGCCAGGAATCTCTGGCAGTCAGCATGGTGGTCCCCCGGGTACAAGCACCTGCCTGTTAATGGAAAGCCACAGATTAATGGTGCAGCACAAGGAGCCTTAGTCAGTTACTCATTGCAGAAAGGATAAATTCAGTGATAAGCAAAAGAGCCAGATACGGTATGTACAGGAAAGACAACTCTCTTCCCTTTCCCTGCCCCATCACTCATGATCGCCCTCCCCAGGGCTCTGCCTTGCCTCCCCTATGCCATATCTCTGTGTGAACTACAGGAATTTTGTTTCTTTCCACAAGCCAACCTCCTCACTTGCCCTGGCTCTGCAGCCTGCCTGCTGCTAGGCAAGGATAACCAAGAACCAAAGTTTTCAATTGCCTCTGCTCCATTTTCCATTTTTAATTCAGAACATTTGAACCTTGAGGCTAATTTTCCCTTCTTCAAACAAATTTTAAACATAGCTGGCTCCCAGAAAGGTAGAACTGGAAGAGACACTGGATCACTAAATCCAGCCACAAGCTCTAACAGCATCACTTATATAATCCCCTTCATAAACTACCCAGGCTCAATCTTGAAACCAATCGGGGTTTTGCTCTCCCTGTTCCCACTAGAAAGCTGCTCAAGGATCCTACTGCTATGAAAGGAAGAAATATTCTGTTAATCTCCAGCCTAAATTTACTCATTCCCATTTGCTCTGGCAATGAAAGACAGCACCCAAGCAGCAAAGTGCTGGGTAGGACATAAGCCTGAGAACAGAATTCAAACAAATCAGACTGAATCACAAAGAATAATGCCGAGGAATGAAAGCAGAACTGTTTGCAAAGCAATTAATCTCGGGCTTGGAAGTGCTGATTCCCCCAGCCATTTCAGATCCCGAAGGCTCCTCAGCCTTGTAGAGTCCCCACATCTCTTTGATTCCCCAAGTGCATGTTAGAGCCATGACCCCACTGTGCCCCTGGACCAACAGCTCTTCTGAAAACTGCTTCCAGGAAAAGACATTTGCATGAAGACCTAGCCTCCACCCCGTTTCCCGAGTCCTACCTAGCAGAGCTGCTGCCAAACTGCAGCTGAGCTTCAGCCCAGGAGAGCTGCAGGAAAGGAGAATATCACTGTCTGCAGAGAGTACAAGGAGTATATTGTCCAAAGTTCAACATACAAAACGGTAAAATGAGCTTGCAGAGGGCTGAAAGCTTAAGGAGAGATACTACAAAGCCCTGGGAAACAGAAACTGCAGGTGTTGAACTTTCCTTCTGCCCACTGCTCATAGACACCACTGAAGTCAGCAAGAAGTTGTTTATTTTAGGCTTTTGGTCAAGTTCTGTTTGCAAGAAGCCAAAATGGTGATGCTAGACACAAAGGCATGTCATACCCCAGCAGAAACATGGCTCCCCAGCTTACATGGGTAGATACAGCCGGGTCATAGATACTTGCACTGAATCATAGATTCCTGTCACCTAACTGTGGACGAGGATAATGGGAAATACAACAGAAGAGATGGGGGAAACCATCTGCTCCTCTCGCTTGACTGAGCTGTGAAACTGTAGGCTCTGTTTGGGATAAAACAGCACTTATTTCCAAGGCAACAAATTGCAGTATCATAAGCAACAGAGGACCAGGAGATTGGTCTGCAGGTTGGAAGCTGAGAGAAAGAATGTCCTTCATGAAGGCACAGGCAGACTGAGTGAAGATGAGGCAGGACTCTGAGCTCTTGCCCAGGGCACTGGTTTTGCCAGTGTCACCATTTGAGATCTTTTCCCTGCTCCTCCCAAGTACAAGGCACCCTTGTGGGAGGGCCCCCACCAGTGACCTCGTAGTCCAGCTGGGTGTTGTCACAGCCACAGAGGCGCTAAGCTGCCTTCCAGCCTTGTGGGTGTATTTATCTACAACCTGACTGAAGGAACAGCCGTAAAAAACATAGCTGCAAAGGGTCCTTTTGGCGCCCAGTGCCTAGAGCTACAAGCAGTTGTGGCCAAGTCGCAGCAGATAAGTTTCTGGGACAAAACCATGTATTCTGCTGCACCTCCATATGACAAGTGCTCAAACCCAAGCAGGGGATCATAAAGCTGGCTCTGATGGTCTGACACGAAGAAGACAGAGCTGGACAACTATAGGCTAAGGCACAGAGGCATCAGGTAAGCATAAGCAGAACATGTTATATTGGCACACCTTGCTGTATGATTGTCCCCCCTCCAGTGTGGTGACCCTTCTGGAGCATAGCTCCCGGGCTGGCATAGAAGACAAAGTGCAGCTGGACCTGGGGGAGACGGAGGTGGATAAAAGCTGGAGGAATAAAACTGCAGCAGAAAGACAAGCCTTCTATAGGGGAGGAATGAGGCTGAGCAGGAGGAACAGGAGTGATAGGCATAAGTGACACTGATTTGGGCAAGCCACTGAGTGCTAAAGAGATAACGCCCTGCAGAAGAGCACAACCAGTTCAGGAGAAAAAGATAAAAAGGAGAGCTGGGCTATTTACTGCGGATGGAGTATGTTCTCTGTGGGGCAGATGGACCAGCTAAGCACACATAAGTTCAATTCATGGGGCTAAAATGTGGGGTGCAATGAAGAGAGGGGAAGTTAGTGGGTGAAGAGAGGGAAACCAAACCAAGAAGAGGAAATAGGAGTGGGACTCTGATAACAGATGGCAGAAGCTGTAATCACAGGAGATATGAGCTGCAGGGATTTTGACAGCTTAGGTGTCTGTTTAAAATGCAGACTTGGGATCCAAAAGACTGAGTAAATCAGTCTCTGTACATCCAGCTGCAGAATGGGGATGCCTTAAATGTCAGGGAGCTTGAGGACTGGTGTGCATCTCTCCCACAGCACCACTGCTGCAGTTTCTGAGATGCTCACCCCGTGTCCTCCCAGCACTCCTGGGACTCTCATCCCTAACGTACAGCACAGGCACTCCCACGGTGTGGCCAGGTGAGTTCTGCTCCTACACGTCAGAGAGCAGACCACAGAGCCAAGGAAAGCCACTCTGTGCAGCGGTCAGGAAGAGAAGTAACAGCAGGGTGGGGAAGCTGCCCTGGAAGGGTGCTGAAGACCTGTAGATGAGAAGAGGGTCACATGTATGAATGGACATGGGAGGAATCCCAAGAAGTGTGAGAGTGAAATGGAGAAGGTTAAGGGACAGAGGTGCCAGAGCTGACCTGCTGAGGCTGCAAAAGCAAACAGAAGAAACCTGAGAAACTGGAGGACGAGAGGGAAGTGCAGGGTTTGCAACTGCCCACAGAGAAGGGAAGACAGCTGTCTAGGGAGAAGGTGCAGTTGCTCACAGGCAACTTTACTGAAGGCTCCTCTGAAAAAGTAATTAGTAGCAGAGTCTCAGAGTGAGAACAGTTAATGAGTTACAGGAGAGATCCCAAGGCAGAATCAGGATGGGACAAGCAAAAGATCCTATTGTGCAAGTTTTCAGTGGGACAAACTACAACTCCTTGATGAGTTTGACAGTGGAACAAGGGGCAGAGGAGAGATGCAGAACGCTATGCCTCAAGACACTTCAGTGATCTGCATGTTCTGGAGTTAACGAGCTGCCAGTAGGGCTTGTGTGAGCCAGCACTGTTGTACAAGCTGGACTGGACTTTCCAGGAACTGAGGAAAACAACAAACCGCCTTCATGATGTGGACAAAGTATGTGTGGAGCAGACAAATGTCTTGGCTCATTCCAATTGATTGCCATCAATCAGTCCCCCCAAAGGCTGGGGCAGATATACCCCATGTGAGACTGGATTCTCTACTACCACCAACACATAGGAATCGTGAAACCAATTTTAGCCCATAGCAGCAACAGGGACTCACTGGCCCCTTATGGGTTTTTCCCCTGGGAAATGCTGTACCTCCATTTTAGAGTGGGAAAGGTTTCTGCCCTTCCTTTCCCTGCTCAATTCTTCGTACAAACATCTTCTGTGCACTCTATGACTCCATCAGGGCTTCCTATTAACAAACACCGCGAAAAAGGAAGTCTTCCTTTTGTGCACAGTCAGCCCTGTGTCACTGCTGGTTGGATTTGTGTTCCAGCAGTCCTGAGGAAATCCAGCCTGGGATGTGGCTAGATGCTGCACAGTCGGATGACGCGGCACACAGAGCCAATATACAGCTTGCCCTCAGGCGTGTGAGGGGTTAAGTCCACCAAGAAAATGTTTCTGCTGCTTAAATCAAAATTACCCTTTTTCTTCCCTTTTTTTTTTTGCTTTTTTTTTGTTGAGGAGTTCATGAAAAGGGGAAAAAAAAGCTGCTATTTGTTTTGCCCCTGCTGGAGCCATGAAGGGAGCTCTGCAGAGTGGACAGTACAGTCACTGTAGCATCGCAGCAGTGAGGGAGCTGAACCAGGAGCTGCGAGGTGAAGGTCCCTGTTTAACAGCTTTCCGTTTGTTTACTGAAAAAATATTGTTCCATCATAAAAATTCCCAAAATAGTTTGCGTCTTGACAGACTGACTGGCAGCTGCCCAGCTCTGCAGGATCCTGCTAAATGAAAGGAAATAAAAAGAGCTAATCTGGTACCCATGGCCCAGTGCTTGCAGCTTGGGAATCTGCAGAGTCTCAGGGCTCAGCTGCCCCAGTAGATGCGGGGTAGGGGAGAGAGTCCTCTGGTAAAGGGGCTGGGTTTACTGATGGCAACAGCTTTTCCATGGGTGCTGGGCAGGCTGATGAGGAAGGCAGCACTCGCCTTGCAATGAATGATCAGCTTCTGCTTTATTTTTATACCAAGTTTTTTTTCCCCTCCACCCAGCTCTGTAAAGCTTTGCCTTGACAAGACAGGCTACCCCACACTAATGGCTGTGTATCTCCGAGGTCTTCAATTCCTAAGAGCTGTCAATGGCTCCTTTGGGGAAATTTTTCATACAGGTATCATTCTGGACCAGCGAGACTCCCGGCCAGCTAATGTATTGCTTGTTGCTGAGAAGATCTTAGGATGACAACCTACTGTTGCTGCAGATTGCGGTGATCCTATTACACATAAATGGAAAGTGTCAAACAGCACATGGCAGCCAAGTCAAAGAGAGTCATCCTCTCTAGGAAGAGCAAAAGGCCACTGTGAAGTCCTGCAGCCTGCCGCAGTGACCAAAGGACCGTGCGCACTGTGACTCACAGCGCAGAGAAGCAGCAAACCCAGATTAGGTCATGCAGAATTAGCAGCCTCTGCGGAAAGAACCTATCCTCGCCAAATCACAGATGTCTCCCCAGCTGCAGAATTAACTTCTCCATGGCCCTCATGGCACCCAGGGCAGGTCTGCTTTAGGGAGGGACAGGGGGAAATTTGCACTCCAGATCATTCCCAGCATTGGCCTCATGGGACTCTCCATTCATTCTTTAGACATTTTAGTACCTGGCCTCCAAACCAGGCCAGGCTCTAGCAACGGAGCTGGGAGAGGGTGGAGGGATGACCATTCCCCCAGTGCTTGCCCCCATTAGTGGTCTGCAAAGTCAGGCTGGCTGGTGCTGTAGGAAGGGCCAGGGTGTGCAGGGCTGTGCTGGCTCTGGTGGTTCCTCTTCCTGTAGCAAGATCAGTTTGGCCTCCTGCTGCATGACATTTCTGAGCAGTGTCACAGCTCAGCAGCCAGACATGAAAGCCGTTTCAGTACAGGTGAGCTCAGGGCTACCCATGCTTGCTTGGTTTAGGTATCCCTGTCACAAAAGAGAGGTGGGGCTGGTGGGAAGGGGACAGTTGGTCAGCTCTCAGCCAGGCCATCCACAAGCCAGACAAAAGTGACATTGCTAATGGGTTTCACGTGACTCTGAGGTTCCTTTCATACTGCACGTGGTGTGCATGCTGCCAGCTGGGGCTCCCTTCACCTATCTGTAGCACCTGTGAGAAAAGCTGACCACCAGTTTTCCACTGGAGGTACGTTGCCATTGCAGGCTGGCTCTGTCCCACGTTGGGCCACTCTTCTTGATCCGTTTCCATGTACTGACTTGGCTCTGGGTGAGCCATGCAGGTTCTTACAATGGAAAACAGACCCGAGGACACTGGGTATTACTTCTGTCTTTTCAGCCTCAAGGACACAGGGAGCTGAATCCTTCACAGCACAAAGAAGAGGAAGAGAGCCTTTAGCTGAGGAAGGGCCGTGGAGGAAGAGGAGGTATGGTTTGCACATCAAGGCAAGCTGGAAGCATCCTTGGAAGCCCCTATAAGCAACACACAGTTTGCAGCCATCCCATACAAGCCTGGGGGAGCAGGGAGCCTCCATGAGCTTCCAGCTGGATCTCCAAGCAGTCATGCTGTGCTCCTCCTGCCCAGGCTGGCCACCCCATCCAAGCCAGCACCCACTCTTCACCCTTTCCCTTCTGCAATCAGCTCCCCCAAGCTCTGTATGGGAGTTTAACAAGGGCCTGGCATGGGCACGCTGGGGGTCTGGTCACTGTGTGAAGTCAGCAGGACTATGGGAGAGGAAGCATCTCTGAAATGATGCAGCTTATTTTGGGATAACTGTGGACAATGGTCTTACTGATCTGGCTGTTGAAGTGCCTGATTCTTCTAGTTTATTTTCCCTTTGTGCTTGCTTTCCTATAGACTTGTGAGAGGACTCCTTGTGCAGCTGTGGATGTACTCTGGCAAACCTGCTCCAGGATAAAAAGTTACTTCAACCACCAGCCCCTTTTCTTGTCTTTCTTCCCCACATTTGCCTGTGTCTCACATTCACATGGTCAAGTGCCTCTGGTCTGACATTTTTCTGAGGTGGGGCTGCTGTAAGGCAGGGCTGGAAACTCCTCTACTTCAGCCCTCACAAAACTTGTTGGGGGACAGAGGCTGACCCCCATGGATAGCATTCAGCCACTCAGTCAGGACCCTGTAAGGCAGCTGCCATCTCCCTCCTGCCCCTGCTGTGCTCCCAAGGCCCTGAGTCACCCATTTCCTCTTCCACTGGTGGGGCAGGTGACACACAGGACTGGCGCAGTTCTCCCAGCACGTTCTCAGTCATATTTTCCCTCTTATCTTATGACTACCATTTAGGAGATAATCATCGGCAGACCAAGTGGGCAAGGGCGCAAGTGAAGGGTGTTCCCCTTTCACATTGTAACCCTCCAGGACTGGCACTACAGCTATGCTAAACAAAACCAAGGCTTCAAGTTTGCAAAGAAGAAAAAATGCTGCCATCTTGCTCCAGGGTTACCAAAGCAAATCAAGGACTCATCATTCGCCAAAACCAAAAGCCTCAAAACACTAAAGAGCCCTGGCCTTAACCCTGTCTTTTTGAGTGGTGTATAAATAGGAGATTGTAACTAGTCTCTTTCCAAGATACTAGCTGCAGAGGAGTCCGGGGGCTTGGTCCTGTAATTTGGGTGTCTGGGGCTCACTGGGCCCATAGACCCAGTTGCTCACCTACAGCTCTGTCTGCTCTGTAGGCAGGGCTCCCTTTGGCCAGGGTATCTAGGGTCTTGGCCACATCTCAGAGGAGATGCTTCTCACGTACTCCTGGATGTGATTGTCTGTTTAAGACCCCACTCCAGCCCTGGGCTCATATCACAGAACAGCCCCCAGCCAAAATATACATTTGTCTTTCTGCATTCTTTGCTGGGAGATCCTTCCACTCCAAACAGCATGGGAGTGAAATAAAGCTGGGGGGGGGCAGTCCTCTGGGATCCCACTGCCAGCAAATAAAGCACAAACTGATCATTGCTGTACCAGACTCCTTCTCCTTCAAATGAAAAAGCTTAGAGAAGGGGCCCAGGAATTGAACTTACCTCTGCTCTGAAGTATTGAGCAAACAAAAGCCTAAATACAGGCTTTATGGCTCAAGGAAGTCAGCAGAACTCCCAGGCATGCCCTGCCAGCATCAGAAACCCCCCAAGTCCCACCCTGCTCATCCCCTGCCTTGTGCATTTGGTTGTTATCAGAGAACTCTAGCTCTTTATCAAGACTCATTTTACATTATTTGTTATCATTACATGGCAAGTAACCAGACTTGTTATTACTTATTGTTGTTCCCATCTTGCCAGATATGGGACTCCCACCCGCTCCCTGCGGACACAGTTCACTTCTAGGAAGTACTTTCCTGATGCTCAGTCTAAATTTTCTCCTTTGTTAACATAATCCCCATCTCTTCACAGATGTTTGGAGACAACAATGCTTCCCCCACTTTAGTCATCTTTTGGCTAAACTGGTTAGCACTATGCTCAATCTATCTCCCCAGTCTGTCACCAGTTCCAATATCCCCAATTCAGATCACATTATTTGGTGAACTGTTCAGAGAAAGACTCTCACTCACCTCCTCGGAAAGGAAAATCACACTGACCTTTCCTGCAGCCATAACACAACACAGACCCCCTGCCTGACTTGCTCCCCACTGCTGTCCTTTGGGCTGCACTCCAAAAATCAGTGAAAGTTACTGGAAAGTCAATTCCATCTCTTATCTTTCTGTTTCCATAAGGGTAGGATCATGCTTGCTACCAAGCTGATGCTCACAAGCATAAACAAATTAGCACAGTCCTTTTTCAGCCAATCTGCAGACAAGTGTCCATGCTGGAATAGGTGACTCCAGGACATGAGGTTTTATGAAAGCCATAGGGAAGGGTTGTTATCTGCCTTGCCCCTTCCTCAAATTGCCCATGATGTTGGCTCTTTGCGAGCAGGAGGGCGGGAGCTCCATGCTGATCTCATCCATCACAGATGGCGGAAGGAAGACCAGCCCATGCTCCTGAGCACTGGGGAAGGAGGAAAGCAAGACTCTGGGCATTGGCAATGAGCAACTGGCTAAAAGAGAAAGCTCCCCCTTTCAGAGCAGCTTAACAGGCCATGCTTTCATTTGTTCTCAGTACAACACACCAGCCCTGTCAGTCTACAAGGCTTGCCGCATGAAGCTCTAGTGGGAAATATTTCACACACATTCTCCACATTTTGGGTTGAGAAAAATCACAAAGATAATTGCCTAGTTCAAGCAGTCACTGGTTGACATCATTCTTCACACTCCTTGTGCCGTGTGGGGTATTGCTCACTTAATTCACATTAACTGGCTCCAGCTTCGGGCTTCTCCTTCCCACCCTCCCAAGGATCCTGTGACAGTGGGTGGATCACATAAAAAAGCAGAGCTGGGAGCAACTAAGCAATCTCTGCATGGTCTTGCTCCCCACCTCCAGAAAAGAGATGCTTTCTTAAGCAGAGTGGCTGTGCTGTGCTGGCCACAGCCACAATGAACAGGGAAGGTCTTGCAGTCAAGCCGGCCTCCAGCGCAGGACTTGGAAGGGGCTCAGATAGGGGCTGGCAGTCATGCAGGGCAGCCTGGGAGTACGGAGAGCTGCAGAGAGCAAGCAGCCACAAAGGAGAAGAGCATGGGAGAGCTCCTGCAGAACTTAATCTCCTTTTTGCATGCTCTGTGGCAGCACTGAAAGCACCATTGCTTGTTTATCTCTTCTGGAAATGGATTAAACAAAACTGCAGGATGGTATGCAGAGTTCAGTGTCCTCGCAGGGAGCTCAGGCAGAAGAGCCACTGCTCTCGCACTCTCTGCCCCCAGTGCTCTCCACTACATGTGGTAGAGAGATGGCAGCAGCAAGGAGAAGAAAAAAGAGAAAGAACCGTCCGTTTTGTTGCCTGGTGGTGAATGAAGGCCATTTCCAAGCAGAGTGGTGGGGATGGGAAGAGGGAGCATTAATTCCTCTCCTTTACAGATTTGGAAAGGACTTGTGAACATTTCCTTTCCTGCACTCTGCTGTTAACTGTTCTGCAGGGTGATATCATCGGGGCCTTTTCCAAACTCAGACCGTCTCAGACATTACAACACCAGGTTTTGGCTGCCTATACATATCACCAGCTACACCCACTCCAGCCCCCTCCCTGCAACACCCCCAGAGGGATCAGTGAACCTCCTACTGCCGGACTCACCAGAGCTCTGCTCAGCATCTCAGCAGTCACAAGCCCCCAAGAACTCATCCCCAGACACTGGACCTACACCTACTGAACTGCTCTTGAAAGGAGCTCAGCTAAAAATAGACCCTAATTGTTGCAAAGAATCTAACACTCTGAGCCCCATTGTCATGAGAGCAAGCAGCTCATGATACCAGGCACCAAGATGCTGATGGGTGGCTTTGGAAGTGGAGAGAAAAAGAAGGAGACCGAGTGCCTCTGAAGAACATCTCCAAACAGGCCATGGTCAATGCAAAGGACTGTTTCCCTTGTGCTGTAGAGTACATACTGGGGAAATCAACAGCCCCCCGTTGAAAACCTGGTCTTGGCAAAGCCACTTGCAAGCCAGAGGAAGGAGAGCTGCTCTCTAGTCCCCAGCAGTTACGGGTTCACGTTCTGCATTCCAGCAAGTTCACCTCTGCTGCACAGATCTTGCTAGCTGCAGCAGGGGAGAGTTGCAGCTCTCCTTTATGTATGGTGGGGGCTCACATCCAAACTAGCTCTGCGCCAGTGTAAAGAGGAAATGTCTCCACTGACATTAATGAAATTACTTCAGAGTGTCAAGTTAGGCCAAGAGAGAGCAAAATCAGGGTACGTCGATATGTTGGAGATTTGCAACCATAGAGCAGCCTACCAGCACAACAGACAAAAACAGTGTGTCAGGGAAGAGGTTTTAGTTTCAATTTGTCCAAGAATCACAAAAAAGCAGCAGTTATTTAAAAAATGCCTGAGCTGGGTTCCTCAAAATAGTGGGAGTTTCATTTAGTGCTTACCCCGAGCGATGTGTTAGCAACGCACTCAGGCCTTCTTCCGTAAAGAGCAAAAGCGCCAAAGGCAGAAGAAAAATAAACAAAGCAAATGCCTGGACTGTTCCACTGGCCAGCCCAGATGTCAGATTTGCTGTTCATAATGCCGATGATTTGACCTGCTTCCCTGCCTGCAGTCATGTCCAGGAAGGTGTGAGGAGCCCCTGGAGATGCAGACAGCATGTGCTCGAAGTGTGAGATGGTCCCCCAGTGGGTTTGTATGACAGCCTGGCAGCTCTCCTCTACAGATGTGCTCTGTCAGTATAAAACCTCCCAGGGCTGTCAGCCTGCTCCCAGCAGCCTCATCCACTCCCCCTTATGCTTAAGGATCACAGAACTGCAAGGCTTTCTTCTGTTTACTGTAAGGAGATGTTGCCTGGATCCTTTTTGGATGGAAACTCTCTGCTACTTTGCTCTCTAGCAACCTTGGTCAAGGTTCCCCAGAGTTTTTTCCAGCCCACCAGACAGTTTAGTTGCTCAAAAACAGGACTGGTTTGGTTCAAATCCAGTATTTGATCCAATGGCTCA
>NW_008824356.1:5403549-5404849 GCF_000699105.1 Pygoscelis adeliae | reverse complement strand
TCCTGCTAGGATATTGCCCTGAGTATCACCACTCGGCCTGTTTAGCAAGCAGTCCACGGATGAGAAAGACAAGTACATGCCAGCGGTTACTGGGTTCACCAAAGCAAACTAATCACAAAGGTCCAGAGCTGGCAGCCTTTAGTCAGGAAGAGATCTGCTCCTAAGGCTCTGCTCTGCCATCGCTCTAGCAGCTTTCTGCTGCTATTGTTTCCCTTCTCTCTCTTCAGAGATTTATTTTGGTACTGACAGGGGCACTGCAAGGACCTTTCTTTCCTTTCTCCCTTCTAAAGCACTTTCTTTTCTCTCTCTCCCACCCTCTGTGTAGACGAGAGAGCCGATTTCCCTGAAGTGCTTAATTATTTTTGGCCCTTTAAAGCACTTACAACTCAGAAAAGATTTTCTGTTACTGCTGATTTTGTCCTTCTCTGATTCAACATGCACCTTGCATCATATAAAGTGCCTCCAAGCACTTCCCTTTGGGAACAGGGGTTAAAATCCAGCCTGAGGCCTTACAGTAGACACTCAGAGAAGGACATGGTGGGTAAGGGTAAAGGAAGATACTTGACGCCAGTGTACAGCACTGGCAAAAGCATTACTTCCCTGCTTTAAAAGGGATGTTGACCACTGGCGGATGGAAGGGGAAGAGAGACTCCAACAGCTGAGAGCTGCACTATTTGCCCCATAGTAAGCTCAGCCTGTTTAGCCTCTCAAACAGAAGAAAGTGCCTTTATCCCACTGTAATCCCAGGAAGTAAATATGGGGCGCTCAAAAAGTCTTTAATCTCCTGAAGAAAGGAAGAATGGGAGCCACAGCCGGATGCCATAACCAGGCAATTTCTGGTCAGAAATAAAACACTGTTTTGTAGATTGTGGCTGATCAACCCATGGGCATGGTAGATTCCCTGTCTCCATTCGATTCTGCACTGAGGCTGGTTAACTTCCCAAAAGCACTGCTGGCAAGCACATATTATTGGGTGTGGGACAGGGGTAACTACATGAAATGAAGGGGCCAGTCTTATACAAGAGGTGAGGCTGGATGATTGCCTGTCAAACCTGGGGAGCCTGTGAATTACCAGAGCTCTCGTTTTGCCTGTGGCATTTCTGTAAACTGCCGCAGCTTCTTGGTGCTGGTTCAGTGCTGGCACGTGTCCTGGAAGCACACCTTCTCCGAGCTGTTCGTTGTTCCAGGTCTGCTGGAGACTGAATTTGCTCCCCCGCCTCTGGCAAGAAAGTTTCAGCTTTCCTTGTATAACCTTGCAGAAGCAGGGGGCACGGCGACCAGAGGGGGCTGGCTGCCCCCT
>NW_008824356.1:5396296-5402778 GCF_000699105.1 Pygoscelis adeliae | reverse complement strand
CTAGGATATTGCCCTGAGTATCACCACTCGGCCTGTTTAGCAAGCAGTCCACGGATGAGAAAGACAAGTACATGCCAGCGGTTACTGGGTTCACCAAAGCAAACTAATCACAAAGGTCCAGAGCTGGCAGCCTTTAGTCAGGAAGAGATCTGCTCCTAAGGCTCTGCTCTGCCATCGCTCTAGCAGCTTTCTGCTGCTATTGTTTCCCTTCTCTCTCTTCAGAGATTTATTTTGGTACTGACAGGGGCACTGCAAGGACCTTTCTTTCCTTTCTCCCTTCTAAAGCACTTTCTTTTCTCTCTCTCCCACCCTCTGTGTAGACGAGAGAGCCGATTTCCCTGAAGTGCTTAATTATTTTTGGCCCTTTAAAGCACTTACAACTCAGAAAAGATTTTCTGTTACTGCTGATTTTGTCCTTCTCTGATTCAACATGCACCTTGCATCATATAAAGTGCCTCCAAGCACTTCCCTTTGGGAACAGGGGTTAAAATCCAGCCTGAGGCCTTACAGTAGACACTCAGAGAAGGACATGGTGGGTAAGGGTAAAGGAAGATACTTGACGCCAGTGTACAGCACTGGCAAAAGCATTACTTCCCTGCTTTAAAAGGGATGTTGACCACTGGCGGATGGAAGGGGAAGAGAGACTCCAACAGCTGAGAGCTGCACTATTTGCCCCATAGTAAGCTCAGCCTGTTTAGCCTCTCAAACAGAAGAAAGTGCCTTTATCCCACTGTAATCCCAGGAAGTAAATATGGGGCGCTCAAAAAGTCTTTAATCTCCTGAAGAAAGGAAGAATGGGAGCCACAGCCGGATGCCATAACCAGGCAATTTCTGGTCAGAAATAAAACACTGTTTTGTAGATTGTGGCTGATCAACCCATGGGCATGGTAGATTCCCTGTCTCCATTCGATTCTGCACTGAGGCTGGTTAACTTCCCAAAAGCACTGCTGGCAAGCACATATTATTGGGTGTGGGACAGGGGTAACTACATGAAATGAAGGGGCCAGTCTTATACAAGAGGTGAGGCTGGATGATTGCCTGTCAAACCTGGGGAGCCTGTGAATTACCAGAGCTCTCGTTTTGCCTGTGGCATTTCTGTAAACCTGCCGCAGCTTCTTGGTGCTGGTTCAGTGCTGGCACGTGTCCTGGAAGCACACCTTCTCCGAGCTGTTCGTTGTTCCAGGTCTGCTGGAGACTGAATTTGCCCCCCCGCCTCTGGCAAGAAAGTTTCAGCTTTCCTTGTATAACCTTGCAGAAGCAGGGGGCACGGCGACCAGAGGGGGCTGGCTGCACCCTCAAGCCACAGACAAGAGGCCATGTGCTCCCGATTCAAATGGAGAGGAGGGTGGTGGTCAAGGTGACCCCAGAGTCACAAAGCACACGGACGACCCAGCAAATCAGCCCAGATGAGAAGTGCTGCAGTGCGGCACAGATGAAGGAGGAACCCCGAGGGTGTGCAGTTAATCGCGAGGATCCACTGGCATCAGTTGTACAGCAGGAGATCACCTTGCAAAACAGACCTACAGCCCTTCCAGAGTAATGTGGTAAGATACTCCATAAGGCAAAAACTATGGTTCCTGCTTGGGTAAGAGGTTGTTTATGCCAAAAAAAACCTCGTAAGGCTGTGGGCCCATGAGCTTTCTGCATAGGCAGTACCGAAGGAAAACTTCACCTGCCATGTAGCACCCCCCTAGTCTTTGTTGTCCCATACACCTGAGGCAAGGGGACAGCATATATAGACCAGGTGAAGACTTCCCAGGAAAAGAAGCCATGCCACCTTGGAAACTTGCCAAGAGCTGGTGGGCTGCACCTAAATCCCCCCAAAGTCCCTCAGGATGGAGGTACCGTTTTCAAGCTTCAAACGTGGTTAAAGAGGAGCTTAGGATGCAGCCAACCAAGTGAGTCTCATGCTCAGTGCGTGAAGCTACAGAAGTGCATCTAAATCTTCACTCGTGAGCACAGACTGTCTAGATTTCTTTCCAGAATTAAGAGGTACAAACCAGTCTGGATAAGGATCTTGGAACGTAAGAAAACAGCTGGTGAGCCAATTTCCACATTGGTGTCCTTTGCCTTCATACGCCTCTCCCGCACTGCATTAATCCTGGCTTTCCCTTCACACCTCTTCCCATCCCCTGCTCTGGCTAGTCCTGATGTATGTGTGTGCTGGCTGTCATACCAACGTGCACGCCCTGCATATACAGGTCACAGCTGCCAGACCAGGGTCCATACCAGCTGCACTCTCCATGTCTCTCCCGTGGCAAGGTGCTGAATTGGGCCTGATTCTTCTGTCCACCTATAGAGCATCCAAAACCTGTAGAAATGTAAGAATCTTGGAAATTTCTGCTCTTCCCTCAAATTTGGTTGATACTGCCCAGCACGTTCAAAAGTTGCCAGAAGGGCCCCATGGTAAACAGCATGATTACATAGGCTTTGTCACCTTAGGAAACCGGCCAGAAACATCTGAGAGGCCCATACACTACATCCACAGCCCTACAGGTATCTTGCTGCAACAGGACATGGCGAGGAGGTGCCCTATGTGCACAGAGCACAGGCAGCTGCTTGCCAGCGGTGCTTTGCTGCCTTTCCAGCTCGCCTGCACATTGTAACTTCAATGAGAAATAAACTGCTTATTAAGCAGCAACCCCAGGTTTGTCTGGTTTTGTTGATGGTGGCTGTCAATCCTGACTGAGATGATTCATGACTTGACACTATTTTCTGTGCTCCCCTTCTGTCTCCAGCCAGAGCACCCGATATCCTTGGCTCCCAGCCAGTGTGCAGGGTGAATGTCTCTCACTTGTTTATAGCAGGGCTGGGGGATGTTTAAACGAGGGTGGTGATGGGAATCTTGGGAATTTCACAGCAGATATAACTGCAGCTACAATCCTCCCTGCAGCCGACAAGCTCCACTCAAGGCAGAGTATAGAAAATTCTTTATCTAAAGACAAATCCATTGACCAGCTCCTTCTGGAAATGAAGGCACTCTCAGGGATCATATAGTTGCAAAGCAAATTTAAAAACCATAACCACTCACAGCCTGATCTCTAAAAGGCAGGAGTCCAAAGCAACAGGAAAAACTCTGCGTGCAGCTGCATGCCTAGTTGACACATGCAGCTACCATGATTGCCTGCACAAAGAAACACTTTGATAGGAGAGAGAGAGAGAGTCTGGCCCAGCCTCTGTGTCAAAAGTCCTTTGGAAAAGCAGGTCCATGCCGAACCGTGCAGACTTGACGGTGATGGTGTCAGAGTACAACCCCAGCTTTAAAATAAAAAATTCTCCAGTCATTTAGTAAGGAAGCACTACAGATTATTACTGAAAAAATTTGTTTAGATCCATGCTGTGTTTCACTGCCAATGTTTATTTTCTTTCAGCACTTCATTCAGCTTGGACAATGACACCAAGCTAATTAGTTTCACATTTGTCCATACTTTTAAGCCCTTCTCCTTTGTGGGATTTCACAGCTGCAATACCAAGGTCGTAAGCATGATAAGCAAAGGCACATTTGGTTTTTTTGAGAAAGTCTTGATCTTTATTTTTGATCATCAAGTGATTCCAATAAGTTTGCTACTAGCTAAAACCTACATTGGAGCACCAAAGCTGACCTGATCATGTTTCCTTCCAAAAAAAAATTACAACTGATGCCTAGCTTAGGAGACTGAAAAGCTTACAAGCAGAAAAACTTTTGCAATCGGAGGAAGAGGAATTAACTCTGACATGTTACAAGTTTTTTTTTTAATGCCTTACTACTCAAAGGCCAGTGGTATACTTGATGCTTAGAAGGGTGCCAAATGCCAAGACCCAGCAACACCACTGCTGTCTACATTTCCAGTTCAAGATAGCAGACACATTCAGGGCCTCTGAAGGACTCTGTCAACGATCCTTTTCAAAAAAGCATTTGGACTCCTTACAGGGCACTCTCAAACACAGGAGTTTGGGGAAAACCTGGACAAACAATGCAATGGAGTGCCTGAAGCTCCTTTTTGCATGGGCAGTTCTGTCTGAAAGTGCAGCTAAGCACTGGTTCAGTGCTGGACTGCTTATTTTCCGAGGATGCAGCACCAAGCACAGGAGGCCCAGATCCATCACTGGCCACGAGTACCTCGCACAGTACCACTTAAGAAAAGGCAGAACATGAAAGGCAGAAGGAGCTGGGCAGCAGCACGCTTTAACTCTGCTGCATGTGTTCCCTGCACTGGCATCACCACCACCACTGACAGGAGCAGTGGCACAGCAGCCTGGGTGCTGAACCCTGGGTCACTTTCCAAGGTCTCGGGTTCACCTTGCCAGGGACCTATCATTGCTGGGGAACTCCTGGAGCAGAGCTGGGCTCCAGCTACCACATGGCACCCTCAAAGTGCCAACGTGGATCAGGCTTAGTCCAAATAATTCCACAGGACAATAATGTTCTCAGCTGCTTGCTCCTCCCTGGACCCACACCAAGGGGGTGTACTCCCCATAAAAGCCAATGTCACACCTCCCCTGCCCTCCTGCAATTACACTGTACCAATTTTATTCTCTCTTCTTTCTGCTTCCTTCCCACATTCTGCCTCAGCTTCCGTGTCTCGTCTTCCATAATTTCTACTGATGGACAGTCTTCTTACCCATCAACGCCAACCTTTTGAAGAGTAAAAGCCCCATACAGCTGTATCACAAACAACCAGAGATCCTAAATTGCATACATGCAAAATCTAGGGACCCAGCAATTGCTGCTCTCATTACACACATCACAAGAGCTGATCCATGCACTGGCAAGAGCCACCTGCCTGCATACCAGCATGCTGGGGGCTACCACTGCTATTGCTTCACCGCACTGGCCAAATCAGTCAGCTCAACAGATTACTCACAACAGCAGTAGGGTTGGCAGGTCTTACCAACTGATGGTGCAGCATCAGGGTGATGGGCTGCATGGGGACACGAGTCCGAGTAAATTTGTAACAGCTGAGACTGGGGATAAGTTGGAAACAAAGTCTAACCTGAATGTCACAGCAGTGACATTCACAGCGCTGAAGCTCTAGAAAAAAGGGTCCTGCTGACTTGCCTGAAACCCCTAAATCTTCCTCCTCTACTGAAGGCAAAAATAAAGAACAACAAGAAAGTGGGTTTCCTATAGCAGAGAGCAAGAGACAAAATTCCCCCCAGAAAAAGTGCAGTATTTTCCACACTGGTGGCTGTCTCATCATGGAAAGACATCTGAGACACTTCATTAGTCACTGCCTGCAGCTTGCCTCCTCAAATATGTCCCTAAAGCAGTAGATACCAAAAATACAATGAGAAAAGAGGAATCTCTGTATCTCCTTGAAAATGTGGAAATAACTGCAAAAAATTTTCTTTGTGTATTTTACGGGCCAAACTCTGACCTCTTCTCCAGTGCTATTTTCATCTGTAAATAACTCCTCCAAAACGGGCCAGGTCCAGAACTGCACTACTAAAAAAGCCCACCATTTTTTCGAACAGGTGTCTTTACTAGTAAGTCCAAATCCTGCAAATAATTTAAACCTGCCAGTTCTCACTGGAGCTTCTCTCACAAGTTTGGAGATGCGCTGGTAAAGAAGCCCACATGCTGAAAGCTAGGTTGGATGTGAATACTCAAAGCCCTGCCAACAGTCCCCCTAAAGGGGGCTGCAAGTCTTCACTGGCAGGGTCAGCAGAGACCACTGGGAGGAGCCAGAAGAATGGAGAAAGCAGGAGTGATGGAAGAAGGTACTGCAGTGCCTAAAATATTTATTTGCAACTCTGACTTGTATTTTATTAAAATGTTAAGAACTAGTAAGGTACAGGACAGATACGCCCTTTCAAATCTGCCCTAGACCCTAGTCTGCACATACAGCATCAATCCATATATGAGATAAACAAAAATGCCAAGTGAAGCATGGAAAATGGCTCAGTATCTTTTCTGAACTCCAACAAAGGGCAAAATCATTATGCCAGTCTCCCAAGCTCCCTAGAATTCTGTGGTTCTTATCTGTCATGCACTCATCACTTCAAAATCAAGCAATAAAATTGGACTTGTCCTTCCAGCTCTGGCAAAGACTGCACGTGAGAGTGCTGCCCTGGGAATCATAGAATTCTGTGATAGAATAGAATCGGTTAGATTGGAAAAGACCTTTAAGATCATCGAGTCCAACCGTCAACGTAGCACTGCCAAGACCACCACTAAACCATGTCCCTAAGCACCTCATCTACACGTCTTTTAAATACCTCCAGGGATGGTGACTCAATCACTTCCCTGGGCAGCCTGTTCCAATGCTCAACAACCCTTTCGGTGAAGAAATTTTTCCTCATGTCCAATCTAAACCTCCCCTGGCACAACTTGAGGCCGTTTCCTCTCGTCCTATCGCTTGTT
Organism: Pygoscelis adeliae; assembly: GCF_000699105.1. Lineage (NCBI taxonomy): Eukaryota > Metazoa > Chordata > Aves > Sphenisciformes > Spheniscidae > Pygoscelis > Pygoscelis adeliae. The sequence continues at coordinate 5,396,435 of NW_008824356.1, read as the reverse complement.
ACTGGGGAGAAGAGACTGACACCCACCTTGCTACAGCCTCCCTTCAGGTGGTTGTAGAGAGCGATGAGGTCTCCCCTCAGCCTCCTTTTCTCCAGGCTAAACATCCCCAGTTCCCTCAGCCGCTCCTCATAAGACTTGT
>NW_008824356.1:5395348-5396025 GCF_000699105.1 Pygoscelis adeliae | reverse complement strand
GGCAGCTTTCCAGCCACTCTTCCCCAAGCCTGTAGCGCTGCATGGGGTTGTTGTGACCCAAGTGCAGGACCCGGCACTTGGCCTTGTTGAACCTCATACAATTGGCCTTGTCCCACCAGCCTGCCCAGATCCCTCTGCAAAGCCTTTCTACCCTCAAGCAGATCAACACTCCCGCCCAACTTGGTGTCGTCTGCAAACTTACTGAGGGAAGGGGTCTCCAGAGCCAGCCAGGCCTATCAGAGCAGCCAGATGACTTGGCAAGGCAGAAGCAAGACCCTGGTTTCTACAGCAGGTTAATTCATCTATCCTGGCAGTCAACCTGTGCTCAGCTCTTGCTTGGACGTCCCTCCCTGTGACTGATATAAGGAGAATTTCTGTAGAGCCAAGCCAGGCTGCAGAGCAGACTGACAGAGCTGACAGGAGGCAGCTGCCAGCCCCTGCCTTTTTCCCCAGGTAAGGTGAGTGCAGTGGACGGGGGGCGCCTGGCTTTGTCCATCCCGGGAGCCGCAGGCCCGTGCCCTGGTAACACAGAGGCGCTCTAGCTCCAGGAGCGCTAAGACAAGCCCAGGCCACGCCGTCACCGCGAGTTGTCCCTGAGCTGTTCGCCAAGGGCGAGTTAGACTAGATCTGCGCCAGAAGCAAGCTGCGGCGGGGGAGCCCGGCTGGGAGAGGGGCCG
>NW_008824356.1:5390305-5395266 GCF_000699105.1 Pygoscelis adeliae | reverse complement strand
CAGCAGCTCCCGCCTCCCCCAGCACCGCGTCCCGGGGCTCTGGGACGCCACTTCTAACACTAAAATGGGCTAAACCAGGAGGGGGGGGTGGTGGTGGTGTCTGTTTTCAGACACCGCGAGTGTAACCACGTCCTGGACACGGCACACTAGAGAGCTGCTAACACTACCACCTCCAGTCAAGCCTCTCCACCTTATCTCGCTTCCCACCTGAGCCGGGAGCGCTCCTGCAGGCAGGCAATTTTCCTTCTGCCTGGTTTCCCCTTCTAGAAGAGCAACTCTCCGCAGCCCCAGCTGTATCAGACCAAAGGCACTGCTTTTGTTCTCACAACCGCTGCAAGCTCTTCGCTTTTGTCACCAAATCTTCATTGCAGGGTACTCATCAAGCACAAAACCAGTGTGACTTGCTAAACCACAAGGCCCGGAGCTCACTTGAAGAGCAAACATCCTGCCATCGGACCAAGCGTGTTCATTTTGGTACGACAGCCTCCACCAGCACAAAGTCTAAACCTCCCTTTAGGTACCTATGATGCCCTCAGTGCTCTGCAGCATCAAAACAGGATCCAAGGAGCTTCCAGAAAGGAAACAGGGCAACAAATATTTTCAGAGAAGGCAAGGGAAATGGTGATGAATCTTTCTCCTGTGAGCTAACACCCATTACTTGATCAGCTTCAACTTTCTGGTGTGGTGGGGCCCCATACAGGTGCACAGCACTCCCTGCAGCTGGCAAGCCACGGTCACTGTGGGACAACATGCTGTGATACACGTTATCAGCCTCCACACAAAAAGATTTGCCTTTTTCCTCACTCCCCTTCTCCCACAAGGCAGCTTGTAATTCTCAGATGCAGCTAACAGCAGGGAGTCAGTTATCTGGAAATGACTGGTTGCGGTTTCAGGCTATGATAGATGGCACTCACTGGTAATCCTTCCCTCCCTCTCTCCATTAATACTTCTCCTCCCTCCAGTTACCAGAAAATGCAGCAGTGCTCCCTTCTGCCCGCCCCTCTCTCCTCCCTCCAGGCTACTCCTTTGGAGAATTGGCTCCACAGCTGGATTGTAAAATAATCCAGCTGTTCCTATGACAACGTGCTGGCAGTGGGCAGAGATGACGCCAGCACACAGTGTTGGCCCATTCACTACCAACACCCAACTCTGTTTGTTTTGGTTTGGGATGCATTTGTTTTTCTATGCGGGCAGCTCTGCCGAGTACATTTCTGAAGGCCGGAGGGGCAGGAGGAGCCACAATCCCAGAGACGCCAAGAAAGTCCTGGCTCTGTGATTTACCCTTTTTTTTTTTTTGCCCCGGCTCCATCTGATGTGAGGATAAAAACCCCTCCAGCAGTCTTGCAGCTGCACCCAATCTTTGCAAGACTTGATCCAGAGCCTGAGTTGAAAGGCACAGTGCAAGACTTTGCGTGTAAGGCTTCCACAGGGAAAAAAAAAAAAAGCGCCTTGGGTAGAATCAATAGGGGCCATGCAGCCTTTATTTTAACATCTTGCCTGTCAGCAGAAGGATTGCAGTGTAGAGGGAAGCAAAGGAAAAACCTGCTCCTTGTGAAGCATTAGCCAAACACCTCGCTGGACTCATCCAGCCTCTCAAGCTTTGATAGGAGCTAGCTCATGTACCAAGGGATTTGGGCAGAGGTCATAAGCAGGAGCAGAAGGACCTTACAGCAAGGCTCAGCAAAAGGAGGAGGCTCCTCAGGCACTGCAGCTATTAGACCTCCTCAGCAAAGCCTGCTCCTTCTGTGTCGTTGAGATCATTCTGCAGACCCCACCTACAACTCTGCAACTCCAATGACAGGGCTCCCAAAGGGAAGGGCAGGAACGTGCTTGACAGTCCTCAGGAGAGGAAAACAATTTCCCTGGGACTAACACCCTTCACTCACAAGGAAACTCAGCACAGCAAAATGCCCCTGCTCCCAGCATCAACAAATGAGAAACAGCGTTTGTTACTGCCTGTACATTTCACTATGTCTCCATTTTTATTCTGAAGGTCTTGAGAACAGACCACAGCATGTAAGACAGGCAGGACTCTGTAGCTACATAACTGCTAATGAACTGTTTCCTTTCAAACCCAGGTAATTAACCATCATTATGAGCACAACTGTGGCCATTTCTATTGCACGGCTGGCTGCAATGACCAGGGCTCCCATTGCTCTGCTTTCAACATGCTGAATGTCAGCAGATAGGGGTGAAGAAAGATGGTCCTCAGCAAGAAAAGAAAATCATGAAATTAGTTATGTTGTTTTTGAAGAGAGACCTCCATGGGCCACTCTGGAGACAGGACACTAATGGCCAATTAACCCCAGCAAGTGCAACGAAGGGAATGTATCTCAAACTACACAGGGTTGGCTCTCTGACCTGGCATGGTGAGCAGCTGGACGTAGCAGACTGTCAGGTACAAGGGAAGTCAAGAGATCAGATTAGCTTAAACCTATAGATGCTTCTTTGATGAGAGCAAGGAAAGAAAAACAACTAGAAGCATGACTGTTTCTGGAGATGCCTTAGAAATCGCAGACCCAACAAAGCACTGTAGCACCTATCACACAGTGGTCAGTTGGGTTTGGACAGACCTTTACAGGCTCAGGAAGCTACCCTTCTAAAGCTGCACCTGGCATGTCCATAACACTGCTGCTTTGGGGTGCCTCACCTCCTCAGCTCTCCTCAGCCATTTCCAAGTTGCCCTCAGCATCTGTCCCCTGTCCACTCTTCAACCATGTAAAAGTCCCGGACATCAGAGATAGCAGCAACAGGTCAGTGCTGAGTTCAGAAGTCTTCTAACTTGCCTTCCTTCCTCCGCTGTGCAAGGAGTGAAGACAAGCTAACTTTTGAGAACCGGCTGCAGTGCTGCTGCTCACAGAGCAGGAAGCTTTACTGTACATTTTACGCAAACTCTTATCCAAGTCTTACTCCTAACTTCTCTTCTGGCTACGCAGGGATTTCTGTTCTGGGTTCAAAAGATGAGAAATAAATGTCATGAGCCATACATGGACAGGGCTTTTTTCTTGCTATCCATCTTGCAGCAAGGACATAAGTAATTTAATAGCAGTGCAGAAAGTTTTGAGGTACCTTCCATCAGGGCTGTATTTTCCTACCTTTTTACTTCCTTTAGAAATCACCCCTAACTTATACACACAGTGCAACGTTTGAATCCAACAAGCTCTACAGCATCCCCTATATCCAAAGAGCCCTTCAGCCTCCGTGCCACCTGAACATCCTCTGCCAGCACAGTAATTACAGCAAGACACTCCTTCAAGGATCCGGCCTCTGGCAACCGTTCAGTATTGGGCTCTCTCACTGGCCCAAGAAAGGCTCAGCCCAAGATCTGCCTAAGTCCTTCCTGCAGAACACAGTTCAAAGAGTCAAAAAACAGACTTTGCAAAATAAACAAAATCAAAGCTCTTCCCCTGACTAGCAGAGCTTGTGGGAGTCCAAGCTCCTTGTGTGCTGTGCTTTAGTCTTCAGCACTTTTCACAAGTGCCAGACCCCAGCCCCGCAGTCTCTGCCAGATCCCAAACCCACAATCTCTCTCAGACTTTTTACTATTTCCTAGGGCAAAATCTGATAAGAGGTTGCTGGGGGCCCTGGTCTGCATGGTGTTTACAGGAACAGACCACTCTATCCAAAGCTTCATTAAGTAAACTAGACTCAATATCAGCACATGTACATATTTGAGAGGATTAAGAACAAGATTTCATCAAAAGGTATTTCAATTATCAGACTGCACAGCAGATACACAGCAAGGCAAAGGACTCTGAGAGCAAGTCTGGCCATGTATCAACAACCTATCTGTTCCATGAAAAGTCTACCTGCCCACCTGGTCCCGCCCCAAGAAGCACCCTTGTGAGGCTTGGTAATTGTTGGAAAGCAGATGGGGGAAGAGCGAGGAGGGCAGCTTGAGAGCAGTGTCAGTGCAGATGGGAGGTGGGATCAGGTGAGTGACTGGGGTAGAGGTTTTGTGGAGAGGACTGGAGGGTCTGTCTGGGGCAGCTGGCAAAGCAGGCTGCTGCACTGGGAGCATCAGCCCTTTGGTTCTGATTGAGACAGCAATTTAGATTGACTTTAGTGAGGCTCTCAATGCCATTTCCCCTAGTATTCTTACAACCAAATTAGTGAGGTAGTCACTGGGTACATGAATAGTGAGGTTGTTTGAAAACTGGCTGGACCACCGAGCTCAAAGCTGATCAGCAGTTAAAAAGTCCAAGTGACAACCAGTGGAGTTGAGCAGCACCTCTCAGGGGTCAGTTCCGGGACCAATACTCTGTGATGCCTTTATTAACACCCTGAACAATGTGACAAAGCATATGGCCAGCAAATTTATGCACAGTACCAAATCAGGGGTAGTGGTTGACAGACTCGGAGAGTAGGGCTACTACTTAGAGGAGTCCCAATATGCTGGATAAATGGCTGGTAGGAACCTCATGAAGTTCAAAAAAAATCAAATGCAAAGTCCCTGCCTGGGAGGGAATAACTCCATGCTACAGTACAGGGTGCCGCCTGGCTGAGGAGCCACTTTTTTGAAAAAATGTTTGGCATTTATAAAAAGTTTGGGAACACAGTGGGGGAACTCTTCAAAGCATGTCCCCAAGATCCTGATTTTTTACTATGAGGGTGGTCAAACACTGGACCAAGTTGCCCAGAAAGGCTGTGGAACCTCCATTCCCAGCGACATTCAAAACCCAACTGGACAACGCGGTGAGCAACACACTCTTTTTCGACCTGCTTCGAGCCAGGGGCTGGAGTAATGACCTCCGGGGTCAGAGCATCCTGATTCAATACTCCTCAACTAGAAGTAGCCGCTTCTGCTTTTCTCCCCCAGTGCTCAGCGTCCTGGAGACCAGCAGGGAGCAGTGAAAGGCGAGGAATGAAAACTCACCCGCCAGACCAGCAGCCTTCCTGCAAGGCTGCAAAAACCTGCCGGGACTGCCCCGCGCTGCAGGTACCAGGGCCCAGCCCGGGCA
>NW_008824356.1:5382525-5390121 GCF_000699105.1 Pygoscelis adeliae | reverse complement strand
GGGCCGTTTTCTTCAGCCGGGGAGTCAGGTGGAGGGGGCTGCCCAGCCGGCTGCACCCACGGGGGCCAGCCCACGAGCCAGATGCCCAGTTAACTCCCGAGATTGGCTCGATATTGCTGCCGTAAGCTTACGTTGAACGTTGCTTGTTGCTTCAAGCGTCTGGGGCTACAGAGTTCATATTGCCCAACTCTCCTCCTTGATCTCGAGATCTAAACACATGCTTAACAAAACCCGAAATTTAAATTCTTACGTAACCACATGACTCCAGGCACTGGGATGATGAAATCCTAAGTAGCACCAAGACTCTTCCACTGACACAGGACCTGGAGGGGACTGCCAAAACCCAGGAGACACAGGCAGCCCTGTGCCATTTGCCTACAGCTCAGGATCGTGCTCACATCCATCATGAAACTGAACACCAAGGCCACAAAGACATTTGTACGCTTCTGTAAGTTCCAGTAAAAACTATAGCGTGTTGGTTTAAGCTATGGCACTTTATCCACAGATGACACGTATGGAAAATCAGACACGGGGGAGAGAAACCTCAGTGAATGGAAGTCTCAGGACCCTAAAGACCTGGGTTTAGAGGCGGCTGAGCCTAAAAGCGCTGCCTCAGGGGTCTGACTCGCGCATTGATGCAACAGCTGGGTGGTTTCAGGCATTCCCACGCCAGCCTCTCCACCCTGCTGTCCTGGCCTGGGTTAACACACCCCTTCCAGGGGAGGCAGAAAGGAATGGGAACTTCAGCTTTTGTCACTGGGCATTGGGGAGGTCTGCACAAGCCCCTTTCCTCAGTCACTTGGTTAGCTGATGGCACTGGGGACGGGGGAGGGTGCACACAGGCTCCTTTTTGTCATCTGGGAGAGCTAGCAACCCACCACAGACAGCAAAGATGGTATTTTAAACTGCTAGTTACATCTGTTGGAGCATGTCATCCACACCTTAGAGATGCTCATACATATACATAGAGATGTTTCATACATCTGGAGTAGTTCCTTGCCACAAAGCCTGTGGGTTACCGCTCAGCTGCTTTCACACACACCACCAGTGCATTACTCCCCTACTCTCCCTGACGCAACTGATCCCGCTGATCATAGACTCAATGCATCACGTAGGTTGGAAGGGGCCTCTGGAGGCCACCTAGCCCAACCCTGCTCAAAGCAGGGCCAGTTAGAGGAGGCTGCTCAGGGCCTCAGCCAGTCAAGTCCTGACGACCTCCAAGGCTGGAGGTTCCACAACCTCTCTGGGCCACCTGCTCCAGTGTTTGACCACCTTCATGGTAAAACATTAGGATTTTAGCACACACTCTGAAGAGTCAGCACTCTAAACTGAATCTAGACAAATCGCTTATGCCCTCAATATGCTGTTCCACAGGAGTTTATACAGCTCTGTCAGCTACAAGATCTGCCTCTTCCATTGCTCTGGTATTAGCATTTGAGTGATCCTGCAGTAACTTGGGTCAGGGACTCAGACCAGCTGGAACTCAACCCTCCCACATAACTATGTTTGTGGTGCCAGTGTAACTTCCTGAACCGTTTCACTGGGAGGTCAGACAAGTAACTGTGTAGAAGCCAGGAAGGAAACAGGATCACACGGATGGGAGCAGAGAAGATAGCAGGACCACACGTGTAGATTGATTTAAGCTATCCTGAAACTGTAGTTTCAGTGCCTCAATTTACCTGGTTATTAAGATAGGATCACGCTCTTCACCTGCTTCATATGGTTCTGGGGGACAGCTAATTGAGTCAGTGAAAAGCCGAGCTTGTCACCTTCAAGGCACTCAGTGGCCTTGCACCAGCACATCAAAAAAAAGGTCTCCTGAAACACCAAGATAGACCGTAGGCAACAACTCTGACCCTCTGGCACAAGAAGACTCTGCAATAACGTAATGCTTGCCTGTGCAAGAGACGCCATTTTCCAAGGACCTGTCCAAATTTAGAGAATGAGCTCCCTAGGGACTAAGGACTCAATACCTGCCCCTCCAGACTGCAGGCTATGCTGCTGTCACCCGTAATGCAAACACGCCGCAACACAGAATCCGCTGGGGAGAGGAGAGGGGAACAAACCACACATTTGCGTATTAGTCACATTTGAGGTTAATGGGAAAGTACTCAGATGCTGCTCTGAAGGGCTCATGGTAAGCTGCAGGATAGAACAGAACACTTCAATCATTAGTGTCCATAAGGAGCTCTGAGATCCTCAGGTGGAAATCATTATATAATAAATACTTTGTCTCCATAAACACATATGATTATTTCAGTGCATGATGTATCTTAAAAGGAAATACAAACCTTTCGTTAAGAGTCAGAGATGGTCTTTACCACATTCTGTGCCTGATCACCTGCAGGGCACAATCTGCCATGCAATATCCAGTAATTAAGCTATATTTAAGACAAGATTGGAGGCTGTGAGATCATTCCCTGCGCAACTACACGTGCCTGAAATTAGCTGTGATAATCATTCTCACATGCACGCAACAGTTCAGGCCTTCAGCAGCAGTCAACGTCTGATGTTACAATAGCAAGTGACAATGTGACATGGAGAGGAAAAATAATGCAGACTTTGGTCATAAAGTGGTTTGCAAAAAGGATATTTTGCTGGAGTTTGATTATTGATAATTGATTATACTCAGTTTCAGCAAATGGAATTGGTTGGCACTTTGATCACAAACACACAGATATCGCCGACTCCAGAACTGTCATCTTAATATCTGCTCTCTATAAAGAATCAGCAAAGAAGCTGCATTTATTTTTGGTGTGAAAATACTTGCACAGTAAAATGTTTTTCAAATTATAGGTACTAAAAATTATGAAAAAATTTGAAACATTTCAAATCTGGCATGCTGAAGCCCTCTTGGCAAAGATGACTTATGTTTACATTATATGACAGGTTTATCAAGAAGCCACGTTAATCCTGCTCTGGTGTAACGAGCGAGAGTCTTGCACTCCTGTAGTACTTTCCACAACAAGGACTAAAGCTACAACAAAAGGGGCAATTACAAGTTCAGGTCTTGACTAAATGTGGTGGGACTAAGAGCCAGAAGCCATACCCTAGGTCCCTAGGAACATAGAGGTATATAGAATATACATAAAACTTTTCCCAAATAAATGCTCCTAATTGGGAGCACCCCTTCTGGGCGAGGTAGCTTGTATGAGCATCATTCTGCAGTTCTAAAAGCTGTGGAAACCATCCCATCAGTTTGCCATGCCCCTCAGCTTGCAGACTGAAACAAAGATCCTGAAGATAAACAACCAGGTAGAGTAACATGTTTCCTTGTGTGTTATTCCACTGTATTTGTCTCCAATTACAGCTACGTATCTACCTTTCAGTGAAAAACATTAGTTCATGTTGCCCTTAAATCCCACCAATATTTAGGATGATTTGGGGGTAGCTTACCCAACACTGCAGTCATCAGGATTCCTTTTGGAGCACTAAACACCTTACAGAACCCTTACAGTGAGGTAAATCCCCTAAGCTGCCAGAGCTCGTTTATAGAGTGGTGACACAGGCAGCATCTACAATACCAAATGACGCAGGGCCAGGAACTGTTCTGTGGTGGAAGGGCCAGGCGGTGGTACACTCACCACATCCACACTACACAGCACTTCCCGCCGTCACCTCCGAACTACATGTGGTGTCCCTTCAGCCCTAAGGCATAAGTATTATTTGAGGGGTGTTATTCCAAATGCCCAGAATTGAAGAAACGAGGGCTGCGCTGTAGCCCAGAGGGGTGATCTACATCACGAAGCTAGAGGACTTGTCATAGGCCAAAGCACAGAGGTGTGTTCGATAGGATGAAACCTGCTAGGATATTGCTGGATGACCCCGCAGAGTGGAGGGAGCCCGGTTTCACACAGTCTTGCTCTCTGCTCATCAGACACATGCTACCCTCTGAACCATGCCCAAGCACCGCCTTAGAGATTGCTAGTTGACACAGGCCAAGACTGTTACAGAGACCAGAGTTACTCCTGTGTAATAGGGCAGGGTGGAAAATCAGCAGCCCAATGCCCAAGCTTGCTACCTACCCACTTTGATTTAGCAGCGCCATCCTTAGCAGCACAGCCAAGGAACCCAGGCTTGCGGCACCTGGAACTTGCTGGCAAACAGCAGGAAAAAAAGGGGGGAGGATGCGAGGATCTGAGACCCCCATGAATAGTTAAAGCTGTGAAGAGCGGAATTCTTTGAAAGTCTCAGAGTGAAATCCTTATCTGTGCTGAAACTCCATTCTTGGCTTTGCACTCAACTCTTATGTAATGACAGCAAATTACTTCGGTTTATCTTCCTTGGTGTCCTCGAGGTTAGTGACACATCATCATTAGGTTACGTTACTATTTTAATTCAATTGCCATACCACATGCTTAAATGCTGTAACAGAGCTTGTCCTTCTTTCTACCATGTGCTACCGGCAACTGTCATTTCTCCTACAATTAAAGTTCAAATGCTTCGTAGCAGCAATTGCATCATTCTGATGCTGAAGCACCCACTATACTTCAGAGCAGTGTCAAAATAACATTCTACTTAAAAAACCCAATAAGCTGGTAATATCTGAATCCTGTACATTTCAGATTATATGCGTTAGGACTGACACTGCTACTGTATTTTATGGCCTTTGCAATACTGTTACCTATTCAGAACAAATACTTAGTTTTGCAAACATAAACAGATAAATACTGTATTACGAGTTGGTTTTACTTCCCTTATTCCCTAGCATAAGAAGATTCAAGATGGGCTATTTAAAAGGAGCTAAATCTTTACCAAATGGAAGATGTGATGCAATCAGAATTAAAACGACTCCTTTAATGTTGCAGCTGGTTGTCTTTAGCCAACAGGATCAAGTTACAAAACATTTGTATAAAAACAAAGCTCAAATATAATCAGTGAAGAGGAGCTGAAAATCTGTTGTTCTGCAGACCGAAGATGCGGGGCGGGGGGGGACAGAACAAGAGCTCCATAATTGGAAATAATAAAGATACTTTGTCCGCATGCTTGTTACGACCTTCTTTTGTTTTCCCATGATATCCTGTTGATATAATATCCAGGTCTCTTGGGGACATCCGCTGTTTCCAAATGAGAAGAATGAGTGTTGTTAGTTTCACTTCAGCACCTCACCAGGTCACCAGCCTACCTCCTATGTCTGGAAAGCCTGCCGGAAGCAGCGTCAAAGAACAACCTTATCAGCAAAAGATCTGAACGGATGAGGAGCACAGGCATATGAGATCACATCTCGTGGTAATTTAAACAAATTTCAAATACCATTACAATAAGGAAGCATGGAATAAGAGCAAAAGTTCAGCTAAATACTTACAAACCCACATAGGAATAGTCATAGCTGATGAGAACAAGCACACCTTTTCGCCCCCCTCTGCTACCAGCGACAGTCTTCTGACAGTACCTGACAGCAACCACCTGAAGAAGGTTGTAAGGACAAAGTCAGGGTGTAGTGCTGCCTCCCCCTGGTATTCCCCAAGGCCCCAGAAATTTACAAAAATCAGGATTTCCACAGCCAAAGGGGTTGTTTTTGTATTTAATAGTCCTCATTAGCTTTTTCTTCTGTTTTCTGGACTACTTTTCAGCTCAAAAAAAACCTTGTAGTATCCACAAAATCATGCAACAAGATTTTCCACAAGTAACCACAATATGGAATGAGCAACCTTGTCAAGTTTGGTTTTATCCCATGTTTTCCCCAAGTTCCATTTGATGCACATCATTCTTATGTTGAAAGAAACCTGCCCTCACTTGTGTCTCTGTAAAGCTGAAGAGTCCTAGTTAATCAATCTGTTTCTCACCCAGAAGCTGCTCCACACCTCAGAACACCTATTCACTTCTCTGCACCTCTTACAGTGCTCTACGTCCTTCTGAAGATCAGAACTGTACACAGCATTCAAAGCACTGGCACACCGCGGATCTACCCCGTGCCATAATGATGCTCTCTGCTTTGTTCTCTAGCTCTTCTTTCTTACCTCCTAACATTTGATTTGCTCATTTACCAAGCCTTGAGCTGAGATTTTCACAGAACTATTATGCCATGATCTTGTTCCTAAGTGATAAATCAGCTTCTAGGCTGTTCCTGGATATTTAAAGTTAGGATTGCTTATCTCCCATTTGAAACAATTCACATTTATGTACATCAAATTGCATCACCCACTCACTTTGTAATGTGAAGTTTTACTCTCAGACCACAAGCTCCGGTTCAGATCCTTGTGGAACTTCACATATTGACTCCTTCCACCGAGAAAACATTTTTGCTCTGTCTTACAGCAACCTGTCTTTAACCCAGTGTCATCGACCCACGTGAAAACTTCTCTTACTCCACAGTTTCTTCAGAAGCTTTTTCTGATAGATTTTGTTGAATGCTTTTTAGAAACCCAAGTAGGCGACATCAGCTGCATCTCTCCTGTCCACATGCTTTGCCAACTCTTCACAAGACTCCAAACGACGTGTGAGGCCAGGACTTTAGAAAAGCTCTGCCAACTCTCCTGGTACACCATTTTCTCCCTGCGCCCACTAGTTTGCCTTTTTACACAGTTTTCATTAACTTGCCTGGTACAGATAACAGGCTCATTGCTCAGCAGCTCTCCAGAACTTTTCTAGCCACTTTTTTTAATTAACTATCTTCCCATTCTCTGCTATCAAAGTGCTTCTAAATGAGATGTTACATACAACCATTAGCAAGCAGCTCAGCTATTTAAATCTTGACTTCTCTTAGAACTCTTGGATGAATATCATGCAGTCCAACTGTTCAGCGCTTTTTATTTTAGCTGTTTATTTCATAACCTTTTCTACAGACGCTTCAGCTTGAGACATACCCTCTGATAAATCTTTCACAAAATCAAGTATAAGCACAGGAATCTGCTTAAGTTCCTCTACAGTGAGCACAGAACAAAATACTAATTTTTTTCTAGAACCTTATCTCCTCTGAACAATCCATTTATTTTTGACTGTCCACTGGCTCTGACAACTTTTTTGGCAGGCTTCCTGTTCTATTTTGACCGAAAGCAGAAGAGTCAGATTTATTGGCAAAGTAACAACAAAACAAATGACAAGAGACCCGGCAGAACAAATGTTCAAGGATACGGGTGCCTGGTCACCCTGCTACACTGAAGTCAGGTTTCATAGGGTAGGCTCTTGCACTGCAAGTGCAGTAAAAGAGTAGTAACCATTTTCTTTCACCTAATTCCATATGAAGATAAAAGCTAATTGTTATCATGCTTTTTTTTTTTATGTTGAGTTGTATCACTTTTGATTTTCCGCTGCCACAGGTCAATTCTTCCAGCTAAGAGCTCATCATGGAGATTCGCGGGCGGAGAGGTGACACTGGGGAAACCTAGTTAAGGACAGCGAGAGCTACAAATGCCACCTGTGAACCCGTCTGGGATTCAGCACCCAGCGCTACGGGGAGCCAGGGACGCTCCCGTTCCTTCTCCCGACACCTCACCCCCGCGAAGGGGACAGAGTGCCGGAGGAGGGGTAACGGAGCCCACGCAGCCTTGCCAGCCCACCACAGGCGCCCACCCGCGAGAAGCCCCCGCACAGAGCCCAGCCACGGGCTTCGCGCCTTCTCCAGGCTGGGGCAAGACACTGAACGGCGGCCCCGGC
>NW_008824356.1:5379951-5381593 GCF_000699105.1 Pygoscelis adeliae | reverse complement strand
ACGTGTCGGGACTGCAGCTTCTGCCGGCATCGAAGCGGTCCTGGATCCGCAGCACCCTCCTGTATCCGGGGTTGCTTTGCTGTGCGGCCCTTCTTTATTCTACTAGAAACGTGTTTAAGGCTCTTCATGTTGTTTTACAGCTCTACTTTTTGTAATCCGTGGTAACAATTCCACTATTCCTTGTGTTGTGTGGCAGTTTCATTTCTAACAATTAATTGCACCGCTGCCCTCAATGGGTTCAGGAGCACAGGAGGCGTCAGAAATAATGCGAGCGTTACCTGCTTCTCTTATCTCGTTCCATTGTTTTGTTTCACAAAGCTTTGTACTGATATCTGTGTGATGTTTCAGATACAGCTTATAATTGAGACACATGCACGTAATCCGTTCCAAGCAGAGATTGCTGCGTTACTCCCTCTCATGGCTCAGTTGAAGTTAGTGGCAAGATTCCCACTGATTTAAGTGAGATTTCACTCCAGAGTTCTCAAATGCTAGGAAACAGATAAATCATATCCATGACATGCCATAAATTTTATCTGGCACATCCTGGATCGTCCCAGGCTGAAGGCAAAGAGTAGGGCTGGAGCCTGGGGTTAAAAGTAACGTGTCTCATGTAGTGCCACCCCTGAGTTTGACATCATTGTGTAACAAATGCGAAAGCTGACACTTACACTTGGTGCTTGCTGTGAGAAAGAAAAGCCTCAGTTAGGCTGCAGGACTGCTGTCTCTCAGAATTCAGCACTGGACTTTGCTTTAACCTGTCCAGTGATCATGAGAGATAACGGGGCCAGCATCACTCCACCTACTTTGAGGGGACTGTATGGCATTTTGGGACTCTGCAGACCCCTGCCCCTTTCTGCCTCTCTGCTGAACGTCTGGTGATTTCAACAGCATACGTGGGCTCTCAAAGACCTCTGAATTCTCTGAAGCTCTGAACCTGATGGTCCTTCAGCGGAAGGCAGGTTGTGATTCCAGATTTACTGACTTTGCGGGGTTACTTGTCACGTAAGTCTCGCTCTCTTGCAGCTACACCTACATGACTGCTTCAGGGGTCAGCACTACTGTGCATTTGCTGCGCCTGGGTGTTGCCTTTGTAAACTCGAGTGGCAATGTGAAAGTAGCTGCTTCTCAGTGGGTGGCACCTCAGTAGCGACTGGGGTCATTCTTTGTCGGTTGTCAGCGCTGCCTCCAGCTTAATGTTGAAAGACGGGAAGCTGCACACGTAATATTTGCTTTTGCACAGGGCAGGCCTTGTTGAGCAAGCCGTGAAGCTGCAATACACACTGTTGAGATGAGATACATCCTGTGCGTGTTCTGATTAGGGAAGGGGTGAAGAAAGCAGAGCCTGCTGCAGTGACCAGGAAACGTGGAGCTACACAAACCCAGCCCTGAACACCAGAGAAACCTCCAGCCAGCAGAGATTGCCTGAGAGCACAGCGTCAAGGTGGCCTTCAGTCAGACGCAGGTGCCAGCGCAGGTGGCATCTTTGTCTCCACCTTGAGAAAGGAGTTCTCGAGCTGGAGGCCATCGGGGAGGCCCCGCTGCTCTCATGGGACTCTTCATGTATGAGCATTAGGGAGGGAACAGAGTAGTGCTCTGCACGCAGGGGCAACCCACCCCAGCTTCTGTCCTGCCAGAGGGGCAC
>NW_008824356.1:5378076-5379932 GCF_000699105.1 Pygoscelis adeliae | reverse complement strand
AGAGGATAGCAGGCCCCTAAGCTAACTCGGGAAGGAGAGGCCATGCTGCACAGACCCCGGGGAGGGAACGTGTTCCCAGAGCACGTGGGCTGTTTGCCATAACTCATATTCCTGCACAGGCTGGGCTAGCTTTAGTAGAAAATGAGGGGCAAGGGAAGGGTCAGTGTTCTGCTTATATCACTCAGCCCAAAGTGAGAAGAAAGTGCATGAGCGTTTCTCCTCCCCTCGTGGCCAGAAGGCAGTAGTCTGTAGCTGCTCCTAGAGGTGCCAGACCACATCCAGGGGCACCCAGAGCCAGGGTGTGTGTCCGCTCCTCCCCAGGCAGGAGGAAGTTGGGCTGTTAGGCACATGCAAATGACCAGGTAGACCCCAGCCTGGAGATGGCCTCCCTGATTCAGAGGCGTGAACTCACCCGCCCTTTTTACCTCCTTTCCAGTGAGGCCTCCAGCTTGTCCCTGAAAGGCCACAGCAGGTGGCACGCAGAGGCACAGAGGAGCAAGGAAGGGACCAGACCCAGACAGATCGGACAGGGAAGGCCAAAAGGCATGACCCCGCTGCCCACCGGGATGGGCGGGAAGGGCGTAGCCACAGCCAGCCCTGACTAACGCCAGGGCAAGGACAGGTCTGGCCTTGTAGTACTCCTGCCCTGATGCACCCTGTGCCTCAGGCAGCCGGCACCAGCCTGCAGGTTATAAAGCCCAGCCTAAATTAGAGGCTAGGGAACCCTTCAGGGTCACAGGGAAGCGGTGCAAAAGGTAACGCAAGGACAGCTCCAGCAGTCAACTTAAATGCTTTTATTGACAATGTCTCTGAACAATAATAAGCAAACAATGCTTAAGTTTCATCCAAATTCACTTTCCACATGTCAAAAAAGACCTCAAGGTAGAAAAAAATAAAATAAAAATATAAATATCTGAGAATCCATCTTAATAAATAAATTAAAAACACAATAAAAACGTTTTCATGGAAAACTTATGTCAGAACATTCAGACCACCTCAACAATGCATGATCAGTAAAGTTACAATGAACATCAATGTAGAACTACAGTACATGGATATAGCTATTTATCTACCTACTAGAAAATAAAATAGAGTCTCTTTCCCCCCACGTAAGATGGGTCGTTGCTAAGTCATCAGAACACGATATTGCCAGGAACACAGTAGTTATTGTTAATCAATCAATCAGCTGCACTAGATACGAGTTGGAGATACCCAGCACCAGGTTAAATTCCAATCATTTAAAACCAAGAGATTAATTAGTTAATGCTAGTGATACTAAGGAGGGGAGGGAGTCACCTACCCAGCCATGTGGGACATGCTACAGACTACCAGCTCTCATGGATGGGCCATTGGGGACGAGACAAACTCCATGCGATTTGCTACATCTCTGGAAGAGGTACGAGGCCTCAGTACGGGGCGCTCTGCCAGGCCCCGGGGCACCAGGCCAGATGGGGGGGTGGCGGTGGCGGGGCCCTCCCCAGGCCCGGGGAGCCCCATGGGGCGCAGCGGCAAGTCCGTGGGGGTGCACGGGCAGGGGAGGGGGCCCGGCAGGTCAGTCAATGCTGGAGCTCCTCACAAGGCCAGGAGGGTGGGGGAGCTGAGGGAGTCAGACGAGGGCTCATTGCTGCTGCTGCCCTTCCGGTGCGCAGCAGCGCAGCTGGGGAAGGCGTCCGCCTCAGGGTAGGTGAAGACGAAGGTGGAGGTGTAGGTGCTGGGGCACGGGGTGCAGGTCACCACAGGGGTGCAGAGGGGCTCCAGCTCACCGCTGGTCCCGGCGCCCAGCGACTCCCAGTCCGACGCGTAGGAGGAAGAGGCCCCAGGCAGGTCCATGTCGGGCACGGAGCGGGAGGCCTCCC
>NW_008824356.1:5373109-5375638 GCF_000699105.1 Pygoscelis adeliae | reverse complement strand
GCTTTGCACTGCAAGTAAAACCCCGTCCGCGGCAGGGAGCGGGGTCTGCCCGCGGCTGGGCACGGGGACACGGCGGGCCCTGCGTGCAGAAAGCCTGACCTACCCCCTTCCCCGCAGCGAGGAACACGTTATGCTCATGTGGCGCTATTTACTTGCCTATTACATATGCAGAGTAATAGTCGAGAGCGAGGGTAATGGCACAGGGCACCGGGAAGCCCTGCCAGGGAAGCCTGGGGGGCCGCAGACCCCCAGGAAGGTTGGGAGAGCTTGGAAGCAGCGCTCGGGGGTGCCGGGACACCCGCCAAGGGCACAGGCAGGGGGCCACCGCGAAACCACTGGCGAGGAGCGAGGGGTGAGGCTCGTCCTTTCCTCCAGTTTGGGTTTTGTGTTGATCCTTGTTACAGCGGAGCCCGGAGACACCCACCCACGACGGGGATGTCAGGCAGCCCTGGCTCAGGTCAGGCTAAGCTGGGAGCCAGACCGCAGACTCGCCTTGCACGGGAGCCAAGAGATCGCGGCTATAGATAGTAACAGGGAAGCTGCAGCAGCGAGCGTGTTTACAGCAACAAACAGAGCCTGCAGCGCAGTCTCCAGGCAGGAGCGTCACCCAGCCAGGCTGGGATCCTGCTGGCAGCCTCTCCTGCTGTTTGAGCTCATGGGCTAAATGCAGCGCCTGATGCTGCTGCTGTGGCTGTTGCTGCGCGAGCAACCTCCGTTCTTAGAGATCTGGGCCACGGGGGCGGGAGAACTGGGCCAGCTGCTATTTCTGAGCTGCCCGTCAGAGCAGAGGGGATAGCCAACGACTGCCGCAGCTCACGGCCCGCACCACTCCCTGGGAAAGGACCCGCGGGGGCCAGCGCTGCCTCTCGCCAGCTCAGCGGCAGCCTGTGGGCTAGCCCCTCTCGGGGCGGTGTTGGCCACCCAGCTCCCTGTGCTGCCAGGGCTCCTTGCCCTGGCCAGCATTACCCTCCGTGCCGGCTGCCGAAGCAGCGGGGCGAGTGTGGTCTCTTCAGCAGTCCCAGGCTGCAGGCGAGGAGGTCCCCCCTCCGCATTGCCCGGAGGACAGATGTGCCCGCAAATTAGCAAAGCCACGACCCTGCCGTCCCTGCCAGCAGCCGAGCGGTGGGCCAAACCTCTGCGGCCACGTCCCCAGCAGGGCCTGGGTTGACGCATGGGTGCCCAGCATGGGCAAGATCCTCCAACACAGTTTCAAATCCCCGACATTTGCCAGGCACATTTCAGAAAATCCCTGCGTAGCCCTGCTGCTGTCTACAAACTGCCCCAGGTTCCTCTAGCCAAACTGCTCCCCCCGAAAGAAGCGTCTGGAAATCAGGGAGGGGGACCCGCTTCACCAAAGGCCAAAATATTTTTGTGGTGCCCATGCAAACCGTCTGTTGCCATCTCCGCTGGCGACCGTGCGTGCTCTGTTTGTACCAAACGGAAAGTGCACGGACGCTGCAAATTTCTAACACGTGGAGGCAAGGAAACAGAGAAAGCGAAAACACATGACGTGGGCTGCTTGTTTGCTCCAAACGCAGGGTGCACACGTTTTACCGCAGCGTGTGTGAGAAAAAAAAAAAAAGGAAGCAAGCGGTACCGCAGGGACAAAACAGAGTCAGAGTGCGAACCCTCCCGCCTGGGTGACGGGGTTGCCCTCGCCAGCCATGCCGCCAGAGCCTGACGAAGGCTCCTTGCCCCCCTCGCCAGCCGGGAATGGGCAGAGGCGTTTGGCCCTTCCAAAATAGCGCAATCTGAGGAACGGACCACGAGTCCATCGAGCACTACGTTATTAAACCCGTACAACCAGGGCCAGCAGGGTTTTGCCAGGCTCCGGCGGTGCTCGGCTGGGCCTCAGCTGTAGGGATGCACCACTGTAGGGACTGGGATTCTCACTGTAGGCCCAGGGGTAGGGGCCCCCCATCCCAGCATGACCCTTTCCCCCTGCTCCAGGCAAGCCCACAGCATGGCTGGGCCCTGTGCTGGCGAGGAGGCGGTGGCTGCTGACCACCAGCAGCAGGGAGATGGCTCTTCCCAGATGCCTGGCCAGACAGAAGAGGCCACGGCCACTGCATTGCTTGGGCATCGCAACGGTGCTGGCAGGGCAGGAGAGCACCCATCCAACGAGGATCTTGTCCTGGGTACCAACGGGACCCCTCCACCTGCCTGGCCCCCGCTTTTCCTCCCACCAAGCAGGGAGGTGGGAAAGCTTGCAGCTCCCAGGCTTACAAGGGAGCAGCGAGCTCCCCGGCCCCAGCGTGCAGCATGGGAACTTGGCCCTGCTTTCACACCCGTCCTTCAGCTGCACTTGCGACTGAGACTGGGCTTGGAAAACCACAGCAGAGAAACGCCTGAGATGTGTGGGCCGGTGCAACCCACACAGCCAAAACGCACTTCAGGGGCAGGAGATGGCTGTGCCTAAATTTGGCCACTCACCAAGGGAAAGTTCATGCCAGCAGCGTGGCCCTTTGGCAGCTGTGTGACAGCCCAGACCCACCTCCGTCAGCACCAACTGACATGAGTTGCACCAAC
>NW_008824356.1:5369731-5372952 GCF_000699105.1 Pygoscelis adeliae | reverse complement strand
AAATACCCCTCTGCACTGAGAAGCCATCCCTGCCTGGCCAAGCGCCCTGCCCATACCATCAGAGGATCCACGCAGTAGCCTGAACACCCGTTGCGGTACAGACCTCATGGGCAGGCTCCAGGGTCATTAGTGCAATTCCCTCTGCACACCTGCTGTTCCCGGTGCCCCCCGCCGCATGCACTCCCAGTGTGGCACAAGGGACCCCCTCTGTCCGCCTGGCTCCAGGGGGGCTTGCGGAGCCAGGCAGGGGCTGCAGGGCTCGGGAGCAAATGGGATGGAAAAGCAGGAAATGGGGCTGATAAACCAGTGGTGGGGGCCTGCCCCCTCTCTTGATGTGGCCGGGGAGCAGGGGGTGGAGGAAGGGCCCTTAGCACGTTATCCCATGTTATCCAGAGGGCCTGAGCTCCCCCCAAGACACGCTGCAGCTATTGCCCTGCCACCTAGCCTGGGAGCTTCCAGGAGGGCAGGGTTCCCACCTCTGCTGGTCTTTAAAATGCAGCGCATACCTAAAACAAAGTATAAATAGTAATTAATAATCACAGCAGCCGGGTGTGTGACAGCGACATCCTAAAGAATAAACACTGTGAAAGGAGACATCCCGGCATCTCGTGGTCGCGCAGCCGCTTGCCACGGGCCGCCAATTACTGCAGATGACGCCGTCGAGCCCTCCCACCCATTCTCACCACTCTGCCTGCTGCTTTCGCCTGCACCGTGGTGGATGCTAGCTCACCAGGCACGGCTGGACCTTGCTCCACATGCTGACAAAACTGCGCGCCGCTCACAGTCAGCAGGTTTGAAAGGCAGCTTCGCCCATTGTGGCGCTTTCTCCGCACCCCATTGCCCCGGGGCCAGGCTGGCAGCTGTCGCCCCACGAGCAAGGGTTCATAACCCAGAGCAATTCAAGCGTAAAGTTCTCCAGCTGCAGCTCCTGCTGCTGCCAGCGCCGTCCCTTCGTGCACCACAGCGGTGCAACAGAGCCAGAGCACCACAGCCAAGCTGGCCTCTTATCTCCCCGCCGGCTCCAGCACCATAGGCCTGTCCCAGGGTGTTGTGCGTCCTTACGGTTATAATCCCAGGGCACTGACCTGCCAGGAGGAGAGGAGAGGAAAACACCTGAAACAAAATGACACGCACATTTGTGGAACTGCTTGATATTTAGAAGTGAAATCCCAGAAATGAAAAGCAGTAAGCTCGTGCTTGGTGAGAGGCAGCACGTTCAAACTCAGTGACAGACAGGCTGATGCAGGTCTTTTCTGCTAATCAAACATGGCAAGCACAGCTGTGCTTTCCTCGCTGGAACCCCGCAAGGAGCCTGCAATAAAACCCCACACAATCGAGAGAAAGCCTGGGCTTCTCATTGCGTCCGAGAGCTTTCTGGAGGTGGCGGCTGGATGGTCCCATCACGCAAGCTGCCTCTTCCCTCATGGGGCTGGGCAGCCAGGGTCTGGGTAAAAGGGTCAGGGTCTGGGTAAAAGGGTCCTGCCTCTCTATCGGTGCGGTGGCTCTTGAAGAAAATGGGCCAAGGATAGCAAAGGAGGAAGTGCTGAGATGAAGGAGGAAAAGGCCACTGTGCTTAGCTAAGGGGATTTTGTTGTGGGTGGAGAACAAAGCAGCCGAAGTGAAGGGAAGGGACAGGATGTTGAAGATTGTTTGGCTCAGGACAGAAAGAAACCCTCTAATTGTTGTGAGTGGGGAGTGCTCTGGGGAAAGGCTTCAAGGGGACTCAGGACAAACAAAGCTGAAGATAGCCTGGGAGGGAGGGGGACAGTCTGAGGCTTTGCCACTGCCTGGAGAAACAGCCCTGCTTCACTGGAGGTAGTCCCCAGATCACCTTCCTCCTGTGCCATTTCGTGTCAGAGACCAGCACTCTGGGCAGGCTCAAGGTCTCTTTTTTTGAGCTCTCATGGTGATGGGGCTGTTGCAGGGACTCACAGAGACTCAGCCCACCCTGGCCTGGCGGGAGTCACATTCAGTTGTTTTTTTTTTGTGAGATTTGAAAGCAAAGTGTTTGCTCACTGCTCTGGCTGAGCTGTACCTCAGGCTGGATGGTCAGACTGCACACAAGGCAGAGTTGAAGGAAGACGTCGGCTCTGTGGAAAGACGCTGCCACTGCAGGAATAGAGACCCCAGTAATGCAGCAAGAGAATAAATGATGAGGCATGGCTACGCGGAGAGTTAGCCTTCTCTGCCCTAGGAACAAACATTGGGAATACCCCAGGAAACTGAGGTTCCTTAGATGGTATTTAAGAAATGTAATAAATATGAAATTCAATATTATTAAATGGTCTGGGGTTAACAGTGCCATGAATATACATACATGTAAATAGCGTGGAGTGCTGCCAGCCCATCCCCGAGGCTTTGATCCTCCCCAAGGATCCAGATCCGCCAAGCAATTTGGTTTGGCTGCGGGGAACTGCTGGGAGGGGGAAACATCTTTTGTGTTAATTCATCCCTAAGTATCTGTGCAACTGCAACAAGAGCTAAGCATATGCTTGCACAGGGAGACTAGGGAGGAGTATGAGATTTGCAGATCATCTGGGGTGCTCTGCTCCATCTCTGCACGGTGAGCAGGGTCTGGAGGAGAGTCTCTGTTGCTCACTGCTACCAGCCCACAGCTCGTTCCAAGTCGAGGAAAGCACTTGCCATTATCCAGGCCCATACCAGCACCTGAAGAGATTGGCCATTCCCTTCCCTGTCGAGGTCAGACGGAAAACATGTAGACAATGAACAGGCCAGAGAGTACAGGCCTGGAAACTCAAGTACCTGCCACAGAAGGGGCACAGTAATCCACTCAGGGACTGAGTTTGTCTGGTGATTGCACATGGGGGGCCAGTCCTTCTCCCTACTCCCCTCCTGGGACCCTGGCTGCCAGGGGCACAACCGCCAAGCCAATGGGGACAGGTTAACTCCTCCGGGGCCCCGGGCTGCCAGGGGCACACCCGCCAAGCCAATGGGGACAGGTTAACTTGTTTTCTCCCTGCTTGCTTTAGGATCTCAGTGGAGCTCAGCAGACTGTGAAACTGGCACCTCTCTCCTGTGTGAGATACCCCTCCACCGTGCTGGCCTCCCTGGGCACCGAGAGTGCCAGTGAGGGTGTGGGCAGGCACCGGTGTGGAGAAAAGGCGCCCTGTGCTCCAGCACAAAGCCCCAGTCAGCGAGCCTGGAGAGCTGCCCGACACCACCCACCCCCGGTTCCGGTAAACAGGGATTCCCTCCCGCCT
>NW_008824356.1:5364565-5368207 GCF_000699105.1 Pygoscelis adeliae | reverse complement strand
GGCGACATCCTCTGCAAAGCCTGCTCTGCCAAAACCGCCCAGCAGACTTTGCCCGGTGCCAGCATGTGGCGTTGCTCCCATGACTGGTGGCAGCACTGTCCGGCGGAGGCCAGACAGACCAGACGCTCCTCCCTGTGCCGGGGCGGCATGGGCTGCTCCGGAGAGCCCTGCTCCTGGCACCCTGCCTCCTCCCCAGCTGCCAGCCTTTGGGTGTGCTTCGCGTGTCTTTCCCTCTGACATCAGCTTCCTCCTCTACAACCCGTGGCGGCCAAAGCCCTCCTAAGTGAAACGCCCAGCAAGGAGAGCTGGCTGGCGGGGGGACACATCCACCGGCATTTCCCCCCCTGCCCTGCGCCGGGGCCAGGTGGGTGCCCTGAAACCCTGAACACGGTCTTCCATAGAGGGTTGCATAAGCGCTGCCGGCAGAGGGGAGAGTAGGGAATCTCGGGGCCACCCCGGCCTCGGCCACTGTGTTGGGTGCCTGCAGGGTGGGAACTCCCAGCGCCTCTTCCCGCCGCCACCATCTGCTGAGGCCAGCAAACTGGAAACCAGCTGCTTGCCCAACCCTCGCCAGCAGTCAGGCTGTTGTCATGCTGTTTGCTTTACATCAGCTCTGTTTGGTTTGGCAGGCTGAGGGCAGCAGGTTCAATCCTGGTGATTTTACGAGGGCTGGTTCCTGTCCCACACCCCTGGTCGGTGAACACGGCGTACGTTGAGGATACCCTCGCCCCGCAGCCCCGGGGCAGGAAAGGGTGCGGCTGAAATTAGTGTTTGCTTCTCAAGGGCAAGCCTGAAGTGCCGGTGTTTGAGAAGGTAATTACTGGGCGTGAGAAAAGGCCTTCTGCGTGGTCACGGCAGCTCCCCGCGTGCCGCAGGTGCCTGGTCACCTGCACCCGGGGACCGCTGGCTGCGTGGGAAAGTGTGGGTAGGTGGTCAAAGGTAGGGATCACGCCCGGGGTCTGGCCAGCTGCAATGCAGAGTGTGTCCAAAGTCACCTGCCGGGGCGACTGAGGCCAGCAGGAGGGATGTCCCACCAGGACAGGCACCGTCCCACAGCCCCTGCCCCAGGCAGTGCCTGCTACTGATGCCCGGCACACGGGGGGTGCTCCATTTCCATCTGAGCTGCATCTTGTCCAGGCAGCTGGTACCCATGGTAAGGGGTGCGGTTTCTCCTCCATGTTTCACACTGAAGTGAGAAAGGAAAAATGCCACTAGTTATTCCCGCTGCTCCCCTTTTCCCAGGACAGGCTGCCTGCCCTCTGGCCCCATCCCATCCCAGGGCACAGGCAATGGGGCTGCCAGCACGGGTGCTCACAGCTCCTGGGCTGCAGGGAGCCACAGAGGCCAATTAGCCTAGTGTCCTCCTCCTCGTTAGCTCCTGCCTCATCTCAGTCAACCAGGCAGCCCTGGCGCCCCATCCTGCCAGTCAGTGACCCTGCCGGGGCTGGGGTGCCCCCCCGTTTGCCGCAGGACCTCAACCACGGGGAAGGAGCAGCGGGGCAGAGGATGGGGAAGGAGCATCAGGGCAGAGGATGGAGTTCAACATGCGGCCACAGTTCAAGTCACCTCTGCCCAGCCCTGTCCCGGCTGCTCCTTCTCAAACCTGCCCTGCTCCATGGAGTGCCAGCCCAGCTGAGTGGTGACGTGGGGCGAGAGCAAGCAGTTGGAGATTTGGGGCGGTGGGCAGCCACGCAGCCCTGTGTTGCTCCTGGTCCCCTCCTACCTGAGCCATGTATTTCTTGCCCTTGCGCTGGCCGTAGGGACAGGCAGTTTTGTGACAAGCCAGTTCAGAGAGCTGACCTGTCTGGAAACAGAGCACTTTATTTCAGCAGGTTGGAGGTCAGCTCGGGCTGCTTGCTGCTCAGGCTTGCCACAGGCTGAGCTGCTGCCTGGATCCCCTCCCCACTGGGATACCCCATTCCCGCTCCTTGCTAGGTCCAGTTCTCAGCCGTGGGATGAGGAACAGCCCTTGTGTGCTCCCCCAGCAGAAAACCCTTTGCTGCCTTTTGTCAATCAGTCCTCCACCGATTTAGCAAGGTGAAATGGCTGGGAGCAAAGTCAGGAGTCAGCAACCAGTGCAGGGAGAAGGCTGGGTCCCGTGCCAGGAGGAGTGGGAAAAGCCAGCCTACGGCAGCTCGGCTCGGACTGCTGCAGAGCTGCAACCTGGGCAGCCAGGTACTCGGCTGTGTGAGCATGACGCAGGGTGCGGTGCCAGCAGCTGCCCAACTCCCTCTAAATCAGCTGATCCAAATCTGAGAGGAACAGCCGGCACCTCCCGAGCCGAGCCGGGGTGCACGACACTGCTCTGGAGCCTTGTGGTGAGCTGCGCTGGCAGGCAACTAACCCCTGGAAAACAGAAGTTGATGGCTTTTCTGCTAGATCAACTCCTGGATCTGGTTTGCCAAGCAGCTGTGTATAGTGTTGCGTTGGCACAAGAGAGAGGATGTGAGCGAGTGCCGAGGAGCTGGGATTGCTTAGATCGCTTCAAACAGCTCTGGCACCAAAAAAGTGTAACCATGGGCATACAGACGACCCTGAGCTAATAGGACTCCAGTTACCTGCAGAGCCTTTGTGAGTCCAAGCCTGGGACAAGTCTACTGAATTGCCTCACTAGGACAGGCTTTAATGAGTGCTGGATCTGAGCTCTAGCAGGAGGGCTTGAGGGGCGGGGGTTCACCTCCCTTTTTCATAATATTTGAACGCATTCACACGTCGCTGTAGAACTGAGGGATGGGTGGGTGGCTGTTCTCCTGTTCCAGTTTATCCCAAGTCTATAACATTTTCACTCCTTGAAGTGTTTTAGTTTCTTTGTGCATTTCTTGGTTGCTACGGTGCCAGTTCTGGCAGTTTTAGTGGCCTCTGCCCCTCGGGCAGCATTCACAGCAAGGTGCATCTGCAGCAGTGTTGCAGGGGGCTGTGTAATAGCACCACTCCTCTCCTCTCGCTTCACCTCCAGCGTGCGCTGCCTGGACAGCACTACAGGGGCTTACAGAGCTGCTGTGCTCTCCATGCAAATCCTCTCCCTCCACACATGCTGAATCTGTCTGCATAATCTTCGGGATGCTCCCCTGTATCCCAGGCTGGGCTGCACTCATTCTCTCGGTGCTGATTGTCCTCTCCCTCCCCAGCAAGCAGGATCACTCCGGAGTGAGCTGCTCGCAATTGTGACTGTTGTGAAACAGTTTAACTTCCTACAGGAGCAGTAGCCCTTGCCTGTCAGCCTGTGCCTGGCGCTCACAACGCCTCCAGCACTCACAGCCCTGCTTCCTTCTCCTTGACGTGAGCACATGCACGCTCCTGCATGCACAGCTGTCCCTCCTCTGGCATGCCTTCTGCGCCCACCGGTTTCCCAGGGGCCAGGACCTGCCCCGGGGAGCGTACCGGCAGAGGGGATGCGGCGGCATGCCGGGGGGACCGCGGCTCCCAGCGCCGATGGGGAATGCATGAGGAAGATGGATACGGGTCCTGCTGGGAGGTCCCCGAGGAGGCAGCTCTACCACCCCAGCCAGCAGCTCCTTGGGTGCGTAGGTGGTGGATATATGTGGACCACAGCCTCCTTGCCCTGTGGGTTATCCCGCACCCAGCAGTGCCTGCTCAGGAGCGGCTGGGTGGCAGGCATGGGCCTTCAGGCAGGCACACACC
>NW_008824356.1:5363556-5364497 GCF_000699105.1 Pygoscelis adeliae | reverse complement strand
CGCCGCGAGGGCTGGGCGGTGTTCCCGGGAGGTGCCTCTTTAGGAAGTGGGTGCGTCCCGCCGGTGCTGCCACGGGAGGCCCAGCGGGAACTGCGTGGGAGCGAGGAGAGCCATGGAGCGGGCTGGGCCCTGGCCTGACCCCCTGGTCATTAGGGAGAAGGTGGCTTTGACATGAGTCAGCAGCAGAGCTGGGCGCAGGGGAAGCAGGGCCTGGAGAGCAGAGGAGCAGGGAAGTGCCAATCGGCATCATGACACATCCTAATTACTTTAGCTTCCAAATCCACATTGCGCTATTAAATTTGCTTGCTTGCATGAGAAACAAAAGCAAGAGGCATTCCCCAAAACTCCCTCCAGGCAGTGGGCTCCAGCACCTAACCCAGATGTTGGCAGATCCTGCCTGTGCAAGACAGACGAGGAGGGAGTCCTGGTCACACCGCCTCCTACCAAAAATTCCCAAACCAGCAAGCCCAAGGCTTGCTGCCCTGCCTCACCAGCCTGGGACCAGGCACCAGAGCATCGCTGATGAAGCCACCGCCCAATAGGAGCCACAGCCCCTGTGGGTGAGGAGCCCTGCGTAATGCCTCCGCTCCCCACAGCTGGGTAATAGCTATTGCGTGGAGGCCAGGCACTGTGCTCAGCTAGCACGGGACAGGATCGCCTCTGGCTGCTTACCGCGTCATGCCTTACGTTGTGGGAGGTCAGCCCCTGGGATCTCACAGGGGCTCGGCCAGAGTAGGTCACGGTACCCCAGAGCACCAGGAAGTGCAGGCAGCGAGGGCAGGAGCCCCCCACTTCCCCTCCACCCCCCGGGGTCCCCCAGCACACTGCCCAGCCCCCAGTGCTGGGTGCTGGGCTGGCCCTGCCAGGCTCTTCCGTGGTCCCACTGGCCTCCTGCGCACCCGCAGAGGTCCCACGGGGAGAGCTGCCTCCTGCGGCCGCTG
>NW_008824356.1:5359431-5363414 GCF_000699105.1 Pygoscelis adeliae | reverse complement strand
CCGCTCCCCCAGCCCGGGAGAGATGAAAGCGGTGGTGCTCTGCACCGGCAGGCCAAAGCTTGCACACCCTGGGCAGCCTGCTGCCTGGCTGTGCCCGTGCCCATGCTGGCAGGGAGCACGTGTGACATGCAGGTGCTGGAACGGGTGAAACCCTTGAGCACATGTCACACGACACGGCAAGGAGGAGACCCGGTCTCCCCCTATAGATGGTCGCCCTTGAATCTTGCTGACACGCTCTCTCTCCGTACGCACGCACGTGCAGCATACCTGGCCCACGCAGCCACCACGCGCGTGGAGGTCTTGGCTGCTGGGAGCGAGCATCTGAGCCACCGGTTCGTGGTGGCTGAGACGGGGAAAGCAAAGCAGCTCCCGAGCGATGCAGGTCATAGCAGGATGCTTTATATAACCCACAGCCACAGAGAAAACCAAAATAGCTGCCTCCCTGCTGCTCAGTTCGTCTCTTCCATCAAACACGGATAAAATTAGAGCAGGCGGTGACGTGCACCTACGTCTGCACAGGGACTCCAGGGAGACGGAGAGAGCCGGCTCAGGGCTCTGCCATTAGCGGCACAGCCTGCCAGAGCTTTCAAGTAAAATCCGTCAGCGAGGCCGGTGTGTGGCCACAGGGGATAGATGTGTGGAAGAGGAGGCAGCACAGCTACCGACGGCACTCGCGGACTGCTCCACGCCTCGTCGCTGCCTTTTGGGAATGCGGGCAGAGTGCTCGCACGCAAGCTGGGCTTTGCCATCGCGCTGACCCTCGCCTTCCTGGCACAGACACCGCGGGGGTTGGAGCAGGGCCGCTGCGAAGGCTGAGCTCTGGACTGACGCGTCTCAGAGGGCCAAGCCCCCGAGCAGGGGAGTGCCGGAGCAGGAATACTTCTGCCAGAGCTTTCGAGCAAACGTGCTTCCATGGGCTGGGACCCAGAGCTGCCCGTGTCCCCTGGGAGGTGACCCACAGAGCTGGCCAGCCCCGCTCCGTCTCTGCTGACTTTGCAACCCGGTGGAGCCCCAGGCTATGTAGTACTGGAGGGTGGTGAAAAGCTGATTCAGAAAACACTGCGTGGAGACTCAGACCCCTTTAAGAAAAAAATGAACAAGAAAAAAGAGCCAGGACAAAAGCCTAGGCTAGAAGCTGGAAAACAGTCACCTACATCCCTGTATAGACACCCAGATAAGGTCTGAGCCTTTCACTGATGACATGAGAAACTGCAACTGCTCAAAGCCTCTGACTACCAGGTAAAAAAAATAGTGTCATTGTCCAAAGCACACGCAGATGGAGGTGTCTAACTTCATCTCTCTTTTGGACGCGTTGGCTTTGATTTTTATTGTCTGGTTTACTGGTCTGAACAGAGGAGAGGGAGCCAGGAATGCAGTTGTCAGCTATGCTGTGACATTGCCCCAGTCTGTGACCTTGGGCACATCTCTCCCTGACGTCTGTGTGTCTGCATGGGTGCTTTGGTGTCCCATCCTCTTCTCTGGGGCTAATGTTCTCCATCATCATTCAGCTGATAGGGTAAGGATTCAGGAAGGTGAGCGAGTTAATATTTGTCAAACACTGAAGATTACAAGAGCCCTGGAGAAAATCTCTAAGTTAATCTTTATTTATGGAAAAGCAACTAAAAAAAGAAAAGAAAGGACAAAAGGTTTAAAATTGCTTTCCTGGTCTGAGAGACACATGGCTGCTCATGAAGGTAATTTATGCCCCGTCCCCTGGAGCTCTGCCACCTTCCCCCTCCACCTCTGTCACACAACAGTGCTGGATACCTCTGCTCTTGGAGAGGTGGCTCAGATCCCAGCCAGCTCCTGGAGGCAGGAATCGCAGATATATATAGCAGCACGGCAAGAGGCGAGCTAGGCAGCCACAGCAGCAGCTCCTCACGCTGGGCTCGAAAAAAACCCCAAAACCACGCAGAGCAAATGAAATCTGTTCATCTCCCCCACGAGTTCCTGGAGTTGAATAGTTCGACAGGGGAGAAGTGGCCAGATGAGAGGAGGGATACCTGTGTCGTGCCACGGGGTCCCTCCTCACTCAGTCCTCCTCTCAGCCTGCCAAGGCCACCTGGAAGTTGCTCGCATTTCCTGGGTGACATTGTTTGCTGAGTATCCATCACTGCCTGTTATCTTATCTCACCGATTTCCGAGGAATTGCCCTGCAATCCAAATGTCAACCATACAGTGCAGAACAACCGGCGTGTCCCTGCGTCCTCTGTTATCATCTTCTCCTTTGGCCCACGACAAGGCCGAGGGACGTGTGCGCACACGCAGCACACCAGAGTGCCTGAACTGGCACAGGTTGGTTTTGTGTATTCAGTGAGGCAGTTCAGGAAGGATGTTTGGGAATCAAAGGGCTTCATGTGACTGTACAGCAAAATCCAGCTTCTCTGGGTTAGTACCAAATTCTGTTTGACTCCTCCTGGCCACAAACAGCTGCATCTGCATCCCCACGACCCAGCACAGCTTCGCACCCCTGTGATGCTGCTCCAAGCAGGCTCCTGCCCAGTGCTGCCCACGCTGCTGACTCCGTGTGCAGGCAGAGGTCCCGGTGCTGCCTGCCAGCTGGGCAGGGGGCATACATCCCATGGTTGTCCAGGTTACCAGGTTCCGTCATTTCACTGAAATTGCTGGTTTATTAGTAGCAGAAAACCTCTGAAAGACCGGAGGAGACAGAGGTGGAAGGGACCAGCGGAGATGGGACAAGCCAGAAGCGCCCACAAAACATGTCCTTTCCCCACAAGCCACAAATCACACCTGCTCAGACCATGCTGGCTGTTGCTGAAGAGTTACGAGACACCGAAGGCGGGTGAGGCAGCCATGGACCAACTGCAGGGAAAGTGGAGAGAGGGTCGCACAGCTCAACAGCAGAGAATATGGGAAGCCTTTGGTGCTTCCACTGCACTCGCACCTCGCCCGTGCCGTCTCCTGCACACCAGCTCTTGAGGGATGGAAAGTAACACATGGACATCGAATATCAGGTGTATTTGTTGGAGGCAATGGCAGGAGAGCACTATGATACAGTCTGGGATTCCCCTGGGGCTGTTGGAGGACTGTTTTTTACTAGCGGGATCTCTGCTGGGATGAGATGAATGAGGAGCAGGATTAATTTGCAATCCCTCTTACGTCACTTCACAGAAGATTTAATGACTGGGATTTCCCTCTGGTTATCCTTGGGGAATTGGAGCTCATTTTACAAGCTCTCACCCGGCGTCAGGCAAGGAGCCATTCTCAGGCTTTTTGAGTCTCTTTAGAAGACGTCAGGAATAAAAATTGTTTCCCGTGAGCAGTAGCAAGGAGCAGCCTGGCACAACTGTGGTCTGAAAAGGATACTTACAACAGGAGCATCTCTTTCCTCAAACCCTCAGCACGTTGCTCTTTCGTAACTGTTCTGTAGCCCAAAATAACCTGTCCTGGCAGCTGGTGTTACTTGCATAAAGAGGAAGCTGAGGCCCTCAGTGAGGTCAAAGGGAAGAGCACCCTGTCTAGACTAACATCCCTGGGGATTTCAGCCCCAGGCTCCTGGAAACCCCCCTGGTCCAGAATTGCCCTGGTGAGTCAGAGCCACTTGCACAAAGCCAGCACCGAGATAAAATCCAGAGCTATCCCACCACTCTGGCACCTCTCCTGTGACCTGCTCCTCTTGGGAAGGCTTCTGCAGGGCAAAGGAAATTTCCATGTTGCTCTTACCACGTGATCCTTATCAGCTCTTCCTAGCCATGCTGCAGGACGGATGAGAACCTGCAATTGCACATCCTAACCATTTTCATTGCCTGGTTTTCCCTTCCCTCCAGCTAGAAGGCCTTTCTTGTGCTGCTCGCTAAAAGGCCTCTTTATTAACACTCTCCGTATCAGATGTTGCGTGCAATGGTCAGCCATGTCTTTGGCACTCACTAATCCTGGTGCACTGACATGGCTCGCAAGGCCCCCTGGTCTTTGGTACGATGTTTAGGAGTGACTTCTTGCCTGTGGCTAACAGTGAGAAAACC
>NW_008824356.1:5359128-5359400 GCF_000699105.1 Pygoscelis adeliae | reverse complement strand
TCAGCCTGGCAGTTCCGCTTGCCCTTGCAGGAGGAACTCTGCAATGCAGAAGTTGCCCATCTGCACCGAGCGGCCACGGAGGCTGCGGTTTGGGTGAGCCATCCTGCCCCGCAGAAGTCTTGCCATAGAGGAGTTATTAATATTCCTGTTGCCCACGTGCCACGCTGACTAGCTTCCAGGGATAAGTGCTCTTCTCACATGCCTGTGGAGAGAGGGGACTTCCCAGGCCTAATTCAATGCTTCCCAGTCCTGCTTTCTTACACACCAATCTC
>NW_008824356.1:5352964-5359079 GCF_000699105.1 Pygoscelis adeliae | reverse complement strand
ATCCAGCCACTTTCCCCTCTTCACAAGGAGAAATATTTATAATCTAACACTCAAGCCACCAGACAGTGCAGCTGGTGGAAGACATCCAATAAACATCGCATCTAACTGCTGCCTTTGCTGCCAAGCCTCCTCCCAAGAGTTGGTGACTTGAGTAACATTCAACTGCGCTGTTGTTGATATATACGAGGTAATATTCATTAAGCCGTTCGTTAGATGCTGACCACTCTGACGAGTTGCATAAAGGAATGTTCTTCAAATAATCAGCAAGGGTGTTCTGAGCTGAAAAAAATCACGTCAATCTGGAAGAATTCATTAAGGGTTGTCTTCAGTGGAGAACCTGGCTTGGTACTCTCCATTCCATCTAGCATGAAGATATCTTTGAAATATATAGTGTCCCTGTGCATAAATGTCCTCTGTTTATTATTACCAGGCGATATGAGGATAATACCATTCAGAAATAGTGGCTACAGCTGAGATAAATTTTGTGTTTAAAATAGGGATTCGAGCTCTCTCCTGTCTTGGTGTTCCCTCCGCAGTGTTCTTGCACTTACTTGCTACGTATAAGAAGGAAAGATCTGAGAACAGACAGATACAAATGTTAAATAGCTGAGAAGTTAAAAATAATTGAAATTAGTCCTTGAAGAAATACAGCGTCTAGTAACAAACCTTTTTGACATTTAGTCATCACCATAGCAGAATAATAAAAAGACTTCAGGCTTCCTACACAGTAAAAGCTTACTGCTGTCATGTGCAAAGCCTACACAAGAATATTTATTTTTTAATTCCTGGGTATTTTTTACATTACTTTTGACATGTGAAAGTTTCTCTGGGTGGTTACGTTAAGAATTCAGTTCAAAATTTTTCTTTTAAAAATGCAACTGAAGTCACAACTCATCTTAACTGGGGATAACTTGGAAGAGTTGCTTTTAAACACACTCATACACAAGCCTTTCCTCGTACCTACTCATGTATTTCTCTCTTCCACCTTTCTTGAGAGCTGACTTGGCTACGTTCCCATCAGGTTCAACTGGAGGACAAGTTTTGTGACAGATAAGCTTTCATTTATGAAAAACTGAAATTGATTTAAGGAAATACCTTCACAGACATCGGGCAATGAAACTGGAAGGCATTTAAGCCAAGAATTCAGCAATATTAAAAAGCATTGAAATGTATATGGCTGGTAAGAAACATCCAGATTTTTAAAAGTCAATGTATGTTTTAAAAAGGATAGTGAGTCTTCTTCTGAGGTCCTCTGGCTAGCTCTAACTAGTAAAGATTTGATGCTGGAGTAAATATGTTGTGCCTATCACTGGCCGTTATCAGAGAGAGGACAGCGGAGGAGCTGGTCTGGTGGTCCCCAGCAGTTGACAGGGATGAGGTGAGTGAGGACTCCACCTGATCTGCAGGGAGGTGAACCTAGCACGGCCAACCACCTCTTATTTAAGGTGCTGTTCATTATAAATTGGCTTTATCTCTTTGTTTCACTCATTTGTTTCATGGGTGAGGAGACTGCTCAGTCAGACTTGTGCAGAGCAGCAATACACAATGTAACTGCTGATTAGACCTCGTTTTCAGCATAAATTCAGTTTGAAGAAACCTGGGGTGGGATTTACCTCACCAGGTTTAGATGTCTGGTTCAGGATGAGATGACCTTCTCTCTAGAATAACCTCTTCCTCTCCATCGCTTGAAAGAAGATGCAGCCCCTGCGCCCCATCAGATGCAGAGATGGGGTTTTGATCAGATAGATCTCAGCTCTAGTATTTTAAGAAAAAGTAACCGTAAAGTTATGCCCCAAACCTTGAAACGTACTCTCTTTTGTGTTGTCCTGAGCCTGCACTGAGTTTCACAACTGAAAGAAAAATAATGGTATGACTTAACATTGGAGAGTTCACCTGTTAAGACATGACAGTACCCCAAGCCTCTAACTTTTTTAGAGTTGTGGTTTACGTAACAACATTGCATGCTATTTTTTGTAGAGCTTCTTGAAAGCCTGTGTAAACAGCAATTTCTTACCCTCCCTGAGCAGAGGCATGTTTGTCGCAGAGATCAGAGGAGGACAGGACAGGGGCTGGGGGGTTGAGAGGAGGTAACAAGCCAGCTGCTTCTTGCAGAGGGTGGAGGTTTCTAGGTGGACTCTTTATTGGTGTTTGCTGGGAAAGTTCATTCCGACGCAGCTGCTGGTGAGCAGGAGAGGCCAGCGGGCTTCTGCTGGCTGGGGAGCCCGCGTGGTGCACACTGCTGGGGCCGTGGGAGAAGCAGGGTTTCGGCTGGAGCCGCCTGTTGGGAATGGAAAGGGGAACTGGCTCCCCTTGAGCTCCAGAAGGGCAGTAGGTGAAAGTTGCTGGGAAGCGAAGTGGGAGATTTCCTCAAAAAGCTAGGAGGGAGCCTCGCGAGCCTGCCAGGCTATTGCTTGAAAGCCGAAAACCTGCCTGGCAGCAGGCAAAGTGCTGGGGAGAGACGAGAGAAGTACCATGAACGCTCGCTTCCTCGAAGTGGTTTGTGTGTGATTGAACCTGGGCTATCTTTGATGAAGGATGTTTTGTTTCCGTAAATGAAGTCATGTTTTAGATGAAGCCCCATACACTTGATTTCAAGCAAAACCAATTCACATTTATGCAGGATTTTTAATTACTTTAGGTAGAAATAACTTCAGTCACTGGGTGAAATGGAAACAGATATGTATAAATATATAGTAACAATAGTTTGTCTTCTCAAAGGAATTACCTTACATGCTTCTCGATGTCTAAAGGTTATTTTGTTCCATGCCTCTTATCCAAACACTTTCTGTTTTAGCCACATGGCCAGCACACAGTACCTGGGGTCTCTGGGACAGATTACAGGGGAGGCAGAGCAGCACGATGCTGTTTTATGGCTCTTTAGCCACTGATTTATTTTTAGTTGATTCAATAACGTCCCTATCTGGATTGTGAACACGATGGTGACTGTGATGGTCATATCCCAGCAATGAGTTCAAATATAGCCCCTTAAAAGAAGATGCCTTGCACTTTCCAGAAGAAGCGGATGAATAATTTTGCATGGTTGGTAAAACCAGTGATTAGCATCGTAATGCATATGTAGTTTTTATAGAAGTTTCTCAGCAGCTTGTAGTGGATTGCCAGGTGCAAGACAGGATGCAAAAGGATTAGAGCATAAAAGTAAGTCTAGAATAGTTTTTAAGAAGAAAATTGTTTCAACTTTTTATTGTCTAAAAGAAGAAAATGCAGAAATGCCACAGCAGCTGATGCAGAAACAGTAAAAAAAAAATCTAATTACATCATTCACACACATTCATACACATTGTTTCATGGAGACAGCAAATTAGTGTTGTTTTCTGCCATTTGTCGTAGATAAAAGATACATTTTGGTATGGCAAAAATTGACTACTGTCAACACTCTGTGAACTTCTTTGTCAGTTGGGAAAAAACTAGAAATTTGGTGGGAAAGGGCATATTTTCCTCAGTGGCCGTTGCTGCCTCAAACTACAGAGATACCCAAAGGTGTCCAGTGCTCCCTTGTTAACACGGGGCTGAAAGCTGAATAATTCATCGCTCTCTTCATTATTTTCAAGACAGCAATGAAACTGCATTAGGGATATTTGGAAATATAAAAAGTATAGACGACCAAAATGATTTAAATTTTGGCAATGTATCGTGACTGGCAGATGCCAAGGTAATATTTACTTTGGGGACACACCCATCTGCCCACGGATTAGTGGCAGTGAGAACAAATACCTGCTTCCATCTAATTGCCGAGCTCCCACGATGTGTAACACAGCAGATTAGGCTGAAATAGGTCATCGCTTCATCTCGAGGGTTGCATAACAAGTTATCAATCCCTTCTTCTCCTCTGTTAAGTGCTTCAGAATTACAGGAAGCGTTTCATTTTGCCAGCCTCCACTATGTGGAAACGTTAAGGCATGTCCCTGCAAGACTGTTATTTCTAAACCTGCAGCTGGAAGGATCTTAAAATGCTTTCCCTCTGCTCGAAGTTACTTCGCACGCTCAAGGAAGATCGCCCCGTTGCACGTTCAAGTGCTTTAAAGAGTGAAAAGCTGAGGATTGTGAAGAGACTGGCAGCAGCTCAGTACTACTTTCTTTCACAACACGCTAAAGCACTAAAGCATCTCCGATGGGGGTTTATAATTAGATCTGAGCTTGCCTGCGTGGCAGTTTCTAGCATAATGCATCCACACGAGAGAGGGCTACAACAGAAGCTGGGGGATAAATTGGTCGGTCATAAATGTAACTCATCTGAAAACGTACCATGACAAAACGGCCGCGTTAGGACGGGATTGTAGTCAGTTATATATTTGCTCTTCGACGGCTGACTTCACACTTTGATTTTAGAAAATGAGGCTACCTTAACATGAATGAGCCGCTTTCTCTGATATTTGCCCCAGAAAATAAGGCATTACTGAGTGTTTTAAACGTGCTAGAAGGCTAGGTACGTATCGTTGGTATGAGGAAATGTTCTGCACAGGGAGATGTGTCGTGCTGTGCATGTTTCATCAGGAATTTTGTGCTACAACATTACAACATTTCATATCTTCAGATTCTAGGAATCTGGGTTTCTTAAAGCTTGTGAAATAATATCTATTTCTGCCTTAAGTGCTGCATTGGAAAGAACGTTTTTGTTGTCCAAATATACTTTGACATATTGCAGAAAGAGCTAAATATTTATTTCGTTAAGGTTAAGCTTCCAAATAATTTAATTGTCCAAGTAAGGAAAGGTTTGTGAACCAATTAGAAAAATAAAGAGGTATTGAAATGTGCAACAAGTGACCATAAATCCAATTTCAAACAATGAACTGGAGCTTAAAGTAAAGTAATGGACTGAATATTTGAGCACAGTTGACCACTTAAAAGATGCACGCTCTGCTAAGGAAAATTGTGGCTCCCTAAAATGCCATTTAAATGAAGGGCAAAGGTCTAGTGTTGGGAGGGGTTTTTTTGTGAGGGTTCTCTTTATTTCTCTCCAAGCAAGGAGGTCACTCCATCACTGTACAGTTGGGCTTAGTTTCTGTTCCTTCATATGGCGGGCTCCGTCGTATTGTCTCGGTAAATACAAGCAGGAGGATGTGAAAGCGTGGAGCTGCTCTTTGAAATGCTCTGGCCGTGGCGTGGCCTGTCTTGATCTCCGCATGAACATCCGGGCATTAAGTTTGCTGGTTTAAGCCTCTTAAGATTGAAGTTTGTACCGACTCCTGGCTACTGCTTGTTATTAAAGACATGTTTTGCCCAATGAGAGAGGACTGGTGATGTTCAAGAAATAAAGGAGAAACAAGGGTGTAATTTCTTTTTTTAACTCAAGCTAATAAAAGAGCTTTCCTACTGTCTAGCAACGTTACCGCGCACCTCTTTCTCCCCACCTTTCCTTACGTCTCAACACACCCAGGCAAGTTGCTTCTCCCACTCGTGCACATTCTCCCCGGCAGTGCCGCTCCCTGCGGTCCCTGCGGCGGGGCCAGCGCCGCCGGCCCGGGGGGGCCAGGCTGAGCAGGGGGGGAAGCCGGTGGTGTGGCGCCAGGGGACGCAGCAGTCCGAAGCTTCTTGGTGGGTTATTTAACGTTGTTTTCCTGAAGAGTAAAATAAAGCAAGAGGAAAAAAAGAAAAAGTGGATCTGAGCATATGCTGGAGAGAAAAAAATAATCCTCCGAGTATCTTTAACAGTGATGGTAATTTTATTTGCTGTCAAAACCACTTGCATACCTCTGCCGCTATTGTATTTGCAGGATGCTGATCCAAAGACGGGAGGCATCTGATAAAACTAAATTTTCTTGGCTGAAGAAGACGAGAGGGAAATTACTCAGAAATTAAAAAAAATCTTAATTGAACAGCAAGCGCATCTCCCAGAGAAGGATCGGGGAGGCGCCCAGCTGTGCGCAAGGCTCCAGGAAACTCAGGCTGCTTGTCCGCCCTCAGTACGCTCCTCTGCATCGGAGCACGGCTTGATTTTTTTAACATTTTTCATTTCTTTAATGGATAAAATTATTATTAACCATTACCGTTCATTGTTAAGGAATTAATGTCATTAATCACTTATTTAATGATGAAATAGCCCACTCGAAGGGACAAGCTTGGGTACCTCAGCCCAGCAGACCTGCACCGCGGGGGG
>NW_008824356.1:5332055-5351973 GCF_000699105.1 Pygoscelis adeliae | reverse complement strand
GGGCCGCTGCGATAAGGCCGTCCTGAGGCTGCTGACACAGTGTAAGGAGGAAAGAGTTACGGTGACGTGGCTTTCCCGGGGCTCCCTCCCCGCGTAGGGCCTGGCACGGCGGGATGGAGCGGCAGGCCGCAGGGAAAGGGCAAGGACGGGGGCTTAGAAACCAGGTTTTGGTCCACAAAATGGCCATTCCCATCTTCCTGTGTCATGGCTCGCATGGATTTTAAGGAAGCAGGTGTTCGCTACGGGGAAGAAAAGGATCCTAAAGGATCTTTAGGGGGTATAGGGGAAGCGTCAGCAGAATATACGTGACTAATACACCTATGTGACAAGCAGCTGTTAAAACTTCAGCAGCTTCACTTTAATTCTGTCCACACTCCGCCTTCCCCAGGCTTTCTTCAAATTTCCCAACTAGCTGAGTAAGGTCTGTTGCTACGCAGTCAGTTCGTGACACCTCTCTGCCTGTCTTTTATTTCTGTCTAAGCTCCCAAAGGCTTTGAAAGTAAGCACACAAACAAACAGACAGGATGGTCTGCTCGAGAGTCTCTGAACTCAGTGTTACTGAGTGAGGATTTGAGATCTCCCGAAATGAAGTCGCCCTTCCAGCATCTGCCTACAGACGCCTGAAGGCCTTGGGTTATTGGCCGTTGTGCTCGGTTATGGCTAGAGAAGGCTGGTTCTGGAGTTCTGCTTTTTTAAAAATCTTGTTCTGCAGTTCTTACATCATTTGTAAGAGGAAACTTGTCTGTGTATAGGCAGGGCCAAACAGCTTTAGTGTTTTAAAATGTTGCTGTAGTATTTGCCTGGTAAGGTACATGTATTTCAGATGGAATGCCATGTTCCCATCTGTCTTCTAAGTGCTTGGTGGTCAAGCCTCCTGGTTCTCTGGTTGCCCACTCTTAGGTCAACTGACCCCACAGTCTCTTCCAAAACTCATTTTTATGACAGAGGGCTTGTCTAGGGAGGTGGTGAAGCAATGAATCCCACGCTTGGGTCTTAGTCTGGCTTTGTTGCTGAAGCTGGTATCCAGGTAGGACTGCTCATGGAAGTTCTA
Organism: Pygoscelis adeliae; assembly: GCF_000699105.1. NCBI lineage: Eukaryota > Metazoa > Chordata > Aves > Sphenisciformes > Spheniscidae > Pygoscelis > Pygoscelis adeliae. The sequence goes on along the minus strand of NW_008824356.1, from coordinate 5,350,922 downwards.
TTTGATTTTAACTGCAAAATAAAAATTAAAAAAAAAAAAAAAAAAGTCCTGTACTAGTTTGAAAAGCTACAAAGGAGAAATAATAATTCATGCAATTCTTGCTTTCCTTCTTATTGTTCAGGTATGCTGTGACCTCCCAACATGCTGGGCCTATTGTAAGTGCCGTAACCCCTCTGCTAGATGCATACTTTCTCTTTGTGTCTGTGTGGGAAAGGTTAGTTCAGGACATCATGTCTGCAGGTGGTCTCTCTCCTTCCGCACTGGACGGTTTGCTTCGGTCCCCTGGGTCAGGCCACTGAATGTGGGAGGTTGGTAGTTAATCCTGGCCGGGCTCAGTTTGGTTCCTGCGGGTGAGCTAAGTTTTGCGTGTGTGATAACCCCAGCGCTAACAGTGGCACCCTCTGTTTTGGAGGAATCCGCGGGCTCTGCCAGCTGGCTGCCGAGGGGCGGCGTCTGGGCGGCCAAGGTCTCGCTTGGGCCCGGCCACGTGCCTCTGCCCTATTGTCGAGGCTGGCGGTTTGGGGAACTGTCGGGCTGTTTGTCAAGGGCGAACAATGCCCTGTCTGTAAGGGATTGCGTTACCGTAACGTTAGAATAGCATGAAAAATCTCTTTCAGGTCAACTCCCCCACAAGCGTTCTGGCTGGGCTATTAGCAGCTTCTCCTGCCCCCGCATGCCCGGCTGAATGGGCAGTGTATTTGGCTGATTTGGGTAATGCTATTCAGTTTTGATGAAAGCGGATAGCAGAGCTTTTACTGTCCAGAATCCTGTTCATGAGCAGGCTATTGCTAGAGCTGCAAAGGGCAAAAATGGATCAAACCACATAATATGTTCTAGCTAAAGATCAGCTCCGGTGTCTGCAAAGCCCTAAGGGAGTAGTGCTCAAAATAATAGGGATATTTGAGAGCTTTCTTTACTGTGTTCATGTCACCACTTAGTGAGATGGAGAACCTGGTGTGCAGTTTATATGATATCATCCTGATGCGGCTAGCGTCTTGGTTAATCAGGACCGCTCCATTGAATAGCGTGCACCGTATGGTGGCCAAAACGCATCCTTTTACACCGTGTCTGCGTGGTCGGATGCAGACAGCCCGGCACTCCAGTGGGGCCTGCTGACTTGAGCTGGGTGCTTCCGATAGTCTGGTGGCTTCCAGACAGGAGGTGGCTTGTGTTGGTGCCTTGTGGCAGGGGGGTGGCAACGCAGCTGCCTGTGCCTGACTGCACAGGCGTGCTTTCGTCTGCTCACCACTTGAATACAGGTAGAGCTTCGAGCAGGAACTGCAGCGCGGGAGAGCGGTGCTCCTCATTGTTCTTGGACGCTGACAAATACCATACGGTACAGGGGAAGCTACAACAAATCCCGTAACAGACAATTACGGGATAATCTGTATGTGGAAGAAGCTTGTTCCTAAAGTCTTGCCTGCTATGGTTTGTACCCTGAGGCATGAGGATGTATATACTTTATTATTTTTCCTGCCTAATGCAGCAACTCTCACTATACATGTGAAGGTCCGATTGCGTTACCGGTCCAGCAGGCTGCCGGTATCCTGTGGTAGGTATCAGTGGTATCCTGTGGCAGGCAGTTAATTAGGTGTTCTAATAGGAAGAAAGTGTTTACTTAGAATAGTTTTGGGTACATAGCCCTTTTGTACAGCCTTTGTACAGGGAAATGAGGCTGTTTTTCTGTTGTAAGACAGAGTAAAGGACAATGTCTGACTTAACCTTCTCCATACCACAAATTATTTTGTGTACTTCTGTCTTATATACCTTTAAAATTATTCCCAAGCTTTTTAGTCGCTTCACCTCTAAGACTTTCAAAGAACCCTAGTAACTTTAGCACCCATGCTTTTTCAGACATACCTGTTGAAGGATAGAGTTGAGGGAAACTGGGAGGCATTCCAGTGGAACACACACTGTTGATTTTCACGCAGTATTGGTTTCTTCACCCCTCTCCATGGTCAGAATGTTTCAACTGGATGGAGCCTTTAATTGAGCACAATGATTCTCAAGTCTGCATCATGAAATGTGTGTCCTTTTTTTTTACTCTTTGTTGAAGCATTTTTGTAGACCTCGTACAGTTTTTGCCTATTCTTAGTAATTTCACAGACTTAGCGCAAAGCAGTCATTATTCTGTCTGTGTAGTCTGAATTGTCCTCTGAAGTGCCCACTTTTATGGATCTTGGCACCCAAACTTTGTATAACTCAGGGCCACATTGACGGTTCATTTCTAGAGGAATAGATGTGCCGTTCTCCATTTCATCTTCTGGGGAATGAGTCTTTTTTGTCCCATAAGGCTTCTCCGTATCTCTGTTGTTCTGGGAATTTATGAATTTTGCTTGCAAAAAGAAGACAACGAATAACGGTTTGGTTCAGCTAGAGTTCCTAAATGTAGTCTCTGTTCAGAGGTTGTAGCAGGAAGAGGAATTGGTGTGGTTTTGGGGTTTGTCGGTTGGTTGGTTGATTGTTTTTTGGTAGGGTTCTTTTTTTGTTTAATCTAAGAGTCAATAATTGCCTTAGAGGCACTCTGACTTTGTCAGCTCCTGGAGTGGGGAAGAGGAAGAGAGGAATTGATATAGTTGTGAGGAAGGGGGGAAACTGTTGAAAGGAGAATGCAGCAGCTCCAAAGGGGTGCTACAAGAACTCTTCCAGTGTAGCACAGGCAGTGTGAGCCCGTGGCAGCGAGGCACTGTGTTCCTCACCCTCATTATCTCTTTTACAGATAACTGACTCAGCTGGGCACATCCTGTATGCCAAGGAGGATGCCACTAAGGGCAAGTTTGCCTTCACCACTGAAGACTATGATATGTTTGAGGCCTGTTTTGAGAGCAAGCTTCCTGTGGGTAAGTGAAGTGAAAGTTCTGTTGGCTGCTTCTAGCTTCTGAGCAAGTTCATGTAGCTGTGTGGATTAGGGGTATGGGTAAAGTGATCCTGAGTGTGGTCCGCAGAACACTGTTTGACTTCTAAAGCTGGTCTTCAGGAGGTTGTGGGCAGTCTCACTACAGAATATCTACTGTCGGTGTTACATTTGAAGTTCAGTAATCCTCTTAACCATGTGCCACGACGGTGGCTGTCGTGTAGAGCACGTGGGTTTCCTCTGAAAGGGGAATCGTGTTCCTCCCGCAGAGGTCACCACAGTTGCAATGAGTGGCAGTACTGGGGAGCAAACCATACCGCTTTTGCCCCTTTTTACGCTTCTCCCCATCTTGCAGTTGAGCCAGGACAGAGCAGGATGCCACCATTTCCAGAACCCTGTCTTTCTCCCCAGCTGACCATCTCTCCCCATTTGGTGGAACGTGATGTCTCCACAATGTGTACTTGGCAGCAATCCTGCATTAGGTTAGCAACCATTTTCTGGGGTTGGGATATGTGTGCGTATAGAGAATGTGGCCTTGGTTTGCACCTGCAACTGCTCTCTAAGTGGTCAATAAAGGGAAGGGGAAATGAGCAGGACGTCAGCCTTGCATTTGTGCTGCAGGGATGGTTGCCTAACGAGTGCTGAGGCTCGTTTCCTGTGAGTGTGACGCATGTGCTGCTTTGAGTGTCTGGGCTCAACTTCAGGACAAATGTGCTGAAAACAGCCAACAACACGTGGGCTCCAGTCTTGTTTGCGGTGGTGTGAGCACATGCAAGTTCATAGGTGCTCACATCTTTTCACAGTTGCTGTCAGAGTTCTGCTCCCTGGACCTGATTCTTCTTAGGTCTTATCCTAAAAGATCCCAGAGGATTTCACAGGGCAGTCACTAGCAGCATTCCTCATATCTGTTGAAAGGCAGCCTCTGTTTTGCTGTTATGCTCCACGTATAAGATGCAAATAGTTTGCAAGTTGAAGAGAACTTTCCAGAAAGAGACGGCTATCTTCTTTGCTGGGATTGGGAAGGATCTGGCTTGTAACACCTCTTCTGTAGTATTTTACAGATAAGACGGTGACCCCAAATGCTCAGGATTTTGCTTTTATTTCACTCCAAAGTAGGGCTTCCAAATGCTCCTTAACACATCAAGACATGCAGGCACTAGTGACTCATCTGGGAGTCACTCATGTAATTTAATGTCCAACACCTGGGTATTTGGGAAGTCTCCAGATAGTCCCACAAATCCTTTCATAGCTTCCATATGATCACACACTGAAGTGGGAAAGGCTTCTTTCTTTAGTTATGTCTAGACTTTTATTTCAGTGCTTGTGACCAGAGGTTTCTTGCCTAGACTGAGCCCCTTATAGCTCTTTTGATTGTAGCAAATGTTTATTCCCTGGCTCCCTTGTATTGTTGCAAGTTTGTTTTAAAGCTTTTAGTACTGATGGGGATAAAATATTTCTAAATGGAGATTCTACCTGATGACCAGTGGGGCATTGAGGTGCCAAAATCTAGAGCTGTTCAACTGAGAAGCTGGATCCTCTTCTGGAGGCTTTCTCTTTAGGGGCCTCCAAGCTGCCAGTTTCCTTTTGGACACAGGTGCCCCAAATTCCTTGCTAAAGAGAGATGCTGCATGGTATTTCCAGATTTCCCATGCCTGTGCTGGAAAGTGAGGAAGTGTTAAAGTAAGGGAGGTGGCACTGTGAGGCTTGATCATCTGCAGGACTTGGTTAAGGTACCGTGAAAGAAGTAACCATGTCACAAAGAAGTGCCTTGTTTCCTCTATAAGGTCAGCATGGGAATGGGGGAACTGACCAAGTGCTGTTTTATCCCCATGTTTCTCTTTAAAGGTTGTTTGTTTTTTTTTTCCCCGCAGTCTCATCAACTAAGTGGTCAGGACTTGTAGTGCAGCAGCCAAGGAAGATGTTGATGGAGTACTGGGAGAGAAATACTGTTGGTAGAGGAAGCCCAGAGCCGTTGGGACCTGACGGGTCTAAGCAACTGGGGTTTCTCAATCCTTAACCACAGAAGTGAGGAAGAGGAAGTGAGAAGGAGATCCTATTTAGAAGGTCCACCTTATCAGAGTGGAGGAGTTCTTAGGGTGCTTCTTGGAGCTGTGGGTGTTTGCATGACAGGCTTTTTTCCCCTCTTCCAAGGTGGAAGGGTTCCGTCTTCCTGACTAGTGCTCTGTTCCCAGGCACGCTTACTCTCGCACCGTATGCTAATCTCTGAGATGAACAGCCTAGCCTGCACTACATGCTCCCCTCTAGGGCTCTTCCTGCGTGCTAATCTTTACCTCTTTGCTCCTTCGGTAATCCTTCTCTTCCCAAACTTTGTGTTATGGCTCATTTTTTCTGGAATTCCTGCAGGAAAATTTTGCAACATACAGTTCAACCATCCTGTTTTTCCACTGACTTTGCAAATTAGGAGCTCCCCTAATCTCCCAGGAAACAGTTCTGTGCTCGTGTGAGACGACCTCTTGAAGACCACCTGGGAGATGTAGGTATCAGTTTAGTTCAAGGTCTCTGGGACTTAACTGTTTTTCTCTTTGCTGCTGATCCAATCTGCTCGGCAAGCCCTGGCTGCAGGAGGAGCAGGGAGTTACTGAGGATCTGATGAGCATGAAGGGAGCTGCCTAGTACCTTGGGCTCAGGGAACTTGTAGAAGAGCAGGCTGAGTTTTTCCAGGCCAGTCCCTGACAATGTTAACCTCTTGCAGAATGTCTGCTTTCCATCCCTTTGCACCCAGCAGCTCTAAAGTTTCTGCTTTCCTACTGCCTCTTGGCAGCTCTCCCTTCCAGCCTGACAGATAAATCCTTCCAGTTCTGTTCTGTTCACGGGCCTTTTCATCTTTCTCATCTCTTCCTGGAAGCGCCAGCTCTCCACCCAAGTTGCTGTAATTTAAACAACATTAAAAAAGCCTCTCACTGTGTGCTCTGAATTTTCTTCTGCAGCTACTGTTGGCTGTCCTACCTGCCAGTCTCCCAGCATGCTGGTATATGTATGGCATAAGTGATCAAAACTTCTGGTTGGAGAAAGGAGCACTGGGTGATTGTATACAGCCTGTTTGTTAAACAGCAGTGCTGGGATTTTAGTTTGTTTTTACAGTAACCGGTCTTGTATAAGAAAACCAGAAATTCCATCCTAATCCTAATTTATCCATTAGGCTCTTACATAGCTGGGTTTGAATTTTGAGCTCCTGTATCCCTCAGGAAATTGAAGAAACAGTTTGTAGTTGATATGGACCATCTTGTCAGTAGGTTATTCCATGTTCTGCTAACAGTAGAAGGTGGAGATGATTCTACTCTGGTGTTGAAGAGCTGTTCAGTGGGAAGAGAGAAAATTTGAGGATGTTGTATTGAAGATCTGGAGTACCCTCCTAGCTCCGGCTGGAGTGACCCAGTGTAACCTTTACATTGAATTTGTTTGTGGACTGAGGGAACATCCACCTGGCAGCCTCCTAAGGCAAAGTGTGAGTATTGGACATGCTCCTGGACAAAGACTCTGAAATTCATAGTATAAGTGAATTCAGACCTTGTGTTTTGCTGGCAGCCAGCTGAGGACAACTGTATGCCCCAATGTGCTGGGATTTGGGCATGTGTTATGTACAGACATTTTCTTGGTGGGTGGTATAGTGGAATATGATACTCGGGTCAGCTGATGTGCTGCATTCTTCAGGGTATCTTACATGCCTATCCTATATATTTTTTTTCCCTCTTGTGAATGTTCTCAGATGTGACAGTTTGTAGCAGTTAAAAGAAACTATTAGCTGTAAGTGTCCCTAGCCTTAAAAGATACCTACTGTGCTGTTGACTGCAGCCTTATCCTACTTGTGCGGCTCCAGCTGGCAGTTCTCTGAAGTGGTGTTTTCCTGGCTTCAGAAGCCTCTTGCCATCTCGGGGTTTGCATTAGCAGTGTGGGTCTCGGACATCTGAACTGTTCTTTCCCTGAAAAAATATGTTAGTAAAGGGATTGCCTTCATTTCTGCAGATAGTGCAGCATGCAAGGATCAGTAGTCCCCATATGCCATATTCTTCAATTAGAACAGTTTACCTTCTGCTCCTTTGAATGAAAATCATATACAACCCCAGTAACCTTGACAAATTGCCGGTGCACTTCCTGCTAGGAGGAACGTGGGCTTCCCAGTTGAATATTTGTCCCTCGGATGACTTGTCTTTCGCCAGGCTGTCTTATAGCAGCTGGTATTCATCTTCTAATCCTCTGCAGTTTTTACAGTGATTTGCATCCTACACACACTTAGCACTTTTAGTTACAGCTTGTTCTCATTATCTTTGGGAGGCTCTCCTTCAGCCAGGATTTATTGTAAAGTCTCTGTATTTTTAGGCTGGACTGTGCTGCCTCCGCAGTTAGCTGCAGACATGGAGGGAGGGGAGGGGAGTGAGTTCTTCCTCAGTGGTGGGGAGAGCTGGTGATTTCCTGGCAGGCTGAATGTTTCACACAATGAATCCTTTCATTATGCTTCCAGGAACAGGGAGGATGCCGGACCAGCTCGTGATTCTGGATATGAAGCATGGAGTTGAGGCAAAGAACTACGAGGAGGTATGTCCCCTGGCTGCCTGCACTGCAGGCTCCCCTTTCCCGGCACTCACGTGATGCCATTTGTAGATCTGGGGCTCATGATGGGAAGCTATTTTCCCAGTGGTGATGAAAGCCTGTCTGCAACCTACAATTCCAGTGAAGCCGCATGTGTTAAGGGAGCAAAAAAAAGACAAACATCAACTGAAATTAATTCTGTACTCTGGGAACTGGAGCCTAATGTGTGAATTTCTTTGCTGGGACAGCATGACCCAGCTTCTGGGCATAAGTATTAGAGGCAACAAGAGACTGAAATGTGAAGTTTCTCCAGCCCCAGCAGTGGAGGGCATTTTAGGTTAATATCAGATCCTCCTAAAGGTCAAGTTGCGTTGTTACTCTTCTTACCTTCCTGACTGTAAGATGTACTGGCTCAACAGCCCTGAAATGGCACTTGTGCATTTGAAGAACCAGCAGTGTATCAGTGTAAAGGTGTTTGGCAGAGTAGTAGCTGGTGTGAAATGGGTATTTGGTTTGAAGGTGTGACATTGCAAACAGGCATAAAGCCTAAACGTTTCCATCTTAGGAGGACATAACTTTCTTAGACCCAAGAGCCAGCTGTGTGGAATAGCGGTTGCTTTGTGGCTGGGACAGTCCTGGCTGGTTGGATGCTGAATTTTGGTGGCTGCTACTATGCTTTTGGCTCACTAGAATTTGGGGTCCATCAGCCCCCGGCACAGAGCCTGTGCCTGAGAAAATGAAAGTTGTTGGTGAAGAAAGGTTCCTGCAAATGATTGCTGTGTCCACTGCGCACAGCAGTGTGGGAGATGCCTTAGGGAGGAGAGTGGTAGCAGAGGAGGCTGTGTATGGTGGCAGTTAGAAAACGAACGAATTTCTGAGATGAGCATGCTGGAGTTTTTATATCCTTTTGAGCTTTGGGCTAGCTGGTCCTGCGTGGCTTAAGTCAGTCTAGAGCACATCCTACATGGAGAATAAAAAAGTGCTTGGGGTCAGAGAAGAGCAGAGCAATCATTGGGCCAGCTGTCTGGCAATCAGCTACTGAAGGATTACAAGAAGTTGAAATCTTACGGGATGACCCCTGAGAGCGTAACTGGGAGTATTATGGTGACTACATTTACAGAATCTCTTTGAATACAATCCTGCAGCGTACTCCAAGTTACATTACTGTAGTGCTACTTAGAAGCATTGTCCCTAGGCAGAAAGGTTCTCTTATGCCCATCTATCTAGGTATTCACTGGTTGTACTGATAAAACTATCTTGGAATAGAAATAAGTATACATTATGCTCGTCAGTGTAGTTAGATCAATGGAAAGGTCCATGGACAAACACGGGATAAGAATTTAGACTTGCAGTCCCACCTGGTACCAAATGCAGATCTTGGCAGTGCTGGCAAGCATCCTGGACTTGTGAGGACCTCTCAAGGTAGCAGACTGTGTTGAGCCTTCTTGAGCAGTGTGTCTGTAAAGGACTCAAACTGGTTTACTGTTTGTATAGCTGCTACGGATGTTTAGCCACACTGCTTTGCAGTGTTTTCTTTTTTTTGTCCTCTCCTCAGGTTGCTGTAGTATTTGTGGGTTTTGACTTGACAGGTTGCTGTAAGGCCTCAGAGGGGAGGACTGTTGCTCAGGTTTCTCTCCTGGAATTGCTGCCTTTTTGAGCCTTTTGCTTGTGATGTTCATCTGCTGTAAGGTACCAGTGACTTGTCTTCCCCTCCCCCCCCTCCCCCCCAGTTCTTCTTGTTGAACTGCTGCAAGGAGACTTGATGCAGGGAGTTGAACAAGGCTCACTGATACTGTCCTGCTTGTGCATGGATATATGCAGTGAGAGGAGGGGTGATGTCCCAAGTCCAGCTTCATAAGCTTTCATAGATCCAGACATTCTTGGAGCAAAGCAACTGGGAGAATGAGCTGGGTTAGAAAACCTAACTGCATGGTTACCCTTAGTTCTCTGGGGTAGAGAGGAATAACTTTCTCCATTCAGTGAAGGTAGGGAAAAGTGAAAAGACGTTTCAGAGGTCACCAAGAAGGCTTGGCGATCTAGGTTCCTTTCCAGATCAGCTACTCCTTGCCAATTCTTGGCTATAGTGTGTCTCTTTCTATGCTCGGAAGAAAGTTAGGCTTTGATGAATCTTTGTGTGGCCCCTGAGAAGTTCAGTGGACTTGTTGTCTCAGTTGTTCTGGTGGTCCAGATGTTTCTTCTAGGATGATGGTGTTCCACCATCACAGATGCTTGGTGGGCTTTTTACAAAATCCCTTGGAGCAGCTGTGCATATTGGCTTCACTAAGGATGAAAGAGGTTCCAGGATGTGCGTCTCGGAGTACATGCAGGACTGAAAGTAGCTATCACATGTTTCTAGCTACACTTATTAAGAACAGCTGAAGGGATGCAGGATGGAGCAGACAAGCCTTGTTTTTTCCCAGTGGAACCTTTGTAGCCCTCTGTGAATGAGGAAAAGTGCCCTCTAGGAGGATAATGGAGCCGGTCAATGCAGGGTTAGCTTATCAGTACAGATGCCTGAGACCTTGTGTGTGTTACAGACCTGCTGCTCTATCTGTGTCAGCAGAGTCTGGGCCATAGGCACACTTATACTGGGGCCAGTTTTTCAGCAAATCTCTGCTGGCAGGTATGTGTCCAGGCGACAGGGTTTTGTCAGTACAACCTATTGACTAGAAAGCGGGAGGGGTTTAGCTTCCCATTTCCTACCCCTCCTCACAAATGTACTCCCAATTGACACTGCTGTGCTGGCAGAGCTGTAATATACAGCTCACCTCAGCATAAAAATCCTCAGATGACTGCTTGAGGGCCTGCTGCTTGCCAGGATACACGTGTCATGGGAAGACCTTTTGGTGAAATGGCTGATTAGCTAGCACCGGCCTGGTCACAAGCGTCTCTTCAGGTGGTCTCTGATGCCCAGGCAGCTGCCTCTGGTTTTGGGGATGCCTGCACCCTGGGTGCCCTGTTGCCTGCCTGTCAGCACCTGGACCACTGAGGGATGCTGTCCTGCAGCTTATGCCTGAGTAATCCTGTGTGACGGTGAGACCGGTAGTGAGCTGCAGGTGCTCCATGTGTTTTCTGTAGCGCATCTTTCTTCTGATGCATTATTCAGAGACAGGGCATCTGGCCTTCATGGTGGGGGCCTGTCACTCGTTGGTAATAGTGACAAATTCTACGCAAGAACCAGAGTTACCCAAACCCTACCCTGTAGCAGTGGCAGGAATTGCAGTTAGCTTCCTTTGAGTAATGTCCTTGTGTCACAAATTTTACATAAGGTGTAGTCAGGTTACAGCCAGGACTGGGGCAGGGACACATGTTTACACATTCAACTTTAAATAGTTTCTGTTGTGTACTGTGCTTTCTAATTGAACTTCCTGTGGATTTTTCTTTTTGGATACAAGTCTGTGACTTGTAGGACTGTGGGTGGCATGTTCTGCACAAAAATGGTGTCCTATAAAGCCAGCTTTTGTAAGGGAAGTGTATTTTTCTTTCAAACTGGCTCAAAGGCAGCCCGTCCCGTAAGTATTCCAGCAGCGTCACCTAGTGGCTTGAGGCAGATGGAGCACTTTGTAGCTGCGTGGTCCCTACCGAGAGCATACGCTGCCCTTGAGGTTATCAGTCTAAGTGATAAAAGCCCTGAGCTCTTGTGGGTGTAATCACTACTACTGGGAATCAGGCTGCCTGTGCTTTCTGGGGCATGCGGCAACAGTTAGCAAAGTGAGTCTTGATGCTAATATTGTGTGTGCCTGCAGAACAATATCGTATGCGTATGTAAGTTAGTCACCTGTATTTCAGTCTGTGACTTCTGTTCACTGGAGGTTTAGTCATGTGGCAAGTTCTTCTACCCACTCCTCAGAAGCCAACTGTGAATAAGCTAACATTAGGCCGAATAAGGAAGAAATGTGCTTGTATGCATACTGTGCTCCTCCGTTGTGTAGGAGGAGTAGTAGGAAAGTGTGTTTCAGAGAACAGGTGGGAGAAGAGATAGTGTTTTATGCAATGGTAGTTTCTGGTTTGTAGAGGTGTTTCCCTAGGGGAAGGATGCCCCAGATCTGTAGTACGTGAGGAGGAGTGGTTCAAACTGGCAGTAAAAGTCCATGTGGGAGCTTTGGTTTTGGCTCAGTGATTGCCTCGCTCTTCTGTTTTCTAGATTGCTAAAGTGGAGAAGTTGAAGCCTCTGGAAGTAGAATTGAGGCGCCTGGAAGATCTTTCAGAGTCCATTGTTAACGACTTTGCCTATATGAAGAAACGAGAAGAGGAGATGAGGGACACGAATGGTAAGAGACTGTGTGCTCCTTCAGAGGGATGGAGCTCTAAGACCACTTACTTCTGCTGAACGTGTTATTAGGACAGCATTTGGAGATCAAGCAATTATAGTGGTCTCTGTCTGTTCTGTTCCTAGTAAGGGAAACCTGCTGGTATTTCTCTCCTTCTGAAGCAGTCACTGAGTCTTGTGTGTCCCATTTCTAGAAATCATTTCTTTCTGTCTCCATTCCCAATGTGAATTACTCTGTACCATTTAATGTTGCCTATTAACCACAGTTTCGCCTTGTTCCCTCTCATCCTTCTCGTTGTTCCCTCTGCTTTTATTCTCAAGTACTGCTGGTGCTTGGGTGCCCTTGCCTTCATGCTGTATGATATCTTGCCTTTGAAGTTTTGTACGGGTGGGGAGAGAAAATCCTGGGAACTTTGCCCTCCTGAGGCACATCCTGTGATGTCAGACTCCCGTGCAATGGTTTGTTGTCTGTTTCAGAGTCGACAAACACCCGGGTTCTGTACTTCAGCATTTTCTCCATGTGCTGTCTCATTGGACTGGCCACCTGGCAGGTTTTCTACCTGCGTCGCTTCTTCAAGGCCAAGAAACTGATTGAGTAAAGGAGCAAGTCCTCCTCCCCCTGCCTCTCAGACCCAGCTGGACACCGCTGGGACCCAGCCATGGCCCCCTGGAGCCATCTCACAGATGATACCCACTGACTGGAGCTTTTCTGCAGATACTTGGACCCTAAAGGGGGAGGGGAGCCTAAACATTGGAGGCAACGGGGGACTTCTGAAATCTTGTTGGATGCTGAGGGTGGGGGAGGTTGTGATGGGTTTGGGGATTCCTGGGGCAGCGATTAAATAAAAAAAGATGTTTCCATGACAGCTGCAGCAAGTTCTTGCGCTGTCTGTTCTCCTTTTATAATCTTGGCTTGATGAGGTCTCCCATCTGCCTGTGACTGTAGTGTTACTCTGAGCCACTTGACCCTGCTGAGCTCTTTAGGTGCCATGCAGCTAGCACCGGGGCAGAGCGGGGGACTCCCTGTTCTGACCAGCTGGGATATAAGCCTCAAGCAAATGGAGGTGAGTGCAGAGCAATAGGATTCACCCTTCCAGCAGGGCCTGAGGATAGAGGGAGGTCCAAGGTTTGGTCCCTGTTGTGGACCTCTGTGTTTCTCCCTGTGGGAGCTGGTGTCTTTGTGCTGACAGGTCAGGGCACTTGAGCATACGGTGGTTCAGCCTGGAGGAAGGGGAGCCTTGGAAGGAGGACTTGGGAACATGTTTGAGCTTGGAAAGGAGAAGTCTTCTTTGCTCAAATAAGCTGTCCAGCCTTGGGTCCCGCCCTTGCTCCACGTGTTTGTCTTGGATTTGCCTCTCTTGTTCTGAAATGATGCAGCAGCTTTCCTGAAAGCCTTGGTCAGGGACGGCCTTTTGTGCAGACAGGAGGCCTCAGTCAGATACAGTCACAGAGCAAATAGGAGCACGTTATGCTAGGAAACTTGGTCTTACATTGAGCAGGAGCCTTTTCTCATCTAACAGTGTAGCGTTTATTCGGCAGGTAGCTGGCTTAATATCACTTTCTGAGACCTCAAAGCAAGGTGGGCTGCTGCTCATGTGAAGCACGAGGGCCTGTACCATGCGTTGAGGTCTGAGGGTGCAAGGGTGCTTTGCAGATTGGCAGAGGAGTTGGAAGAATGTGGATGAACTCAGAAAAGCAGTACGGGGTAGGAATAGGCTAATTCTACATCTGGGGGGAGTCTGACAGAGAACTTCTCTGTCTGAACAGAGAATTGTTCTCCTATGCAGTACTAGAGAGAGAGCAAGCAGCTTCTTGTCATTTCTCAGCCATCCAGATGGCATGATGTTAAATAAGCCAGGCTGGGAAAAAACAGGCAGGTTAACTTCCGGACTTACATGCTGCAGTTTTTAGGCAGTGATTAAAATTCTTTCACCTTCTCTGCATTTCTTCAGTTTTTTTAATGGTGCAGCAGCAGAGCATTCTGGTGTCATGTGCCTAGCCTGGGCTACCATTTTGAAAAAAGCATGGTTTTATAATTTCTGACCTGAATCTGATCTACTGCTGGGAAGGAAACGGTTGTCCAGCGTGAGGCAATAGGAAAGAGGATGAAAAGATGACCTCCTGTCATCTAAATACATTAGTACTTTGCCTCCCCTTTGCCATTGCCAAATTCCTGGAGTTGTTAGTTCCACTGGCAAGTGTTTAGATTGCTTTTAATTTGTTTCTTTTTTGATAAAGCCATATTAAGAACCCAAGTCTACTCCTCTGCCCTTGCATCCATTTTATCCTTGTACGTTTTTGAAAGCTGTTACAGTGCAGAACAGCAGTGATGCCACAGGACTGAATTACAGAAGTCATTTGAAGGTAGTTTTAGGTCCTACAGTTTGAAGCCTGTAGATCTGTTAAGGTTTTGCTTTTGTTTTTGTATAACTTGAAAAGACAGTTCAAGAAAGGGGCTTTTTCAGTCTTGTCTGTTTTGATATCCTCTCCCCGTCCTTATCCGAGTACAAAGATTATCTTTATCTTAAAAATGGTGGCGAGGCCTTAAGTTCCCCAGGTGACTGTTACACTATCATCATTCTGGTGTTGCGTTTTGATCTTCACTGTACTGGTATGGTTACTGGGGAGCAGGTGTGGGGGGCTGGTGTGGATTTACCTGTAATGACTGGTTGGGGGATTTTTGTCAACTTTGTCAAATAAAATTTCTTTGGGGAAAAACAACCCACCTCAGTTGTCCGTGTGAGTCTTCTCCTCTTTGTGCTCATTCCTACTGACTGCTGTTCCCTGCAAGCTGACCTGTGGCAGGAAGCAGCAAGTACACAGGCCCCCCGCAAGGCTTTGGGTTTCTCTAGCAACAGTTAATTTCTGAAGAATTTGAGAATTCCAGACTCGGGGAAAGGTACTGTCTGCATGGGCTTCTCTGCGGAATGGGACCAGCACAGCAAGCAAGGTGTCTCTAGTACAGGTTACCATTTGTTTACTTTTTTCACGTGGGGTCGTCTCTTCTGCTGTCTCCGCCCCCCCCCCCCCCCCCCTTCCTAGTTATATCCCTCTGTGCGGAGGAATTTTGAGGCTGATAGTGAAACAGGGCTGGTGCTCTAGAGTACAAGATCCAGTTTTTCACTGTCAGCTCCCATGTAAAATGGAGTTTACTAAGACAAATGGAATTACTTTGTTTTGTGCTTTAGAGGAAATTTTAAATTGTTGCAAAGATGACTTGGTCCTATGTGAGTGGCAGATGCTTACTGAAGAGAGTGGTTAGGTATTTACCGAACTGTTGTCAGATCTCTGCTGAGCCTGCAAGCCTTTTGTCATGTAGTAGCCAAGTGAGGTATGCCACGTAACAGGACTGGGGGCTCATAAGTGCTACATAACCAGTTAGTAGTATCAGGAAGAATTTCAAGAAGAGAAATTCACAGATCTTTGGATAAGGATTAGCCTCTGCAAGTTCTTGCCCGGATGAATATATGATTGAGTATGTGAAATCGTACAGTTGTTCTCATGCGGTAGGTTGGCGGTGGGTCTGGGCTGTTTTACAGCACTGCAGATGCAGAGCTGGTGCCTTCGTTCCATTTTACTTCTGGGAAATGGGCTAAAGTTGAGCTGTTGCAGATCCTTGGGTCTGAGCCTATCTTTGTGTGTGACAGATGCATCGCTGGTAAATCTATAATTGCCTGCAGCAAACTGCATCAGATGTTTCCAGCCTCTTCCACCCACTTGTCAATGTGACTAACGATTTAATTATCACACTACTTAACACAGCGCGTGAGCATTCCTAAGTAAGGTATATCTTCGCATTCCCCCTCCTCCTGTGCCAACGTAGGCTGCACCCTGTACAAAGCGCCTGCTGCAGCTGCTGTGTGCGTGCATGTGTGAGGGGATGAGCATTTTACACACTCTGCTCGTTTCTTACAAGCTGCTCAGGTATGTGAGAAATAACCCAAGTGTATAACACCTGCGTTGTCTCCTAACTGGCAGATCAGGGACTTTCGACTCAAACTAGTTTGGCAACTGGTTGGCAAGATCGTTAGGGGATTCCTGCCTGTGTATTTCACGGGGTCCTGCAGCAGAGGTTTGGGAGAGTAGTGTGGCCTCTCTTCACCCCTGCCAGTTCATGTGATGTATTTCTGTCTCTCTCATATCTTCAGTTGTGTCCCTCTGCTGTACTTGTCTTTCAGACGCCTGAGACGGCCTTGCCCTTAGTGAACAAAGTCTCTGGGAAATGCGCTTCCCCTATGTTGAAGGTGGCTTGTTGGGAAGGAGAGAGCACAAACCTGAAATGGATACATCTTTCACAGGAGAAAAAAAGTTGGGTCTGGTGAAGACTGCAGGAGTTCAGCGTTGGTAGTTTTGTCTGCTGCCCCTTCTCCACCTGAAAAATTTGTTAGGCTTGTGCTTGTTCTGTTCTTCCTCCCCCAAACCACCACTGGTGGTGGTGCGGTGGCTCTGGCAGGCCTGCCTTTTTCTGAGGAAGGGGGAAGGAGCAGAGGATTTAGAAAAACTGCCTGTTGGCATTTCTTGGACCTTTTTGTAAACCTGAAACAGGTGAGCCCAAGCTCTTGCTGCAGCACTAAAATACTTGGATTTGCTCAGCAGTGTTTGTAGGAAGCCTGTTTTGCTTTGCACTGGAAGTCTGTTGCACTTGCTAGGAGTTGCTGTTTCAGCTGCAGCTGAAGTGACTTAAACTTTCTGCAAAATGGCAGTAATTGATGCCTGGTTTTACTCCTTCTGTTGCCAGAGGTCCATGTGGTTTATCACCGTAAACGAAATGCATTAGCTTCTACACTTCCAGATTGCTGACACAGCCTGCCAGAAGACCTGTGATCTCTAGGTGTCTGTCCCAGTGATCTTTGCTATGAGGATCATTTGTTTAGCTCATGTTTGGAGAAAGCTGCTGTGTCCTGAAGGACCCATCTGACTTGTATTTCAGTTTTTGCAATAAAATGTATATGTTGAATAACTTCCTTTGGGGGCATGTTACTCAAAAAAGGCAACGATAGAACCATGCTCACATTGCTCAGTCTCAGTTCTGCGGTTTCTTGTCACTTAATTTCCTTTCATAGCTGATATTCCTGAGGTACCGTTTCCCTGAGCTTTTAAATCGGTTGCATTATGTGATGTTTGCATAAGCTGCACCAGGAGGTTCTGCTGGAATTATAATGAGATGAACTTGGTTTTTCTTGGTTATACGGGGGGTGCTGTTCCTAAAGCTTCCACACAGATGAGGCAGGCAGAGGGGAGGGCGTGCTTGTGTTTGCAGAGCTTTACCCTCTAGGGTTTTCTCACCCGTACCAGCCGCTCTGTCTTTTATTTCCCCCGAATATACTTTGTTTGGATAATCTTCCCCCAAGTGTAAGATATTTGCTGTACATATGTAACTGGAATCTCATGGTGGTGTCGTCTTAATTATAATTAACCATGTAGATGCCTTGTCATTTCTTCCTTCTCAGTATGGGCTGCTCTTTCCTTGTGTTAGTAACATAATCAATGTACTGTCTTGACTCTGAGAACCATGAATGAGATCTTTGAACCGAGGCTGATACTTGCTATGATTTGGTTTAAATGACAGTGTTCCTACCCTTATCCAATTTCATCCTTCAGTAATGATTTTGCAAGAGGCAGAATGGCACATTGCCTCTAGGTGGTGTGATTTCTTTAAATGCTTGAGTGAAAAATTCAGTGTAAAGTCAGGTGTATATTCTTCAGTCATATTCCAATAAACCTGAGTGGGCAGTGGCTGCTACTTCCCTTAGGAGCATCTTGCTGTGAGAATTACTGCCGTGCTTTTTAAAGCGTAGTAAAGGCAACACTGTGGGGTGGCTAAACCTGATTGTAGCTACTACTGTGATCATTTCACAGAAGAATTTGTACGATACTGTAGATAATAATGGGCAAGATAACTTTACTTTTCAAATCGGAAAAATGAAGATTTACTTTTTTAATTAGTCTTCTGATTTTCTACAACTGTTCGAGATTCCTTAATCGTATTTCAGTGAGATTTTGCCATCTAGATTTCTTTTTAAATTATTATTATTTGCTGGATGACATTTTGCCAGGTATTCCCGTTGCAGTGGAGGGAGTGAATGGTCCTTAACAGAACATGTCTGAGCTTTTTTCTGCGTTCCTGCAATCTCCTTTATTCCAAAACTGACATGCTGTCTTTGCTGCTTGGAAAGACAACATCTTTGTATGGAATTAGTTACGATGCACAGCAAATAAACTGGTGGATAAGCTACTCACTCTTAAAATAGGCGTGTATAATGTTGAACAGCCCTTTAACCCTCACCACATTGCAAGGAACCCCGCTCATTGTTTCATGCTCTGAGCAATAAAGCATCTTCCCAAGGTAGCGGGATGAGAGCTAACCAGGCTCTGTTGTACCTGGTTTTAGGGATTTGTGCTTCAGTTCCTGACGTCTTCTGTAAGTGTAGGATCACCTGTCCTGAAGTGGATGTTTCCCATCGTTCAACTCCGCTTTCCCATCGGTGGTTGTGACTGCTGAAGTTTGAAAGCAAAATATTGAAATGATGATGGCATTATCGATAAAGAAAATAAATCACCTAAGATTAAGGTTGCTAATACTTCCTTATGACAGAGAAGTTACTGCAGCTCCAGATCTAAACTGTTATTTATGAAGCTTTCAGTTTATTTCCTCTTGGCTAGAGAGAAATGTCACGAATCGTGAGTGGCAGGGTAAGGGACGCTGCTGTGTTTTGTTAACGGTGCGGAACGTGTGTCCGCCGCAGGTGCCCTCATCTTTCCAGCAGATCTTTGAGCTTGGGATACAGTTGTGGTGTTTATTGGTGTGTTCCCCCTTGTAGCAATTATTTTTCAATAATGTGTATTATGTGTAGTACAGTTAAGGGGAAGCTAACATCTGTGCAGTAAGAAACAGTAATGACTTTTTTTGATATAAATCAGTTACTTCAGACAGTTTTTTTATTACCAAAATATAATTTGAAAGCTTTTTAGGAAAACGACCTTGCACTCCTGACTTCTTGGGAAGTAAAGTAACTTCTCCACCCAGCGTTGCGGCAACCTGTGCGTTACACGGGTTTTATTAGGCAACGGGTTGGAGGGGGCGGCGGAAGATGGCTTCGGCAGCCTGCGCTCAATTCCGAGCGCTGCATTGCTCACAGCGCTGGTTTTGCCACGCTTTGAATCTGGCTTCGGGGAGGCGGCGGGGCCGGGGCCC
>NW_008824356.1:5313509-5331517 GCF_000699105.1 Pygoscelis adeliae | reverse complement strand
GGTTTGGAGGCCCGGGCTCCCGAAGGGCGGCAGCGGGGCTTGCCCCTTGGGGTGACAGCAGCCCCCTGGGTGACAGCCCCCGGCGGGAACAGCCCAGGTGTGAAGTGACGACTTCGTCCCTCGGTGTCGAGGGGCACAGGGTTTGGGTTTCGGCACGTTTGAGTGCCGCCAGTCTCTCGGTCCCCTAAAGTTTCATAGGGAGATGTGGAGACTCTTCTGACGCTAATAGATTCCTCATTTTTCTATGTTTTATTCCAGTCACAGAGGACATGGGGGCATCTCATACAGGTAACTCTCTCGCGTGATCAGCATTTCAGCATAATCAGGGGAAACGGCTGAAAAGCCAGTCTTCCCGTTGCTCCCAAGTCGTTTAATCCCATCCAGTTCAATCGTAGTTGTGCTTTTTAGCGGCTGTCAAAGAAAAGCACTTGACTTGGTTCCCGAGGGAAGTTCTTCAGCTTTTTTCTGGGGGAAGGCGACCCTGTGGTGTCACAGCTCAAACAGTTGTGAGTGAACGCCGTTCACTTAACAGATCACTCATAGCGTGTCTGACAGCGTGGGTGGGCCTAACGAGGGCAAACTAAATTTGTTCTCGTTTCCTTGAATTTTTTTTTTTTTTTTAGGAATACCTGGGTATTTGTAATGGTTTATGGTCTTGTACAATATCCCACAGTTATGGGATTGGAAATACACTGTTCTCCCTTTATTGAACCGGAGTATGTTTAGTCTTTATTGAAACAAAAGAAACTCTGTGTCTTTCCCTGGAAACCTTGTAGTATGTTTTTTTTGTTTTCTTTTTTTTTTTTTTCTTCAAAGCAAGTGCTGGCCAGCTAGAAAGATTGCTTCAGGCCATCACTATTCCTAGCGACAAACAGAAAACCTCAAAACTTATTGTGAAGAATCTTTGCCTGAAATCTGTAAGAGGCAGGAAAGTCTTTTTACCTTTCCTGAAATTTTAATTTCCTGCTATAAACGCACATACTGTTCTCTTCACAGTAGTGTGTTTTTAATTAAAAGATGTTTTTGTGTTTCAGGATGACTCACTTGTAGTGTGGAAGGAGGTGGACCTGACCCGGCTGTCAGAAAAGGAACGTCGTGATGCTTTGAATGAAATCGTTATCCTTGCGCTGTTGCAGCATGAGAACATCATCGCGTACTACAATCACTTCATGGATAACACCACGCTGCTGATTGAGCTGGAGTACTGTAATGGTGAGATCCCTACTCCCACTTACAAACAGGTGGCTGCCACATTGCTGAGTCACCCTCCTGCAGAACCTGCAGGGAGTATTCCTGGGGTGTCCTCTGGAGAGCGGAGGTTTAATTCTGCTGCATAGCTCCTGAAGAAGAGATTGAGAACTCTTCTGATTGATTTGTTTCTCAGGAGCCAGAGAAAGAAGCCCAGTAGTTAGTGCAGGCAGTCGATGATTTCTCGAGTCTTCTGAGTAGCTGATGGTGGTGCTGGTGCAGTGGAAGAAGTGGGTTATTGGTAATGTACGCTTCTAATATGCCTTGCTGTGTTCTTTCAGGAGGACAGTGGGAAAAGACCGTGAGGATATTTGGGCCTCTCTGTCAGTACAGAGTGGGGCTGTTTTTCAGTAGTGTCACTTAAATAGACGCCTTCATTTGGTAACTATAAATCAAAGCTTAAAAATCTACTGGCACACTGCAATCAAGACTTTTTCCTGCCTTGTGCTATCAACTTCAGCGTTTACTATTTAAAAAGAAAAAATCCAGTCCTCCTGGTGGTGGAGAAAACTTTAAAATTCCATCCAAGAGTAGATCAGATGGTATTGTTTGGAGGCTGCAGGGGAAACAGTCCCAGCTGGGATGGAGAGGTAGAAGGATTTGATATGAGGGTCTGAGTTGCAGCTGCTCTTAGTCAGGTGGAAGAGGAGGTCATGTACAGCTAATACTGCTGGAACAGGATACCTAGCTAGGACTGCAGTATGGTTCCTGTTTGAGTGGGACAGCTCCCCTGGCTAGGTATCCTGTGTGTGTTTGGGGGTTACGTTAAGCCTTAGCTCATTAGCAGAAACTTTTTTTTGGTGGAAAGGTCTATCATCATGTTGTTACCATCTTAGACAGATTGCTTTCACTGGGACAGGTTGGGGAGGACAACAGAGTTGTGCAAAGTATTTTTGAAGGGTGTCAAACACCCTGGTTGGCAGGTTGGCCAAAGCTGGTTTTGCTTCTCTCCTTTTTGTTCTTATGCAGGATGGAGTCCAGTGCAAGAGTAGGGGAATTAGCTCTTTGATGCACCATTTATTTTAGGAGTACTCTGTGTGAGGTATTTAGCTGCCCCGAAAGGACTGCATGCTTGGGGCCATTATAAATTCATTGGAGGGCATAGAGAGAAGCTGCATAGTACTGATGTCTGTACATGTTTGTTAATGTCTCTAAACTGTTTTACTGTGGGACAATAACCAAGAGATGAGTATATAACCTGCGTTGCCTGAATATGTCTGAGTGGTACAGAACTAGGGACACGAGAAAGAGGGAATCTCATTTAGACTTATGGGTATTGGTTTTGCCAATGCGTTAATAGTTGTTTCTGTGGCTTTTTTTACAGTGTACAACTCCAAGATAATTTGTGAGTAATCTTTAAAGTAAGGCTGGACTAGTCGCTATCAGACACTCCTCATAATCCAAAATTTTTACTGTTTAATTGGCACATCTCTTCCGGAGATCTAGGAAAGACTTTCAAATTTGAGTAAATATTGTCCCCATTTTAAAAGGGAGGAAGCCAAGTTATTGATTTATTTGTCTATAGATCTGTATGTATATCATGGTACCATAAGACTTGGATTTATCATGGGATAACATCAGTGAATACATCTGAAATAGATTTGGGAAGAAATATCCTATAAAATACATTTGTTAAAGAGAGAATAGAGTGTCAGGTGGTTAGTTGTGATTAGATGAAACAAAGAAGAAAGTAATTTGTTTTTCTTTTTAGTATGTGTGCATAGAGGTATTGGTTATCTGAGTCAAGAGCTTATTTATCTCCTTGTGTAGGATTTTGGTGATGTAGTACCTGTCATGCTGCTCTTTGGTTCAGAAAAGCTGCAAAAACAGATGGCAAAAAATCAGAGATGAGGAACAGAATTCACTAAAAGCCTGCGTAGTCTTAATCGCTAGGAAAGACGTTCATAAGAAGAGGCAGAAGTGAATACTTTGGTTAAATTGTGAATGTGAAGAGTGATTTGTAGATAATTTGCAAACGTGAACATAAGGCAGAAAAAAGAAATGTTGAAAGGTTATAGCAAGGCTGAATGAGAAGAAATTAAGCAAAGGGAATCTTAGTTAGAATATCAGAAAAATCTTCCTAACGTGCAAGTCTGAAATAAGTCCCTCAAGGGGGCAGAGGAGCCATTGCGACCTGCTTTGGACATCTACAACTTGACAGGCCCATGGAAATCATACAGCAGAAAGCTGTCTTGCACCATACCCCTGGGAATGGGAAAGGGCCTGGTGTTCCATTACTATTAGGACGTAATATATGATAATTTGGAAATGGAATAGCAACAGGATGTGATCAGAGATTTGGGATTTACTGGTAGGATGCTAATCTGGCAGTGAGTCTCTCTGCCTGCAGCCCACAGCATCATTTCTTTTAGCTCTCCTTGATTTTCAGTCTTGAAATTGTGAGGTGCCCTGAAGAGTCTGCTGATTTCAGGCTTCTGTTGGTGCTGCTGCTGTTGTCAACCCTTCGCGAATTCTGCATTGATGTACTTGGCAGGGCAGATGAAGGAGAGAGGCAGGTCAGAGCCAGGCAGTAAGTGGGGAAAGGCAGTAAGTTGTGCTTTCAGGGACTACTCTGAACTTACAATTGCTTTCTTTCTCTTTTTTTAATGTATTATTTATTTCTATATAACGCTGAGCAGGACAATCTCACATGATTTGGTGTACCGGTTATAAATGTTTACATATCCCAAGAAGCGCTTACAGGTAAAAAGGTAGGGACTGCTAGTCTATCTCACTGATTCACTTTTCAGAGAGTATTAAATGGTGGTGTTAAAGAAGAATCATCTCTGCTTAAGCTTAGATATGCCGGTGAAGTTCTTAGATGGAAGAACAACTTAATTTTGTGAGTGCCTGACCAGTTTAAGTGACGAGTGCTGAGGGAGAGCTGTAGTGATTCATCAGATCTCTTAGGGGATTTGAGTATTCCCAGCAGTTCCTGAGTGGAGTAACTGCTGCCATTAACTAAGATGAACCTGTCTTTCTCACTCGCTTGTAATTACAGGAGGGAACCTCTACGATAAGATTCTGCGGCAGAAAGACAAGTTATTTGAAGAAGAGGTAATTTGGACTGGTTTGAGGGAGCAGTGGGGCTGGCCTAATGTTCTGGGGATCTGTCTGGTTATCTGAGTATTTATACAACGTTTTTTTCATAGTGCTGGTGGGGAATTTCGGTGTGTATCTGGGGACTGACATCCTTCCTCTCCTGTTGAATATTGCAAGCATTTATGGACTATCAGAAACTTTTAATTTTCCTTTTTGGCTGTCTATAAGCCTTATAAACTTCCTAGGGAGGAATAATGAAAGAGAGCACTCAACTGACTTTGGTCACCTTATCATCTTGGCTAACATTTAGCTTTACAACCTCTTTCTGTTCTGTGTTTCTTCCTGATTGGTACTCAATTTCTCTCTCTTCTTAACCATTTTGTAGGTTCTTTTCTGAGTAATTACCTTTAATCTGTCTCACCATAGATTTTTTTTCTTGTTCCTTTTTTTTTTTTGTCTGTCTTTGTTTTTTTAAACTTATTTTCTACTGTCTGCTTCCACCTCATGCTGAGGTGGTTAATGATTGCACTTATTTACATCATATAATGACTTTTAAGGCCTTCTGGCTCATGGTGGATATTAAATGGTCCCAGTTCATATTCCAGAGAGCCCAACTGTAGATCTTTTCCAGGTGGTCATTAGCTGTCATTCCTAAGTCTTTTCACTCATTGAATTCTGTGATGCTTGTCACGACAGACACTATGAACAGCACTAGAACAATCTACCTTTTGGAATATCTTTTCAGAGATTTCCAAAACAGGAAATTCTAAATTTTCATACTCCTGAAAAAGCATCTAAATGGTATGGTCAGGCCCTCCTGCTGTGCCTCTGGGTGACAGGGACGTATGGTGTTTGGGGAGGGGGAGGGGTGGGGGGTTGAGCCTCATATAAGGCTTTTATTCCTACCTTTGCAGGTGGTGGTTTGGTATCTCTTTCAAATTGCATCAGCTGTGAGCTGCATTCATCGAGCAGGAATTCTTCACAGGTAAGTGTGTCATGCGGTAAAGCTAAGGTAACCAGTGCGCTTCATGGATGTGAGTGCAGAACTCCTTTGAGTAGCCTTTGCTACTCAAGCAAGCCCTGACCTTTTCTCCAAAGCATAGCTGGACTGCCTAGATGTTAAGTGTCACTTCTGTAAAGAATTTTTATTGGGCTAGAAACCATCTTGTGATAAATGTGCAAGAAATTTTATGTATGAAAATGGAATTGCTGTCTTGATGCTGCAGCTTTGTCAACAAAGAGTTAATCCGTGTAGGAAGTAAGTAAATTGGCCCTTTATTGCCATAGCACATAAATGATGTTTGCTAAAGTGGGTAGGAAGAGCAGTTACCACAGGCCAAAGGTACTTCCTACCCGCTCCACAATTAATAGCTTCAAACCAACATGTACATCCTGTAATTCCTGGAGGCTAACAGTGATGAAGACTTTGCATCGGTGTGTTGCTGTAATATAACCCGTGTGCAGATTTGTCCTGCATTTGGCTGATTCTCATTTCTTCAGCCTGTTACTTAAGGAAGTAATAAAGCTTGTTAGCTGGTAGTGGTAATTTTGACATTGACTCTGAGATTTTAATGAGTAGCTAATTACCTTCTTCTGTTGCCCTTTTCTGTTTGGGAGGGGTAAATTTCACGGCTTATGTGTGCTTCAAGGAGGCCATGATGTTCTGAGGAGTACCGCACAGGTAGACAGCTGTTTCCAGCATGGTTGGATCGTGTGCTGCACAACATCCTTCTCTAACTGTTGAGCATAGCTGTGTGAGGATGTTTTCTGTGGGACAGCATCCTGGTTGCTGCCATTCTAAATCTTTGGTAATTGGCAAGCCTTGCTAATGAAGGGTTGGTACCCTACACTCAACAAAGTAGTGCCTAAGTTTTTGACCTAAAGCGGATGTCATGTCTGTCCTGCTTTGCAGTGATCTCCTGCTTACCACCTCTGTTGCCCATCTTCACAGCAGGGTTCACAGTCTAGGAACATGGGTGGCCCCAAATCCTTCCATAATAATGAATTGAACAGTTATTTAAATGTTTGCAGTGATTTCCTTCTGCTGCAGACATTGTCAGAGTGACCCAGGACTTTGCGATGCCCCAAGTGGATGAATGCAAAGTGCTGCTTTACTTGATGTTGTCCTGATCTACACTGGGAAGTTGTTGATGGTACGTTAGGAAAAGGGGGTGTTATCAAGTGTTGGCCATGGGAAGCGTATCATACTGTGGGGGCTTCCTCTCTGTATTTACAGCCTCTTATATTGATCTGTGAAACCACATATAAATTATTCTGTCTGGGAGAAAGTGTTTTCAATGAGTTTTGGAGTTCAGCATTTTTGTGGCCATCAGCCTTTTGATCTTCTGGGCATAGTATGTCACGTTTTAAAGAGTTGTTCTTGAGGCGTAAGGTAGAGGGATGTTACGCCTAAGTTCTAGAGTGGCATCTGTTTCACACCTTCTGTGTGTGTTTATTTGCATACATACATATTCATGCATACATTTATGTTTTTAGTGAGCTCAGCGACTCCTGGCTTGGGTCTATTTATAAAACCAAGAAAAATAAGACCTGCTCGATGACCTTCATACAAGAAGAGACTGAGAGGGGGAAAAGAACTATCTTTGATCTGTGGCCTTTACATAGGTGTTGAGCCTGAGCTTTTTAGACTGTATTGTGTTTGTGTGGGCATGTGATGAAACATGGATAACTGCAGGTACTGCCCCGGTACTTGGGGTCAAATTGCCTTTGGAGAGCTCTGTGTGTGTGAGAGAGTGTGCTGGCAGAGTAGCAAGTACCTCATTTTGGGGGGGAGGTATAATAGTGTGTGGAAAACTGTGAAATCCGGAAATATATTTGAATGTCTGCATTTCTTTTTCTCCTTTCAGAGATATAAAGACATTAAATATCTTTCTAACCAAGGCAAACCTGATTAAATTGGGAGACTATGGGTTGGCAAAGAAGCTGAACTCTGAGTACTCTATGGCTGAGACTGTGAGTATCTGCCTTCTTTGTGTGCAAACTGAGGTGTGTTTTTCTTTCATCTCTGCATGCCTTGCAGAAGACCAGGGATGCTGTACATTCTTGCTGCTTGTTTTCTGTGGTTTTCCTTTCCCTCTCCCCTCAACTTCCCTCAGTGTTATCTCACTAACATTGGCATATTTGCTGGTGTGTTGCAGCCTGCAGTTATCCTTGCTCCCAGGTTACCTTTTGTGTCTCTGCCTCTCTGCAAAGCAGCAGTAGACTAAAGATACGTGCCACTGTGGGCATGGAATTGTGCCAGAGCCAGTATAGCTGTGCTAGAGAGCACTGCTCTTCTTTCCCCAGTACCTAGGCATGGTACTTCCAAAGGTGAATCTGTGTAACACAATGGCGGTGCTATCCAAAGGTACAGCGACAGCAGTATAGTCACATCGGTACAGCGCTCTCCCTCTGGGCTAGTTATGCCCAGCTTAGCAAATTAAATTTATTTGGTCATGCTGCTGTACTAAGAGGGACATTTTGCCTCAGCTGGATCCGAGATAGCTTGGATGTGCTTGCCTGACATTGCATCATGCCATAGATACGTCTCCTATCTCTTTAATACTCAGGCTCTGAACTGAGTTACAAAGAAGCAAGAAAGGCACCTGTGCTTCTTATGGTAACCAGGTGTATGGTTTATTGGTAATGCTCTTGGAGGGGGGCAAAGCTTTGTAGGAGAGATTAATTCTACCAGAAGGCTGTCAAGCTTGGCTTTGTTCCAGACCCTTCCAGAAAGCAGTTTTGCAGCCAGAGTTATGAGACAGGGTAAGCTGTATTGTAGGCACCTGAAAGGCTCAGCTTGGATTTCCCAGCTCCATTAATTTCTGTGGTGAGCACTAGGCTTGGAAAGGGAGACGTTGCCTGGAGCTCCTATCTGCTAAAGGCCTTTATTATAGTTTGGGATGCAAGCCAGCTTGCACTTCCCCTTACCAGGCCGTATTATTAGATTTAATGCAAGCTATTGGTGTTCTGTTAGGATGTGTAGTTAAATACTTGCCAACCTCCTTCCAGAACATGAGTGCTATAGTGCAGTTGCACAGTAAGTGGGAACTGAAGGCTACTGCATAAAGCCCTCGCTAAGCTGGGCTGCAGCAAAACCACTTCTGTTGCATCACATTTTTCATGGTCTTCTGGCTTTCAGAGAAAGTGCAGTCTATGCTATGAATTTCCAGGTTTGTTTTTGCCTGTGTTGTGTGTCTTCATCTGCACCCGTGAGCTTTTTTTTTCCTTTTTCACTTTTGAAAAATTTCAAACTACATACTTTCAGCCGTATTTCATTCTGTATATGCTGGCTGTGCTCTGGGCTAATTGCTCAATTTGTGATCTAATGATCAGTGGTGGTCTGGAAGTCATTTTTTGTGAAATGAGTGCAAAACATGTTATTGTCACTATTTGTAATTGTAGCAGTCAAATTACGATTTTGTAAAATGTTTACATCTTGCTTACTAAACACTGATTTCTTAATTTATCATTCTTTCTCCCATTTACCAAGGAAGATATAGAAAATATGTCTGTCTTTCTTACAGAAAGCTTACATTATCCTTTGCTTAAAAAAGGTTTAGGTGCAGTGTCCTAGTTCTCCATATGATACTCCAGCTAGGTGGGCTCCTAAACCTTCCCATGGCTAGGACTCGCATAGCTCTGTAGCTGTCATGCTCTGTAACGGCAAATGGGAGATGGCAGATTCTGAATGGGCCCATTAGGTACTAGCAGAGACTAATGAAAGGCAAGCTTTGTAGTCCTTGGAGCTTTGCTGAGAGAGGTGAAAAGAGGGCAACTATAAATATTTCCCCTTCTTTTAAATTCTGTCTTTCTCATTTTATTTCGCTGTCTAGTTCCTTGCTAGGGAATGAGCTCCATTCATCTGGAAGCTTCATTCTTACACCTTTTATCATGTTTGTTCTGTGTCTCCTTGTTGTGACTTTGAGCTATGCCACTACTTCTATTGTAGCTGGGAGGGCTTCTGTATTTAAATGCTGGGGTTTGGGATTTTGTGTGTGGTGCGGGGTGTTTGTTTTAAACCAATTGTTGAGGAAAGCCCACTTCGGAAGTGGAAGCCTTTCAGGTGGGACTCAGGCCAGCTTTCTACTTACTGACCCAAAAGTAACCCCTCTTCCATTGGAGACAAAGTAGCCTTTGTCCTGGCAGTACTTTGTGATCGGACAGAGTGGCTCCGCAGCCATGGGCTGGCATCTGTGTTTGGAAGCTTTGCTAGATCCCTTTTCCCTCAACCTCTTATGAGGGTTTCCATACATAAGGGTTGGTCAGTGCGTAAGCCCCTGACTACCTCTAAATGCAGTATACTTGAGAGGGGCAAGTCCTTGCTGCGTTCTCACGACTACTACTCTATTGAGCATTATGTACCACATCAGGATCCGAGCAGAGAGGTGTCTAGGATCTTTGAAGAAATGCAGGCACAGGCTTGTGGATGAGAAGGGAAGAAACATGCTTGTCATTCCCATCCCTCCAACGTCCCATCCCTCTAGTCACTTCAGTGCTGTGTCAGATCTGTGTCTAGCTCTGATGCTCATGGGCCTGTGTGAACATGATGGATGCAGAACTCCTGAATTGAAGGCTGCTGGATCATTTCTGATTTTTAAACGTTATTTTTCCTAGCTGGTGGGAACTCCATATTACATGTCCCCAGAACTCTGCCAGGGTGTGAAATACAACTTCAAATCAGATATTTGGGCTGTGGGCTGTGTCATCTTTGAGCTGCTTACTCTGAAGAGGACCTTTGATGCTACTGTAAGTCTGCAAACCAGGATGGTACTGAGTAACCTTATTTTTTTTATCACCCTAAGATTCACACTTGGCTCATAGCTTTCTTAACTCATGTTTTTCTTTCATTGTTGTTTAAATCTGCTGATTAAGAAAACAGTGGCCTGGGAGTGCCAACTATAGCCAGAGAAAATGTCTGCGTGATTTCCCCTACCCTGCACTGCAGGTGCCTCTCTGGCTTCTGCCAAACCCACCCTTGTCTGCAGCCCTGGGTTTACCAGATACAGAACACAAGCTGTGCTAATTTGTATCGTGGTTGTGAATGAAACATCCTTTTCTCTACAAGGAGGAAGTTTGTGGCTGTTTAGTCTTCTTGGGTTTTTTTCAGTGTTACTAGCTGTGAATTTTCTGTGCAGCATTCTGTAGTGAAAAATTCCAGCCTTTGGATTTCATAGGATTTAATCCTGTTAGCCTTTCTCAAAGTTTGGGTGCAAGAGAAGTGTGGTCAAGCTGGCATGGAGAGGGTGAAAGGGAGCATTGCTGGCTGGCATATGTGATTTGCCAGCTTGTGCCGTGAGATGGGAAAAGCTGCTAGCTGCCATGGTGCAAGATTTTGTAACCCTTAGAGAGCTGATGTGGAAATGCCATCCTTTCCTGACTTCCTCTCATCATGGCTACCAAGTCCCCAGTAGCTTTGCTGCTGTGCAGTGTTTCAATGGCAATATGCTGCATAGGAGATTCCACGCAGAGATAAACCTATCCTTCCTCCACTGTTAGGGAATTTGGTGAAAAGCTGGATGTTGCCACCAAGTCCTAGCTATCAGAGGCACCATTTCTGCAGGAATTATTATTAGGTTTCTGGAGAACCTACCAGGCAGGGAAGAAGAAGGATGCATCCTGATCAGAGAAGGAGGAAGAAAATAGTGGTGTCCTGTAGCATCTCTCCCCGTTGGATACCTTGTCCAGTTCAGTTCCCTTACAGCTGGTTTCTGGTTTCTGCCTAGAATCCCCTGAACCTTTGTGTGAAGATTGTACAGGGAAATCGCGCCATGGAGGTTGATTCCACTGTCTACTCCCGGGAGCTGATCCAGATGGTGAATTCCTGCCTTGATCAGGTTGGTGAAATACTTTTTTAATTTTCAGACACCCCTTCCCAGCTGCCTAAGCCATGGAATTCAGGGGTGAAGGGGAATGACATGCCTGTTTCAGCATGAGGGCTGTTCATGCAGGGTAATTTCTGTGAGGCCTGAGGCATCACTAAAGCTGGGCTTCCTCCAGTCCTCTGAAAGCATTGTCTCAAGATGCCATTCAGTCCTGCAGGTTCTGGAGGGGTGCTGGGTTTACTCTGATGACAATTATTTAATGGGCTAGCAGAAGCAATTATTTTCTAATGCAGTGCTGCAGAGGTGGGGGCATCATCTCAGTACAGTCTCTTAAGGTTCTGGCTTTCTGACCGTGACCCTGGCTTTCTGTAGGGAATTAATTTCTTGAAAGCAAACATTGTATTGATACCTTCAGAGGTACCTCCTGCACATCCCTGGCATTTATCCCTATTTGTTCGAAATATTTGAATTAATTCCTTTCCCTTCTGAAGGGAGTCAGGGAAGGAGATCCATGCAGGCTTGAATGAGGTCTTCTGGCCCAAGATTTCGTTGTAGATGATGAGCATTTCCCAGAGAATGACTTGTTGCTTGCTTCTTTCAGGATCCAGAGAAGAGACCCACTGCAGATGAATTGCTTGAACATCCCCTTCTCAGCAAACGCAGGAGGTAATCAGATGGTCTTGCCTGAAACCTGGACAGGCGTCAGGGAGAATAGGAGGGTTTGTGCAGACTAATGGCATTTATACTTTTGTAGCAAAGTCCTTAAGTTAATTTGGCCTGACATGAGGCAGGTGTTGAAGTGCACTTTATCCTCTTTAGGAGAGAAGTGCATTCTTGCTGTCTTGTCTTCTGATCAATCCCTATATTCTGTTGGTGCATGGGTATGGTGAGAAAGGTCTCTGCATCCTTTGTCTTAGAAGTTGTTGTATTGAGAACCTTGAGGCATCCCTTTCTGAGGCTCCTTTAAGGAATGTTGATTCCTGCTCTTCAAATCTCTGTGAATGAAGGGTCACAGAGATCCTCCTATGGTCATTGGAAAAGGCCTTTCAAAATATACATACCATGCAGTATAGATACCCTTGCTTTCTCCCTTTGTTGCCTCCCTCTTCTGGAGAGAGTTGCATTGAAAGTGGCCCATTATAGCTTAGTTTGACCATCAGCCTGCACACACTGTCTTTTTATGAAAGGTGGACCATAATTCTGGACTGGTTGGATCCCACATTGGTTGCTTTGGGGACAGCAGACTTAGTCCTTTATACCAAGATTCTTTTACTTGGTGGTCAGCAAAGTTTGAGTTTTGTATTGCTGTATGCACTAGTAAAAGCCCAAATCCTGATAGCATTTAGCCATTTAAGGTCATCCTTGTGCAACATGGGTATTGGTTGGCCACATTCTGGTATATATGTAGTTTTTTGTCCTCAGCTCTCCTGGAAGTTTGTTAGCTATATGGTACATTACTTCTGCCCTACTTACTGTGTATTGCTGTGAGCTGGTGAACAGCTGCCGCATTTCCTCCAAGAGGGAGCAGCATTTTATTGGAAAGGAAAGCAGTCTGTGTGTGCTGCTTGTCAGTAAATTGCTTTGGGCGATGTTACTGTTTCCTAAAATGCTTTTTCTCCTTTGGCAGGGAGATGGAAGAGAAAGTCACACTGCTTAATGGGCCAAATAAGCGACCAAGGTAATTATTTGGGCATGTGTTTGAAAGGAGGTCTGGAGAGAACAGCTCCCCAGAGAGGAATTTTGCTGAGAATGTTAGTCTATGACAACCTTAATGGAATAGTGTAGTTCAGAAGATCCCTAATGCTGGGAATTTGACATGGTTGTTACATGGTTATTTTTCCGTGTTTTACTCTACCTTTTATATCCTGTTTATGTATGGCTGGAGCCTTGCCTCAGCAGGTCCCGTACAGCTCTAATATGTCCTACTGAGGATGTAGTCTTTACAGCCTACATATCTGAGGTTGTAATGTAGATCCCTCCTTTCACACAGATTCCCCTGAGCAAGAAGAATGTGACTGTCTGAATGTTGAATATTAAATTAATACAAATATCTTTCATAAAACTGGATATATGCAGAAGTTCTCCACAGTCCCCAGCAAGCCTGTAAGCAGGATTGCTCCGTGAAGCAGATAGCTTCCGTGACATGTATAGCTGTTTTTCTGTTGATTTGTCAGATAGAATTTGACCTTTTTTTCTCATAAACTTGGAAGTACCATCTGAGCACTTTATGTGAAGTTGTTCCAGTTCATGGGTTGCTCACAAACAGTTTGCTTTGATTACAAATTCCATTTTGCAATCTGCTTGTGAATTGATTCTTACCTGCATCAAAGAGTTACATTTTTGCGCTCAGATGGAAGCCTGTAATTTAAATAAAGAGGAGGAAGGGAATTTAGAAACTTTTGGATGCTTCTGTATTTTGAGCAAGATTTCATGACCGTTTGTAAGGCTTTCATTTTTCACAAATGAGAACAGCTCCATGGCCATTCAGTGAAAGCCCGGACTTTTTAAATGACATAAAATTGGATTGTAGGCATTCCAAAATGCTTCCTGGAGCATACTTTCTCTGCTGCTCTGAGACAGGTTTGATGCTGAGTCTCTCTGTAGCAGTTGAGGCCTCACAACCACTCAACAAAGAGAAAAGTTTGTGAAAATAAAAACCATGAATGGTTGTGAAGGGGAAACTGATAGACAACAGTAGGAAAATGAGTGATTACAGTGAACGCAAACTCATTATTAAAAGCCTGTGTGTTTTGGGGGGGGGGTCTTGTGCAGGTCAAGTACTGTGAATGAGGCTCCCATTGCAGTGGTGACTTCACGCACTAGTGAGGTGTATGTCTGGGGGGGTGGGAAGTCCACCCCCCAGAAGCTGGATGCCATCAAAAGTGGTTGCAGTGCACGCCAGGTGTGTGCTGGTAATACTCACTTCGCTGTGGTGACAGTGGAGAAGGAACTCTACACCTGGGTGGTAAGTGAGAGAAACTGCAGGAAGGGGGTAAGGGTGGGAGAGGAGAGTCCAGAATCCACTGCTGACTGTTCATGAGCCTGGTAGAATCAGATGGGCAAGCAGCTTGGAAGAGGAGAAATCTGGTTGCAGTGGACACTGTGAGGCCATTTGCTTCAGGGCTGACCCGAGTCTCCCGAGGCAAGCGTGTTTTTGGGAGAAGTTTTCCAGCATGACAGGAAGTGTATTGGAGACTTGCTGTGCACTTGAAGATTGTAGGTGGTGGACTTGTAGGCCCAGACACTGAGTCAAACATCTCTTCCTCCCCTTCCTGACTACTGGAAATGCACTGGAGGGTTTGTGATGCTCTGTTGGCCCGTGTATTTTTGAGGAAGGTTTTCTGAGATCAGAATGGGTGGGATGAGTGACCTTGTTGTAATACAGGTGTCATCTGTGAGGTAACTTGTGGATGAAACCAGAGATGCCTTATACTAAACTATACTGCTTTTTATGATGAGTGGAAATTCTGTAATAGTTTAGAGTGAATTAAAAAAATGTTGGCATATAATGCGTTTAAAACAATTTAATCCAGTCTTCTTGGGCTTAGATGGTCAGTGACATGGAGGTATTCTGCACCTCCAGGCTTCCACAGGCTTTTGTATTGATGATAACAGAATCAGTTAAGACAGATTAGAAAATACTGGTAGGTGGGTGAGAGAAGAAAGAGAACCAAAGGGGAGGAGAGCAACTTAAGTCATTTGCTGGATGTTCCTGTAAGAATGGCCACCGAAAACTTTCAGCTGGCTATTAATATTTTAGTTTTAGCTTCAACACTACTCAGAGTTGTTTTGTTTTTCCTGTAGAATTGGTAGGTCTGGCCACTTCAGTGACGTTTATTTCATGTTATGGGTTTCTTTGCAGCCATTAGGATTTAGAAAAGTAGGTCAAAAAGCTGAAGGATGAATTTCAGTCCTGCAGCAGGGAGCGGGTTCTGTAGCCTGGCAGATGAAAAAGTGAGGATGGGATTCCTCACCAGCTGGTGGTCTGAGACCAGATCACTCCTTGTTAGTGCATAACTGCCTGAAAGCCTGTGCTGCCATTTAGAATGTTGCCTGCTGTTATGCTACATAGCAGATAAGAGTCTCTTCTCTAAGGTAACTAACTCGCTTTCTCTTGCTCTATGCTGTCTTCTGTTGTTCATTCGAGGTGCTGCAATTATTGGCACCATCTCTGGAGTTGTGAATACATAACCTTACCAGATGTTTCTGTCTTGCAGAATATGCAGGGGGGCACCAAGTTGCACGGGCAGCTGGGACATGGAGACAGAGCTTCCTACCGGCAGCCAAAGCATGTTGAGAAGCTTCAGGGAAAAGCCATTCGCCAGGTATCCTGTGGAGATGATTTCACAGTGTGCATCACAGGTGAGAGCTGGAAGGGAATCACCGTCCCTTCACTTTGCTGTGCTGTGGAGATGTTTGCCTTCACAGTAAGATTAGCAGAGCAGCTTTGTGCACAAAGGAGAAAGTCCCATATGTTACTCACCCCTCAGTTTTGAAGATAGTAGGTGCAGTAGTGGAGGTAGATCAACATTATTATACAGAGGAAGGAATTGACTCCCAAGAAGGCTGGGTGTTTTGCTAAGGATGTGCTCCTTTTCAGTGATGAAGCTGGGTGTTGAGCACAGCTCCCTGTGGCTGTGCAGAGTCCCTGCTCTTACCAGTGCATGTGTTGCCTCCATACATGCCTGTATTAAAGACAGAGGAGCCTGAAGTCAAGAATGTCAGTGTGTTTGAAACTCTTTTTGGACTGTGTGGGGAAGGAGTCACCCAATGATAAAAGAAGATGTGTATCTGAGATTTGCTATTTAATGCAGAAAGCTTGAGACCTGGTAGCTGTCTCTAGTTCTAACCCTGCTCATACTTTTGAAGATGTGCTAACTGTGGTGTTGTCTGTTATGGAAGAATCTGAATCTCGCTTTACCCATGAAAACGTAATTCTCAATAAGGTAGTTTCCAGCTTATTTTGCCAGTGCTGGAAAAGCAGAGGTTTGACAGAGAGAAGCTCAGATGCTCAGTGTGCTGGAAGAGTGACTTAGGGAGCCACAGGATCAATTTGTGGGTTTCTGTTAAAGAAAGTGGCAGGTTCAACCCAAGATTTTTTTGACACTGGTGGCCTGAAATAGCTGCAGGTTGTGGTGTAAGGTCATCCATCTTAATGTGAACAAGGACGGACTCCATATTCTCCTGATGACATTCTTCTGCACTGAAGAGGAGGATGATTACAGAAAAGAGGTTGCTCTGGCCGTGTCCTAAGAGGTTAATATGCAGCCTAATACAAGCTCTGTGTGCTGACCGAGCTTCCCTTGTGTCTTTCAGATGAGGGCCAGGTGTATGCCTTTGGCTCGGACTATTATGGATGCATTGGCATTGACAAGGCTTATGGCTCTGAAGTGCTTGAGCCCCTGCAGCTGGATTTCTTTCTTACCAACCCTGTGGAGCAGGTCTCGTGTGGAGATAACCATGTGGCAGTGCTGACCAGGAACAGAGAAGTTTACACGTGGGGCTGTGGGGAGTATGGTAGGTAGTTTCCCTGGAAGCTAAAGGCAGTGGGGCATGCCCGCTCCAGAAAGCAGCTTGGTGCAGGTGTGTAATGCAGGGCCTGGGTGAGGGCAGTCTGGTATGTCCTGGGGGCAAAGAACATTGTTTCTTTGGGGCTTTCTTTCCTTGTAAGAATGGGGAGCTGGGGACTGAGCCCTTGGGACTTTACTCTGGGAAGCTCTAGGGTGCCGCTTGGCTTCCTTGTCGGTAGGGCAGTTGTTCTGTGAGTGGGGTTGGATTACCCTGAGGATTGGCAGGCAGTGATGCATGTAGGGGAGCAGGTTTCTAGTTCTGTAGAGAGATTCCTTTGGGACTATGGAGAGACAATACCATTTCTTAGGGGTGGGCACCTTGTGAGGCCATTTCTAACTGTAGTGTTTTCACTGATGGCAGGGCGCTTGGGCTTGGATTCAGAAGAAGATCACTACACCCCTCAGAAGGTAGGGCTGTGACTACTTCTCAAAATCTGCATGGGCATAAATCCAAATTAGTTGCTGTTTGGAAATATTAACTGTCTGAGGCTCAGGTGTTTTTTCTGAGCTATCATAGAGTTTGCGAGGGTTTTAACTTCCTCACTTTATTTTGCTTCGTTTCGGCAGAGGGACATGTCACTCCCAAACCAGCCAGCATCATGACTTAGAGCTTCGTTGCTCTGATCTCCAAGCTGGAACTGGAAATGCCAAACTTAATGTTGTAGAAATCATAGTAGGAAGTACCAAATTGCATACCTCGAGTCTGTAGAGGAAACTCGCAGCAGTGCAAACAAATGGGAGTCTTTGAATTTGACATAATGAGTTAAAGATGAGTTGAAAGTAAAACTGTCTTGAAATACAGTGCTAGGGGTAATTGAGGTAATCTAACCCATTGGGGGTTAGAAACCAACAAGGATGTGCCTGGAAGCCAAATATCTATGATCACACAGTATCACACCCACACAGCACACAGACCCAAGCCCTGCTTGGCTAACTGGGTGTGGTGCTCGTAGACCCCAGCTGGCCAGGATGCCTGTGCACCCCATTTCTGGTTCCTGTTCTGGCTCACCAGTGTCTGCACACAAGGACTAGAGTGCCTTGAATTTCTGCGTTGTGACTGGAGTTTCAGTATGCTATAGACTTTATGATATTCTTGCACCTTCATTCAAAATAACTGCATTGGATGTTATCAGTGCCCAGACTGGCTGAACCACTACTCTAACCCCGTATGTTTTCCATGTGCCAGCTTCTATGTAGTAGGTGTTGGGATTTTGATTTTCTTGGGATATATTTCTTCCACATAGGTGGATGTTCCGAAGACCTTAAATATTGTGTCTGTTCACTGTGGCTGTGATGGGCACTTTCTACTCACCCAGAGAGGCAA
>NW_008824356.1:5299497-5313382 GCF_000699105.1 Pygoscelis adeliae | reverse complement strand
AGACAGGCAAAGTGTTGGCATGTGGACTCAACGAGTTCAACAAGCTGGGCCTGAATCAGTGCACATCAGGGATAATCAACCATGATGTAAGTGCATTTGGGTCTGTGGCTCCAGCTCCCAGCAGTATATGGGGAAATGGAGGTCCCGTGACAGTGACAAAGCGTTCATTAGCTTTGTGCCAATTTGTTAGTTCCAATCCAAGACAATGGATACTGGAATTGTGGGAAAAGGCAATTTGTTCCTCGGTTTTCCTGTCTGCCCTGTGGGCTTATGTCAGATCTGACGTAGTGAAACAGATAGCGAGCTGCTTCAGGTCGACTTAGCCAGTGACATGGATTCTGTCAGTTCTTTACCATACCCGTGTTGGGACTGTCTAGGTTAATGTTGTGGTCTGCCAAGACCTGCTTGAATAGGTCTTAGCTGATGAATGTGTGTTTTTTCACTCTGTGTTTACCCACATGTCTTTTCTCAGACGTACTGTGAGGTGCCATATGCCACTTCGCTTACTTTGGCCAAGCAGCTGTCCTTCTACAAGATCCGTACCATTTCTCCAGGGAAGACACACACAGCTTCCATTGATGGTGAGCCCTATGTATTAAGAAGTGAATACTGGTTGCTGGATCACTTTACATCAGCTTTGCCCTTTCAGCCTGGCCCTTGACATTGAGGGTTGTGCTCTTGGTAGCAGGGCTCGTGCCTACTACAGGATTCCTGTTCCTCAGCAGTGTTGCCTCCTGGCCAGCTGAAGCAGCATCATCAGCTTCTGGGTCAGCCTTCCTTTTTTTTTTTTAAAGGGAAAAAAAAGTTTGGGGAAGAATCATGCTCTGGGATAGTGGAGGAATTGTTTATGATCGAGTTAGGCTTTGACCAAGTGACACCAGTCAGAGGGCTGTGAGGAGTCCCAGCCCGCAGCATCAGAAAAGGGGAGCAATGGGAGAAGGAACTGGGGAGGTGTTTCCAGGCTGAAGCCATTCCTCTTGGCTGGCACTGTCCCCTCCCAGCCTGGCTGGCTTCTCAGCAGAATCCTTCCTGGTCATGGGCTGTTGCTGCTAGTTCTCTGCATGCATGGCTGCTTCCAGAGTTGGGCCCTCGCTGTGACTGTCTCCTCGTTCCTCCTCTCAGAGCGAGGCCGCCTGCTGACCTTCGGCTCCAACAAGTGCGGACAGCTTGGTGTTGGGGACTATAAGAAGCACCTGGGAATTAACCTGCTGGGAGGCCCCTTGGGGGGTAAGCAGGTGATCAGGGTTTCATGTGGAGATGAATTCACCATAGCTGCTACTGACGGTGAGTGGGTCTTTGCGAAGTTGTGGTGGGTTCCTTTGAACTAGATCTGCAGGGTGGTTAACTGGCTCCCACTGATCGTCTCCTAGACCACCCCCGCAGCACTGCACTGAAATAAAGAAATCCTCCTAGACTGGGGCTGTCTGGCCCTGTTAGTTGTCCAACTGTTGTTAGTTGTCTGCTGTTAGTACAGTGCCAAGCATTTGCTGTCCCTGGGGCTGTGGAGTGCCGGCTTGGTGGCTGCCTGTTAGATTTGTTATCAGTTTGTTCTCCCACTGGCAAAATGGAGCTGGTAGATTAGTTACTTTGGGATAGCGGTTACAGCAGAGGCTGCGGTCCTTGTAGCATTTACAGGCCGAGAGGGAGGGAGGGAATTGAAGCTCCCGAATCTCTCTTTCCTCAGACAACCATATCTTTGCCTGGGGTAACGGCGGGAACGGGCGTCTGGCAATGACATCGACCGAGAGAGCTCATGGCTCGGATATTTGTACCTCGTGGCCTCGGCCAATATTTGGATCATTGCATCACGTTCCAGACCTGTCGTGCCGTGGCTGGCACACCATCATCATTGTTGGTAAGTGTAAGTTTAGGATGAAATTTTGGGATCTTGGTTATGATGATGTATTGCTTGCCAGGACCTAGACTGTAAACCCTGCCTGGGTTACTGTGGGGGAATGTGGCGAGCTGCTCTGAGCTCTAGGCCTACAGCATTGGCTTTGTTGTTTGCCTTTGTAGGAGTTGTCTTGCTTTCCATGTGGTACTCTAACTGAAAGCATGCTTCTCTTCTTGCAGAAAAGGTGTTGAACTCTAAAACAATCCGATCCAACAGCAGTGGCCTGTCCATTGGTACTGGTGAGCAACTTGCCCTGGGGAGCTGTGGTTTAAATCCATTCAGTGGTTAGTTTGAGTGGGTGCAGTTTGGTCCTGCAGCATGGTTTCTCTGTGTTTAAAGGCCTCACAGAAGAGTTCAAAGGGAGAAAACCTAGTTGGTGCCATGCATGGGAAGGGATGGCCCAAAGCTGGGAAAGAGAGAACTGAAACAGGAGGAACAACATGGATGCAGCGAGGCCTTTGTAGATGAGGAACTTCAATTTGACAAGGAAAAGCTGAGAGGAATTCACTGAAGGGAGCTGATAAGGGAAGGGGGGCTATGGGGCAGCTGCTGGAGAGATGGAGTCCAGTTTCTTGGATCTGTGGGAGGGCTGGGGCCAAGAAGCTTAGTGCAAAAGACTGCTGCACACAAGCCCTTTTCGGGAGGCCTGCGGGGAGTTAGGAGATAAGATGTTGAGGGAGATGCCGCTAGCATGTGCTCTCACGGTGACCATACAGCCCAAATTTCTGCATCTTCTCTGCTCCAGCTGGGGTTTGGTAACAGGAATAGCAGAGGTGGGGAAAGTATAAAGTTTTCACTCCTGTTTGCTAGTGGCTCAGAGCTGCACAACTGGAGGAGGAGAGGAAGAGGATAATGAACAGGAAGCGGAGACCCCCAATCCCAGTGGAGGCTTTCGGGGAACCATGGAAGCAGATCGCGAGTTGGGGGGCTGGATCAGCACCACAGAAGCTAAGGGAGGCAACAGTGCTGACAGCAGCTCCTGCCCTGGCTGGCTGCGGAAGGTAATGTGGTGTCTCAGAAATGCCTTAAAATGGGGACCTAGTCTGGGGAAAAGCGAGTGGCCCCTTCCACCTTTAAGGGATGCTCTGAAAGGTTCCAGGAGCTGTGCTGTGCAGGGAACCCTTTAGGCCTCACTGCCTTTTTTGCCACAAGAGGGTGTTGGTGCATTGGTTGAGGAAATGAAGTCAGCTGCAGGAAGGCAGGCAGGCCTGACAGTGCTGCTTTTGTGTATCCAGGAGCTGGAGAACGCTGAATTCATCCCCATGCCTGACAGCCCCTTTCCTCTGAGCATGGCATCTTCAGAGCCTGAGAAGGAGACTCTCCCTTACCAGAAACTTCAAGGACTCAAAGTGGCCTCTGAGGAACCTGTTGGATTAAACAAGCCCAAAATGGAGCCCTGGGTAATATTATCCAAGTGAATGCTTGGCCAAGAGCTCTTGGGGACCATAAATGGCAATGTTTGAATTATGGGGAGAGCTGAGAAGAGGGTGTTGGATTGGCCTAATTCATCTGGGTGAGGAAAACAGGGCTGTTGATAATCAGAGATGATGCTGCAAAGAGAACAATTTACAGGAATCTGGAACACAAAGCTGGGGCTTGGTCAGACTGAAAATAATGAGATTGATTCTGTGGAACAATGCGGTTAATGCAATTCGAAAAAAAAAGAGAAGCCTAGGGCCCAGAAGCCTGGCAGAAGATGGAAATTTAGAAAGCAGAAATTGCTGTGAGATAGGAAGAACTGATATAGGAAATCACTGAGAAATTACAACCTGTGAGACTGCCTTATTCCAGGAGTTTTCTGTCCCCTTGGAGGCACAGATCCCAGGCTTAGGGAAAGGGGGGTAAACCAGATGGATTTTGGTAATAGGAAGACAGGAGCAGCTTTCCCAGAAAAAGGAGGAAGTTAGTGGCTTTGTACTGAAGATGTAATGACTAGTAGCTTGCTGACCTTGGCTTCTAGAAGTTTGAGAAGTCAAGAAATGAGCTGGGGTGACATTTTCTGTGCATGGTTTCTTCTTGTGGCATATACAATTCCTGGCCTTGCACTCAAACCTGGCCTGACTTCCCTCCGTGTCTCTGCAGCCTACTTGCCTGAGTCCAACCTTGCCGTGTGGTGAAGGGAAGGCCGCGTCTCCTGTTGCGGGCTGCATGTGCAGTGCTCTGCAAGTGGAGGTGACGCACCTCCGAGGCCTGGTTTTACAGTGTCTGGATGATCAGAAGAAGCTGCAGCAGGAAACCGTTCGTCTGAGTGCCCAGCTCCAGCGGTTCTGCAGGGGGACGGAGGGAATGCAGCAGGTGAGGACCCGTTACCTGGGTGCACATCCATGCTCAGGGCTCACTACACTGATCCTGGCTTCTGCATAGATTGTGGAGGCTGTGCAGAAGAAAGCAGCTCTTAACAGGCATCTCTCTTAGAGCAGAATGGGGGGGACTGAGTATGATGCCTGTCTCTTGTTTGAACTGCTGATGCAGGCTCTGGTAGTAGCAACAGGAACGAAGCCAAGAAGACAGTTTCCTGTGAGGACAGCCCAGTCCTTGAGGGACCTAGGATTCCCCTTTATTTCTCCTGGTGAGAAGGAATGGGCAGTCAGATGTCGTGGAGAGTCCCAAATGGCTGTGGAGAATACGAACTGTGCCTTGTGCAGCTCTTAGCTTTTTTGCAGCTAGTCCTAGAGCTGTTTGGATAACTGCTGTGTGTTTTGGCAGGTGGAGGTTCATTCCAAAGGAACACAGACAGCCAAAGAGGAGGTGGAAGTGGATCCAAAACCTGACTTGGATTCAGATTCCTGGTGTCTCCTGGGAACGGACTCGTGCCGCTCCAGCCTCTAGTCTCCTGAGCCCACTGGGATCCATCTAACTTCACAGCACACTAACCGAATGCAGAGAGCGGCTTTCCTGGCTTCAGGTCACTCGCAGACAAGGAGCGAGGCCGGAGGCTCCAGAGCAGCACCCATGTACGTTTGATATGAACTAGGAGTGAGTTTGAGAGGGGAAGGGCCCCTGAGCTCTAGGCCAGCTCAGTGATTGAAGCAGCAGCAGCTCCTCTTTGTACCTTATCTGTCAATTCTGCACGTGAGGCAGAACGGCCCCATTATGGCGATGGCTCCAGTAGCGGCTTGTGGCCCTTTCATTGTTTCACTGCTTCTTGGGAGCTGCCTTTGGGACCCCAGTATTCATCACTGCATCTCTAGATGAGAGGAGGAGACATGTCTTGCACTGAAGCTGGCTGAACCCTGAGACTCGCCACTTTCACTTCAGAGGGGTGAAGGACTAGGATCCTCTCCCTACCACATGGTAAGGCCCAGCCGGTGAGGCTGCTCCTCTCTGCTCAGGGGCAGAGGGAGCAGAGAATGTCTCATTCTGGAGGCAGTGGAGATCTTCCTGTTAGGGAGATAATGGCAGACAGCATGTCCCTGGCCTCGAGGCACAGCTTCTGGCCATATGGCTGTGTCCGGTGGCCTGTATAGACGGAGTTTAAAGGCTTTATTCTGGGTGCCTAGAGCTTTCCAACTTCCAGGCAATGCACCAAGATGAGTGAATGAGGTGTTGTTTCCAATAGCAGTAGCAGGGACTGTTTGAGATGGGATCTCTGGTTCTCAGTTTCAGACCACCTGCTTCCCAACCAGATGACAAGCGTCTGGGCCTCAGACTAAGTCACCCATTTCTTGCTCCAGCTGTTTCAACTTGGTTTGGGCGCCAGAGCTTCTGGTTTCTTGGCATAAGCCCATAGCTTCTCCCTGCTTGGCTTCTGTTCTGCTCAGCCCCTGGTGCCCACGCTCTGTGTGGGTGTGGGAAGAATCAGTGTTTTTCCACTCAGTGTTTTGATGAAGCTGGAATGCAGTTTCCTACCCAGAATAGGTCATTAATGCCGTTGTCACAGGATGCAGCCTTCCCCAATGACCATGAATGATCAAGTCTCTGTCCAGAATTCACCTTCTTCCTAAAAGCGAGAGGCTTTCCCAAGAAAATTGGAGATGGGAAGAGGCATGGTCTGATTCTCAAGATTTCCTCATTTCCTGTTAGAGAATGAGGTTAATTTTATTCCCCTTAAATTTATTAGCGGACTGACTTTGAACTAAGCTTTTGGGATTGGTAGGATCCCTGGGAGCAGTTAGCCTCCCCTGCCTTACGTGAAGCCTCCAAGGAGTCCTGAGTCCCTCTCACCTTTGCTGTGAGAGTGGGGTTGTGATTTCATTGGGCTTAAACCATCCCCACCAATGGCATGTCACTAGAATTGCCTTAGGTCTATTGGAGTTGGATATCCTATCACCTCTCCTAGACTTCTTTTGAGAGACTGTGCTGGGGGAGCCAGCGTTCCCCATTTGTCTCTAGAGGTGGATGCCAAACCATTCTGCTTGTAACGTATACTCCTTAAATACTTCTTTGGTGCCTATTGCTAG
Organism: Pygoscelis adeliae; assembly: GCF_000699105.1. Classification (NCBI taxonomy): domain Eukaryota; kingdom Metazoa; phylum Chordata; class Aves; order Sphenisciformes; family Spheniscidae; genus Pygoscelis; species Pygoscelis adeliae. The sequence goes on along the minus strand of NW_008824356.1, from coordinate 5,307,088 downwards.
TATGTTGGAGCTGAATCAAGTGCAGTCTCTCCAGCGCAGTGTCCAGGGCAAGGATCGTACCGGAGTGCCCGTCCATCATTACTGAAGGAAGGCTAGGAGGACAGCTCTCCTGGGAGGTGGTGAGCATCGGGCACCCTGGCGTGGCCACGTCACTTGGTTGCCCTTGTGACTCTGCTCTCCTTTCCCCCATGTGCGTTGGAGCCGGTTCGCAGGTTAGGGTCCCGGCTTGAGGGTTGTTGTTGCGGTTGGAAATGATTGAGTTGGTCACGTTGCGGCAGTGCCTTTGAGGAGTGAAGAGCTGAGCCTGAGCCATGTCCAATAAGCAAGCACCAAGCTGATGGGAGTCGCTCTCCTGCAGTGCACTGCTATCCTCATTTCTCAATGCTCTGCAGTTGGGAAGCTAGGTGCACAGACTAGATTCCCCTTGGATCTAGTGGATGATTAGGGTCCCTGACAGGATGCCCTGTGCTCCACAATCTCATATGTGCCTTAGAGGATTCACGCTATCCAGGTTGTGCCTGTTACAGACCACAGATTTCACACCAGCCAGCTATGCAACCAAAAAAGCAGTTTAAAGCCAGCACCTTCGTCTTGGGCTGAAAACGGAAGGGCAAGTGGGTAGAAGTGCCTTTGAGCAGTTTCAAACCCTTTTTACTTCTCCCCTTCTTGCAGTGCTAGCTCCGTATGTGTTGGTCTCCTGCTAGTATTGCTACCGAGTTGTTATAGTGGAACACAACTTATGCCTGCTCTGACACTCTGGCTGAAAACTAGTTTGTCGTTGTCTTTTTTAAAATCCCAGTTCGGTCAAATTCCTTCCCTTTTCATGACCTCTACCTGAGTAGTATCCACGCTTTAAGGCTCATATGAAAATCTCACAAGAACAGATCTCCTTTAACAATTCTGTCACTGCTTATTTCTGGTCATGAGAACAAAACTGCAATAATGATGAAAAGCCTTACTTGTACGGACTTCACTGCTTGGAACTGTGGAGTTCACTTTTACTGCCTTCAAACTGGTTCTCCATCTAGAGCTAAGGGACAATTTTTTTTTTTTTTTTTTTTTTTTTTTTTTTTTTTTCATGGCATTCTGTTGATTTTTTTTTTTTTTTTTCTCCTTACAGAAAGAGGGCCAAGGGGCTTGCAGGTTCTTTGCTATGGGGGAAAAAAATGTCAGGTTCTGTCCCCCTTCATTTAAAAAAAAACAACAAACAACAAAACTCTTTTCTCTTGCTGCTGCATCTCTTCCTAGTGACGTCAGGGGCGCTTGTGTGTGTGTTTATTTCAACAGTTTGAGTGCCAAGTGGGAAATGAGTAACAGGAAGAGAGGCTCAAAGAGAAGAAGTACCTGGTTCTCGGAACAGCTTCTACTGAGCATTAAGGCCTACAGAAGCGAGAACCTGCCTGACACCTGCTCGGCCAACTGTTCCTGCACACTGTACTTAATGCCTGTCACTTTTTATCAGGGTTTTTAGTAAATTGTGAAATGTCTTGAGAGGCAGAGCTGGGTTAAAGATTTAAAATTCACCAGAGATTTGGATACTGAAAATGCAGCACGTCTCTGAGGAGGGGGATTGTACTGCAGCAGCAGAAGAGGAAGCTGAGCTGGCGTGAATAACATAGCCTGAGTAGTGCCAGGGCAACACTAACCATGATAGCAAAGAAGCAGGGTAGATCTCTGTGCTGAGCCTGATGCTTTGGCTAAACTGCTACTAAGTTTTAAACCAGTTATCAGAGACTTTCTGGATACTGCTGTCTGTCTTGACCTGAAGCAATAGCTCAGCAAAGAGGGGTGAACTGCCCATGGTTAGCTCCGAAACAAAGATAACAAATGAAGCCTAAGATAACAAATGAAGCCTGGTGACTTAATTTCAATAACTTTTGTTTAATCTACAGTTTCAATCTCAGTGTTAGCCATTTGCCTGTCACTTGAGAAGTCCCCAACAGATGGATATATTTTACAGTATCAAAAGCTTTTCTGTGTGTATCTACCCCAGTCACCATTTGCACTCTGCTGACTTAAGGGTCCACTAAACAGTCAATAAAATATAGTGCAAGGGAAACGGAGTTAATAATACAAGACAGGCAGTGGTACTGAATTTCCGAACTACTCTTTGTTTAATTCAGTTAAACCTTTCATTAATTCAAGGAGGCTAGCATAAAGCTTACCCCTTTCCTACCTCTTGTCACCTCTTGCTATCCTATATTTCAAAGCTCTGAAGTTAGAGCATTGGTCTTGCTTCTCTAATCAATTTGGATATAGCAAATTATCTTCCCTTGTTTCAAGTCTATTTTTTCTCTCCTCTCTAGGTTTGTACACACTTACACCTGGCTGGCACAGTGCAGCACTGACCCTTTCTAGGACCTTCATGCTTTTCTAGGCCGTGCCAAGGGATTGAGATTTCTGCCCATGTATCTATAGGGCAGAAGCTCTCTGACCTCTTTCAGGAGTCTGGTCCACCTATTGAAGGCTGGAGTGTTTCTTCATATTCAGCTTCTGACCAGTCCAGTTTAATCTAGTCACTTTTTCTAGGTTCCCATGAGCTGCTGCTATGTTACTGAAGGACTTGCAAAAGGAGCTGCTGGATTTTTTTGTTCCTTGTTTGCTTCCTGTTGCAACTTTCTCATACAAAGTAGTCATTCTTACTTTGAGAACACAAACCACTCTGTGACCATTTAAAACAACTTTTACACAACAGAACTAGTCTAATATATTAAAAATCAGAATCTGGAAAAATAACTGACTTAGAAATGTGCAGGAACTGTCACCAATTATAAGCAGATGATTCTCTAAAAGAGTCTGTAGGACATCTGTTTCCCCCAGAAGACCCTTTAACAGTGTGTGACAAAGACAGACCTTTAGCATGAGGCCAAAATCACCAAGAACTACCTTACATCTCGAGAAGAAAGCAGAAGGAGGGGTATATGTTCGTCATAACTACCTACCATTACAGCAACTAAGATGAAAATAAGCAGATGATGCAAGGAAAGGTGCGAGCCCTATGCTTTAAAGGTCCCTAGCAACTTGGCCTGCAGGAAAACTCCAGTTTTTTTATCTTAAATCTAACTGTTGATTTAACCCTGAACATACGAGTGAAACAGCTAACAGGTTTTCTGATGTGAAGTTCCTTAGTGTACTGTCTGGGGGCAGGGGGTGTTTGGATTTTTTTAGCTGTAGCAGTTCTTAAAACATTCTGGATGGAAATTAAAGAATAAAAAAAAGATATCAGAAGCCAAGTTAGGAATCAAGGGAAGGTTGCCGTGGGAAGAAAACTCCTTCTCCACTCCTGAAAGTGATAACTGAGGCACAGAACCGTCACTGATCTGTTCTTCACACTTTATACAAGAAGCCTGGAGATAGGAACAAATGCTCTGTATCACGATTCTTAATTTCTAACTCCTGCCACATGCTCCCTTCTATTATCTTCTCCAAGTCCATCTTGAAACATTGTAGGTTCCTTGCCTGTGCTAATCTGTTTGGAAGGTTTTTCTATGACCTCACTCCTCTCCTGGTTAGAAACCTTATTTCCAGTCTGAGCTTATTCATGACCTATTTTTAATCTTGTGTGGCATTATTCTTTAATTAAGTATTTCTTCTTCTTCCCTTTCCTGACTCTGAGTCCCAGCTATTGCATGTAGTAAGTAACATGTTGGGATGGTTGTTCTGTTGCCTCAAGGGCCTGGCTGGTTCAGAGTATCTATCTCTGCTGTTCTATGTACGAGTTGACATATAGACTCAAACAGTAAGTGCCTACTACTGCTAGCTTTTCTAACCCCCTGAATTTCTGATCCTGGGCTTCTTGTGTTGAGGAAGCACTTAGTAATACTCCCCCCAGTTCTCCTTTTCTAATTCAAACAATGTCACACTGGATTTCTAAATGGTAATGTTACAGGTCTTCAGCTGGTAAGACGTAGCCCTAGCATTGTCACCAGCATTCTAGAAAAGCATCTAAATAAACTCTTGGGCTGCTGCAGGACAAGCGTGGAATAAACCTACATACACAGCTTTCGTTATTCAACTGAACAGTGCTACAACAAATAAGACAGAGCATGAGCAATGACCAAACAGCAGCTCTGGATCCTGTTGTCTAGCGCAGATACCAAGGATGGAAGAACACAGCGGTCTGTGTGCTGCAAAAAAGTTAACTGCTTACATGGCTTCCTCCCCTCCCTCTGACTTTTCCAAATGCCTTGTCTAAATGCTAAATAGTTTTGAAGAGTATAGAGTCTTTTCTATGGCAAAAAACAAGGAACCTCTCACATACCAATCTTCTGTAGGTAGCTACAGTAAGAATGCTACACCAGCCAGAACCACTGTCACTGTTAGCACGTTCAGGGGTGAACATCTGCACCTACAGAGCAGTTGAGCAAACAAGAGGCAGATGCTCTGTTTGGCCCAGCTCTTCTCATGAACGGCACTACTCTGTGCTTTTGGAGAAGGAAAAAACCTGAGTCTGCAGCCACTGATGAGCTAAAGGAGAGCAGCTATCTTCAAATCAGACACCACTAGTTAAAAAAGAAAAAAAAAAGAAAAAAGCCCAAGCCTCCCTAACCTACAGGCAAAATATGATCCTGAAGAACAGCCCCTTTCTGATGGCTGGTTTGCTCCTCCCTGCTGTCCTGCTGACAACCTGTAGCAACAGCCTTTCTTCCCTGCTCAGCTGACTGAAGAGTGACAGCCTTACACCTACACCGAGATTCCATGCTGAGCTCACTGGATGGGAGAAGTGGCCCCCAGAGGGGCACCCCACGTGGGGCAGCCCAGGGCACAGGTCAGAGTACACAAGTATGTAGTATTCTGCTCACGTGTCCTGAGCTGTTCACCTGCCGTACATACAAGCTGAACACTCACAGCCAGTGTTTGGACTAGGGAAAGCGCCAGCGTCTGTGGCTGGAAGCCTGGCAGAAAACAGGCAGGGAATCACAGCAGCAGGTACAGCTGGACACCGCCTCAGCAGCGCCTCCTCTGCGGTGGGGGTGGGGGCCTATTCTTGATGGTTTTGCATTTGGGAATGTGTCTCTCAGCTGCTTGGGGAGCAAATCGGCGTCGGCAGTAGGGGCAGGCAACGTAGTCTGGGTTTTCGATGGAGGGCAATGGGGGAAAGTCAGACACCTTCCCTCCCTTGGAGAGGACTTGCTGCACCTGGCGGGCCTGGCGCAGGGTCTGGATGAAAACCTCGTGCTTCTGTCTCCAGTTGTTCCTTCTGGGTGGCTTATTCTGCAGAAGGGAAAGGCAGTCAGAGCAACTGGCACCACCGTCAGCCTCCATTCTCAGTCTTATGCTCAGAGTCCAACTCAGATCACCCGTCCCTGGGCGTTCCCTGTTGATGTAAAACCCTCCCCGAGAAGCCGAGTCCCACAAAGGGGATCAAAAAGACCAGCACCAAAGAGGATTTGAAGGAAATACTGATGGAGACGTCAATACTTAGAGCTTGAGAATAACCAGAAAAGCAAGCAGTAGGCCCAAGAAGCCCTTGGGTTGCTACTGCTGCTTTGCAGGAACAAAGCTGCATGTTTCCACTGCCTTCGTTTTAATAGCCTGTTACCACCTGGATTTTCAGTCAGTTCCCTGCAGCCCCTGGTGTCACAGAGCTTTACTGCGGCAGACCCAGTCTGCACCCTGACTACACATTACAAAGACAAGTCAGTTAGGACCCCCGCCCCCCATCTATTAGATTTTAAATGGATCTATTTATCCATTTGGCAAGAACCTTTCAGAGGTGATAGCTGGATTGTACCCCTTAGCCTCTTGTACACGTGAAGGCACTCGCATTTCAGAATTAGATGTCAAGGTGGAAGGAACGTGAGCAGTAGGTGTGGAACGAGGGAGGCAAAGGGACTGCACATTACCTGAGGCCTCTCTGAGCTCTTCCGCTGCTGATACTGTTCCAGTTCTGTGCCCCTAGCTCTGGCCCTGCTGGAGTCAAACACTTTCCTCTTGGAGCCTTGGCTCTTGCCGCAGATACTCGTGTGCTTCTCAAGCCTGGTGCAGAGAAATTTACGTCCGCAGAAGCTGCACTGTCCGAGCCCCCCCGGCTCCACAGCACTGGCAGCCTGCATGTACAGCACCTCTGTGGACGGGTGGTCACCAGAATCTCTGTCCAAGAGGGCAGAGGGAGAAGGGCGATGTTTTAGGGCCAGCTCTGAACATGAGGCTAAACGCTCCATGGGTATGCGGCCTCGAATTTTGCTGTTGCTGGCCACCAGCCGCTCCTTCTTGAGTTTCCCCATAGCCAGCTCTTGGGAGTGGAGGGTGGTGCCAGGTTTGGGGATAGTGGCCTCTGCAGACTGCGCCCCACCAAAGACCCCCCCACCATCACCTGGCCTGACTGCAACTCTGAAAGTTTTCTCTTCAGGGCGCCTTGCGGCCTTTTGCTCATGGGTCCTCTCCACTTCTCTGTCTCTTCTCTCCTCTGCCTCGACAAGCTCCTTCTCTCTTTGAATCCTCCTAAGCTCCTCCTTTGTTCTCCTCAGCTTCTCTCTGAGGAGGGCCTCTTTCTTTCGAATTTCCTCTTCCAGGTTCCGTCCATCTGCCTCCAACTTTAGGATGTAGGCCAGCTCTCTCCTGTATAGAGGGGAGGCTGACTGTTTAGGCTCTGCTGTCCAAGGAGAGAGCACTGCATCTAGCTGAGGCCTCCCTGCTGGAGGCTTCCCTTTGCTCATTGAGCCAGGCCTACTATTTGGAGCTTCCTCCCTGTATGGGGAACTTCTGAGCTGTGCTGTGTTGACCGCTGGAACACTCACACCCTTGTGGTGAAAAATGGGTTTCAGGGGGTATGCACGGTCCACTCCTTCTTTGCGTTGGGCTACTGATTTAGCTGGCAGAGTCTTGGTCTGGCTGGTGAGATACTTGCTCTGCAGTCCAGCTGAACAGAAGCCTCCGTGCCTGGAGCTGTGTTGACTGCTTTCTGCAAAAAGAGAATACGAATAGCTTCGGCTTTTTCGGGTATAGAGATCCTTTAAGCTTTCCTCTTTGTCAGGTATGAGTACATGCTGAAAGTTGTTCTTCTGGTGTTCCAGCTGGGAACTGGGAACAAGCTTAGTAGCTGGCACCACAGAATCCACCGGTGGAAACAAAGCCATTCAGTGCCTGAGAAAGAGCCTGAGGTTAGAAGCAGAGTCATTACAGACTATCTTATCCAAAACTGGACAAATTTTCTCCTAACAGTATACACCTGGAGGCTACAACAAATATTAGCAAAGCTTTTGTAACTTTTCAGGGTTCTGTAAATCTTTGTGTTCCTTCCATCTAGGGAGCTCCCATGCCGCCTCTTCCAGTCCCAATCATTTGTGCAGCCAGAAATAAGATATGCTTTTATTTTGCTTTCTGTCTAAGCCCTGTCTCATCATGGTAGCAGCAGAAATATGCTGTACTGCCAGAGAAATTGTTATACTCCCCAGGCTGTTTTCCGTAACGTCTCCCTTCAGTTTTGGCATTATAGATCCACCAGTGCGACACACAGGTCTGACACGCAGGCACCCGATAAAGCTCAGTACAATCTTCCCGTGGCTCGTTCTACCATATCCCCCAAAGCGTGTCAGGTACCCAGGCCGCAGGCCGGCCCCGCGGGCGGCGGCGCGGGGCGGGCGGGGTT
>NW_008824356.1:5296921-5298158 GCF_000699105.1 Pygoscelis adeliae | reverse complement strand
CGCCTCGGTGGGGCTGAGCCACGGACGGGCTCCTTCCCCTTCTGAATGGGGGCTGTCGCCTCTCAGTGCTGCTGGCGGTCTGTGCTGCGTTATGTAAGCACGGCTGAAAAGTGCGTTTCTGCCCCAGTTTTTCACGCGAAAGGATTTAATGAGTAGTCGGCCGAGTCCGCTGCTGCTTTCCTGCTGCCTGGGCCGTAGGAACTTCCCTGGAGGTCTGTGTCGTGCCCATAAAATTGACTCCTGTATGTGAACGTCATTCTGTAGCTCTCCTGCAGTTCGGGTTCATCTCATTTTGCTCTGCATTGTCTTCTCAGGGGGAGGCTAAGAGACTAGGGCTCGTTGGTTGGGTCCAGAATACTAGCCACGGCACCGTGCAAGGACGAATCCAGGGTCCGGCTGCCAGGGTACGGGAGCTGCAGGAATGGCTCAGGAAGATAGGAAGTCCCCAGTCCCGCATCAGCCGAGCCGAGTTCAGCAACGAGAAGAAGATCACGGCGCTGGAGCATAAGGACTTCCAGATTTTGAAATAACGTTGTCCAGGAAGAAGCAAAAGCTGGAGGGCGTGAGCTGCCCTCACGGAACGTTTCCCCTCTTCCCCGTTTGGTCGGTCAGCCAATATTCAGCTCTAGAGAACTTTATTTTCCTACGTTTCTAATTTATTGGTTTGTTGTACTATTAGTCTAGCTGTCAGCCTTTCACAGAATTTTGGCAGGTAGAGGGAGAGCTGTGCTGTAAAGGGGCTGTTTAGGGACCCAGCCTCTTTATTTCTGAACGTATGTGCAGAATGGGGTGTGAGTAGTTGTACGTGAGTAAAATTCGTAGTTTGTGTAGCGTTGCGCTCACGTGAAGGAAATCACAGATTCAATGCTGATACTAAACATTGCGAAAAACGTTATTTCTGTGCTCTAAATGCCTCGGGAACAGTTTATGTTGTTCCAGAATCTCATTTTTTTCTTTAGAATAAAATTGCTTGGCGCTTCTTGTGTGGAACGGATGTGTCGTATGGGGGTTGCGTGGACTGAGCCCTTCGAGCGGGATCCTGTTGCCGATACCTGTCCCCGCGGGACCGTGTGGCGGTACGAGCAGCCCCTGGTGCCGCTCGGAGGGAAAGGGCCCGGGGGAGGGTGTCCTTCCGGCAGCCGTTCCTTGCTCTGGTTCGCCCCCCGGCCGCCTTAGGCCCGGCGGCGGCCCGGCCGGAACGGGAACTACAGCTCCCAGCATGCGCTGCCCGCGGGCG
>NW_008824356.1:5269093-5296615 GCF_000699105.1 Pygoscelis adeliae | reverse complement strand
CGCGCCTGCGCGCCGCTGGGAGAGCGTGTGGTGGCGGGCCCGGGGGCGGGTCTGGGCTGCACTCCTCTGCCCCTGGATACCTGTCACCCAGCGGGGCACCAGAGCCCCGGAGGGGGCGATCGGCGCGTGCGAAGCTGCCTGGGGAGCTCTGCGTGAGGGGTGCAGGGGTGTCCCCTCGAATACCAGTGAGAAACCAGTAGTCATCAAGGACGGGACTGGAAAATAGCGGGTTCTCTTTCACATGAACAGCTTACTCGGTATCCCACACCCATTCCCAAGTCCGCTTTACTCCTTTCTTGTACGAATTACAGCAGATGCTCTTTGGCAGAATGAGGCATTGTGGATTTATGTGAGGAGATTGAGCTAAAAACGAGAGGAAAGCAGCTCTGCGCCTGCTTCTTGGTGATACCTTCTGTATATTTTTGATACAAATGGAAGCAGAAGCCTTTTGCTTGAGTTTAGCCTTACCATGGTTGGAGTTTGGTTTAGGTGTGTTAAGTTTGAGAATCACGTATGTTGTTAGTAAGGAGCATAGACTCAAATGCTGGCCATTTACCCTGAAGGCACCAACGATGTGTGTAGTCAAAGCCTGAGCAGGAAAGTAATCACAGAAAAAGCTTCTGAATACCAGGAAAACTAACAAAAGTATATTTGTGAGGGTGAATGCAATAAATGAAAGTTTTTTCAGGCCTTTAATTTGTATTTATTTTCTTCTTTTTTTACTTTTTCTCTCCACCCAGGGAGTTGTTTTAAGGAGCATGGAGGAGTGAGCTCCCTGCAGTTTCTTGAGTTTCTCATCTATCTGATTTTGACATGATCAAATGTTTGGTGGAAGATGTGCGAGCCAGGCTGCGTTCTGGAGTGACTATCAACTCACTGGGGCAGTGTGTTGAGGAGCTTGTCCTCAATAGCATTGACGCCAAAGCAACATGTGTAGCTATCAGGGTGGATTTGGAAGCTTTTAAGATCCAGGTGGTGGACAACGGCTCCGGGATGGGGAGAGAGGACTTAAATGCAATGGGAAAGCGGTACTTCACCAGCAAGTGCAACTCAGTGGGAGACTTGGAGAACCTGATGTTCTACGGCTTTAGAGGGGAGGCTGTGGCAAGCATAGCCAACATGGCCAGCGTAGTGGAAGTTTCATCTAAGACCAGCAGGACAGCAAAAACTTTTGTGAAACTATTTCACAATGGGCAAGCACTGGAAGTCTGCGAAGCTGAATTGAGCAGACCAAGTGGTGGAACTACAGTGACTGTGTGTAATCTGTTCCATCAGTTACCGGTGAGGAGAAAGTGTATGGGTCCTCTGTTGGAATTTGAGAGAGTGAGACAGAAAGTAGAGGCTATTTCGCTGATGCATCCCTCTGTTTCACTTTCTTTAAGGAACGACGCTTCTTGTTCTATGGTGCTTCAGCTCCCTAAGACGAGAGATGTATACTCTCGGTTTTGTCAAATTTATGGACTGGGCAGATCGCAGAAGTTACGAGAAATAAATCATAAGTCTGGGGGATTTGAGCTAAGTGGTTATATCAGTATTGAAGGACATTACAACAAGAATATGCAGTTCTTGTATGTGAATAAAAGGCTTGTTTTAAAGACAAGACTACATAAACTAATTGATTTTTTATTAAGAAAAGAAAGTGTCATTTGCAAGGCAAAAAGTGGCCCTGCAAGCAGACAGCCTACTTCAAGTCCTGGTCGCCATCGTTGTGGCCCAGAGTTGTACGGGATCTTTATTCTCAATGTGACCTGTGCGTACAGTGACTATGATGTGTGTCTGGAACCTGCAAAAACTCTAATCGAGTTCCAGAACTGGGATGTTCTTCTAACTTGCATAGAGGAAGGAGTGAAGATATTTTTGAAACGGGAACATTTATTTATTGAACCGTGTAGTGAGGACATCAGAGAATTTAATGAAGATAATGACTTTTGTTTGTATAACGCTCCAGTTCTGAAGCCCTCACTCTCTGACGAGAAGAGCATCCAAGACAGTTTTAAGAAAGCGTGTGATGAAATTGTGGATTCCTATGACATGTGTAACTTCCAATCAAAAGATGTCAAAAGGAAATCCGTGACTGGAAAAAAGTCTTTGAATCTTATGGAGTCAAATAAAAATCTACAGGAAACTGAAATCACCCCAAATCAGAAGGTTGCTGAATCTGAACCGTCTGATCCATGTAGAAACAACAAAGCGGAGATTCCACTGCCCAGCAAAGATGACACAGCTTCTGATTTCATTATATCAAATATCTCAGAGCAGGAGCCAAAAGACACCAACAGTTCCCAAAAAGCATCTGATACTCATCTGAAACCTTCAGAAAATCTTCGTTCCTTTTTTAGGGGAGGGGCCAGATCAGAAACAAGAAAAATAGACAGTCGTGGTGACCTGCAGCATTGTGCAGAGAATTACATAAAAGATGTGGGAAGCCAGCAAGGCAAAGTAGCGCAGAAAAGCAGTACGGTCCATATCTTAAATAACGATGTTATTCAATTGCCGTCTGAGAGAGAAGACCCTACTGAAACAGCAATGGGACCGGAAACTGTCTGTGGAAGTTCATTGATGAGACTGTGTAATGCAAGAAGAGGAGACGGGGCAACAGCTGAAGTGATAGATGATGCTGGAGGAGGGGCTGCTAGTTCAATGCCATTAAAATTGTGCTCTACAGGCCTCATAACACGTGTTATGCAAAATGAGCCCCCACATGAATGTGAACAAACAGAAACAAGTCTTGCATTAAACGTGCAATGTAGACCTGGCCCTGTCAGTGCCAAGGGTACTTTTGGCCACAAAGTGCATTTTCCGATTCACTCTTTAAATGCTAAGGATATTTCCAGTAATACAAATAAAGAATATACACCTCCTTACACCAGAGAAGTATGCATGGCTGATGGTAATGAGTGGTTAGAGAACAAAACTTTGTCAAATCAGGTGAGCGAGGGGATAGCTATGCCTACTGCCACCAGTAAAAGCCATTACGAGACATCGAATGTTACAGAATTGCCGCTGGCAACTTCTTCAGGTATTCCTCACAATAAAGTTATAAAAAGCACTAGAAGACAAATAGCTGTGCCGAGATCTCAGCCCTCTAAGAAGCTGAGCTTGTCCACACAACTGGGTTCATTAGAAAAGTTCAGGAGATATTATGGGAGAGTCAAGTGTACGCTACCAACACCGTTGTCAGAGCAGAGTGAATTTGGTCTCCCAGTTTTTAATTCACAAGCTAATTGTGACTTTTCAGAGAATGAGAATGACAACCGTGGTAGTGTGAGCACTTGTGAAACTCCAGCTTTGGAAGATACAGATTCTAATAATAGTAGCCAAGTCTTTGGTTCTTTGGAAGAGACTTTATTCTCCGGTGGAGAAACGTCACAGGACAAACGAGCCCTTTGTCAGAGTCCTTTGACATTGTCTGATTACTCTCAGGTTAGTAAAAAAAATACAAGTTGTAAAAGATCTCCAGGATCATTATCATCCAAACTGTCCAGGATGAAAAGTGACCACAAAGAAGTAGAACAATTTGGTGAGCAATTCCAAACAGATTTGAGTAGAAAAGAGGACTACTGTTTTGATCTTGAATCTTCAAATAATGATTTTTTGTACAGTGCTTGTCAAACATATAAATCCTCAGTGGAAGAAATGAGGGAATGTAATTACAGCATTTCTAAGGGGGATGCACGCTCGCAATCAGACGGTACGAGAGCAGAGTCCATGAAAAGTACTGTCAGCCTATCACCATTCAGCAGCATAGAAGGGGAGTATACAGTCTCTTCAAGCAGTGTTTTATCATTACCTGCTAAAAAGGATTGTACTAACATCATCTGTAAAGGTAAAAGCACGTTAAATGAATCCTCAGAACAAAATTTGAAAGATACTGAGGTTCCCCATATGACCTTCCCAAATAACTTGGAATTCTCTGCAGACAACACAAGCGCAGGCTGTCCCAGGAGTCACTTGTGTTGTTCCGACTGGCTGCAAGATTTTGATGTTTCGTCGGGAAAGACAATATACATCAATAAAGCAACTGGACTGAGCACCTACAGCACTCCTCCTACTGAAGGCTTTCAGGCTGCCTGCATTCAAGATATAACAACAATGGCTGTGAATGTTGTCTCAGAGAATGGTAAGAGGGGTGGTGGTTGTTGTACAAAAAGGAAGAGGAAAACTGTTTGTGTTCTGCTAGGCGCATAAAGTATCTTGCTGACAGCACCTGACAATTTATACTGAAATATCCACTGCCTTACTTGTAATAGCTGTATGAAAACCAGCAAAGTGTTGGAGACGATGGAGACAGTAACACATTAATATTCAAGATATTAAAACATAGTTTTTGATAAGACAGTAAAAAGAAATGTCAACACCTTGTCAATTAACAGGCAGCTGCCTGCGCATCGTGACATTTACTGTGATCACAGTTATCTATAATTGTTGTCATATATAAAGTGAGGGACACACTTTAAAGTAAGTGTACTAGAAAAATTTTGTGGTTTTTTTGTCCTAACTGCATACAAAATTTAAAACAACCCTTGAAAAATGAACAAAAATCTGACTTTTTCATTGAAAATGTGTAGTCTCCTTTCCGCAGATTTTGGAAGGCTGTTCCTTCATATTTAGCTTTGTAGGAGATGTTGTAGAGCATTGTTGGTAGTTTGATGATGGAGCTTTTCCAGGCGGGACAGGACACTACATTGTATTGGTTTTTCAGTGCTGTGGTGTTCATGAATCTTCATTGATCTGTCTGTCAGGTTTGGCTTTCTGTGTCCTGATCTGGCTTGGCAGAATAGCGTCTTTGATAATTTTCCCTTCCATGGATATATCTTTGTTCAAAGTTGTTCCTTGATCTGTCTATAGGCAGATTTTATGAGCGAAGGTGCAGCCATTTGTCATGTAGACCTTATTTTCTACTGTATAATTTGTTTTGAAAAAGTAGTTTGGAGTTCTTTATAGGTAGTTCTCTTGTGAAATATTTGTCTAATCAATCATGATGGCCTCTGGTTTGTTCCATTTTTGTCTGTTACTTCCTTCTTTATCATCAGTCATAGAAACACTGGTACAATAGGTGTTTCGGTTGTTAAGCTATTCCCTTTTAAGTATAATAATTGATGCCAATAATTCTTAATATCTATTGTGTTCCACTGAAGTAAATTTGTTACAAGGAGAAGAACATCTCTGTTTTTATTAGGTAAAATTACTTGCAAGCACAAATGTACACTCCTTGACTAACAATTTCTGTGGTTTACCAATTTCAGTTGCCCACAGTGCTGTTTAGTAGCCAGCCAAAGCACTGAGATGTGGAGCTTGACCTTCTATCCAAAATATTTGGATAGTGCATGCATGTTTATGAAGAGAATACCTCACATACCCTTATGCTTTCAGATTATGTATAGTCTGTAGTCTTTGAAGACGAATATAGTGTTGCATCTTTTTACCTCCAATGGCATTGTTCTTTCTTAGCCTTATCATTGGTGTTACTCTCCATCGTATCAATGGTGCCACTCTTTCTTAACTCTGTCGATGGTGCTATTCTTTGGTGAGATGCCTACTGCAGCTTTTTTGCTTTTCTTAGGTTGAAGGTCGGACCTCCCAAACCTTCACAAGGTGTTTGGACTCTGGCTAGACCCTATAGATCTTAGATTTTCAAAGTTCAACAAACGTGCTTTCACACGTTTTTCAAGCAAAGGTTATTCATTCTTTTTAGTCATAGGAATAAACATAACCGTGTCTTAACACAGCATTCATGTCTCTTGATGTTGAGCACTGTTTTGGACTGCTGTTAAGACCCAGGAGTGGAATAATTTCTTCACTTGCTACGTATGCTTTCATTTTGCTTTTTAGAGTAGTGTTAGTAACCCCATGGTGTTGACTTAGAATTTCATAACCCCGTGATTTATTAAGAACAGCATCTCATACACAAATTCAGGGAAATTACACCGGTTGGTAGCAGGTGGAAGGAGGTAAGAATAATCCATATCCTCTTTTCCATGACAGCAGTGGCCATCTGCTGTTTTTTCCAGTCACATGCCATGTGCACAACAGAAATGCTAGATTTTGTAGGTTAGACTCTGGCATCTTTGCACTGATTAAACTGATTGCTGCAGGAAAATTTATCAAGCTTCATTTCACCATCACCTTTTTGAATAATCTAATTTGTAGTAGGTTCAACTTGGTCTTTGTTGTTATGCCAGCTATGTTTGCATTTTTTGTTACTTTTATGACATTATTGACTGATATGTCATTACACCAGTATATTTTAGTGATCTAATGGAGGCAGCTGAAAATGAGTACTCAAGTATGGTAATTGTATGTGGTTTGCATGTATAAAGTAGATACATTATTACCCTCAGCACCTTTTCTGATGTTACTTGTCAGAAAAGTCTTATTAATAATATCTCTGCCAGCTCTGAATTCTCACTGGCCTTTGGGGAAGAAAATCCTAGCTTTATGAAAAATGTATGTCCTGAACAAGGATTTTCTGTGGGGCAAGAAGCAGGGAAATGAATCTTTGTTTATGATTCTATGTATAAAATACTGGACTTCTGTTCACATAGATGATGGATGCTTCTGTGAACTTGAGGGATAATATCTTTCAATGATAATAGCTACAAAAGTTCTGTCAAAGTCTGAATTAGGTAGCATTCTTCAACTTGCCACAGTTTACCAGGAACCACGTCAGGCCATCTTGTCCTCTATTCTGGGTTTTGTGACAATGGGATGCTGAGTTACTCTCCCATGCTGGGCTGCCAGTTTGGAGTCTTGAAAGGATTCTCAGTCCCCAGAGTAGGACCATCATTGGTCCTTACTGGAATGGAGCCAACAGTCAGGAGTCTACGGACTGGCCTAGGATCTCATAGAGCCTTTTCATATTGAGCTTATCAGCACGCAGCTGGTTTTCTTTGGCGTTATCACTCTGCCACTTTTCCTGAATGCACACCCTTAATTTCTTAGTAGAAAGGAACTTTATTAATTCATTATTATTTCACAAAGAATAGAAGTCTGAATTGTACCAAAGGAAGGGTGAAATGTTTACCACTGTGCTGGAAATCTGAGCCACTTTTCTTAATAATCTTGATAACAGTGCTGGTTTGCAATATCATTAAATCATTTCTGGGTGGGTAGGAACATGTTGTTAGGCTTACTCTGATATCTCATATGGTCTCACTGACTTGTAGTTTTCAGTTTTACAAGTTCCTGATAACTGTATTAAGTATTGATAGGAGTGGTGATAGACTGACAGTTTTGCCACACCTTAACAGAGGGAAGTCAAAAGTGTTGATATCTGACAGACTTTACTATATGCCTCCTCTTTCCTTTGGGGATAACACTTCTGATTGCACTAATTCTGGAAGTAATTCTTATGTGATTAAAACAGCAGCCAATTTTTAAGAAGGACAGTCTTGCAGACGCCATGGAAATATTTTAAAATAATACATTTCCTGATGCAAGTGTATCTGATAATTCTCAGCTTTTTACGTATGTGCTGTTATTTCTCAATGTTAGATTGCAAAATCTGTGGGATACTCTTAATTTGTACAGGGCTAAGCACATGCTCATTTATGAGAATATAATAATTGTATAGCTTTTTGTAATTTTGCATGCTGTTGAATCTGCAGCAGTAAATTTATATTGTGTTTAGGGATTCGGTTCAGGTGCCATCCCTTTAGAAGTGAGATTGTGCTACCCTTCCTTCCTAGACCTCGAAAAGAGAAGACTCTAGCAAGCCAGGATCTGAGAGGTAGGGCCAGCTTTCCAGGACAGAGTGTTCTGTGGTAAAAAAAATCAAAGAATTCTCCCAGATGTCCCAACAGGAACCCAGAATTACTCAAGGTCTGTTAACAATGGGACTGTGTGAGTCATCTCAAATCTAGAACTGGAAAAAAAAATCTTTTAGGGTTGAAGGCAGGTTAGGGGATACTTATTTACAGGATGAAATACCCAGTTCTTTGTTGAATTATGTCAGTGGTTTAAAGAATAATTACCTACTCCCTTCTTTGTACTTGTTCCAGCCTTGGAATGTGAAAAATAGCTTCAATCCTCACAATTTTTTTTGCGGTGGAAAGGATGAAATCATCTTTTTGGTATGTGGCTTTGTCCAGAGGGAGTGGGTAGTTAAACAGGTCTTTCTTTCCCCCCCATGCCCCCCCGCCCAATTTCCAGGGCCTGTTGAATTGTGCCGCAGCACTTTTAGGAGCCAGAAAGCTGCACAGTGTCTTTCCTAGTTAAAGCAGACAATAGAGAAGCCCAGTCTCACATTCCGTTATTTATTTCTACATTCTCCCCTTTTTATGATGGAAAAAATAAAATAATACTTGTGTGAGGTGGAGGTACCCAATGCACCTTCTATTGATGGATGGTGGTAGTCCCTGTATTATCTATGTGTTCTTTCCTAGATGCTGAAGGGGAGTCTCTCCAGTCGTTGCTTTTAGAATGGGATAATCCTGTTTTTGTTCCCTACCCAGAGGTAAGTATTATCTCGCATCTCATGCTAAAATAGGAGCCAGTTTAGCCTTCTGTTATTTTCTGACATGGGGACCAAAATTGCAAATATTGTAACGTTGCATATAAGTTATTCAGCAATATATTAGACTATAGACCTAGCAGATGCGTGTTTTCATGGCCTGTTTATATGTAAGTCATTCTTGTGGATTTATTCAAAGTCAGAGAAGCAGGTATCAGGCTTATCTTTTGCCTTACATCATTTCAAAAGCAAAACATTATTGTAAGCTGTCTTTCCCTCTACAGAGATAAACATCTTAAAATTAAAAGTTAAAGGATGGCAAAATTGTAATACAGTGTCTGTCCTCTTTGTGGACAGAGTTAAAATAACCCAGCTTTCTTCTCTGGGATGCAATGGGTCTTAAAAATGTATTTTACTATACTTGTTTTTATAGCCTGGCAGGATTGTAGCATGTGAGAGGGAAACAATGTTGGAGCTTTTAGAAAAACTTCCTTTGTTGTCATGAGGTAGCATTATCTTTAATCATCATGTTGTGTGTGTGTAAACATACGTATGTTACCATTTCCACCTGCGAACAATAGAGAGGGAGTAGCAAACCACCTGCTGGTGAGTTTCTGAAAAGGAACAGTTCTGTTCAGTTGTTGTGATGTGTACTCTGACTCATTTCAGGGTAATACATCTTTTGTAATGCAATCCATTGAGAGCTCACGTAGGCTGATAATTAACTTCGGGTTTTCTGGTAGGTACTTGAAATCAGCTGAATGCATTGAAATTAGCAGGTAATATCCAGATGGGAAAGTGTATCAGGATGGAAGCAAAGGGATTGCCAGATGGTATCTTTAGCTAGTGCTTTTCTTGTGTAGAAAGCTTGGTTTGTCAAAATACGGAGTTATTTCCAATTTTTCTTAAAGCTGGTTTGTTGGGGGTATTTTGTGTGGGTTTGGGTTTTTTGCCATATCCTTTATAGCCTGCTTGATCTGTAATTCTATTTTTACAGATTGCTGTTGATGTGACCAGCAGTCAGGCTGATAATCTGGCTGTGAAAATTCACAATATCTTGTATCCTTATCGTTTCACCAAAGACATGGTTCATTCAATGCAGGTACAATATGATCTACTACTAGTTTTCACCCCCAAATTCGCACTCAGCCGATGGGATTTGCTGATGTTTCTGCCTGATGGGAAAGAGGTATCCAGGAAAATAGTTCATATCCCTAATCTGATTCCCAGATTTCACAGAAAGACTTGAAATTTCACTTTAAGATTTATGTCTCCTCGGAAAAGTGATTCTTAAAAATGGCATCATAGCATCAAGTTTAACTGTTTTAGTGCTTCTTTATCAATGTGAAAATTAGGGCTATGAATGAATTCAGCATAAACAGAATTCTTGGTTGCTGGGTGATACCGGCAGACACGTATGTCATGCCAGATCTTAGTATCATCTCACAGTTAATCAGCTATCTGCAAGTGACTCTAAAATTCCTTGACTGTATGGTTAAATGAAATCAAGAGGCAGCCCTGTTACTGCTGCTTAGAAACACCATTAACTAAATGATATTTCAGTGGGTAGTTTTTTATATTTATTGTAGGCATTTGCTTAGTTCATATTCCTCTGAAATCTGTGTTCCGTATCTTCCATTTTTATTGACCTTAGAAATGTTATTCTTCAGCAAAGCAGTTTCAAAAGCAAATCCCAGATTTCACGGAAAGACTTGAAATTTCACTTTAAGATTTATGTCTGCTCGGAAAAGTGATTCTTAAAAATGGCATCATAGCATCAAGTTTAACTGTTTTAGTGCTTCTTTATCAAATGTTTTGAATGTTAGCTTAAAAGCTAATGTAAATGTATGGCTTCAGCTTACATTCTTTGCTGGTTTGTGTGGATAGAGATGCCAAAGTGGATTCTCTCCCTCTCTTGCATCCCAGTGACAAAAGGCTTACAGGCCCAGTTAGCGTTATTCTCATGCAATCAGGTTGCTGACTTCAAGATTACAGGTTCTGACTGTGTGGGGCATGGTAATGTTGATCTCCAGGGTGGACAAGGATCCAAACGATTCCCTTACTTATGTTGTGTGTGCAAGAATAACAGGAGTAAATAAAGTTATTACAGTAAATAAATTATGTTTCAAAAAGACAGGAGAGGAAAGCTGGAAAATGGAAGGTACCATTTTTCAGTTCACTCCTCATAATAAGAACTGTTCTTTTAAACTTACTGAGTGGTTCTGTGATTAACTTTACCTGCGTAATGTTTTCCTTTGTATGCTTTTAAGAAGGTAAAGCTAGAAGAAATTACCACTTCCCATCTCTGAAGAAGCTAAATACTGCCTTCAGTACCCTATAGCAACTTGGAGAATCTCTGTAGAAAAGACCAAAAGCACAAAAGGTTGCATCATGCCACAGGAAAAGAATAAAAAGAATCATTAATGTCTTGCATCCCTGCAAAGAAATAGGATCATCTATTCATTTTTACCTAGGAGGTGAACAATGCACATGTTGTGAGACAGAATTCAGAGTGAGGTCTATCTGTGACTTGGGGAGAAATTCCTCCCTAATACCACATCTGTTAATTTAAATCTAACAACAAGATACTGAAAGCATTGTGCATCCCTGCTTGGTATTCCCTGTAGCTCTGGTTGATTTCTGATGCTTGAGGGGAAGGTGGAATCAAGTCACAGAGGCAAATTCCACATCAGAAAATGAAAAAAAAAAAGCTTCCTGGCTCCTACAGATGATCAGCACAAGTCGTTAAACACGGGGCAGGTTAAAAAAGGTTGTTTACATTCTCTTTTGGTGATATCAGCAAATCAAATACTCAGAGTTGCTGTGCACAGCTTTGATTCCCAACTGAAGGAGGCTTCTACACAAGCATTTAATCCATTCTGTAAATTTTCAGCTTGACCTTAGGACAATTAGAGCTCTTGCCCTTATGACTCTCTCTGAAAAAATTGATCCAGAATTATTTTCTTGGATATTTTGAAACTTTCCCTTAGATCCAGACTAAACTGTTTCATGACCAATTTATGGTCATTTGACCACCTGCCAGTATTGTCTTTTAGCTTAAATAATTGCTTCCTTTTCCATATTCAGCCCCCCCACTGTATTTATAAAAAATAACTGTATACCTTCTCAGTCTCAGTTTTGCTAGGCCAAATTTTTTAAGCCTTTGGGATTAGAAAAGATGTGGTTTCCACTCCCCTAATCATCCTACTAGCTATTTGTTGCGCTTGGTCCATTTTGATTGTCTTCTTCTTTTGTTTACCTTCATTTTAAAAATAATTTTACCACTGGGTAATGATTTTTCTGAGTATCTTGCAGGTTCTTCAGCAAGTGGACAATAAATTTATCGCTTGTTTAATCAATACTAGGAATGAAATGGATAAAAGTGCAGGTAAGAGTCATTATTAACATGAAGTTGAGGTGGCTGTCAAGTGCAGTTAGACTGCAGAGGGAACACTGTCCTATTGTATTCTTTTCTTGCCTTGGGATGATATTGTGAGTAGAGGAAAATGTTAGTCTTCACTTGAAATTTCCTGGATCTTCCTTATCTTTATTTTGGACCTTGTTGAATGTTCCTACTGCCTTCACATTAGTGTTATAAAAATAGATTGTACTCAAATTACTAACATCTTTCAGACTCTGTTCACAGTGTCTGGACATATTCATTGTTGAAGCTTGCTGAAGCTGTACAGAAAAGGCATTCAAAACCAGTAGCTTTCGTAACATTTTAAAAGACTGTTAAACAGAACAGTTTGTGGGTGACCTCAGCTCTCATTCTGAAGTTAGATAAAGATGTCAATAGACAAGAGTTTCTGACTCAATCTAATTACCTTAATTTAAATGCCAATTTGGATCACTAAATTTCTGTTCTGCCAACACAGCCTCCTCCTCACTTTATTTCTGTAAAACTGGCTGATAATTACCTTCTAAATGTGGCCTCTAGAGAGTGGTCATTCTTCCTAACCTGTGCCATTGTCTGGTACAAAGTTGTCTATTTCTCATCTCTTGTGGTACATTTTTAGATGGAAACCTCTTGATTTTGGTGGACCAACATGCAGCTCATGAACGGATCCGCTTGGAGCAGCTTATTGCAGGTGAGGATTTAGATGGTCTTAGGAAGAAAGTTAATCAGAGTAGAGAGAAGTACAACCGAGCTGTCTGAAAGGGAAAGCTTGCTAACTAACTTACCGTAAGGATAAGTCTGGGATGTATGGAACCAACATGATACTCATTTGTCATCTTTATCCTGATCTCTAGGAGAGTGCAGACAGTCAGTATCTGTAGCAGTCATAGTATTGGCAGCTGAAAATTGTTACAGCATTTCCAAAAATAGAAGATATACTCCCTACCCACAGAACTATCAAACTAAAATAGTCCTGACATAATGAAAGAGCAGGAAGACTGATAGGAAAAACAATGAAGAGGAAATAGAATAACATCAATAAGATTATGTGGTTATGCTGTGAAGAATAAGAATGGGATGCAGAGTAAAAAGCGGTTTATTTGGTTCCTTTTTAGCTGAATACTGTGCTTAAAGCCTAAAATTTCCACAATCTGAAGCTGTTTGCAAAGGGATAATGGTCTTCTCTGTAAGCTCATTAGCCATTGGTTTCAGTGTTAAAAAGCACAATAGCCATCCATCAAGTACTTAAAAATCATTGACCTTCTCTTTCATCAATAAATACTGCGCAGTTCCTGCAGAGAGGGTTCCAGGAACTCTGCTCCTTTTGGTCAGGTACTGAAAAAAGTTAAACACTGAAGGGAGAAATGCTTAATGAATAGTATTTTAATGCCGTTTATATCAGACTTTTCTGTGGAAAAATTGCTCTCTGTGAGTTGGACTAAATATATCAGTAGGTTTTTTTGCTATTTGGGGTGGCTCTTTTTTGGAACTGGTGGGAAAAAACAAAGTGGCATTAACCAACCCTTCCCCAGAGACTAGATGTCTGGTTTGTGACATTCCCAGTCCTCCACAAGTTTCAGGAGGAGGCATTCTGTGGTCACTTTTTAATCCAAACAGAGGATTACATGCCAAACCATAGGGTCATTAAGGGTAATAATATTGCGTAAATACTCTAAGAGAGGATACTTCTAAACGATTCATTCACAGATTCCTATGAGAAGGAAGCTGCAGCGTGTGGCAAGAAGAAATTACTGTCCTCCTCCATCTCTCCCCCTTTGGAGATTGAAGTTACAGAAGAGCAAAGAAGATTTCTACGGTTAGTAATGGCCAATAGCTCTAAACTTTTGGGGACGGCTCTGTTGACCAGGAAGAATCTCTATATATTGCTAGGTTACCATGAAGCTCAGGAAAGAAGCTGTTGATTTTTTCCTGAGCTGAGACCAATCGGCTGTATCTGTTCTGAGGAAAATAGGTGTGCTTCTCAGGCACATCGTTACAGCATCTCAAGACAAAACCCTGTGGTGTGCCATCTCTGTGCCTCTGCAATGTGCTCTGGTTTCCCTGGGAAAGTAAACCTTCATGTGTGGGCCAGCAGAGTGCCAAAGCAGTCTCCAACAGATCCTACTGTCTGGGGCTCAAGACTTGGGAGCGCACACTAGAGTGCAGTGCCCATAGTGCCGATCTAGTCACTGATTTAACAGGCGCTGTTTGAGAAGAGCAGGATGGGGTATGGAAAGTTTGTACTGTGAATCCTTCAGAAATGCATTCCTTAATCCTAGGTGCCTGCCAAGAGTAACTAATGAACACTGTTTCCCAAGTGTTTCAGAATGGTGGCCTAGCTACCATTAGGACGTTTAACTTTTGTACTGCAAGAGTTTAGATACAGATTTGTTGTTGGACTATTGCAGTCCCATTGGCCACTAATCAAACTTTTTTCCCCAAAATCCTTGTCTGTCACCTGCCACATGCATTTGTGGTTTTTTTTTCCCCTGCATTGTTCTTCATTTTCAGGTGATATTCTATCTTAACATTCACAGGACTACCTCATTATTCTCAAACTGCTGTTTTTTGTGATGCCTGTGGCAAACTCGACAGCTTTTAAATCACTCCTTGTTAAGATTGTTGCCCATTATAGGGATACTTTACACCACTTGTTTGGTGTAAAGTCCTTTTTGGGTGTATTCCAATCATAAAAGTATCTGTTTGGTAACTCTTTTGTGTGACAATGGCCAATACCAGAAATTCCAAGGAAAGTGTAAAGCACTGTTATGTTCCAGCTGCCTTAGAGAAAAATGTGAGAACATAACCATTCTGTTCATAGTTCAGTAATATTTGGATGCCTTTGTTGTTCCCACCTCTTAATGATGTTCTTGCTAACCACAATATTTTATAATGCCTCTTGTTCAACTTTGAATTGTTTTTGCACTCATCTTTGAATGTCTTCCATTTCTGATATATCTACTTTTGAGACGGGATGGCCAAAATTGAATACAATATACCAAGTGAGGGTATCCCATTGATTTGTACAGTAGCTTTGCAGTTGTGCCCATATTTTCTGTGTACTATATCCACACCTGATACTTTGTCTGCTCTTTTGGCTACTGCTGCTTGCATGAACTGCTTGTTTATTGAATGTTTATTATTATTCCTGATAATTTGCATTTATTTGTCTTTAGGAGCAGTGAATTCAGTTTTTCTGTCCATTTTTCATTATACCCTTTTCATTCATCCTACTGATTTCATTCATCATGTTTCTACTTGTTTTAAGTTCTGATTGAGTTCAACGTCATCTTTAGTCTCAGCTAACCTAAATAGTTTTGTGTTTGCTAGAAATTTGCCTGCTTGACAGTGCCCCTTCTTTTCCACATCATTAATAAAGAATTATGAAGATACAGATCAGGACTCAGGTCATGTTTGGACACTGACCAACTGTTGCCAGCATACCTTTTTTCTGTAGTCTCTAAATCATGACAAATGTTACTTCTCTATCCATGACAACTTTTTGCATTTGCATTTCCAGCCACTTTTAAGAGATGGCGTCAAAGGCTTTTTGAAAGACCAAATAAATTCTGTGAGATACTTCTCTTCATCAGCTATATCACAAACATACTACAAAAATCAGTAAGATAAAGTAAATCAGAGAGGCATGGTTTTCTTTTAAGGACACTGGTTAAATTATTCAGCACAGTGGGATGCCAGTTGTGATTTTCAGTTATCACTTAAGATAATTGAGTCAAGAAGCTTACTGATGCTGGCTTACTGGTGCTTTTATTGTGTTGCTCTTTAATTTATCAGTATTTATTGGCAGTTCAGCTCTTTACAATCACTCTCTGAGACTATCCTTACTAAAAAGTTACAAATTAAAATTACTATGTAAAAATCTAAATTTTGTTGTTATTGTTGCTGGCAGAGTATGACTGTATTCTGTGGTAAAGTCTGATGTAATGAAATAAATTAGCTTCCCTAAAAGACCTTTCTCTTCAGCTATGCTTGCTATTTAATAGTTCAGCTGGACCTCTGGTTCACCTGCAGCTTTGATTCTGTTATTTGTCTACTAAGCATTGTAGTAATGTATTGTTCTGTTGACTCTTGTGAACTTCCTTTTTTTTTTCCCTTAAAAAAAAAAAAAAGGCTTGATTGACTTCAATAGCTGCTTGGATTCTGTCATTTCACCACAATGGGCTTTTTCGGTCTTTCTCTGCTCTTGCTGAAGGCTATACATGTCTTCTTTCTTTGGGTAGAATTTCACAAGTCATCTCCATATGGAGGCTAATAATTGTATTATTCTTGTGACTGATTTTAATAAGTTCAGATTAGCTTCTTTTTTGCTCAAAGAACCTCTTTTCTAAAATTGACCTTCACCACCTTTGTTTCAAGTGAATATTCCCTGAGTTAATAAAATAAACTATATATTGTTACAGTTGTTTTCATTTTGAAGATAAGTTCTCATCTGACTGTGAAGTCCCATTTTTGTGTGTATTTTTCCATCCACAGGGTGACATATGTCAGATTAACTACAGGTTGTTCTTTCCTGGGTTCTTTGCTTAATGGGACATAAAGGTCATTAAACCAGCATAAATTTCTTACAATATTTTTTTCCATCATAAGTATTTGCTATTATGTGTCAATTGAAATCACAGCTTTTTCAGTTAGACTTAAAGGAGTCTTTATGCTGCGTAATTTCAATATTTCGAGTGTTTTGTGTTGAACCAGACACCTTGTACATCTTTAGAAAAGATAGATTTATAAATTTAGACATAAAGCTTCTGTCTACGTAATACAGGAACTCTTAGATCTTGTGGTTGTGGAACGTGAAATATGTACAGTTGATTGGAGTGAAAAAACATGGCTGAATGTAAGCTGCAAGGGCAAAATTACTTGGAATCTCATGATGCATGGATTTTGAGATTGGAAACTGTTGCAGGAGGAAACATATATGGGGACTACAGAAATATTTACGTATGCTGTGGAGACATAGCTACTGTGGTTGATGTCTTATTTCTGGTATTTTTTTCCTCAGCTGCTGCTACAAAAATTTGGAGGACTTGGGTCTTGAATTATCATTTCCTGAGACCAATAGCTCCTTGATTCTAGTGAGGAAAGTGCCACTGTGTTTTATAGAAAGAGAAGCCAATGAATTACGACGGAAAAGACAACCTGTCACTAAAAGCATTGTGGAGGTCAGCTGTGGATATGGGTGAAATTGTGACACTGGGTCTTGTTCTGTGTTAATAGCCCAGGGTATTAGAGTATCTCTGTTATGAGGGAGACAATGAAGCCTCTTGGCAAATGTGGGTGCCATCCCTTTTAGTAGCTAAATAGTCCCAAAACGGAAATCCCTGAACTATAACAGAAATGATAGGAGAACTGTTTCAGACTTGGACTAGTGGGGAAGCTAAGAAAAATAGTATATAGTGCAGATGTTTCAACAGTTTACTGCTCATGTATGCTTGAATGAACAGTAAAATCATTAATATTGCTGATACAGAAATATTATTTGTTAGGATTTAAAGTTGTTTTCATGAAATCTCTACATGAGCAGTGCAGCTTTCTAAAAGCTGCTGTTCCAGATGTTCTGCAATTTGAGGAAGAAATTGCTGAACTGATTACTTGCAGTTTCCATTGTAAACAATTCTCCACAATCATAACTGCTTCAAGGACTCCTTAAAAATTGTTTCTGGAGTACCATATTCAGCCACTAGGCTGAGCCATCGTGAATCAGTCCAGTCTTGCTATACATCTCTTTTGATATGAAAAGAAGAAACAGAGAAGATTATTCATCTGCTTAAATTTTCTTTTCCAACCTTGCTATAATCGGGAAGAACTCAAAATGCACTCTCCTGGTGTGATTTGGGAGCCAAGAGCACTAAAAGTGGCGGAGGAGGGGATCAGGTCTGTGCCTCATGAGCACTCATTCTTAGCTGACGCCTCAAGACCTCATGAGCATTTTGGCACATCTATTCTGCAGTTCTTTTTATTTTAATTAGGACTGGTAGCACCTATTCATGATTCAGAAATCAGAAATGAAATCCACATGGACTATTATCCAAAGAAGAAAGGGCAGCTGTTCAAAGATAACACACATTCATTGCACTCTGAGGTATAAGAGTTCCATTATACCCATTCTACAGATAGGAAACTGATGCACAGAGAAACTAAGTAATTAGTCTAAAGTCTGATAAGATACCTGTGAGAGGTCAGGACTTGCACCTAGATCTTTCACACTGTGGTCAGTACTAGCAACAGCATCATTTTTCCTGGTTCTGGCAGTTACACAGTAAATTATACACGTATGTGGACAAAGCAGGGGATGGGCAATGAAAGGGAGAAATAGCAGCTAACGATACTACCTTTTTCTTTCCAGGAGCTTATGCAAGAACAAGTTGAGGTGAGTTTCTGTCTGCTTCTAAACTTGACTGCAATGTGAAGTTTACTGCATGAACCAAAGGGAGTAAGTGTGTTAAGCCTCAAATGAGAGAGGTGGACTAGATAATGCACTAGCTTTTCCTCATTTTCAGTTTCCTTTGTGTTACAGTTCTTCCTTTTTCTCATATTAAATGGAAAGTAAGATGATGTTCCCTTACTACTTTTAGCTAGTGCAGACCACAGGAGGAGGAGCACGAGGGACACTGCCTCTGACGTTTCTGAAGGTGTTAGCTTCCCAGGCCTGTCATGGTAGGGAAACTGTACTTGTCTTTCATTCGTTCTTTTTTTTTTTTTAAACCTTTCTGTCTACACAACGTCTTCCCTGGGGCAGTGGTTTCAGAATGTGTTTGCAGGAATTGCGGGATTACAGACTGTGTGTTTCATAGGGATGAGGAGATAATGGTCTTTTCATGGACAGCACTGTGAGGGACAAGCAGTACTGCTCTGATTTATTTATGTATGGGCCTAACATACTTTCCAACCCTCACATGAAACACAGATAGAATACAGTTCTGAGATGCACTCATCCGTGTGAGTTCTAAACCATTCAAATAACAGCTCTGTGAAGGAGCAAGGGGAGGTGCTGGAATCTGCTTGAAAGCAAGCAGGAAAGAAGACTTATCGACACTCTTCCCAAAGAACATTTTTTATTTCATGTAAGTATCAAAAGTGCTAGTTTAAGTGTGCCTGTGACCTTTCAAGTATTTTTGGAAGGAGCGCGGTAAGAATTTACATCTTCTAAGAGACTGTGGCTTTCCAGCACCTGGAAATGAGCAGACCTTACAGGTGTAGACTGCAGTAGCTCTAGCCTCTTGTGGCAGTTCCTGTGCCATATACAGTATTAACAAGATTATGCTGAAGGGGTAAACGTGAACCAAAAGCATCTATTTTCACGGAGTGTCACTGCATTCTACAAATGGCAGACAGTATGTAATTTTTTTTCGTCCCATGGCCGAAAGGCAGATTGCAGATGGTCTTGTGCATTTGTGAAGGCTAAAGATTGCAAACACCTCTGAAATGACTCCCTAATTTTCTGCTTGGATTTCCTCTGGATGCTATTAAGTGCTCACTTGTGAGAAAGGACTTAGTGGCAGGGCTAGCATTTGGTCTTGGAATTGATGCCTGTCAGTGGCAGGCACATAGAACTGATAAAGCCTATGGAACAGATACTAGCTGTCGTCTTAATACTTTTTGATTTGTGAACTGGTTGCATCTTCAGCCGTAACACACACACACACAAAAAAAAAGCAAAAAAAAAAAAAGCCCATTTGCCTCTTGCAACGTCATCTGAAAAGCCAAAACCAAATAATCTTACCATCCATCAGACTTGGGTTAGGTGAAAGTTCAGGCCATGGAAAGGTGATCCATATGCAGCAGGTGGGTTAACTGAGCTAAGCCCTAAGTCTGCCATACTGTAGCCTCCCAGCTAATCTTTGGGAGCTGCCTTGTTTTCTGTGAAAACCACAGCTGTGGAAGGAAGTCTGCTGGGTGGTTTGAATTCTCTTTGGCAGCGCGTGCAAGAATTTCTATCTTTTTTTCAGGAGCTATTAAGTTTAATGAGCGTTTGACTTTGGAGGAGAGCTGCAGGCTTATTGAAGCTTTGTCATCTTGCCAGCTGCCCTTCCAGTGTGCTCATGGAAGACCTTCCATGATGCCTCTTGCAGACATAGACCATCTACAGCAGGAAAAGCAGGTACTGTGTGGGACACAGATATGCCTCTGATAAGCCACGCTCTGGATTATCAGAGGCATGTCATGTATGCGTGTGTTAGAACTAGAATGGGCCAGTTTGAAACCATCACCACTGGCTGTATCTTACTTGAATTTTTACATAGCTGTTACCAATAAAATAAAACTTTAGAACATTAAACCTCTGTCCTGCAAACACTTTAGCAAGGATCTTGCCATATTTCATTTGAATGGTCACATTGATTTGAATGGCGTTCACTAGTCCTTAAAGTTAAGCATATATTTAAAGTGTTTGCAGTTTCTAAGTGTAAAACTTGGAAAACATGTAAATTCTGATATTCTAGTAGTGGCAAAGATGCTAATTAAACAAATGCCTACTTCCCCAAAGTTTAAGATGCTATAAAATGGGGAAAAAAAGCAAAGAAATAGCAACATTTAAATAAAAAAAATCATTACTCCTTCCCTTTTTTTATTACTGTGCTATATTAAGTTACGAAATTGGATTCTGTTGAAAGTCAGGTGGGACTTTGAATTTAGGTATTAAAAAAAACTTGGGAATGACTGTATTAGGGCAAAGAGTATGGAGGCATTGAAGCTCATTTACTTAGTTATGATTTAGTGCTTCTTAATTTTTCTCCCTCCAGCCTAAACCTAATTTGGCTAGACTGCGGAAGATGGCGCGAGCATGGCACCTATTTGGAAAAAAAGACCCTAATCAAAAAAAGACAAGACCGTAAGCTGCAACCACTAGAAGTGTTGGTATGATCCAGGTCCCCCTGTTGTTAGACAACAATACCCTGTGTGGAGCCAAGTTTCTGAGCCAGTGCGGTCACCGAAGTTCTGCTCCGAGTACTGATCTAAGAAGCAGAGACCAGCCAGAAGAACATGGCAGGAGGAGCCCACCCTCGTAGCCTGGAGAAGCACCTTCAACACTAAGGAATTACACTGTAGGCCTGGGGCTTATGTCAGTACTTGACTATCAATCAGAGGCAAGAAGTTGCAGCCACTTGCAGTTACTAAAGTGCTTTTTCTCTGCAAGCACAGCATGATTCTGCATAATAGAGAGGAGACTTTTAATTAATGTATTTTATAGTGCTTTGAAAATGGGGAGGTATTTATTAATAAAATTAACACTAAACTCTTTCCTTCGGCTCATGGCAGTGGTTGGAATGAGGACCGACCAGCTTCATAGTATACATAGGCCAACTTCGCATCAAAACATTCTTTTTATTTAACTAGGCAATGAATGACACACCCAGCTGTTTTCTCCAGCTCCCTGTAGTTTGCATTCTTGAGTGAGAGATTTCTAAATCCTACCATAGCCCCACGTTCTCAGGGTACAGAAACTTACCCCCACAGAAATAACTAAATAGCCCACAGCATTTTTTACAATAGGCAGACTTTTTACAGGTTCAAGTTCTATTTTGTGTCTCAGTCTACGGTAGAGGAGTAGAGTTTATTTCAGAATGGCAAAAGAAGGTGGTGTCTTCGTTTAACCACGGACATCCAACTTAAAACCAAATTGGAGAGATACTGACATCTGCTGAATCGAAAGCAAAACAAGGACTGGAAACTACTTTCATTTGATGCCTTAACTGTGGTGTAGTGTATTGCCATACATTGATAAAAGGGACTAAGGAAAAGTGATCTCGCTGGCCTGCAAGAGCCTGAGATTTCTAAGACATTCCATGCTGCCCCTCACAAAAATCAAGAACTTTCCGAATGAGACAAGATGTCCACCCAAGAATAATAATCGCAATCACTCAATTAGTACAGGAGAGGACAGACCCCCAGACTACAATAAGCAAAGCAAGAGCTTGAGCTCTGCCTTCTGACATGGAGGTGAAGAAGCTAGCTGACGGGACTTCTGAAGGTCTGCCTTTCATCAAGAATGGAATCTCCATTCCAGCACTGTACAAAAAGCTGGTTTGTATTTCAGCAACTCACCAAAAATTGTCAGAAAATTCTACCAAAAAAATCCATTCTGAAGACAATGGCCAATGGATTCCTATCACATTCATATCTGAAAGCACACCTTAAAGCCTGCTACTGCATCATAGGTGCAGGCAACTCACTACACTGGTAAAACTCCTGCTAGTTACAGAAACAAAATAACCGTATATTGAAAATATGCTTAACAGTGAGATCACTGTAAACAGCCTTTATTGCAACATACTTTGAAGTAACAGCTTAGCTGCCCCAGAGAGTTACACGTATGCCTTACTGTTTCAGAATCAAAGCCGGTTAGCAGCTCCACGTGGCTTCTAACACAGCACAGAGATCAATACCTGTACAAGAGCTCTGCCTTCTGTTGCTTTTGGGTAGGAAAGACATTGCTGAGCAAATTCCCCACAGCAACCTGTCTCTGCAACGTACACTTTAATTAGCTGTTGTATCTTTCTAAAGAGAAAGATAGGCAGAGTCTGGAGAGTGATGTGCTTCATGGCATTAGAGTTCATAGTCATCTGGATGGTAGAGCTCACTCATGAGGCGGTAGATGTAGGAAGGCGCGTTACCCCCAATGTTAGAAATGAAGAGAGTAATGAGCTCTGGAGGGACATAGTCAAACACTGGGCAGTGAACATTGATCTTTCCCAGGATCTCCCCTGTAAAGTGAATAGCAGCAATATTAGACAAAGCAACTCAAAGTACATTTAGCCTTCTGCACATCTTCCTGAGCCCCCAAAGAAACTGGCTATGCACATGCCACCCTGAAGTCAGTACTGGACATCCTGAATACTTTCCAACTTCCTCACTGATGTCATTGAATTACAGGTATAGAGCAATCTTGGATGAACAGCAACTGTACCAACTCTTTTGGTAGTTTTTACTGATAAAAGCCCCAGATCCCCTCTGATACAGATTTATTAATGGCCAGAAACCCTGCCAGTATGTAATCAAAATACAAGAATCCTGATGCTGCCAAAGTTATTATTTAAAGAAAAGCTCAAAAGGCCAAAACCAAAAACCTGTGCCAAACCTGATATCTTCATTTCAAGTGTCTTTGTCGCATAGAAATGGGGCTTTGAAAGAGACTTTGCTATCTGAAAATGGGCTTGGGAGCTGACGCCTTTCTAAAGATCATGCTTGTGTGGGAAGTCCGTTGCAGAGATACTGGGTTTCAACAAGTGGATCACATAACGAAGATTCAAAAAATTAACATGAGTTGTAGGAAGGAAAGGAAGTTGCCCTCGGTGTTGGGCATCTGTTCTGTCCCACAGGAAACTGCCACCTGCCTGGCACCGTTATCACAATCCTATAATAAAACACTATTTCAGAACAGAAGCAAAAATGCAAAGACAGTGTTCAAAGGAAATCCTTTTTCTGTATTTTCTGTAATAGAAAGCTACATATAAAATAGTAAATAGTTCCCAACACTTATTTCTGCTTAAGACAATAGGAAAGGATTTTCTGTCTTGGGTTACAGGACAGTCTTATGTTTAAATTTTATGTGAGCTATTAAAAGAAAATTTAAAATTATAGCCTGAACCAGCTTGACCAGCCCGTATAAAGAAGAACCAGTACCTTCTGTGAATGGCAGCACTTCCTGTGGTGACACGAACTTGTGGAATGAATCTTCTTCGTTAGGGAACTGAATAAGAAAGAGTACAGGAAGGTCAGAAAAAAAAGAGACTGCCTCATTATCCTAGTGAAAACAGATCCTGGGTGCTGCAAGGAACTAAAGCAGAGGAAGACAACTTGCCAGGTAATACTACATCTGTTTACAATAACTACACAGTGCCCGTGCCTAGAATCTCTAACATCTACAGGTGAAAGGTTTTTCCTCAGAGCTTTTAGAGCTGGCTGCCCTGCAAAGCCTAGGGAACTGGAGCAGAGAAGTGACTTCCTCAGTCTGCAACTTCATCTCACAATACTGAGTAAGTACTGAGTGTAAGAGATAGTTTAGAGCATCTCTGTCTACCTCCTCTATCAGTACACAGGGTCTTTCAACACTAAAGATACAAATTGAAATCTGTTGATGAAGAAAAATAAGTATGGTGATGTCAGTCTCCATAGGATAGGCATACATAAGGATGTAGGCAGTGGTCTACATCCTTATACCCAACGCATCGCTTACTCAGCATATGTGGCAGAGGAGGGTGCTTCACGGAGATCCTGAGGTGTGCCAGATTTGGGTGAGGATCTCCTATCTGAAGTAACAGCGCTAGATGGGGGAGATGGCTGATTTACCAGCCTCACCTTGGGACAGATGGTGCTGTCCACCCTGATCTTCCACAAGCATAAAAACACCCCCATCTCTGTGGAGAGCAGGTGCAGTTCCGAAGACCTGCTGTACTTACCTGCGGTGAAAGCTTGAACATGGGGGCACACACAATGAGCGGAGTGGAATGGTGTTTAGCTGCTAGTGCCAGAGTGTGAGTCCCACTCACAGCAATCAGGGCGCCGTTGGCCAGGATTGTCTTTGTACCAATGATGACCTTAAAAGGCAAATCAGCATTAGATAGCATGTTCCACAGCAAACTGGGGAAGGGACGCTTCCCGGCTCAGACCCTGCCGGATGAGCTGGAGGAGGAGTTTGTCAGAACAGCCAGCCAGCCAAAGGCTGGAGTTACAGGGCAGCTGGATGCCTGATCTGTTTCATCTGGCACTAGCTCTGCACCGAGACGTTCCTCTAACGAGAGCATGACTCCAGCATGGTGAGGCCAGCACAGAGAACTTCAGAGGACAAATGTATGGTCTACTGCAGGGAACACCGAGCAGAAACTGGGCTGTGTTCCCTGTTGTTCTACAAGCCTGCAAAGTAAGCTTTATGCAAGTAACTTGACTGCTGGCTGCAACAATTCCCTTGCTGTAAAATGGGAATAATGTAAAGCAGCTTAAAATATATAGATAAGAAGCGGTGCGGCTGGATTTTACTACGTTACAAGTACTTTTTTTTTTTTTTTTTTTAGTTTGGGCTGCCAAGTCTTCCTCTCTATAGAACTACAGAACAGGTCTGTTTGAAAAGACACACCTTGGTGATTCCCTTCACCACCCATCTTGTGTTCCAGGCAAGGGGAGTTTCTCCCCTTTGGAAATGCTGCTTTTTGTTCCATCTTCTCTAAAAACTGAGGTTAATCCTTTGAGGCTCTCCTGGCTTGGTTTCTTGTAACTGTTCTGCCTGTTAGCCACTAAAGCAGAAAAACCTATCACCATACAGTTAGTCATCATACTGACTTGGGGTTCCACACTGAATCTCCGCTCCAGCTGTAAAGAGGAACTATTACAATTTTGAGTCTTCAGTGAAGAAACGCATCCAACACTGCTGGGACCTGCAGCTGGTTTGGGAGGCCTAAGCACCCAACCTGCCGTGAAATCCCTCCTCCAGCAGAGCCTTCCTTACCTTGTTGACTCGAGACATGACAGCAAAAATAGCTGCATCACTCATGACAGTAGTTTCAATGT
This sequence comes from Pygoscelis adeliae, assembly GCF_000699105.1. Classification (NCBI taxonomy): domain Eukaryota; kingdom Metazoa; phylum Chordata; class Aves; order Sphenisciformes; family Spheniscidae; genus Pygoscelis; species Pygoscelis adeliae. Next base: position 5,271,242 of record NW_008824356.1, on the reverse strand, counting down.
TCTCTTTAGATAGTCGGACAGCCATTTCATGACCCTAAAAAGAGGGAGAATCCAATTGGTCCCCTGGGACATAGCTCCTGCAGTGCAGCTGTAGAGCTATTAGCACTCAATTCTTGTCTGAACTGCAAAAATACCAAGCGATGGAGCACAAATACAGCCCTCCGACTGAAGGACACAAGGTAGGATTAACAAGCTGTCTTCAACCTCAACTGCAGAGGAACTTCCGTAACGTTCAGCTTGCCTCCAGAGACAAGAGTTCAGTAAGAACGTGCGGAACAACGTGGCACCTGGAGAAGACAGCCAGCCTGGGCCTCACCTGGCAGAACGGCGCACACTCCGCCACGATGACCTGGAACTTCCGCTTGCGGGCAGCTTCCTTCAGGAAGGCCTCAACGGTGCGTGAGTAGCCAATGGTCATGATCACCTCGTTGGAGTGGATGTGCTCCAGCGCCTGCATAGCAATGTTATCAGTGGTGCCCTCTGTAACAGAAGGAAGCCGTGGGTGGAAAAGCAGCCAGGAAAAGCAACACTTGTGCTGCTAGGGCTGTCCTCCAACAAGATCATTTTTTACTGAAGTGATGCTATGAGCACTGGTAGAGCAGGAGCCGCTTTTCTCCCTGTTCTTTTTACCAGTGGAGAGGGACCTAGAATGCCCCGTGCTCCCTAGCTACTCATAAAAATAGCTGTATTGAAAACTCCATCATGAGGGGAGTGGATTGTGTCAGCACTACTCCAGGTAACCACCATACCCACACAACAACTAATGACAGAAATTCAACGGTTCAATAGCGCTAGAACCACATGGAAAGGAGAGGCAGGGCAGCCTGGGCCTCAGAAGGAGAGTCGGGTGCCTCATATGTCACAAGATTGCAGAAAAAGAAAAATGTATTGCAGCGCTTTGTGCACGAGGGTCAGGTTACAAGTGCATAGGGATTAAGTCCAACCTTGGCATATTTTTCATACTCTTCTTCAGAGGACTGAACTCAAGGCTTCCCAGAAGACCAAGAGCACAGGCCAATAGCCCCCCATACTGTCCCCTCCACAATGCTCCACCCATCTCCCTGTAAGCCAAAAAGGACTTAAACTAAGTCCTGGGCACAGCAGGACTTCAGTCCCTTAGTTCCTTCAGATTAAGCCTCCCAGATCCTTGCTGTTTTCTTTCCACCTAAGAGGAGGGGGAAGCATCAGTCCCATCCCATAAGAAGCTCCACTCATGGGGCAGTTCAGACCCATCCGTACCTAGCTCTATTAGCAGCTCGTTAATAGCTTCAATAACGTTAGCTCTGAGGGTAGGATAAAGTGTGCTGAAATCCTCGCTCAGTCCTCCGGAAGTCAGGAGTTTGTGCAGGGATTCTTGCTGGTCGCTCTCCTCGCTGCACCCGTGAAGCCTGCGGAGAGAAGCGGCCCTTCAGCCTCGGGAGAGAGCACAGGGGCACGGCCAGGCTGAGCACCGTCCCACAGCGCAGCACACCTGGATGGGGACAGAGAGGAAGGAAAACTGCGCACAGGAGGCAGGCTGCGCTGAAGAGTTTCCCTAGTTGTCTCTGGCAGAAAGACACCCAAAGCTCTGCCAGGAAACGCTTTCCTAAGTCGTGTGCAAACGCTGCAGCCCGCAGATGAGGAGCAGGCTCGAGGCATCCCAGTGGGATGGACCCTCCCAGGAATGCAAGGAGAGAACAGCTGGAGGTCAGGGCACAGACTGTTCTCACACACCCACCACACATATGCCAAGCGGAGTTTCGCTAGAGGAAATGTCATCAGCTACGCTGACAACGACAGGTTTCCTTTGATGTTAAACTCGCCGAATCCCTCTGTAGGAGAGGTGGGAAAAGGGGGGTGATGGAAACTAAAGGGGTTTCATAGACGCAGCAGAACACACCGCGTGGGAGGGCCGTTCTGGGCTCCTAGGAGGGGTACAGGCAGGAAGAGAGGGGCGCTTCACCTGCCATACTCTTCCCGAATGACCTTCAGCACTCGCCGCACCATGTTGCCCACGGTCGTCTCAGACGGCTGGGCTGCCGTCATCCTCTGGCCCTCTGTCCGGATCAGATCCATCAGCTCCCCTGAAAGAGGGGAGGGCCTCGGTTATCGCTGCCCAGGGGGAACCCACGCAAGCATCAGACCAAGGCATCCGCCCCACAGCAGCCCA
>NW_008824356.1:5268752-5269024 GCF_000699105.1 Pygoscelis adeliae | reverse complement strand
CGTGCAGAGGGCGGCGCAGGAAGCCACTCGCAGAGCGGCTGGGTCCGTAGGGTGTCCTGCAGTTATGGATCACTTGGGCGCGGTGCAGACTTGAAACTTAGGGAAGACCACAAGCCGTACGTTTAGCGAAAGAGGAAACCATCCGCTGCCGGAGCGGTCGGCGCTCGGACCGACGCCACCGAGGAAAGAGCACGGCTGACGCGGGGGAGGCCCGTGCGACTCCTCACACAACGGCACCGATAAGCACGGCAAACTGCAAGGGGCTGAGCTGC
>NW_008824356.1:5258843-5267518 GCF_000699105.1 Pygoscelis adeliae | reverse complement strand
GTCTGTGCAGAGCTGCAGGGAGAGCCCATATGCAGGGATTTACTTTGGACCGTGCGGTGTTCTAGACGCAAAGAGCCAAAGCAAATGGGGTGGGAAAGGCGCAGTTCCTGGCAGTCCAATTGTTCTTGCTGGCAGAGCCAGAACCGGCCCTGGATAAGGCAGGAATGTAGCTCCTTTGTGTCTAGTTCCTGGAGCCCCGTGTCCAGGGAGCAGGCAGGAGCCACGGTGTAACTCTCATTGCGGCGCTGCTTTACTCCGTGGCTCTGCTCTTTGTCCTGTTGTTTTAGATTAGGAAACCAAAGACTGGTTTATGCTGGACGCTTTCAGCGGGCGCTTTCTGCAGGGGCCTGTAGGGCCTTGGGTGCTCATTGCATCTTTTTTGTGATTCTCCGATTCTCTTAGGACTCACCCTACAGCCAGCTGCCATCCAGGGACTGTTGGATCCCCAGCAAGATACCAACAGTTTGTGCGCTGGGCCTTGAGGACGTATTGCAGGTGATTTCTCACCCAAAGCCTCAGCTGGGCTGAGAGTCCTTCCACCCCTCTCTCTTCCTGCTGCTTCCCCAAGTGCCCCTGTGTGCCAGGAAGCCAGAGCACCTATGAGCCTGGGGAAAGAAGCTCGCTGCATCCCTCGAACGTCTGGCAAAAGGCCACACATCTGGGTTTGCCTGGATGTGCTTGGGTGGTGCTGCTGCCCTGGCTGGAAGTCAGAGTTTTCCTCCTCGATGAGCTTGTCTCGTCCTTTGCCCCTGGAGAGAGTCAGTAGAGGGTAACAGGGTTTGCCCTGCTGTTGGCTCGGCTGTGCTGGGCCCCGCTGGGCTTACCAGGCATGTCCTTGTTCCCTGCTGCCTTCTCTTCCCCCTTCTCCCCAGCTTTAGGTATCTGTTTTCTTCCATCTTGCGTAAGTTGGAGGCTCCCTGGGGCAGGGCCTGCGCGGCTCCGCATTTGCACAGGGTAACGCAGTTCCCGCTTTTACCCCTCTGTGCAGCTGCATTGCAGGCAGGGCAGGGGAGGGCTGTGCCCACTGTGGTCCCTGCCTCTGCTACTGGCCGTCCCCGTGTGTTGCTGTGCGCCAGCTGCCATGGTGTGCACAGACCGCTCCCACACGTGCACCCTGGGACCGGGACACGCAGTGAATTGGCCAAAAAAAAAAGAAAAATCATTGCTTCGGAACTTTCCTTTGTTTGTTGACTTATCTTGCTAGTAAACAGAGCAGCTCTTGGAGATTAGGCAGAAGGGAGAAGAGGAAGGGAAACCGGACTCTGAGGTTATGACCTCCTTGTGGATGCTGGGCTGTTTACATTCCCTGCTCTGGTCCCAGTAACTATTGCAGGGCAGTTTCTTCTCAGCGTCTTGCCAGGCTGCAGAGGTTTTTCCCTGCTCGCGCTGTTCCTGCCCTGTTCCCTACAGCACTTTCTGCCGGGCGCTGCTGCCACAGCTGGCCAAAGATGGCCAGCAGTCTGGTGTCCCTTGAGGGGCAGAGTCCTGCGCTTGGTCTGCTGCCTTGTATTTCATGAATGAAAGCCTCTGAATGGGGATTTCAGGAGCTGTTAGCCCTGTGTAGCAGAGCTGAGCCAGAACCTGCAGCTCTCTGGGGAGCTGAAAGGCAAACACCAGGCTCTGGCTGCTCAGAGGGACCATGGCTACGAGACATGTGGTTGTCATTAGCCAGCAGCTGCCACCAGGACCCAGTGAGTTAGGCAAGGAGTGCCCAGGAGGACTGAAAAGGAGGGAGTGGGGAAGAGGAGTGGCAGTGAGGGCAGTGCAGGGAGCATGGGGCAAGTGGGGAAGGCAGCTGGAAAGAGACGTGTTGGTGTCCTGGTGTACTTGGCTAAAATCTTGCTGCATTGCAGGCTGCGCTGGCCACTGTGGCAGAGGCAGTGTGGTGGGGGTGTGAGTGTGCATCCCTGGGCAGCCGGAAGGAGACTCACCTGATGGTCCACAGCTGCCAGGCGTTACGGAGTGGGATCCCCGTCTCCTGCTGTGGCCACAGGCAGCTGCCTCCTGCACAGCACACCCTCCTTCCCTTCCCAGGTGTATCCAGGTCCTCTGGGGCAGAGTTGGCCGCTGGTGTGTGAGCAAGCGAGGAGGCTGACATGAGTGCAGATGGTGATGGTGCTGTGGGCAAAAGAGCTGAGCAGGGGATGAGCTGGCCGGCCGAGCAAGGCAGCACGTTTTCTGGGCCTGCAGAGGAGCTGAAATCTGGGTCATCTCGGAGAGCTGCGAGCCTGCCCAGGACGGCGTCCTGCTCCGTACCGTCAGGAATGGCTGCTGGAGGCACTGCTTCCCCTCCACCCAGTGAATTCTGCATCCCCGGGGGCTGAATGTCATCCCCCAAGTGCTTGTGTGAGCGGGGAGAAGGCAGAACGGAGGCTGGGTAGAGCCTGGGAGCACTGGAACATTGTGTGCTGGGAGGCTGTTTGGATTAGAAACTCTCGGCGGATAAGTGGGCTGGATGAAATGCCAGGGAGGGGAATCAGAGTTTGCTGAACTCTAGTAATTGGACTCGTCTGCAACACCCGGGTAAGCAAAGTGAGCTGCTCACGCTCAGCGCAGGCGAAGGGAAGGAGCCAGCAGGCGAGAGCCAGCAGAGCAAAGGCCCAGCAGGAGCAACGGGGCTGGCTGTCAGCACAGCGTGGACTGTGAAGGCTGGATAGGTGACACGGGAAGAAGCAGCGTAGGGTCATTGCTGGGTGCCTAAGCCGCTCGCTGAGCACGAGTGACTGAGTTAAGGATGGCATGGTGCACGGGAGTGGGGGGAACACGAAGCACAGCCTAAGGAGGAAGATGCATGAAAGGTGTCTTTGGTGTGACATAATTGCTCTTTGGAAAGTCCATGCTCAAAGGCCTGAGACAAAAATGGAGGGGACAACTCAAGCCCAAAGCTCTTACAGCCACGGATGTGGAGGCAGAGCTGTAAGGAGGCAGGAGTGAATCTACTGAAGGGCTGAGGGAGCCCAAAACAGTGTTTTCTGCGTGCTACAGGGGAGAAAGTAGGTCACTTAGTAAGTGAAGGGGATGGAAATGATGGGCTGAACAGAGTGCTGAATGCACGTTTAAAACTCAAGCTTCCAGGGAAAGAAGACAAAAAACCCCAAACAAACAGCTGGTGATCAAAAGCAGGTACGTGAATAGCTGGAAATCTCAGCTCTGTGGGTCTGGAGGCGCACGCACGTGCTGCCTGAGTCATCGGCGGTTCTAGCATGCTTGAAATTCACGGCTGGCCCTGCAGGTACCAGGGCACGTGTTCTGCTGGTCTTCGCTGATGACCCTGGTAACAACTGTCCCCTAAACTGGTCATCCTCGGGAAAGCGTGGCTGCCGTAATCGCCTGGGCGGCTAAGGAGAAACAGGCAGGTCTTGCTAGGGGGAGTAACAGGATGGATTCAGCGCCTCAGGTTAGTGAAGGATTTGATGCAGCTCCTTGCTCGGCAGCCTGCGTGTACGTGCGCCTGTCTCTGCCTGGAAAACAGCTGCTGGCTCATCCTCACGTCAACGCAGCACCCGCGGGCGGGCCGAGCCCATAACCAGACCCTTGCGGTACCGATGGAGTCCGCAATCCCTACGGGAAACAAGTAGGCGGTTCTGAATCAGGCCCAGGGACCGTCTCTCCTGCCAGCAAGTTCACCATTCACGCCCCCCTCCTTTTTGGAGCCTTAAAAATAGAGACCGAGGCTGGGAAGTGAGAGGGTTTTTCTAGGGCTCGTTGTGGAGGCAGCCCAAGCTGGGCTGCCCCTCGCCCTTCCCGGCCCCCGGGAGAGGCATGGGAAGCTGGCGTCCAAATGCCTCCCCTGGATGTGGAGCCTCACTCGTCGGCTCGTTCATCTGTGGCAGTTCCCCAGGTCTCCTCTCGGGATGCAGGCAGCTGGAGGCATCTGGTTCAAAGGCCAGGCTGGTCAGGAAGAGGCGAGGGAAGTGTGGGAAGTCGCTGCATGTCATGTAGGAAAACAAGCCCCAGTGAGGGACGGGGGAGCGTGGGGCTGGGCGGGAGGTGCCGGCCCCAGCATCGCTAACGGTGTGCCGGGCCTTCATACCCGGAAAAGGCGTTGGCTTTGCTCGGTGCCACCAAAGGCACAAGCGGCTCAGAAAGCTCGGTGGCACCGCACAGGTGTTGGCCGTGCCTCTGTCCCCCGCTCAGAGGGCACGCAGCAGGCTGGCTGGGCCAGGGAGGAGGCGATGCCGGGGGCCCGTCCCTCCAGGCTGGCTTGGGAGAAGCCCCCGAGCAAACCTGGCGCGGCTGCAGGAAGCCAGGCCCTCGGGGTGAGACAAAGCGCAGCCCGGCTGCTTTGTGGTCACCGAGGGGTCCGTGACACCAGCAGTCTGGGCTGCTTCCTGGTCACCGGCCAGCTCCCTGCAGTTCCTCCGCTCAGGCACTCCCGGTGCTGCAGCTGGCCCCGGGCTCGCTTTGCTCATTGTCTGCTGCGGGTGATGGCAGCTATTCAGGGGGGAAGAGGGGGGGGGGAGCCACTCCTCCACCCACGTTCTGGGAAAGCCTCTGGGATGAAGCCCTGCTGATGCACACGTTCGCTCCTCGACAGGGAGAGCGTGGTGAGGAGCCCGCATCCCCCCCTCTGTCCGCCGCATCACGTCCCCCCTGTTATCAGCAGGCATGATGCTGGGGAGCAGAGCTTGGAAGCAGCCCAGGCTGCTGCCCCGTCCCGCACAATAGTGGAGCCTGCTGCTCCCCGTCTCCTCGCCTGTTTGCCTTCCAAAGCCAGGCAGAGTCTCGCGGTCACTATTATTTTGCTTTGTGTCAATATTATGACAGCTAAAAGCAGGAGAACTGCATCCACATGATAAGCAGCCAGAAGCTCTGGGCTGGGCGTGGATCGGGTTCGAGTTTGGCAGGGGAGAAAAGCGCCTGGCAGCCCCTGCCCACCGGCTGGCTGGGCCGGGAGAGCAGGGAGGCGAGGGGCGGCGGCAGAGCAGCAGGCGATTCGTGCCCATGCACCTCTCCTCCCTTCAATGCTCGCTGCCCTTTTCCCAGGGGAGTTGAAACACGATAGATGTGCAGAATATGTTTGGTTCTCCAGTGGAAAAGTAACCTCCATCTCTTTCCTGGAGAGAAGGGCTGCTCTGCTCCGGCTGGGAGAGTCCTGTCCCTCCCGCCCCGCGCGGGCCTGGGGTGTTTCATCTCTGCCGGTGGTGGAGGGTCACACACATGCTGCTGCACCAGTCTCCCCTGGTCGCAGCCTGTTTGGGCTTTCCCAAGTGTAGCGCTCTGCAGCTGCCGAAGGGAAATCCCTGTGGGTTTCTGGGGTTTGGGGGCTCTGTTCCCACCCAGGGCTTCAGGAGAGGAGCTCAGGCAGAGCGGGGTGAGCTGTGCTGTGGGTACTGTGTCTCTGCTTCCCGGACTCTCGGCACCTCGTGTGCAAGGGGCTGTTGTTTTGGCGTAGTAACTGCACGCCCTGCGGAGGCTGCTGATGCAACGCTTACCTGTAGGCACCCACGTATGCTTGGGGCTGCAGTTTGGCTTTCCGGTGCCTCGCCCTGCTCCAGGGCTGTGCTCTCCTGCAAACACCCGTGGCCTGGCCAGTCCATACCACACGGGGCTGCCCAGCCGGCTGGCCACCGAGCGCTGTGCCCGGCGGTGTGTGCTCCCCGTCACCTCCCTCGCCTCAGCTGACTGACGGCTGGGCTGGGAGATGACTGGTCATCATTAACCCTCCTGTCCGCTGCCGGCATCGCTTTGCCACCTGCCCGCAGCTTTGCCCTGGTGGAAAGGCAACTCTGTCCCCTGCTCTGGGCTCAGCCTCAGCACTAAACAAGGCCTGCGCTGAAAGATGAAGCGTTAAGCTGAGCGGCACTGGGTCTGCCAGCTGCTCACCTGTTCCTGGAGCACCAGCTGGCTGAGGGCCACGGCTTCCCAGGGTTTGGGTCTGGCGGTCTCGGGGACCTCCTCCTCGGTGGCATTGTCCCTGCCCCTGTAAGGGATTTAAGCTGTGCCCGGGAGCAGCAGCCAGGTTTGCCACAGGTTCCCCTCGCCCGGGTCTCCTGCCTTGAGTGCTCTTGGGCAGCCCTGGTGCAGCTCCTGTGCCCCTCTGAAACTCGTGTCTGACCTGAGCCGGCCCCAGTGCCTGCGACCCAGGGGGGCCAGACCCTGCTCTCCCCAGGCATGGGGCTGGGCCATCAGGTGCCTGCGGTTTCGGTCGCAGTTCCCCGGGGAGGCTGAACTCCCCTCCCGAGGAACCAAAACAAACAGCAGAGTTCCTCCCCCGTGCGGCCGGGGCTGACTAAGGCCGGACGCTTCCGCTTGCTGCGGGCAGCAGCAGCCGGGGCCGCGAGCCACCACCATCGGGGTGCGCGGCACGGCCCATTTCCCCCTATTGTCAGCCTCCTCTTCGGCAAACACATCACCCTGCGCACCTGGGCTGGGAGGAGGCACTGACACCACAGCAACCAGCTGCCGGGAGCGAGGGATGTGCTGCCTCTGGCATCTCTTGGAGTCGGAGCCTCCGTGGCATGGCTCTGGGGAGTCCTTCAGGGCCCGGGTGCCCAGGTAGGTTGTTTGCAGGTTGTTTCCTTGAGGAGCAATGCTGACCATCCAGGGGTCACTGGTGCAGCCCTGCTTGCCTGCAAGGACACTGGAGAACCCCGTGTTTCCCGGAAGAAATCAGCAGCAGTCTCCTGGCAGAGAGGCCTGGGTTTCCCTGTGCGGAGAGGCCGGTGCCGGGGAAGCCCCTGCCAGACCATGCCCATTCCCGTTCCCACTCTCACATGCAGGTGCATGCAGCTCCAACCAGCCAGTCTCCAGCCCTCTGCCTTTTGCCTTCCACCCCCGCTGCAGAGACGCAACCTGCAGAAGATCAAGCTGGTTTATCTCAGCGTTAGCTATGAACCAAGCTCTCCATGATCACTGATAGGGGAGCTTAAGGAGAGTCTAAGAGCTGGATCACAGGGCTGGGGAAAGCAATCGAACAAAACACCAAGGGTGAAACATGGGCACTCTGGGGTGAAGGACGGGCACGAGGAGCTCAGCATCTTACATCTTCATGCTGCTTTGATCTTGGGAGTCCCATCACAGTGCAGGACCTAGGTAGCTGCTGGGGAGACTCTTGCCCACTGGGCAGGAGCAGCAGCAGCAGCCCGAGGGGGTGGCTGTGCCAGGCTCTGGAGCACGGGCCGTTTGGCACTTCTCGTGGCAGAAGCCTCGAGCCCTGATCAGACTGACTCTGGTGTCCTAAATAGCAGCAGCACAGAAATAATGCCCTGAGGATTTCAGGGGTGTTCTCCAAGGGCTTCAGTGGTGACGCAGGAGGTCCTGGCTACAGCCGGCCTAAGAGTGATGCAGGGACGAGTTTTTGTTGGACTGTTTTCATCTGAGATGCTGAAGGTGGGATTTTGCAGGGGAGAAGATGCCCATGAGGGGATTTTGATGCTCAAATGGGGCTGTTTTATGGAAAAGGGGACTTAGAGGGACCTTGCCTGCAGTGAGCAGGGTGAGGTTTCACGGGGGAGAGCAGCTGCCTGTGCTGGGGTCCTTCAGTGCTCACGGGCAGCCCAGGCCCCTGCTCTTGCCCCTCACCCAGGTGTAAGAGGCACAGAGGTGAGCCCGATCCCCGGCAGGGCTGCACCGCAGTGTGCTTGCAGCTGGGTGCCGGGGCTGCCTGTCCCCACAGGACTGCCAGGGCTCACCCGCAACAGGGATGCACCATCATTCCCTACCCGCCTCCCTCCCCAGTGCTGCGAGTGAGGCAGGGAGGTGGCACAGGCAGGCGGTGGCATATTCGAGGCGATGCTCTCAGCCCGTGGCCACCGCATGGGGCTCACTGGGAGGCATCTGCCCTTTAAGGAAATGTCTCTATTTGCCTTATGTCCCTGGCCGGTCCCTTGAGCCTCCTCTGTCCCTTGTTCCCAAAGTGCGTAGCTCTGCTCCCCAGAGCCCAGTGCGAGAGGCACGCCGGTGCATTTATAGCATCAATCTTCAGCCCTGTCCTGCAGCTGGGGAAGGGTAGGCTCGGCCCCCAAGGAAGGAGTGCGGCAGAGGGGAAAATGAGCGGCTGCAGCCCCAGCCAGCTGGGTGTTTCTCCCATTTGCAGGAGGATGTTGCTGGTCACAGATTACCAGTGTCCAAATATTATTTCTCTGCTCCTGTCTCTGCTCTGTGCCGCCTAGAAAGGGGATGCTCATCCCAGGAATGTAAACTCTGCCCAAGGCCTCTGAGGAAATAGCTTCAGTCCAGGAACAGGATTGCACTCGGCAATTAAGGGCTGGTCTCCCCAGCCACATGGCTCCTGGGGGAGAGCCCTTTGCTCCAGTGCCAGAGGCTGGCCTTGTGTCTGAGAGGTGGCCCCGAGGGACCTTCCTGCAAGGACAGGCGTGAGGCCCCGTGTGGTCACGGTCTTTGCAATAACAGGATTCTGTCTGTCCAGCGAGTTGGCAGCAGCTGCTGCTCAGGGTGGCCTCTGTCCCGGGCTTTTGGGTGGGAGGAAACGCTCCCTTTGCCCCCCATCTCAAAACCATCCCTGGGGAAGCAGGGAGGTCCCCTTGGCCCAGGAGGTGAGGTGGCAGAGGGAGGGCACAGGCATGCTCTAGCCATTGCAGTGGGGACGTTACCTGCTCCTTGCTGCCCAGCCAGGGGCGAGAGCGTGAACAGGCACCGAATGCTGCCCCGGCAGCCCCCCGGCAGCCGCTGTGCTGTGCTGCTGAGTGATGAACTGCAGCGCGCCCCACCCC
>NW_008824356.1:5258106-5258760 GCF_000699105.1 Pygoscelis adeliae | reverse complement strand
GTGCTGGGATATCCGTGAGCTTATCTCTACAGCATCTCCCTGCTAATTTGCCAGGCCCTGCTCCAGCAGCTTTAGCACACACTCAGCTCAGCGGTACCAATGCCTGGAAGCTCCAGCCAGAGCCCAGCTCCCGCTGACGCCTGAGCCGCTGCCACCTGCATGGCCCGGCGGGGCTGGGAACAGGGGGCTGGCATGTCCTGCATCCCCTGAGGACAGAGCCCATGGGGCTGGGGACAAGACACTGGCATCCTCACACTGCAGGGACGGACCTCACACAGAGGTGGGCAGGGAAGCCCTGGAGCAGGCTCCCAGCTCTCCCAGGACAGAAACATGAATCCTGGCAGGGACACAGAGCCCGTTATTTCCCTGGGACCTGCGGCCCATGGGGGATCGTGTTGCCTGCTGGAATCTCTTCCCTTCCCACCTCCCGTAACTCCAGCTTCCCTGGCCGCTGAGGCTTAAAAATAGAACAGAAAAGGCCACAGAGCTCCTTTGGGTTTACCCTTGGCAGCAGGGTTTGGCCCCAGACCTGCTCCAGGGAACCGCTGTGCCCCCTTCCCTCCCAAGCTGGAGGGACCCCCCATGGCGGACAGGACTGGGATGCTGTCCCTGGGGCTGAGGGGGCTGGCACCCCCCTGCCAGGGCTCCGACGGC
>NW_008824356.1:5246723-5256772 GCF_000699105.1 Pygoscelis adeliae | reverse complement strand
AGCTGGCGGAGAAAGAGCCCATCGGGGTGGATGCGTTGGCTGTGTGAGCCCCCTCACCAGTGCGATGATGGACTTACTGGGGGCCCAGTGCCCTGTGCCCCCATGATGGATGCAGGACCCCACTGCGGCTGCTGCACCTGCCCCAGCAGTGGGTCGGCTGGGCTCAGGCTCTCTGGGGCGCCTCCTTATAGCCCCCCATCCTGGTCTCTTGCAGTCCTGACCTTTCGGGAGATCTGGAATCGTAGTTTCTGCCGGCCTCTGGAGCAGCTGGTGGACGTCATTACCGAGTTCCCCAACGAGGTGGAGTACATTTTCAGACCCTCCTGCGTCTCCCTGCAGCGCTGCGGAGGCTGCTGTGGGGATGAGGGTCTCCGCTGCGTCCCTGTGGAGACAAGCACGGTCACCATGCAGGCTGGTCCTGCTGCTGCAGGGCCGTGGCTGCGCCGGGGAGGTGGTGGGCTCCTCATCAAATGCCGGGAGGGTGAACTTGTAGCTTCACATCCTCCAGACATTGTAGCAGCATGGATAACAGGGGAGGGGGCTTACTCACAACTGCTGAAATGCATGCCAAGCCAGGAGGGTCCCTCTGCCTGCTCTTTGGGCTTGTCGCTGAGGCCAGGTGACACCCCTGGTGGTACTGGCCTTGCTCCCTGCTTCCTTTGCCCTCTCCTCTCTGTGTGGTCCATCTTGCTGACTGCCGTCGCCTTTCCAGACCTTCCCTGTCCTGTGGTTGGGCTGGGGGTGTCCCAGTTGCCCATGACTCTGCCTGCTGGGGCAAAGCAGGCGCTACCCCTGAACACAGGGAGAAGTGAGGCTCTTGTGTGTCAGGAGATGCCCGCAGTGGTGCTGACAGTGAATGTGTGCTGGGGGCATGGTGAGTGCGGTGGGCTGTGCCAGCCATGTTTCCAGTCCCCACTGTGGGAGCTGTGTGAAGTAGGGTGGGAGATCCCAGTCTGCGAACAAGCTGCCAGTTGGCTCTCCCCGTGCGCCAGGCAGCCGTTGTCCTCACACCGCCACCCTTGCGCTGCACTGCTGGAGATCAATCCACTGCTGCTGCATGGAGCAGGGAAAAGCTCTGCTTTGCCGTGGGTGACGGACTAGAGAGTGCCTGCAATAAATCACCAGTGATTTTGGTCCCTCAGGGGTTGAAAGCATATTGGAAGGCAGGGTGGGAGTCTCCAAAAAATCTTGACTGAGGTGGAGCAAGTGCCTGGCATGAACAGGAGGCAAATTCCCAAGCACAGGTCTCCCGCCACGGGAGGGATCCCGCTGCTGTGCGCAGGCCAGGGATCTGATGCCAGGCACTTCCGCGGGGGCTAGTGTGGATCACATCAGTGATGAACATACCCTGTGAAGCCCCTGGATGTCCAACCCAAACTCTGGGCTGGGCTGTGGACTGACATGTGACAGGGCAAATCCTGCACCCCTGGGCTTGGGAGGCACTGTGGTACTGACTCTAGGCTCGGTACTGTAGGAAAGGGGGCCAGGAGGAGGCAGCAGCAACAGGCATGGCCTGGAAAACATGACTAGGGGGATACTTCCATCAGAGAAGGGAGATGTGCAAAGTGGTCAAATATGTGAAAGCTCTCCACAAACACAGAGATAGAAAAATCTCCTCTAAGGCTGGGAAATCCCAAGACCAAGGGACTTAAATTACAGCCCTGAAGGCTCAGGGCAGCACTAGCAGAGCCTCTCAAGCTGCCGGGGCGGCTGGGCCTGGCTGGTGCTGCCTGCGTGCGGAGGTGGAGTCTCTGCTGCCAGAGGTCCCGAGGAACAGGTTAGACACGCGTCTGCTGGAGAGGCTGGGGGGCTGAGGCAGTGCCTCAGGAGCCCTTCCAGCCCCCTCCTGCCGCTGGCTGGGAAGTAACCTTTGCTCCTCTTTCAGCTCCTGAAGATAAAGCCAAATGGGGAGGCACCCTATGTGGAGATGGCGTTCACCGAGCACAAGCAGTGCGAGTGCAGGTAGGGACCCCCGAGCTTGTTTTGCACCCTTGTGCCCCTCCAGCAAGAGTGATCCTGCCAGCTCACCCAGCGTGTGGGATAAAGATGCCCTGGGGCACCTCAGCCATACTGGGACAACCCCACTGCGCCGGGGTTTGCCAGTGCTTATGGCCCTTGCTCAGCTGCAGGCTGTACCGTGCCTCTGCAGCCTGCTCCCCGCAGCCAAGGGGGTGCTTAGTATTGTGCGGCCAGGACAGGCACCATCCACTGTCTGCAGGGCTTGTCTGCAGGGCTGGAGCTGCTGTGGCGCCCCGACTCTGTGAGCAGGGATGTCTGTGCCCCCCACCCCTGCAGCTGCCTTGGCATGCCTGGCGTGTGCTCCTCTGGCTGGAGGAGCTGCCTGTGGGTAACGGAGCAAGGCTGGTGGCTCTGAGGCAGGTGTTTGGTGTGGGGCAGCACGCCCAAGGTGGTGGCTCAGCAAGGGAGCTCCATGGCTTAGCATAGCTGAGCGTGACTGTGGCCCAAAGAGAAAGCTGAAGGGCTGGGCCTTGGGCCTCCATTTAAGGGAGGCACCCCATCCAGGGCTGGGGAGCAGGGGTTTACATCCAAGCTGACAAATGAAAGCTTGAAATGTGCAGTGCCAACCTGGTGTGGATACACAGTGCTGGCCTGGGATGGATGCACAGCACCAACCTACCACAGACTCCTAGCATGTAGTTAACCCCTTGGGGTGCTCACTGTGTCCCAGAAGTGGTGAGAGCTTGTGCAGGACGGAGCCTCTGCCTGGGGGCTGCAGTGCTGTGGGAGCAGGGAGCGGCTCCGGTGCTACCCGCAGCCGGTCCCCACTGCAGAGCCTCTCCAGCACTGCCTGCATGAGGGTCCTGGCGTTCACTCTCCATCATGACCCCAGTATTGCGAAAACTGGGAACTGAGTGTCCTGCTGGGCAGCTGTTAGACATGATCCTTGCCTGGAAAAAGAGCCTGAGGATCCCTGGGTCGGTATTCCCCTGCAGTTGTAAGAGCGGCTGTGCTGGAGCAGACCCAAGGCCCATCCAGCTCCGTACCATCTCTGGAGCATCTGTTGGTGGATGCAGAAGAGGGAGTGGAAAGAAGCACATGTTACTTCCCCCTCCCCTCCGCTTCCAGCTATTTTCCATGCAGGGAATTTCCTGAGCCTGTTGTAGTTTTCCTACCTAGGGTAACTCCCAGGGGATCTCCTACAAGTACTTGTGCAGGCTGCCTTTGAATCTGTGTAAACTTCTTGCTTCTGCAGCACCTTTCAGCTTCTCCCTAAGCCGCCTTCCACACCTTTACATTGCTCCCCTTTGAAGTTCAGCATAGGTGTGGTGGATATTCTGGCCTTGGGCCCTATAGGGGATGCTTAAGCCGAGTATGTCGTGGCTGTTGTCTGGGAACCACTGCTGAGACTTTGCAGCAAATCCCAAGTGTTACTCAGGACGTTGCATCTTGTTTAACCAGCTGAGCTATGAAAGCCGTCACTGAGAGCAGCTGAAATTGAACTTGTGCTTCCTGGCCTCATGGGCAAAATGTCACATCCCCAGGGGAGTCACCAAAGCTGACCATCCCCTGCCCTTTTGCTGTCTCTGCCTTCTCTCTGCCTACTGCAATCAGCTCCTGGCTGAGGAGTTGATAACTTGGAGGGAAGTCATAGTTAGTCTGTTTTAAGCATGAATGATAACAGGTAGATTGTGCTGCACACTGGGGCATCTCAATAAACCACTTCCAGCAGCAAAACAGACAGCATTGCCCAAGTAAGCACTTCACTTTGTCCTTTTCCCACCCCGCAGGCCCCGGCAGGACCTGATGAGGTTGGGAAGGTAAGCGACATCAGGGACGGCATTACCGGCTGGGGTTGTGGGTCTCATCTCCCACACATCAGCCTCTATTGTGGTACGTTCCTTTCAAAGGAGGAGGTCCAAGGGCCGAGGTAAGAGAAGACAAGACAAGAAGAGACGTAAAGACTGTGAACTGTAAGTGAGCAGGGGCAGGTATGGGTGGTATTTTCTGGGTTCATTTCTTTGGGATGAGCAGCTTCGTTAAGCCTTTAGGTCTTTACTGATGCTGTGAGCAGTGAGGGGTTTGTGCAGAGCAGACACAGGAGAAAGCAGGATGGAGGGGACAGTGGGTGGCTGTGGGGAAACGGGCCTTTTATTGAAGGCTCAATAGGTGCTTGGTAGTCTCCAGGCTCAGCTGCTCAAAGCTGGCCAGTCCCACCCAGGGTGGAGATGGATGGGCTGGGTGACTTGATGGTGTGTAGCTCTATCACCACAGACCATGCTGGGTTTCCTGGATCCATGAATTTCCAGTTTCAGCCTGATCTTTCTGCTAGCTGTGTCCTTCCTGCAGTCCTTGGCTAGTCATTGTTTGGGTTACTCTACCCTTTCCCTCCTTGCATTTAGCTGACTGTCTCAAATCGCTTGCTGTAACAGCACAGGCTGGACTCTTACTGCAGACACTTTTGGGGTATGGAGCCTGTGGCTGGCACTTTCCCATTATGTTTCCCCATTTTGTCTGAAGCTTGCTGCTTGGGGCTCAGCCAGCACCTACAGCCCCATCGCACTCGCTCCTCCCTGCGAAGAGGCTGCCTGCGGTCCCTACCCCACAGTTCGGTGCCGGAGAGGCTGGGCACAGGAAGGGGTGACCTGGGGCAGAGGGGGTGAGCCTGGAGGTCCTGGTGTCATCCCTGCCCCCCCAGTCCTGGCAGCACTCACCCCGTGCCGTACTCTCTTTGCAGATGTGGCACACCACGCAGGTAGCCTCCGCTCTGCCCCCGGCTTCGCTCCTGCCGCCCGGGTTTGGGCCAGCTGTGTTTCCCCTCCCAGTGTGGGGAACTTGCAGAGCCATGCCCCTCCAAGCAGCAGTGGGGAGCAGGACTCCAGCAGGAAAGAGCTGACTGGACTCTTGCTTGGCCCTTGCGGGAACGCAGCCTGGAACCGAGGACTCCCTTGCCCTGTCTGCACTGTCGGCAGCGTGACCAGGCCTGGGGCTGAAGATGAGGAGCTCAAGCAGTGCGTTGGTGTTTGAGGGCATCCTGGAGGCAACGAGGAGTGGAGCTGGTGGGCGTGCTGCTGGAGCTGGCTGGGGACAGCGTGATGGTGGGGGGTGAGCGGAGATGGCTCGGAGGGCTGCAGCTGCAAAACTGCTCTGTCCTGCCAGCGCCCTGCAGCTGGGGAGGAAGGAAACCTGGGGCAGTCAAGGCTGCAGGGCTGTGTCCGTCCCAGCCTTGGCATGAGGCAGCCCAGGAGCGTGCCAGGGAGCTTGCTTGTGAAGCCCTCCTGGTGGGGAAGGGGAGGGAATTGGGGTTGCCAGGGCTCCTCATGTACTCGCAGCCACATCCCAGCCTTGCCCTGCTTAATAAAACCTGGTGGTCAGATGCAGGAGTTGGCAGTGCGAGCACTCCTGTCTGCTTTCCAGCAGCTGCAGGCAGGACTTTTCCCCATGGGCACCCACCCAGCCTGGAGGAGGGCAGTCCCGTGGTGGCCCAGGGCTTGTCCCCAGCACTAACTCCTGCAGTATGCAAGGGGCTGCCCTTGGTGTGATGCTGGAGATGGGCAACTAGCAAGTCAGGACCAAGCTGCTCCCCAGGCTGGGGGCTACCCATGTGCTGGAGCTCAGGTGGGTACTGGGAGACCCCTGGGGGAGCTGCCCTTCTCCTCCACACCATGGTGTAGGGCTGGTACCTCTCCCTTTTTACCATCCCCATGCTGTTCTCACCCCAGTCCAAACATCCTGTAGCTCACTGTCCTGTAGCTTTCCTTCTCCCTGGCTGGGCCGATGCAAGGTTAGGGCAGTGGGGGGCAGGCTGCCCGTGGGCCTTCCCACCCAAGAAACACCCCACCAAGGCTCATTCACCCGGCATGGGGGCAGGCTGGCCTGGGGGCCCTGTCTCTTGTTGGGAACATCCTGGGGTGCGTAGGGGGCTGGTGGCCCTCATCGATGTGGCTGTGGGTGCTGCTGTTTCCTGCTTTCCCCGCTCAGCCAGGTCTGTGCCCAGCTCCAGGGGGCAGCCCCAGCCCTTGGTTTTTTGTGCCTTAAGCAGTGCCCTTGGGGCTCTTCCTCTCCCCTTTCCCGCCCCCGCTGCAGGAGGGCTGGGGCTGGCTGCCAAATGCGTCCCACACTGCTCTGCGCAAGCTGTACCCTGGAGCAGTGCACATAGCTGGAAACCCTAAGGACGAGTTGGGCACCAGCATGCTCATTGGGCACCCCTGGCACGGGGTTAAAACAAAATCAAGGGCTATTCTTGAAAGCTTTAAGCAAAAGGCTGGAGAGCAAGATGTGCAAAGGCTTCAACATTACCATCAAATGAGGTGACCTGTGGTTTATCCTGCACTGAGGAACAAGAGTGGAGCCTAACGTAGTAGGTGTTGGGGTCCAAGGCAGCTCCTCCCCACACCTGCCATGGCAGCCCATAGCCAGGGCAGGCTCCCTCAGGGCTGTAATGCTGGTGCTGCCTGGGGCTGGCACAAGGACATGGGGACAGGGCGGGTGCTGTGGCAGTGGTACCCTGGCAGGGAAAGCTGGTGGTGGGTGTTGAGGTGATGTGAACCTCCACGCTGCCACCATGCAGCAGGGCATGGACTGGGTGAGTTGCACCCGTGTAGCTGGGCATATCCTCCAGGAGCTTGCTGGATCCTGTTTGGACCCCATTTCCACTTCTGGCACCCATAGTGTCCTGGGGCACAGCCTACGTGGGCTCTGCCTCAGCAATGGCCTATGAAGCTTCTCCTTGGCTGCCTCATGGATGTGGGGGACTTACTGCTCCCCTTCCCATGCTGCTCAGGGTCTGCGTGGGCCACGTGGCACCCTAGCTCCGGTGGCCTGTCCTGGTCCATGCGGGTTCTCCCCATCCCCATGTGCTGTTTCAGCCTGGCTGGTTGCGCTTCAAGGCTAAAGAGAACTGTGTGCAGCACTCGAGGGATGTACGTGATGGTTTCTGTATTGTTTTTAACAGTAAAAGTTTCACCATAGTATTATTAAACCTTTAAAAAAGAAGTTACATAAACCCGTGCCTGTTAATTAATAAGAATAAGTTTGTCAAGAGTGATTAGGGTTAAAAAAAAAAAAATCAAACTCCCACCCAGCGGCTTTTCCTAACAGTTCCTGGTGTCTGGCATCACCTCTTTGGTTGCTGCTCAGCACTGAGAGTTTTCAGGCAGCTCTGCCCAGAGCTGGTGGGGCCGGGCACCTGCCTCGCATGGCCACCCGGTGTTGCTTCTTCCCCTGCATCGCCCAAGCCCCCTGGGTGCTGTGTGCAGCCTCATCCCCTGCTTTTCCCATGGCATGGGGTGTTGGGGTGGACGGCAAGGACATGGGTCCCTGGGAGGAATGTGGCTATCCCACTGTGGCAGCAATGGGAGGATCAGCTGGGGCAGGGCAGGAGCAAGGGAAGGTACCACCAGCATGGGGAGTTTGGGAGCTGCTTCTCCAGGTGTTGGGGCTCTGTCCAGCTCCAGGGGGTGTTTCACTGAGGCTTCACTGGCGAGGGGAACCTGATGAGCCCTAGCAGCTCCCTGACGCTCCTGGGGCTGCTGCAGGCATCACACGCCCAGGGGAGGACAGGCTCCCTTCCCTGCCCCTGCATGTCCCTGCTAGAGGGGAGAGTCCTGGGACCTCCAGGACCCTCCTCATCCCAGGGTGGCAGGGACTGCCAGCAGGATATCGCACCCAATGGTGACATGAAGGGTCAGGGTGGGGGCCTGCTGCCCCGAGGGGGAGAGCGGGGCTCCTGGCCTTGGGCCTTGTGGCCACCACCCATGCTTCCTCCGAAGGGGACCAGCCGCTGTCTGCCTGTCCCCCCTCTGTGTTGCTCTCAGTTGTGCCTTTTTTGGAGGCTTACACCAGTAGCTCCTGTCAGCCCTCCCTGGCCACAGCGGACATGTTCCCTGAGCACCCTGACAAGGTCAGCTACATCTATAGACCCCCATGTCCCCCAAGCACTGCAGAGCAGGCCTGTAGGAGGGGACTGGTTCCCTTGTAAAGGGACCAGGACAGACCCCAGCCCCAAAGCCCGCGGGGAGCAGAACAACCCCATGCTGGTCCGCCATGGACAGGCAGCAAACATGCCCCAGCCCCCGTGCTTCCAAATCCCCCATCCTTCTGCTGCCTGCATATCCCTTGCAGGCGGGCAGCTGTCTCACGGGAGCAGCACGTCACTGGGTTATCAGCGTCCCTGGGCTCCCTGTGTCTCCCAGCCTTACAGAGCAAAGGTTTGTTTAATAAGGCTTTAGGAGCCAGAGCTGCAGCAAGATGGTTTAGAAGGAGAGTTATAGGGGAAACAAAACATAAACTGGGCTCCAGGCTGCATTAGGAACAAAACATCACATATTTTTGGGTAAGTACCTGAAAAGGCGATGTGGAGATCAGCCCAGAGATGTAGCATCATAGCTGATGAAGCCCTGATGTTAGAGCTTTGCTGGTAACCTCCGGCCTCCCCGATCCTGGGATGCCAGCGGAGTGCTGCCGCCCAGCAGCTTCTCCCTGCACATGCTGGTGCAGGTCTCCCACGTGTCTCTGTGCAAATAAAGATGTGCTGAGGACCTAACCTCTCACTTGTGACTTACAAGATTTTGCATCCTCACAAAGTTGGGCATAATCTTTCTGCTTGTTGCAGCCAGCAATGTTTGCAGTCTCAGAGTGTTTTAAGCTTTTGCCAGCTCTCATGCGTCTATTTTAGGCTGTGAGAAAAAGGGCAGCTCTCACTCCCCTCCCTGTTATTTGTCAGTGCTGGTCTTGCTTTGGAAGTTCCCACTTCCTGACAAGGGCCACAAGCTCTTCAGCAGGTTAATCTAAAACTAATCCCGCCAAATTTAACATCCTCCAGACAGCACTGACATGGGAAACTGGAAGCCCACAGGTAAGGGCCGCTGTGCCTCAGGGCTTGCATCTTCCCTTGCAAGGCTGTTCCTCGCAGGCCAGTCCTTGGGGCACTTCTCCTTGCTGATGCCTTCGACTCACTCTCTTCTGGGCTGCCCCTTGTCCCCTGAGCCTTGCTGACCCCCCAGGGTGACTGCTCAGGGCTGAGCGACCCCAGCATTGCCCAAGTTTGGCTCCGCTCAGCTCTGCAAAGCTCTTGCTGTGGACTCCCAAAAGGAGGTCAAACCACCATCTTCCATCACCTCCCTTCCCGTCCAGAGGGGACACAGCTTTAACTGTGTGAAGCAATAAAATGCTTTAAATACAGTCCTGATGTGACTTTGGGTAACAGCTGGTTTATCTCTGTGAGGGCTAAAGAAGGTGTTTAGCAATGAACCCACCGGAGTTTTGTTCCCCTCCTGGCGACTGCTCTTCCCACATCTCTATCGGCATCACCCTGATATCCAAACCATCTACAGATACCTTACGCTGGGCTTTGTAGTTCACTTGTGCTCTCTGTCCTCTCCAGGCTCACACAGATCTGTTGAAGTCAGGCAGGTGAGTCGTGCTGGCAGAGTCTCTGCTCTCATCCTAGGCCCTGCTTCAGTTTTTGCCTGCTCAGACTTTTCTTTTGAAGGAGGAGCCCCTGGGCTCTGGTGGGAATTAAAGGGCCCTAGAGACTGTGGGTGGTAAACAGGCTGGGCAGAAAAAATTGGTTTCTGTTAAGTAGAGATTGGTGGGAAAAAGGAACCTGGAAGTGTTTTGAGAAGAAACCAAGGAACCAAGCACACGGATCATGTTTGGGCAGTGGGTTGTCTTACAAAGCAGACCCCTTTCCATCCTACCAGACCTGCCCTCTGAGGCACACAGTATCAGCCTTTCGCACTACCAAGCAAATGGTCTTTGTAAGAAAGAGAGCGTTTGGTTGTTGAATGCTGAGCTGAGCCGCGGGCACGGGCTTTACTTTTCCTGTTCTGTTCTTAACAGACTGGGCTGTGCAAAAGAGCTTCCTGGGGGAGCTGAGCCAGGGGAGATCCCCCACCATCAGTGTGCGTGGGGTATGAAGTAACGGGTCAGCCACAAATGGGTGCCCCCTTGGGCATCCTGGCCTGGCTCTGGAGCCTTCACTCTGCTCCGGGCTCAGATGCCATCTGCTCGCTCCCTGGGACAGGCCCCATAGCAAGTACCAGCTCCAGCAGGGGCTGGACGCAGGGACCGTCCAGGCTGGCATGGCT
>NW_008824356.1:5245721-5246697 GCF_000699105.1 Pygoscelis adeliae | reverse complement strand
TGAAACTGCCTTTTTAGAAACGTTTCCTGTTGGAATGGGACATGCCCATAGATTAGCAAGGGATGGACGAAGATCCCTCTTCCCAACCGATCTTAGCACAGTCTTTCTTAGGGTATCACTGGGGTTTCATTCCAGCTTTCCTCCCTTTGCAGGTCCCCTGCCAGCCCTCCCTAAAGGTGGTTATTTGGACCTGGACCGACCATCCCACAGACGCAGCAAACCAGTTGGCCTGAGCTGTAACTGGTTTAGCACTCCTGGTTCAGCAAATCTCCTTCGCTAATAACTGCGGTGATCTAGCGGGCCCTGCAGACCTGGCCTTCCAAGAAAAAGCCAGGCCGGAAGGCCAGGAACGCGTGCTTCTGGGTTAAGCCAGAGACGGGTATTTTCCATGTACAAAGCATTTGTTAACCACCAGCTGGGATCTCAACCACCCTTTCATTTTGCTGCACCTTAATGCATTTGCGCTGCCGTTCCCTGCTCTATATATTTGAAATAAGTTTGTAAAACCAAATGAGTCTGCAAGAGTTGGTAAAAGGGCCAGCCGAGAGCCCAGGGTTGGGGGGGCAACGACACCCGCTTGCAAGATGCAAATCAGAAAGAATCGTCAGTGCCCTGGGACGGGGCCACGCAGAAGAGGCAGGTCACCCAGCCGCGTCCCTGCTGCCTTAGATAGGTCAGCAGGGAGCCGCCGGAACGGCCGGGGCAGGGGGGAGCCGCTGGAACGGCTGCACCCTTCGAGAGGTAGGTAGAGGCAAAGGCTATTTAAGACAGGGCTAATTACGTGTTACGGGAGGAATGAAATACGGTAGCAAAGGCAGTACTTAATGAACGGGAGCTTTATTAATTAAGGACAACCGATGGTGACTAACGATGATAATAAAGCAAAGAAGAGCAATGGCGCGCACCGCACGTTAACGGAGCGGTGAAGACCCTGCCTCGGGGCGGGGGCGGCGGCGGCGGGACCCCGGCCGGGACT
>NW_008824356.1:5219082-5244929 GCF_000699105.1 Pygoscelis adeliae | reverse complement strand
CGGCCAGGGGGCCGGGGCATCCCTCCGGGGAAACCAGCGAGGGGGCCGGGGCATCCCTCCGGGGAGCACGGCCAGGGGGCCGGGACATCCCTCCGGGGAGCACAGCAGGCCCCTCACGCCCGCCCTCTGCGCCGCCCGCAGTTGACCCCAACAAGGAGCGTCGGGAGGCCGTGAAGCGGAAGATCACACAGTACCTGAGGCGTGCGGAGGAGATCTTCAACTGCCACCTCCAGCGGGCTGCAGGGGGTGGCAACCCCACCGCCACGGTGAGGGACTGGCGTGGGACGGCACGGGTGGGATGGCAGTGGACCCGTGGCACTAGGAAACCTGGGACACACGCACATAAAGCAGCCCCGCTGAGACTGCTCGACCGCCTCTGCCAGATGGTGGTAAGGTGGCGTAGAGAAAATGGCAGACACATCAGCTGCAGAGCGTCCCGGCATGCCGGTGGCTGCGAGGGAGCTGGCAGCCCTTCACCCTGCCTGGAGCAAAGAGCTGAGGTGGGCCCAGCTTGCCTGGGGCGCTCCCAGGACCCCTCCCCCGAGGTGTGTATGTTTTAGTTTGCAGCCATCGTAGCAAAAATGGCCATTTTCGGTGGGACTGAAGCCACTGGTGGGAACCACCTTGTCAGATGTTAAAAATGTCGTCTTCCCTGTCATTGTTCCCATCTGGATGGAAACCAAAGACGATGGCTGCTTGCTGCATTGTGGGAAGGAGGTGGTTAATGAAGGGAGAGGGGAGTGAGGCCGGGCAGGGTCGGGGCCTGGTGAAAAGGACGAGAGAACAACTACCTTCTGTACAGATCCCCTTAGTGTTGAGGCAGTCCAGGTCCAGGTGTAAATTTTGGAGTGATTTTACATCTGCAGGTGCAGACTTTCCCTGAAAACTTCAGAAATCCAGGCGCTGGCCAAGAAAACGGTCCAGCTGATGTTAGGAATCAACCACGGCGGTTGGAGAGTTGTCTCTGGATGTTAACCAGCCTGGCAGTATTGCTGCCCGCTCTGGAAAATACGGGGACTTCTCCCACCCACTCTCACGGACGGTAGCATCTGCAGGTCCCTCATCCTCTTCTTCACCGCCTTGCAGGGTTACAGCAGCCTGCGCTTCCGGCCGATCAGGACGCTGAGCTCAGCAGTGGAGAATCTGAGGCGGTGTAAGGTTGTGGGAGTGATCAATAAGGTAATGGCTCGACCTGGAACTGGGGAGGTGAGGCTGGGGCTGGACCAAGGGGAGTGTAACCTGGAGGGTCCTGGCGGCTGGGATGGGGGTGCTGGCCCCCAGCGCACCCACCAAGGAACGTGAGGGTTACCATCCACACCATTCCCACCAAGGAAAATTCGCAGGCAAGGATGCAAGACCCTTTAGGGGTTAGCTGGGAAATCTGTTAATGTCCCCATTCCTTTTGCTTACAAGATCTCCCAAGATATTTACGAGGAAGTTGATGCATCCGGTTCTTTCCCATGCACGGAATCGTGCTTGATGCCTGGGTACCATGATGGTGGACTCCTATGGATAATCTAGACCAGCAGAAGATAAGCTATATGGATGAATCAACTAATTAGTAGTGGATCATGATCAACTACTACAGCAGTAGTAGTTCATGATCTTGGAGTGAAGATGGCTTACCGTTTCCATACACACACTGGCATGTTGCTCTCCTGTGCCATTCACACCATCCCAGTTTATCAGGACTGATGTGGCCCTCCTGTCATGCCGAGGCCCAGGTGGGCAGCCCAGTGCCCCCCACAGAGCCCAGAAGGAGCAGTGTGAAACCCTTCGTTGTGAAGGAAGCAAAAATGGTGTGGGAGTCACTTCTTTCTGTAATTAACTCTCTACTCCCTGGCTCCGTGGCTATCTCATTGCTAATAACCTGTGTTTTGTCTTTCAAGGGTAGGGGTTTGAGCACCACCAAGCTCCTCTAGTTGGGTGGGAGTTTGTTGTTCCAGAGTTGAGTCCCTGGGTCATTCCTGTAGGTTGTGTGTTGAGGTGGGAGCACTCGCCACTTCTGACCAGAACTGTATGTACTGCTCCCAGGTGCAGATTGTCCAGGATCCGGCCACTGGTGGGACCTTTATACTTAAGGTGGGTATTTTCAGTTTCATCTGCCTGCTTCTCCCCGTCATGCCAGAGCCTCCTTGTCCAAGCAGATGGCTGGGGCAGGTGACAGGACCAAAAAATAGTAGATCACAGAAGTGTTACAGGAACTTCATTGACCATAAAGCTTCTTTTGGCTGCCTCAGCCATCTTCTGTGACTGGAAGGGAAGTGGTTCTCCTCGGCCATCCATTACTCTGCCTTGTAATGCTGCAAGCCAAGCCTTATGCCCATGTTAATCTGGATCAACCCCTGAAACAGGTGGTGGGTGAGATGTGGTCAGTACAAGTCCTAGGGCGTTTTCCAGTGCCCTTGGAACTAGAAGTAAAGGACTCTAATAATTGGACAAGGAGGCTCTGGCATGACAGGGCGAAGCATCGGTTCCAGACGGGAGAGGAGAGAGGGCTGGGATGACGGGTTCCCATCTGAAGGAAGCAGGGGCAGTTGCAGGGGAAGGCTACTGCTCTGGACCAGCAGTGTCCTCTGGGTCCCGCAGTGCAGGTGGGGAGCACTCTGCCTTGGCAGAGCTTTGCAGAGCCCTGCCTTGTCACAGCTGGGTGCTGGGGGCTGACAGGGAGCTCCATTGCAGGTGACGCAGCGGGGCAGCCGTGGGGCTTAGCAAATGGCACGCTACCTTTCTGGCTGGCCTCCTGCCCTGCCAGGTGCTAGGTTGCAGGGAGTCCAAGCCTCTACTGTGCTGTAACGTCCATCTACCTGTACCTCCTCAGAGCCTCCCCAAATCCCTTGTGGAGACCCGTGAGCGACAGACCATCATCCCTCATGGGGTCCCCTTCATGGTCAAGCTGCTGTGCTACTATGTGAGTGAGGACTCCATCTTCCTCCACCTGGAGCACGTGCAGGGTGAGTAGGGACAGCATGTCTCTCATCTGTGGAGCATCCTGCTCTTATCCCCAGCCTCCCTTTCTTTAAAGTCTCAAATATGTTTCTTCTGCTGGTTTGGGACTGCTTTTTATGGTGACAGCACAAGCTGTCTTCTTCATAGAAGGGTGATGGGTACCAGGGCTTGGAGACTTTGTGGAAGGAGCTGCTCAGCTGTATTGGGGATTCTGGAGGTTTGGTAAGAGCTGACTTGGGGAGGCCTGTGGATACCTACAAGGAGAAAGAGGTTGTGTGTGTAGGGGTGTTATATGGAAACTAGCCTTAGGGACCACTGAGTCCCATGGGAGGGAATGATCATGCCTTGAGGTAAAGAGAGGTTGATGTGGTCCAGTGTCTTGGAAAGAAAAGCCTTTTCATTTTACTGGCATTGTTTGTTCATGACGGGAGAATGATGGAGAAGGATAACCAAGTGAAGTAGTTCACCTGGATGTTGTAGAACAAAACAATCTTTTGATAAAACCTTTATAGAACATTTGTTCGTTACAAAAGAAGAGGCCACACTGGATTTTGAGATCAGACCAGAGAGGAGTTGGGGAATTGGGGCATAAAGGGCAGGGAGCACATTGGGGTTTGGGTAGAACAAGGAGGCAATCTTGGGGCTTGTCCCAGATCCTGGTGAAGAACTGTGACAAGGCGGAGGCTTGTTCCAAGGAGCTTCTTTACTCTCTGCTGGTTGCGTGGATGTGTAGGGAGCAGCAGCTGGAGTCCAGCAATGGCAAATGAAGGCTGACGTGTGTTGGAGAACAGCCTCATCTCCTCATGCGTTGCTGTAGAATTTGCAGAAAGCAGCCAGCAGCTGAATGTGGTGAGGCTGGGAAGGCCCAGCAGTGTGCTGTGGGCGCCAGGGCCCACTGCTGTGGCTCACTGCTGACCCACGGGCTCTGTGCCATGCTGTGGGAGCTCTCTAGCATCGCCGTCACGTGGGGAGGAAAGGCTTTCAGGGGAAAGTGGGGATGGTGGTGGGATCGGGGGCATGTGTGAAGATGTGGCTGGCCTGTG
This sequence comes from Pygoscelis adeliae, assembly GCF_000699105.1. Classification (NCBI taxonomy): domain Eukaryota; kingdom Metazoa; phylum Chordata; class Aves; order Sphenisciformes; family Spheniscidae; genus Pygoscelis; species Pygoscelis adeliae. The sequence continues at coordinate 5,240,937 of NW_008824356.1, read as the reverse complement.
ACATGGAAGTGGCAGAGCTGGGATCAAGGAGACTGTGCAGAAAGGGGAGCAGGGCTGCTAAAGGAGGGGGGAATGAGCCTTTGGTGTGCCAGGTCCCGGGGGAGGTGTGGCATTGAGCATGGTGTGCTTGTAGGGCTGGGGAGTATTCTGCATGGACTTGAGCTTCGCTGGGGAGATTAACAATGCTCGGCCGTGCCCTTTGCCTGAATGGGCCGTGTCCGCAGCGGGGCAACCAGGGATGCTTTCTGCCTCATCACTTGTTCTTCTCTCCGCTTTCCAGGGGAGACGCTGTGGTCTCACCTCCGCTCCAAGTACTGTGTCCAGCAGGGCTCTGCCAATTCAAACACCATTCAAGCCCTGAGGGACGGTGGCAGAGAGGACGGTGTGGGAAGCTCCCAGGGCAGCAACCAAGTCTCCATCTTCTCTGCTTGGACAGGCAGTGGCCTCCCAGGCTCTGCGACCCACCGAGTATTGGAAAACACTGATGCCTTGCCCCCTCGGGAGCAGTCCCCCGACCCCATGGACCCCAGCTCAGGGAACCACTGCCGGCTTCGCCTGGCTCCTGCCGGTGGCACAAGGGCTGCATCTGGAGGGCAGGATCTAAGCTTGACCCAGGCTATGTCTGGCGTTGTGGACCATGTTCCAGCAGCATCAGCCAAAGGCTCCAGCCACCTTACCAACCAGGGCCTGGTCATCTACCCCTGGGATGCTCTAACCAGCGGCACGGGCTGCGTATTGGAGAGAGCAGCCTCCCAACAAGACCCCGGGTCACGTGCTGGTGAAAGGATTCCCCAGACACCCGGCCCCGTACCAAAGACTGTGAGAGGGGGCCAGCCAGGGGCAGGGGAGCCGCCATCTCAGCAAGTGTCTGAGGTCCCTTGGGCTTGGCCTCTCCTGACCTCCTCGGGTCAGAGGCAGCTTCGTGTGGAAGTTGCCCCGTCCAGCTCTGGCAAGCCCTGTGGGCCTGACCCAGTGGTGCGGGAGCCCTCACGGGGAGCAAGCTTGACCTGTGGGCAGCTCAGAGAGCAGCCGCTCTCAGGACGGTGCCAGTCTCTGGCTTCCCGTGGGCATGGTCGGAGAGCATGGGCTGTGAAGGAGGAGCAGGTACAGCTGTGGGCAGCGGAAATCCTCCTGGCCTTAGAGGGACTTCACCAGCAGGGTGTATTGTGCCGGGACCTCAACCCCAGGAACCTGCTGCTTGATGCAGCCGGTAGGTAGTGCCCCAGGCTGCTGCCCCAAGGAGAAGGAGGTTGGCCTCTCGGCTGGGAGACTGCCATTTGCCCCATTTCCAGGGACGTGGACTTTCTTGAGTTTGCTTGTTTGTTTGGGGGGGGGGGGGGGGACTCTGGGGAGGTTTGGATGTTTCTGAACCTGGAAGTGCTGTCTCAGTTGGGATTTCCAAGCGGTTATTACAAGAGATGGCTCTGCAGTGGGAGAGTCAGGGGGCGCAGCCACAGGCATGCATTGCCCCTGCTCCCACATGGGGGCCGGCTGCCTGGGAAATCCCAGCACGGGGAAGCTGAGACCAGCTGAACTGTGCCTGAGGTTAGTGGGATTTCAGCTTTCCCCTGCTTGTAGTTACTGCTCACTGGGGTATTCTGGAGCCTGCCCAGCCCTTCAAGCCATGGGTACCACTGTCAGTGCAAGCCAAGTGCACATCCCTGCTCAGCTAGCAACAGCTGGGGCAAACTGGAGAGCTACAAATTGCTTAGGAAAGTAAAAATGCAGAGTGCTTTGCAAGGGGAAAGCTAACCTTCCTCTGTTTGGCACTGCTTCTTTCCTCACTACAGCCTGCCCTGAGGTCCGCGAGCTTGGAGCCCACCTAACCAGTCTCACCAGCTGCACGGGCCTGCTGGGCATCTGGGGCAAGCACTGGGAAGCCAGGGAATGCACAGTGCCTCTGGGTTCAGAGCATGGCAGGGACCCAGTGTCCTGGCTGTTCCCAATTGTGGGGATATGGCTTGGCTTTGTGCTCTGACCAGAGTCCCTAGCTTTGGCTTAACCTCCCTGCTTTTGGCTCTGGTGCTGCTCTGCAGGTCATGTCCGTCTCACCTTCTTTGGCCAGTGGACAGAAGTGGAGCCCCAGTGCTGCAGCCAGGCGCGGGAAGAGCTGTACAGTGCCCCAGGTAAGGGACGCGTCCCCTGCCTTCTCCTGCCCTCAGCCTAGTGCTGCCAACTGGGCAAGAGGGGGGGCTTCTGCAGGCAGCAAGATGTGCCTGGCACGGCACAGCCACTGGCGCTCCCTGCCTCCAGCTCTAATGCCTCTCTGGCTTTTTCTGCAGAAGTGGGGGGGATCATGGAGCCCACCGAAGCAGCTGACTGCTGGAGCTTTGGCTCTCTCTTGTATGAGTTGCTGACAGGAGTGGTAAGAGGCAGAGGAGCTGTGCAAGGAGGGGGGAGGAGAAGGTGGCACTGTAGCACAAGAGCTCCCTGCCATGCAGGGCTGGGAGGGTGCCTTGCCCTGCCGGCACCTTGGCATCGTGCCAGGTTACTTCAGGCATGTGATTCCTAGTGCCCATGCATTGTCTCTGGGTGTTCAAGGCCCCGGGTTTTAAATCCTGCTGTGCAGAGCTGGGGTTGTGTGGCAATGAAGGCTCAGCAGGGTGCTCCTACCCTCCTCAGTGCCTCCACTCACCCATGACCTTCTGCCTTCTGCAGCCACTGTCCCAAAACCACCCTTCAGGGATTCAACCTCACACCCAGTTGCATCTGCCAGAGGGGCTCAGCCTGGCTGCTACGTCGCTGCTCACTGAGGTGAGGGGCTTGGGTGGATGGGAGGGAGGATGGGGCTAGAGGGTCCAGCCTGGGTAGCTTTTCCAGTGTCCCCATCTCCTCATCCTGCTGTCCCATCCCCTTTCTCTGCAGCTCTTACAGTACAACCCAAAGCGGCGTTTGGGCTCTGGAGGAGGTGGCATGGCGAAGCTGAAGTCCCACTCCTTCTTCAGTGCCATCCCGTGGAACAAGCTGGTGGGCTAGGCAGGCTGTCCTTCCTGCAGGGAGCTGGGCACAGAGCCACTGTCCTGGCACTTGTGACCACAGGTGACACTGGCAGCTCTGCCTGCTGGGGGAGGTTTGCCTGCAAGGGCTGCCCCGGGGTGGGGTACGCATGAGGTTTTTGCAGGCTTACGTGTTCTTCTGTCTCTGTTGGTGTCTCTGAGAGAGGAGCCTGAGGTCTGAGCCAGGCTGTCTTCTCCTCTAGGTCCTCCCTGGTGGGAAAGGGAGCCCAGGTGCCCACTGCTGGGGAGGGGCCATGCTCCCCTTCTGGGGCATCCCTTGCTCAGCTTAGCACTGCACCCTAGGACTCCCTCCTTATAGTTTTTTACCTTTGCTGCTACCACGGTGACCCCCCTGCCCTGTTATTTTTTTGTGGCTTCCAAGTGCATCTCCTCTGGGCCCTGCTGGCTGGTGCCCGAGCCTGGGGTCTGTGCCCATCCCTGGCCGCGTGCGTGTGTGTGTGTGCGTGTAATGCCTGCTGTGGGGGCGAGACGGGAGGAAGCCCTCTGCTCTTCTCCCCCGGCCCTCTGAAAAGAATAAAGCACTCGTTACTGCTTGCAGAAGTGTCCTTTTGTTTCTGAGCTGGACCAGGGAGGCTTGGGCTGAGCAAGGGAGGGCCCCAAATCTGTCTCAAACCTGCGTGGGAGCCCTGGGTTGGTGTTGCCCACTGGCTGTCAGCACCCTGCAGCCAAAACCCAGAAGGTGGCACTGAGTGCCTGGCCATCGCCCCTTGTGCCCCTGCCTGCCTCGTGGCCTCTTGGGTCCACACAGCCATGCGGCTGCATCTGAGTTGGGAAAATGCACAGAGTGCCTGTGTTTTCTTCCAGCCTTGACTGCTGTCGTTGTTACCCATTCTGGCTCCAGCCTCCCGTGCCTGGGTGCTCCTTTCTGCTGGCAGGACAGCAGCCCTGCTGCCCTCACTGCTGTGCTTCGAGCACGGTCATTCCTGGTAGAACAAACAGCGAGGGTTTAAAGGGATGAACTCTGAGAACCAGCACTGATGGAAGGAGGATAGGAGTAAATACAAACCAGGATGGAAGAAAAAGAAGCATGAACAAAAGGTGTCTGCCAACAGCCCAAGGCAGAAGCTGCTGTGCTCATACGTGCAAGTCAAAGCCATAGGCTGAAGGACAAGCCAGCAATGGCAGCACTGTAGTTTTGGCCCTCCTCTCCCAGCACTCCCTCCCATTGCTCACTCGTCCCCGAGAGTAAGGAATGACTGGCACCAATGAAACTTTCCTGTGGCTAGCTGGTTCCAGCTCCTGCTTGCCACCAGCAGCAACACCCTGCTCCTTGCTGACTCAGCCTGGCTCTTGGGCAGCAGCAGGAGTGCTTGTCCACCAGAGGGAAGCAGAGCCCCGGAGAAACTCATCTCCCACCGCAGCAAAGGCAGGGGACACCTCAAAGGCTGCGCAGAAGCAAGATGACTAACCAGGGAGCTGACCACTAATGCCAGAGCAGGCCAGATGCCAGGAGCAGCTAAGCCTGGGGCTTTTCCTCTCTAGGGCAGCCTGCACTGGCTGAACCCTCCAGCAGCAGGCTCCCCCCTTGGCCGCCAGCCTCCTAGTCCTGTCATTCAGGGGAGGTTCAGTAGGACTGACTCTTAGGCTGGCAGAGGGGGTCCAAAAAAGGAAACCTCAAGCACAGCAGCTGCATGACACTCCTACACCAAGCCCCAACAGGGCAGATTAAATAAAGCAGTTTGCTAGGCTGCATCATTTTAAGAGCTTGACTGTACATTCACTCCCTGGGTAGTTCAAAGGCCTCATTTATTGCAGCTCCAGACAGAATACAAGCATTGCCCTTCCCCAGGCTCAGGTACAAAGTCAAGGTGGGCCCTCTGTATCCTAAACCAGCACAGGGGACTGGTTGCTAGCAGCATTTTTTAATCAGAACCTTCTCTTTCATTCAATTTATTTGTGCAAGAGCAGCTAGACTCTTTGTCCTCCCTTACAGCACAGGGAAGGGGTTTTTCCTCTCTCCTCCTAACCTTCCACCTCAACCAGGGGCAGTCAGAGGAAAGCTGACTCCATGTGCAGGTTTGTCCATAGCTGCCAGGAAGCTGTAGGAACCAGTAGGAACCAGTGCTAGCAACTGCTCTCCCTTTTGTCAGCATGCCAGCTGTGAGCGCAATCATTTTCTGTTAAAAGGGGCTGCTTTCTTCACTCATAGTCAGGAAGGGCAAACCATTCTCTCAAGTTGATGTCAGAGCTGGAAAAACCCTACCATGATCCAGGAACAAGTTCGTATTGTTCCAACAGGGACAGCTCCTTGGAGAAATGCTCTCAGCACCACAGACAGCTTTTGCTTTACCATTCTTCTTTGATCTTGCCTCCTTTCTCCCTCTGCAACCCTCAACAGCCTTTTTCCCACTTTCATGATTTACAACACGCCTGTTGTACCAGGGAAAAACCAAACCGGCTCTAGACCTGTACTTTAAGACCCTGTCCCAGTTCTCCCTCTTGGCCACCATGCCATTTAGCAAATACCGGGATTTCCTTGCCATCTGTAACAGTTCTGTTGCTAGACCACAAAAAGGATGATTTCCAGCCCTGAAAACCTCATCTCTGCTGGGAAGAGCCAATTCTGTGCCCAAGAGGGTTTGAGCACAGAATTCACAGCCAGAGAAGCCTCAATTTAGTACTACCAGGGACGGGCCCAGCTCCCATACCCTCTTTTCTCTCACCACCAGATAACAGGCTTCTTATGCTACACTAGGGATGCTGCCAATGCCCAAGTCCTCGCCCAGGAGCTGCTGCTCACCCCCTCAAACATACCCCACCTCACAGTCGTTGCCCCGTTTTATTTCATTTAAAATCGGCTGTGTTAAATATTTTAGTTACAAGTTCTGTGTAGAGGGTAAGAGTAATAGACTCTGCAGGCACTAGCAACCCCCTCACTCCCCAATACATGTGTGCGCTATCAGATTAAGGACTGCCCCCCTCCCCCCAAAACCAGCAGCCTTGGGCTGGCATATACATTACACTTAAAGACCTGGCCCACCCCAGCTGCCTCTTTGCTGGTAGCAGGCCAAGCCCTTGCACGCAGGAAGCCAGCAGCCGGATCCACGGCCAGTGAGCTGTGATTCAAGGACAGCTGCGGGGGGCTGGTTCTTACCCCCGTGTCGGGCATGTAATGGTGAAAGGGTTGTGCCCCCAGGAACAGTGCTACCTCCACAGAGGTCACGGGCTCTGCCCACCCAGACATGAACATTCACACCACAGTGACCAGGCTTGAGAGAGACAAACGATTTCCAAGGGAAAGCAGGGGAGCTGCCACTGCTGTGTTCCTGTCTGTGGAGGGAGTGTAACGAGGGCATTGCCAGAGGCATGACACCTACCTCAAGCCCTGCTCCGATGAAAACCTCTGCTGCAAGCGGCCTGGGGGTCTCCAGACTGCTCTTGCAAGGCAGATGAGTGTGAAATATGTTCAAACAAAACAGGGACAGAACAGTAGCCTTTCCTCTCCTCTCTCTCCCAGGAACCTCAGTGCTAGGAAATAAAGCTGAACCTGCCTTGGAGCGGCAGGGAAGGGTACCCTAGCACAGCAGCAGCAAGCAGTTTCCACTGGTATAGGACAAGCTGGAGGTGAGAGTTTGGTGCTGTGAGGGAGAGGATGCCATACAGATGGCTCTGGAAAGGGAGTGCCATTCAGTGGTTGGCCCACTGCATAGCAATCCTCGTGAGAAACTGAACCTTCGTTAAACAGAAGAGGAAAGGAGGTAGGAGCTATCCCCATAATTCCCTCCAGGACAGCTCCCATCACAGCCGGAGGGAGGGAGACTGGAATGACCCCTGCCAGTTCCTGAATGCCCTGCATCGCCCCTGCTGGTGCTGCGGCCCTGCCCTGGGTGGGTTGTGTGGGGGTGTGGCTGCTCTACAGGTCGAGCAGCAGCACGCGGGGATCCTCCACCGCTGCCTTGATCTTGCGCAGGAAAGTCACTGCCTCTCTGCCGTCAATCAGCCGGTGATCGTATGTCAGCGCCACGTACATCATGGGCCGCACCTCGATCTGAAGGGGAGGAATAAGACAGGCATTAGTGAGCTCAGCCTCACTGCCTGCATGATGCCCTCCTGGATGTGTCCTGCCTGGCAGGATTACCCACCCACACTCACTCAACCCAGGCACTGACCACCACCCAGGCTGGGTCCACACCACACAAGACTAGGTACCTTTCTGGAGCTGTGCTCCATCACAAAGGCTACAGCCTCCTCCTCCTCCCCACACCTAAGCAGATTATCCAGTTCTCCCCCTCACGGATAGGACAAGGCCTCCTGCACACCTCAGGCAAGTACCAGTGCCAGCAAAGCTGCCCTACATCCATTAGTCTCTGCTCCTCCTTCGTAGTAAAGCTTTTTAGAAATTGACACCAACCCCCTAGGAAAAGCATATGGGCTATGGTCCTCATCCCACTGAGCCCTCTCCTCTGTTCACTGAAACCTCCTGTGCAGCTCCACCTACCTTGCCTCCCACAGCCACAGGCCTGTCGAAGATAGCATGCATGCCTAAGATGGCAGATTGGGGTGGGTTAATGATAGGTGTCCCAAAGAGTGACCCAAAAACCCCTCCGTTGCTGATTGTGAAAGTGCCGCCATCCATGTCTTCAATGGCCAGTTCATTTTTCCGTGCCTAAAAGAAAAAGTAAGGTCTTAGAAAGCCACACAGATCACAGAAGGTAAAGGACAAGGGTTTGGATGTTCACACTCTCCAGGAATAAATGCTGATGGCAAGAGCTTCACTTATTGATCTGTTCAGCTGAAAACCAGCACTAATTACTTGAAAATGCATCCTGCCTTTAGATCTGAACATTTACTGGCTTTGGGGAAGGATTCTCTTGCCTTCGCTTCCAACTCTGGCTTTTGCAGGAGACTGACACAGGGACTTCTATCCCAAAGCAGTTCAGCCTTTGCCTCTAAAGACAAAGGTGAAGACACATCATGTCACTAATGCATAGTTTGCGGTCTTCTGGAAGGGCAACGCGTAGATAGGTCTTTCCTGTACGGCACAGCTGTAACTGGATCACTCCCCACAGCACAACTCAGTGTGTTAGAAGTCAGAGATGATGACACAGAGGGACCGAATCAATTCATGCCTATTTAGTACCCCCAATTCTTCCCATTCCTCCCAACCCTTTTCAGAAAAACCTCCAACTTTCCTTACCTTCTCCCCCAACTCGTAGATAGCACGCTCTATGTCAGCAAAATTCATGTTTTCTACATTCCTAACAACAGGGACCACAAGACCCTAGGGAGAAGCAAAGTGCATGATCAGCAAATTCACCGCAGCGACACACAGATAACTTATCAGGCAGGAGCCTGGCCTCAGCCCAGCGGAGTTCCTGCCTCCTCCTCAGCCCACAGCAGGTGGTTGGCAGAGCTGCCTCACACCCTGGCAGCCTGCTGGGAAACCTGGCAGGACACACACCAAGGGCTGACACCATAAATGAGACATCTTCTTTGCCTTTGTAAGCCCATCTCATAAAATCAACCAAGCCTGTCTGGATCCAACTCCACGTCCATAAAAGCAGGTGAGGCACTGGGCAGAGTTCAGCTGCCACCTCTTTCTAGGTGAGAAGAGCAGAGTCCCTTCGTGCTGGACCTCCCCTGGACTTTGGGAGCAGTGACAGAACTTCAGTCCTGGCCAAATCTCTGCCTCAAAACAGAGCCAACTCATTCAACATCTGTATCTCCATCCCATGCTCTCCCTGGACAGGAACATCTCTTTGAAGCAGCAATGTGATTTACAGAAATGGTGGGACAGCACAGCAGGATTAGCCAAAGGACAGGACATGCAAAGCTTTTACTGTCTACACCATATCCTCATGAGTCCATGAAAAAAAGGGTTTCCCTAACTCAGCCCTACTCATTAACCACTAAGATCTATATTGGCCTTGTTACTACATCTCCTAGTACAGTGGCAGAATATTCTTGGTCTTCCATCTTCTCCCAAAACCCATCTCAGCAGTCCACAATGTATCAGATGTCTCAAGAAGATTGATCTCATCAGTAAGTTTCTGCTGCAGAGGAGCTCAAAGCTGAGTTGGCTCAAAGTATATGATCATCCCAGACCTGAGGCTGCAGGAAACATGGCCAAAGCATCCAAGGTACCTACCCGGGGAGTTGCGACAGCGACACTGATGTCCACATAGTCCCTGTACACAATCTCTTTGGTTGTGTCATCAATCACTAGAAGGAGAAAAAAGCTGTTACACATGCAGTACCCAAGATCAAGGGCTCAAGAGGCCAGAAGTAGCCACAAAATCGTAACAACTTGCTCATCTCTAGCTTAAACATAACTCCAGAGAAGAATGAGCCCTCACTGCACCTGTGGTAGAACCATCAGGATAGACAGAAAGGAAACACAGTCCAGATAGGTCAGTCCCCCTCAGACATCCCCTTGGTTATTTTCCTCTTCTGCATTTGAGCAAGCACCTCTGACACCCTCCCAGGAACTGCATCGCACCTACAGCAGCTACTTCTACACCAACCAGCAGGCTCTTCCCTCTGCGGGCTGCGTACGCATGGCTCCAGCCCCACTCCTGGCAACCCCTTCCTAATAGAGCCCCTCTTGGCAAGCTGTCCTCTACCTACATAAGTGGCATTAGCAAAATCAGCCGCAGCACATAGGACTGTCCCCCCTTTTTCTGCATATTTGACTTGCTTGCCCAAGCTATTAGCCCTGCCATGGACTTGGCCACCTGCTTTCTCCCACTCTGCCACATTCACTGGCGAGACGTGCAACTCACCAGCAAGGGTCACCACTCACCTGCATTCACAACAGGCTGGTCCTGCAGAGCAAAAGCTGCAGCTTTCACAAAAGCTGACATGAAACCTAGCTTCAGGTTGTGCTTTTTCAGGAAGGGATCCTTGTGTACGGCTCTCATCTCCCGGATGTTGCTGCAAAACACATGATAATGCTGGTCAGCACGGAGTCCAAGAAAACACTGTTCCCTCACTCAGTAATAGATTTCAGTGCCAGCCCCAAGGACTGCAAACCTGCACCACCAACCGGCAAACCCCCAGTCTGCTGAAAAATCCTTCAAATGTCACAGGTGAAATGGGCCGAGGGTGGCTCTAAGGACCCCGCCAAAGGATCTAACAGGAACTGATCCTGGACCACAAACTCAACAGGACAGGGTTAATTTGCTTGGCCCAGACTGCCAAGCACAAAAGCAAGATGGGGCATGGCATATTTCCTGCTTAGGCCTGACGTTGCCACCAATTCTCTGGAGACACCACTGCCAATACCAGTGAGGCACTGCAGAGAGCAAGGTGTGGCTGGACCAGCCCTGGAAGGGTGAAAACCAGGAAATGCCAAGAGCAGAAAAGATGCACGTGGTGATCAAGGCAAAAGACTTCAACCATTGTGCAAGTCCAGCGCCAGCCAGCACGACGATGCCTCCGTACCCAACTCTTTGGCTTTAGGAGTTGAGTGAATATGAAAGAAATCTTCCCAGGTGCTATGATAGTGGGTGTCAGCCCACCCACAGCCCTCAACCAGACTCATTATGTTTCTCCACTGCTTCTATGTATCAGAACAGAGGCCATTTACAAAAACTCAACCAAGCTGTGGCTACAAGCTCTGCCTATTCCAGGCTAATACCAGATGCTGTGGAATTGCACAGCCCATCCCTCCCCCCTCCGGAGACCTTGGGTCTTTGAAGAGACAGTTTCAGCAAGGGGCAGGGGTCTCCATGGTTTAGAGTGTTTGTTTTCCTGCGCCTAACCTTGTTTAGGGCTAGGATTACCACCCAAAGACATTAGTGCCTCCCAAGACACAAGGACTGCAGCAATGAGGACGAGGTTTGCTATGAAACTGGCTCATTATTGCTTCCTCCCTTCAGACACTGACCCCCCGCGGGAAGCAGGAGGCCCCAGCACGGGCCCTCAGGAGTCAACCTCACAGCAATCAATCCAAACCAGATTACCAGATGCAATGAGAGCCCGAGGGCAGCGTAAAGCGACACCTCAATGAGCCTCTGAGAGGAGATAAAGCTGCAGCACTTCCCCTCCAATCAAGACTATTTTGCCAACCTTATTGTTCTGAGACCCAAATATTTACATGTTTTGTCTTAAGGAGCAGAATAGGATTTCACAACGCAATTTGATTTGGGCACAATTTCCCCTTAATGCACTGTAACATAAGCTGCCCACCCTCCAAAGCCATTAGTGTGCTCAGTCCATGCAAGCACTTGAGTCAGGAGACCCCCACCTGCCCGGAGGGGATGGAGAAGGATGCTAGTCCATCTCTGGAAAGCTGCACCATCCGACAGCAAGGGCCTCAGACCTATGTACTGATCACCTGAAAGGCTGGTGAGCCCTGGGGAACCATCTCACAGGAAGCTAAATATGCCTACCTCCAACAGCAGTAACCTGGTGGGGTGGCAGAAAGCAGATGCTCCATCTTGGTGTCCCCTAATAGCCACTATACAAGTGACACTAATCAGTCCTGCTCTTCTGCTCAACGTCTACCAGTCCTCAACCAAGAACTGCACAGAATGAGGAACCAGATTGCCCCTTTTACAAGCAGCAGATGACTCCCAAGGAATGACAGGCCGTTAGGAAGCTATGTACCCCTCACACCACAACACCAACATGGTCCTGATGAAGCTGCGCAGACGGTGGTACGCACCTAAGAAAAAGGTCCCAAAAGACGTGTTGCCAATCTCTCCAAAGAGAATCAGCAAGGTCTTGGCTGCTAATTTAAAGATGACTGCCTACATCTATTTCTACTTGTAAAGGGAAAAAGAAGTCTGCTCCTCACCTCATATCGATCTCATTGAAAGTGGTCAGCATGGCACAAGTATTCTGAGCCTCTTTCAGCCGCTGAGCAATACGCTGACGCATCCTATTCATTTTCACCTGAAAATTAAAAAGACAGAAGCAGAAGCTGCCTCAAGTTAATCCAAGGTGCAAAACACAGAAGAAACTCAAAAGGCCCTTCTTCTTGCCATCTGGTTGACTGGTAATGGATGCCTAGGGCCAAGGTTTTCACCCCAGGTCTCCCTGAGGAGCATGACCAGCTGATAAGTTGATTTCACTATGGAGCTGCCCAGCTCAACACACAGTTTCCAGCATGAGGCTAATGTGAGAAGAGCAAGACTGCTAAAAAAGCGGGCTGCTCAACCATGTTCTCTTAAGAACGCACAAGGCAGGTGCAGCAGCCTCAGTCCTTTGCTGAGGGCTTGTGGATAGACCAAGCAGATCACACTGAGCCTTCTGCACTCAGTCAGGAGAGTTCAGGACAAGACTTTTGCCTAGAAAAGACCCGTGTCAGATCGGACCTGGCTCTTCTTCCACCCCACCCCTAAGCGGTGCCCTCACGTAGAGTATTTCCCCATCTGTCGCAGCCCCACTGAGCTGGGTGTGAACAGGTAGATATGGACACATCCGGAAAGCTCAAGGCTTATGCCAGAACAAGTTGCCACCCAGCAACAGAAGTGCTGGCAAGGCCCCTATTCCCACAGCTTACCCTATGCTCTGATCTGGCACCTTTGCTGGGCCCTGCCCCCCCAGGAGGGGCTGCCGCTGGGGCTGCAGCCGGCTTCACCGCAGACACTGAGGGTAAAGAACACGTCAGTCAAAAAGGGAAGCCAGGGCTTGATCGCAACGCCCTGAGGTAGAAAGCCTGTTTGAGCTCCTTGCTCAAGCACCACAGCACGGAAGCAGCCTTGAATTGGGCTGTGCAGGTACCAGGCATAACTCAGCTCTCCAGTCTGGAGCATGCAGGGCAATAATGCAGGGAGGCCTTCACCATAAACGCTGGACTGTTTGCCGTCTTACCTTACACACTCTCCCCAAGGAAGAGAGGTTTGAAAATAGGAAAAAACAGCTGTTGCCTCACCTGGTTTGCTGTCGATGGGCTGAGTTGACACAGGTGGCACTGGTGGCATTGTAGTGGGAATTGGTGCTGCAGCGGGGGGAGGAGCAGCCGCAGCTACAGGTTCAGGGGCTGCAGGAGGAGGAGGGGCTGCTGCTGGTTTGGCCTTGGCAGGAGCAGCTGAAAGACAAGGAAGAACCATGGTAAGGGCAACGTTAGCTTCCACTGTCAGGGATCTCCAAGTCCAACCAACCTGATAAAAGTTAACCCTCTGGCAGAGTGCCTTTATGTTCTCAGCACTACTGAACTGATAGGAGCCACCACAAAAGGATCCCATGGTGAAAGTGTTTTACTCAACACCCTAGATCTCCTCACTGTGCAGGAGACTGGATGCTAAAGAGAAGAGGGCGGGAGAAGGGAGTTATATCAGGGGAAGTCTCAACTAATTTTAGCTTAGAGCTGCAGTCTCCTCCAGAGGGAGCAAAAGGAAAGTTCCCCCCTCAGAAGGACTAAAATTATGCTTTTCTAATGGACAACAGAATAGGAGTATTTTCTTCCAGCTACAGAGGCAGACAGAGGAAACATTTAACCTCTCTCAGGATCCCTTCAAATGCCTTGCTTCCATCTTCAGAAAAAGATCGGTGGAAACAGGAAGGCCTGTACAAGTTATACATGGCTGACTTACCTCCAGTTTTCCTGAGTTTGAACAGAGGTGTCCCCCCTTCCACTTTGCCACCATCAGGTACCAGAAGGGCTTCAATCACACCAGCTGCTGGGGCTGGAACTTGCACTGATGTCTGCAAAAAGGAAAATCTGTGAAATTCCCCCAAACATTGGATGGAGAACAAGTGCCCAAGAGAAGATGCCAATATGCGCAAACACACATTGTAATTTGGCACAGACAGCGGCTGTGTCTCGCACCATTTGCACCAGTTTTTACACCCTCCACCTGGATTTTGTGCCAATACTTAGAAGTTTTAGGAGATGCTGGCAGTGTAACGTATTGCCTGATCTTCCTGCTCCAGGGTACAATCAAGAATTGACCTGCTACCAGCATCTTCCTGACAGCAACACCGGAAGCAGAACTTGGTAGGTAGTTTTAGCAAGAACTTCAAAGCTTAAGAGTCCTTTAAGGAGTGAGTAAACTTAAAGGCTAAATTTAAAACAATCTGAAGACATCCTATGGCTCTGCAGATTTCTCCTCTGTTTAAACACAAACAGGTTTCAAAGCTTAGGGCACTGAAATTGGAAGGAGGAGTGGAATTGCAGCTCCAACAAACATCAGCACCACTGATGCTTAATCAAATGTATGAGGAAGGAAGAGTTATCAAAGAATTCTCACTTAAGGCACAGCCAGTTTCCATACTAGATGAGAAAAGCGTTTCTCCATGAAGGGAGCAGGAAAGACAGGCAGGGCCTGCAGGCTCTAGGAGAGGAGAGGAGCCATACAGGGTACCCGCTAAAGAACTAGTTTTGGTCCAAAAAACTCCTACCTTGTCTGTTTCAATCTCACACACCACTTCATCTTCTGCGACTGTGTCTCCAACAGCTGAATGATAGATATGAAGACCACTGTGAGGAGGGAGGTGTGCTCCAGCCTCCCCTCTTAACCCACAGCAGTCTCCCCCACTAACCCAGAATTTTCTCACCCCAGTTCTCTGCAACTTCTAAAGAAAAGTCTAGCTCAAACAATCAATCCACTGCACAGTCAGAGTCTGATTCCATTTTAGACATCACCCTTCTTCACCCAACATCACCCATGACAGAGAGGTGCCGAGGCAGTACCTGCAATCCTTACCCCTTCGAAGAACTGCAATTAACTGCCTCATTTGTCACAGACTGAAAGGCACAGAGCAGGCTGTCAGCCAGTGAAGTACGATCCATCCCCAAGCTGTCCAGTGCAGCAGCAACGGTGCTGAGAATTTCAGGGAAGAGGCAACTGCTTACCTTTCTCCCACCTGACATCTCCTTCTGTGACTGACTCTGCAAAGGCTGGTGTGTTCACCGTAACCACGTCATCCCCTGTGAGAGAGACAGACAGACTTGAACGCATTCAGAGCTCAAAAGTTATGGCATTGCTTCATTCTTGTCAGCAGCACTCTACTAGAGGCGGTAGTTCAACAGACATCAAATGTTAGCCGCCTTCCTGCTTCAACACCGATTAACATTTAAACACAAGAGAAATTCCCATCTGACTGAAAGTCACATTGTGACAGGAAAGCCAGACAAAATCTCTAGGGCCCTGGGACATAAACCCTCAGCCATCCATCAAGGGGGGACAGCAGTGGACCTAGACCAAGATGGAAGAGGTAGCTTCAGCTGTTGTCAGGACAGCAACAGGTAGCACAAGAGCCATCCCGCTGACTCCTGACTTTTTACTTACTACGTACTGCAGTGGTTCTGAAGTAACGGACAGTGAAGACACTGGAGCTATTTACTCTGCAGAAACAGAGAAAGATATGAACACAGAAGTACGTTCCTCTGCAGGCTGCCGTCACCAAGCTCAAGTACAGAATTTACATTTGCTTAACTGATCTGAAAGGCTGCTCAGCTGTTCTGATGTATTTGTTCCAAGGGACTCCTACTTACTGTTCAACCTGCAGCAATCCCACTAAGAAAGGAAACATTACAGCTTACCATCACTAGTGCTCTCAGAAACCCAATGAGAACTGACATTTATGGAATTTTAATTTAGGGAGACAACCCAACAGAACCCCTGTGGTTTAAATACTGATAAAAGGCTGATCTAGCCAGCCCACCCTACACCCAAGACTACTGCAGCAACCATTTTTTACCTACGGATCAGGACTGTCATCTCTACAGAAGTTGCTAGGTTGCTCCAAAACCAAGAGAAAGCACCATAAATTGCCTATGGCAATACATCCAAGAGACAGCTATTTCTCTCCACCATGTCCCTCCACAGAGAGCTGGCAATCCCAAGCATTCCAAAGGATATTTTTTATACCTACTGACACCACATTTGGAAACCTGAAGCAAACATGCTTTAGCATTTCCTCTAACACAGGTGACTTGGTGCAAACAGACCAGCATTTCAGGCTTTTATGGATGCGCTCTTAAGGTTATTTCCCCAAACACTTTTTTACAAGACCACCTCAGCAACGCAAACCTTGCCATATGAACAACAGCTCCCTGAACCACCCCACTTCTCCTGACAGAAATCCAACCAGGAGGCCACCATAGAGCCAGTAAGACTTCTAGTCAGATAATCAAAGGCTAGAGATCCATTTATCACCAATCTCTTCATTCCTGTCCCTTCCCCGCCTCTGTATCTGGTTCCAAACAAAGCTTATTTTCTTTAAGCACGCCACAGTTCCTGATGTGCAAAACCTAGATTTTGTTAAGGCTAGCTCCACGCTCCTATGACGCGCACAGGGATTTTATGACAGTCAACATATTCTGTCTCCCAGCCCCCAAATCTTATCAGGGGTAGAGCAGCCCCAGCCTCTCCACAACACAGCTTTCCTGGGGATACTTACACAAGCTTCCTGCTGTTGGTATAAGCCAGTGCCTGGCTTCCAGCCACACCTGTGAATGAGAATGGTGTTACCCCACAGGAACATTATCCAGCCCTCCAGCCCTCAGGTGTCCCCATCAAGTAAAAGAGTGAAGAGGACACCACCATCCACCCTGAAAGAAGCTTGGGACTAAGTGGGGAATACAGCCATATAGAGGCACCTCAGTGCCATCAAACCTGCCCAGAGCTTGCCAAGAACAGTGGTCTTGTCTTCATCTAGATTTACAGAGATGGGAAAAACAGTTATATCTTGACCTCAAAGCTAATAAGGATAACTTTGAAAAGGGCAAACAAAGCAGCAGCTACCCCAGTCAGAACAAAACCAGGAAACAGCTATGAGGGACACCTCCAGGACTGCTAAAACCTCAATTGCTGCTGAGTTATCCTCACCAATAAAAAGGGGCTCCTAATAGGAGCAAGACATCAGTCCCCTAAGAGGCACCCCCGGGAAGCCTCACAGTCGCATGGACAGGTAAGGAGGAAAAAAAGAATGAAAACAGGGTGTAGGGCAGAGTAGCAAGCCACCATCATCCCTCTTCTCTGTCCACCCCCTGTCCCAAGAACACTTCTTTTCCAAAACTCACAGCAGGGAGGTTACTTGCATAGCTCATCAGTTTCACATACCCCACTGTCCCCTTCCCACACTGCTCACATGCCCTGACACTGCAATTTTTATTACGAACTGGACTCCTGTCCTTTGCCTCTTTCAGGGCACTGGGCAGTTTTCCAGACTGATCTTAAAGAGAGTCTGCGTAGCAATGGGAGAACATAATTATCTCAATTACACAATGCCAGAAGGAAGAACCACTTCCCCACTTGATTTTTAAAAAAAGCGATACAATTTTGACACCACCCCCTGCTAAAGAGCTGATATTGGAACTCTAGAAACCGGAAAAGGTAAGCAGATCTAACTGGTTCCTCAAAGTGGAATCAGAAGTGAGTGATGTAATGCTATATAAACACAGTACAGCTAGAAAAAACAAGAGGTCTGGGAAAATCCAGTTTAAGCACTGAAGAGGAGTTCACAGGCATACTAGATTTGACATGTCACTTAACATTCACCCATCATTTTCAAAGGAGTTTATTAGAGAGCTAGGCTCTGCAACAGCATGTGTTTCAAGCAGTGTAATGCTTGAAATACGCTGTGCTGTTGCTGTGAAATCTTCACCAGAGCCGAATGGATTGGGCAGCATGTACATTAGGCAAGGGAGGCACTCACATGGAAACACAGCTCATTTCACCAACTGTTTCTTCATTACACAACTGACAGAAATAAACCCCAATCAAACCTATTACCAATTTCCACCATCAGCTCTGTTCTGTCTAGGTAGTTTGAAATGAAATAAAAGCGTAAGACTCACCAGACAGAGAGCATCTTGCCAGAGTACAGTTCCCCTGTCAGAGAGAAGAGGAACTATCAGTATTGCAAAAAGATGGCCCCACCCTAGACGGACTTTGGTTTTCCCACGAGACCTGGATCAGAGACAGGACCCACCATTCACATGCTCCAGACTGCAGGCATGCTACTTTCCCATAGTGTGCAAGAGCGGGAGATGGTGAGAGCATCTACACCCTTCTCTTCGCTTTGTCTCCTTCCAGGATGCTTTCCTGTGAAGTGATGTTACACCCGATGCACATGGTTTTCAGTTGTGGCTCCATCTCTTTTGACCTTCTCACGCATACTTTCCTCTTTAAGAGGAAGATTTCTGAAGACTCATTGCTATGAATGAGAAGGTCAAGGGTAGCTACTGGGATATGATGAAAAAACATCCCATGATGTTCACTCCTACAGTCACGAATGAAGCTTCTGAGTTTTGTTTGTTTGTTTGTAGGCTATGGAGCCTTTGAACTCCAGAAGGCCAGAATTTCCCTTGATGGCAAAATTCCTACTGCCTTCAGTGAGCCAGAAATTCCACCTTCTGGTGATGTTTCACTTCGTACCCCATGTGATCATTGACTGCACTCCTAGCGCAGTGTAACATTCCTCAAAAGACATTTCAAGATATTCCAGCTACTTTCCCTATTGTTATTATACATTTCTCTAGCATCGAACCTGCAGATCTGGAGAACCTAAGAACTCTTTAAAAGCTATAGGAAAATATCACAGTAACCATGACTAAAATGCAGTTGACTAGTTTGGAACAACAGCTACTCAACACCTCAAAGCACCCTTATCCAGCAGCTAAGGTAAGAGGTAAAAATTAGATTTCATTCACATCTTCAGTGTCTGAAGGGAAGTCTGCGTACAAGCCCTGATTTCAGCTTCACCAGAGCAAGCAGGATGGGATATAACTGATCTTAAGTATCAAAATAATTTGTGGAGCTGTGTGTGATAAGACAACATAAAGATCAAGGACCAAAGAGACACTGAAGCTTGTTGCACCGTCTGCAGGACTGAGTGCTGTAGCATGCAAAAACGCATTCAGTGGACACTTCATATCATCAAAACTACTAACAGGCCTGGAATCGACCCCTTGGCAGTTTAATTACCCAAACTTACTGATGGATTTGGCTTCTCGGATATTAACACACGGTCAACTCAATGATCGATGATTAGCTGTGCCGAGGATGCAGGCAGCCAGGCTGACTTGCTGCTAAGCCAGCCTGGGTCTGGCAGAGCTCAGGAGCTCCATCACAGTGCCATGCAGCTACCCTGCTTGCCGGTCCACTGCAGGGACCAATGACCCTGGACCAACAGTCCTGCAAAACCGGCTTCCAGCAGGGCCCGCTGGAGCCCCTGCCCCAGGTCTGGCTGGGGAAGGGAAAGCAGGGAGCACTGTGCAGACTTTGCAGAGTCATCGTGAACGCTACAACGCTTAATCTTGGTGCAGCACTGGCCCCCTGCTAACTCAGATCTGGTCTGCGTAGAGCCAGCCCTAAGCTGAGATCAGTAAGACAACTGATCTTCAACTTAACTCCGCTTGGTCAAGCGTCTAAAGCACCACAATCCTCAGCACATATTTTAGTTCCTGTATCTATCAAATTCTTCCCACTTTCTGTAGTGTTCCAGAAAATATGAAGTCAATCACAAATAAAATATCAAGTGACCTGAGCTCCCCTCTGCCCATTAACGTTTTCCTGGGTGCTTTATAAAAAAAGTGGTTAAAGGTATTCCTAGCATCCCAGGCAATAACTTGTCAAGAAAGAGGAACAGCCTCAGACTGAAGCAGAAACAGCCAACTTTATTTCCTCAGCACCGGTTTACTGTAAGGTTAAAAAAAAAAGTTTACAAGGCCTGTCCTAAAATAAATCGTTGCGAGAAAACACATCTGCAGCTCTCTTCCACGAGAGGTGCCAAGTCTGTGTTCCACAACTGCTGCAAAATTAAGGAAAAAATTGGTATCACTCTACCCTTCTGTCTTTTAAGAAATGAGGGAAAGGGCTCTAATGTGAGGAGGAAGCCACTAATAAAAGGTACTGATATTCCTCTGTCTCGCGCTCTGCAGAACCGCTGCGTGTTCATCTCTTAACTACAGTACCTCGGAGATGCATGTGCAGCTCTGGGAAATGCCTGACTGGCCTTATTTCTCACTGGAGAAATAAGTCTTGGTCTAATTAGCTAGTGACTCACGTACCAAGTGATTAATTTTCCCCCCCCGTTTCACGTGACTTCTCAGCATTGTTTTTATAACTGTTGCTGTGTCAAAGTGACCCTGGCACACAGCATCCCAGGCCACACCTTTCAAGGAGCCGTCACCTTCCAGTAGGTCACTACACACTGAAATAAATTATGGAATATATCAGCTAGAGCGACAGCCTGTATACCTACAGATTTCTTCTCCAACAGTGGGAACAGGGACCAGTTCAGGTAAGGACACTGACTGAACAGGTGGGTACAGTTAATTTCAACAGAGGCAAAACAGAAGTCCAGTGCTGGGCAGCTCTGACGACAGGCAAAGCAGCAATCCGTTCTCCAGCCCCCGGCCTCTTCAAAGCAAAGCAGCTGCTGCTTTGACAACAAGGGTGAGTGTAAACCACTGCTACACAGAAAAACCCTACCGCACGTCTTTCATGGATTTAACACAATTATATATAGCACGGCAGGGCAGATGCTAAGATGGGATGGAGATAACAATGCTGAGTGGTAAAGGATACCGTTACTAAGACGACAGGCTAAGAACTCCTCCAGCGTGTGGGGAGGATCAAACAGGGAAGAGAAAGTTCTTTACAAGCTCTTCCCCAGACAAATAGAAGGACTTGATTCTCAGAGCACTGAATGCAGCTCCTGATCAAACCATCCTTTTTCAGACTAGCTCTCCTCTGGACTTTTTCAGGTCATCCTTCAACAGCTGGCCCCCCCCCGCGCCCTGAGTCTTACATGCTCAGATGCAGGCTACTGGTGCACATTCACAATTTCTACCCGATGTATATATCCAGGACCTTTTTCTCTTTTATGAGATCATCGAACTCCAGCCAACCCTTCCCTACCCTCGTTGTTTCTTGCTGACTCCGCTGTTTCCCATTCAACCCTACACTTCCGAATTCTGTACGTGTCTATTGTTCTCACTTCTCCCATCAGAGGTTTGCCAAATTCTGGCGTTTCTTTCTATCTCTCCAAAAAGCCTGTATCACCCCCTTCGTCAAAACTTAATTCCCATAACTCTACTCAAATGGAAATCAAACTACTACCGTCTTGACTTCTCAACTTCTCTGGTACATGCGGGTTAACTAAAATTATCTCCTCCCCCTCCTAGTACTCAGCTATAACCTCCCGATTTGCAGACTAGTTTTGTAATAGGTTTGAATACTCCATCTGGCTTTCCCCCCCGTTCTGTATAATTGCACAGCGCCACTGAGAGATGACAAAGCTTAAATATTGTTAAAATGCCACTTAAATAAGCTTATTTTAAACTGCATTATAATAAATTTATATCTACATATATGTATAACAAAATATAACTATATAGTTATTTATAAATTGTTTATAGTGCACTTTTATACACACACACACACGTATATTTATAAACACAAATCTGTAGCACCCAGAGACAAGCACTGAACATATGACAGCCCTATGGGGAAGCATGACATAGTTAAATGTTCAACATTACAATTAGCTGTCAACACTTGCTTGCCTACATTCACGCGATGGCTACAAGCAAATCTCATCCTCTAAGACTTCAGCCGGTCACCTGGAAGAGAAGTGATCTTTTTCCTCCTGTAGGTATGCATATATATGTATGCACGTGCACGCATACATATACACACACACGTACGCGCATAAAGCTACGCATATCTGCTATTTAAACGTAAGATGTGGCCAGAAGTCAGCAAACGACAGGGCCCAGCTGGCCAAGAGCAGCCCCGGCGTCGATTTAAGCAGCGGGCTCTGGCTACTAGGCTCTGCGAGCCCAAGCCACCGCCAGCACAGGTTACTGCCGTTTGCGCCGGTTCAACGACTGCTTTGAAAACTGCGCACAGGAATTACGTAAGAAAGCGGACACCAGTTTATTTGCCGTTTCTGCACCGGGCCGACCCCGGCCGGGGAGGGTCTCTGCCGGCGGAGG
>NW_008824356.1:5217820-5218167 GCF_000699105.1 Pygoscelis adeliae | reverse complement strand
GGCTGTAGGGCGAGGACAGGCGTGTGGGGTGGGGACAGGCCTGGGGACGGGGCTGTGGGGTGAGGACAGGCCTGGGGACGGGGCTGCGGGGCAGGGCTGGGGCAGGGACAGGCCGTGGTACCTCAAGAGCCTGCTGTTGAACCATACCTAAGATGTCTTCCGCAGCCCCGTGCAGGGCCAGGTGGCAGGCAGACGGTTCAGTTACGCTTTGTGTCCTGGTTGTCGGTACCTTTGTGCGGCCCTGCCTGTCCACGTGCTGTGCTGCCCCCGGCACAAGCAGACACAGGGGCTTTCACATTACGAGTTACGTTACCTGCGAGTTTTGTTATCTACGATTCCTGGTACGT
>NW_008824356.1:5210958-5217775 GCF_000699105.1 Pygoscelis adeliae | reverse complement strand
CACCTCTGGATTGCTGCAGGACAGTTGTACCGGCGGTCTTCCTGCTCACCTTGACAAATCATGGGGTCGGGCTCACGTAGGATGATATTGCCGCAAGTGTCAGCCAGTGGGATGTTGCATGGTTAGAAATGGGCAAGGAGGTTATGTCACCATGGCAAACAGGCAAAGGAGTCCACAAGTAAGCCCTGTTCCTCAGGTGTGGTCTGTATGTTGAAAACGTTTGAGAATCCCCCGGCTAGCTTCTGTTTTCTGCCTGCTTCCAGGTGGGGAACCACTGGTGGAAGAAAGCCCAAGGAACCTGTTTGCAGAATCTGAGAATTAGCTTGGGATAGTCATAAAAGGCTGTCTGGCAGCCAGGCATCTCTCAAGGAGCCAAGTCTGAGCACACGTCCTTAATTTAGCCATTGCTTAATAATATATGAATGGTAAACTGCAACCTTCAAAATAGTCTCCTAATATAAATTTGCTATGAACATCCTTGGGATCATTTTCAAAGAAAAGAGGTTGAATAAAAATCAACAGGGGATAGTCTCTGAGGCTCTGAGGATGCGCTGACTGCTTTAATAAAAGGCAACTGAGCCAGAAAGGCTCTCTGCCAGGG
This sequence comes from Pygoscelis adeliae, assembly GCF_000699105.1. Lineage (NCBI taxonomy): Eukaryota > Metazoa > Chordata > Aves > Sphenisciformes > Spheniscidae > Pygoscelis > Pygoscelis adeliae. The sequence continues at coordinate 5,217,174 of NW_008824356.1, read as the reverse complement.
ATTTCTCCGTGATCTGTCTTTCGAGGGCTAATATCCTTGAACAAGACCACCTGATGTCAACTGATTTTAACCACAGCCTTCTGCCTACCAAATGAATACACCAAACACCGCCATGTTCAGTAAGCGTGTGGAGGCAAAGCAGACGAAGCCCCAGGAGTGGCACGCGTGGCTAGGCTTTGTCCATGCACCCCACAGCTCCTGCACGAAGCGTCTCAACAACCACGCGTGCCCCTGGGGCTGGGGTTGGGGCGTGCTGAGCTGAGAGCGGTGCCGGCTCTGCGGGCTGTGGCAGTGTCTCTAAAGCACCCTGCGATAAGCAAGGGACTCAGTGTTGCTGCTTTTCCTGTGTTGTTCCATCTCCTGGCCACGTCCTACACCGCAGGCCAGCTGAAACGCCTCTGTTTCCCCATGGCAGGGGATGTTGGAAATGCCTGGGTGCTTTCCGTGGGAGCTGGGGAGCACCTGGAGCTCCGGGCCGGCTCCTTCCTTGCCTGTGGCACTTGCTTGCCTCTAGTCCGCTGTATTTGCATCATCTCAGCAACGGTTCACCATCCTGCGTCCTGGATGGGGTTTCCAGGCCAAATTGTAAGGGGGAATTGCTCGTCTGGCCCCCTGCCCCCCTGGGCGGCCAGCAGCTCGGCACCAGCCCTTGCCCGTCCGACTCCAGGGGCTATGAGCCTGGGAGGCGGCCGAGCGGCGGGGGAGGGGGCTGGACCCGGGCGCTGGACCTGACCTCCTGGACTGCCATCTGCATATTCAGAAGTCGTTCCCAGCCGGTTGGCTGCCTCCTGCCTCCCCACTCCCTCTTTAAAGGACCTGAGCGCAGCAGGAGGACGCGCCGGCGCTGCCTCCGCGGCATCCCGGCGCCCCCGGATGCCTGCCCTCGGGGCACTGCGCTCCCTGCGCCCCTGGAGCCAAGGTGAGCGGGGCAGAGAGGTGCGAGCGGCTCAGGTCGGGGACCGCTTGCTGAAGACAGAGGGATGCGGCAGCTGGGGAAGGCTCTGGGGGGATTTGCGGTGCTGGAGGGGTGGCAGGCTGCTCCGTGCACTGCTCTCCCAGCGAGGAGCACCTGGGGAGCCCATGTGGGGTGGCTCCCATTTTGGAGAGGACACCCTTGCCTTCTCTTCTGAGCATCTTCATTTCGTTCCTCAGTCTTTTTCTTCAGGTAAGAGGAGCCTTGGCTGCTTTTTAGTGTTTTGGAAGGTGGTACTGGTGAAGGCTGGTAGTAAGAGCAGGAACCGAAGTACGCGTATGCTAACTCAGCATGGAAGGGGCTGCATCAGCGGGAGCAGTTTGCTTGGGGCAGCACCTCCCGGTCCTGCGGTGCCGGGGAGGCTGAGGGGGGAGCCGAGGCCATCCACGGCGGGCTGCCATGGCCTGGGACCACAGGCTCTGCTCCCGCTCTCCAAATCTCTGGCAGAAAGATGGTGGTGCTGGAAGCCTTGGGCAAGTGGAGGGCTTCTTGCCAGCTTTGGGTCCATCTGCTTACGAAGGGTGTATTGCCCCGGGTGTCGGGGTCTAGGAAGCCTCAGCACAGGGGACGGGTAAGCTCCCTGACCTTGCTGTTGAACGCAGAGGAGGTGAGAAATTGTGACCAAGTGCCAAAAGAAGGTGTTTCTGTAACAAAACAAGTGAGGTAGCAGGACCGACTGTCTCGTGCCCATGCCATGCGGAAAGGCTTAAGGGTGGATGAAATCTATGACTGCATTGCACTTGCTGTGTGGCTTTTTTGGAAGCGACTGGCAGGCTAAGAGGCGGCCACAGGCGATGGTGAAGCCTGTTATACAAGGGCAAGGGGTGATGCTGAGAGCTGCCAGCACCCCGGCCTCGCACTGGCCATGGGTAAACTGAGCAGTTTGAATGCCCCCACGACGGACTGTTAGGCAAATGAAACCCTAATTTCATTTAGGGCTCAGCCCCAGCCCTCCCCGAGGGCTGAACCCTCGGGAGGGGTGGGGAGACAACACGGGACAGCAACAAGTGGTGTCGGACAACCCAGAAAACACTTGGTTTGTCAAGCCTAGAGCTCTGTAAAAGGTAGAGCTCTCCCTGATACCTGCCTGGAATACAGGGCTGTTCGAAGAAAGGCAACCTGCTAAAAATCAGTGAGAAGAAACCCATTTTCTACACTGCTCATTAGCCTGGGGGACTCGCCGTGGAGCAGGCAGTCACGGGGACAGGAGACTGATGGTGTTGAAAATGATCAGACGTTTCTGGGTATAGCAAAAGAATCTCAGACACTTTAAAGGTGTCTGGAAAAGACATAAACTGTCCTACTTCAGGGATGCAAAGCTACTGCTAATTAATGTGGATGAGGAAGAAGCATCCGACAGGGACAGTTACTCTGTAATTGCCCAGGATACGAGCTTTTGCACCTTCTTTTGCAAGTCTGTCCGAACAGCGAACGAGCGGAGGGGGTGGATCCCTGCCTGGAGTCAGCATGACAATTTTAAGCCAGGGGCTGCTGGCTCAGTAGTTTTTCTTTTCCCCGGTAATCCCCATCCCCATCCTTTTTATTCAGTGTTTTGCCAAGCGCTTAGGAGCCCCGTGCTGTGTTAGCCTGAACATCCCGGTGTGTCCTGCTTGCAGCAGGTCACATCACACTTTCACCCTTGCTCTCCTCCTTTCCACCAGCCTGTCTGTGCCGCCCCGGCCCCCCCAGCACTGCCGCCCATCACCGTGCCCTTGGGGCTCTGGTGGCAGGTGCTGGGTGCTGGCAGAAGCGGGCAGCAGCCCTGCCCTGACCTAGCTGCTACGTGCCGTGAGTGCCTTCACCAGGGATGTAGCTGCCGCCCCCGTGCCCTGCCAGCACCCAGAAGCACCCAAAACCACCTTTGCCCAGGTGTGTGTGGCCGGGGGCTCCATCTGGTGCTCACCACCCTTGTACCTGAGTCCACAAGCCCAGAGGGGAGTTTCCCCAAATGCCTCCGGTGCATGCACAGCTGGCGGTGTGGGAATTCCATGCTGCCAGGCACATCCAGGGCTCAAACCATGTGAAATGTACTCTGGGCATGATGAATGCCTGGCTGGTAGGTAGGAGCTGTGACAGTGTCCAGGGCGTTGCTGCTGTCATGCGACACCCGACAGCCTGCTAACGGGTTTTGCGGTGCCTGGAAGTTTCTGCCTGGCTCATTCCCTGGTGAAACAGATTTTGCAGGGGAGCAGGGATGCCCTGGAAAGCTGGGAGGAAAAATCTCTGGCCATGTGCATGGAGAGATGCTGTATGAGATCTTGCCCACTGATGTTTCTTGCTCTTTCTCCAGCTCCACACCGCTAGCAGGCTGAAACATCAAACACCTGGGAAGCCTGCCAGTCTGTCACTAGAAATGATCCCCAACCAGCTGAGGGTCAGCTCTCCAGTGTCCAGGCAGGAAGAAGAGATGATGGATGGCAGGACTGGCTCTGAGCAGGACAGAGACCGTGCCACTTCAGGGCAGGGCCAGGGGCTGAAGTCGGAGCCCTGTTTCCAGACCGACTCTCTCTTGCCTTCCCCCAGCGCATCCCTGATATCACAGCTCCTCAGCTACCCGATGGTTTGCAGGAGCCTGGATCCCACCATCCTTTTCCCTTCTTCTCAGGCAGCGGCCCTGCCTCAGGACTATGAGCATGGTGCATCTCCTGGAGAAGGAGCGCAAGCCCTGGCTTTTCCCAGGTCCCATGACCCACCTCCCATGCCCTGTGCTGTCGACAGGGACCAGCTCTCCGACCAGCACCTGCAGGACCAGCTCTCTGACCAGCACCTACGAGCCAAGCGGGCCAGGGTGGAGAGCATCATCCAAGGCATGAGCATCCCACCTACCCCTCAGGCATTTGGCAGCAGCCTGGAGGCAGCTTTTGGGCACGAGAGGGAGAGGGGCTGCAAGGTGCCACGGGAGAGCAAGAGGAAGCCCAGGGTGCCCCAGGGGGCTCCCGGGCGAGTGGCCCCTGCTGGGGGCAGCCCCCATGCCGAGGGCTGCCAGCAGCTGAAGGAGCAGCTCTGCTTTTTAGAGCAGCAGCTGAGGCGGCTTCAGGAGAAGTTCTCCCAGGTCTGTGACTCTGGGGACGCTGCCCAAACCCAGCAAGGTGCTGAGAAAGTGCATCCACGGCTTGGAAATCCTGGAGACAGACCAGACAAGGACAGAGCCACTGCCACCAGCGACCTGCGCAAAGCACCTCTCTGGAGGAGCGTCCTGGAGGTGCGTGGGCAGGAGGAGGACGAGGACAGAGGCGACACAGGTGGCCTGCCCTCAGCAGCAAGGGTCCTCTCACAGGCGCTGAAGCACGAGCTGGCCGGGGTGACGTCCCGGGTGGTGGACTCTGTCCTGAAGACTGTCTGGCCGAAGGCAGCCAGCCACCTCCTGCAGCAGCACCGCAGCCTCCCGGTGCCGGGGCCAGATGCCAGGAGAGAGTATTTTGCTGCTGGGAAATGCAGAAAGCCACTTGCTAAGCCATCTCCCATGAACACACCGGTCTCACTGGGCTCAACCCAGGCTGAGGCCCTGTCAGGAGCTTCGGGGAAGAGCCTGGGCTCTCATGCTGGCTCCTTCAGTTCAAAGGGGGTCAGAAAACCCTCTCAGGTACCCAGCATGGGTTATTCACTGGGCTCGGCCGCCCCTGTCCAGGACAGCCAGCTGCTGAGCCAGCTGCTGGGCTACGGCCAGCACGGCTTCTGGGGCAGCAGCTCTCGTGGGAGCCCCTCTGCTCCGGAGAGGGGTCCTCTGGAGCCCCTCGACTTGCACTGGGGAACCGTCAAACTGAGGTCGTCGGTCATGAGACAGCAGCAGCAGCATCCCCTGCCCCTGAGCCCTGCTGCCACAGAGAGCCTGGTGCTGCTGCCAGCTGGCAGGGATGGCTGCGGGGAGCTGCAGGCTGCGATGGATGGGGCACCCTTCGCCTCCACCCATATATCCTTTGGGGGCAGCTGGAGAGGCCCCTGGGCTTGGGTGGAGCTAGAGAGGTCCCTGGGCTTGGACATGCTCCCCTCGTCCTCCAGAGCCACAGCTCGGCACAGCCCCTGCCGGTCTTCCCAGGGCCAGGGTGCCCGCTGCTCCCTAAAAAGGGGTGTGCAGGAAAGGGGTCCTAAGCCGTGTAGGGGCACTGCTGCTCCTCAGGGTTGGTTAGATGCCATAGCGTAGCTGGGGATAGAAGTCAGGAGCTCCCAAGCCTGCTCTTAGGCCATCCTGGTGGTCCTGTCATCCTATGCCAAGAACAGGTGTCTCATGGAAATCCCTGTTCCTACCGGCCTGGGAAGCACCATGGCGGGCGGCAGCTTCCCTGGGGATGCCAAAGGGAAAAGCCAGTGGCTGCCCAGGCAGGGATGGACCCCCTCCACCCTGCTGCCAGGCTGTGGCGGGGGGTTATCGTGGGCACCAGGCATGTGCATGCCAGGGCCAGTGCCCAGGGACACGCCAAGCTGGTCGGGCTGCTGCGTGCAGACTTTCCTTGACCCCGAGGCAGATGCAGGAGGCGCTGACCCCCGGCCACCTGAAGAAGGCCAAGCTGATGTTTTTTTTCACCCGTTACCCCAGCTCCACTCTGCTGAAGACCTACTTCCTCGATGTGCAGGTAAAACGGCAGCACCCAGTGCTGGTGCCAGACAGGACTCCCGTGCGGCATGGCACCCAGCCTGCCTCGCTGGGGAACCGTGCGGAAGGGTGCACTCTCATGGCCCCCTGCCTCGCTAGCAGGAGCGAGGGGATGGCACCCACTTCAGCACGGGCTGCCCTGGAGCGGGTGCTCGGGGCTGCAGCAGACCTGGGCTGCCAGGTCTTCACTCTGTGCAATCGAGGCGTTGGGATTAAAGCATATCACAGATGTGCCTCCTCACTGCAGGGCACCTGGGATCCAAATCTCAGCGGGGACAGTCACCGCAGACAACCCCATGTCACGGTCCTGGCTGGTGCTTTTGCACCCCTGGGGCAGGGCTGCGTTTGGGGCCAGGCCAGTGGTGTGTGGCTGGGCTTGCGGGGGCTCATGGGTCGGGAGGCTCCAAGCTGGCGTAATGCCTGTCCTCTGGCTCTCCCCCCTGGCAGTTCAGCCGCTGCATCACCTCCCAGCTCATCAAGTGGTTCAGCAACTTCCGCGAGTTTTACTACATCCAGGTGGAGAAGTTTGCCCGGCAGGCCCTGCTGGAGGGTGTCGTGGATGCCAGCACCCTCCGGGTCTCCCGGGACTCGGAGCTTTTCCGCGCCCTCAACATGCACTATAACAAGGGGAATGACTTCGAGGTGAGGAGGG
>NW_008824356.1:5197439-5210863 GCF_000699105.1 Pygoscelis adeliae | reverse complement strand
CCGGGGACCCGGTGGTGGCGTGGGCTGATGCCCGTTTCGCCGTAGGTGCCAGGGCGGTTGCTGGAGGTGGCCAGCCTGACGCTGCGGGAGTTCTTCAGCGCCGTCAGGGCAGGCAAGGACGCCGACCCCTCCTGGAAGAAACCCATTTACAAAATAATTTCCAAACTGGACAGTGACATCCCAGAAGGGTTCAAAGCTGCCGGCTGCTCCCAGGAACTGCTCCGCAGCTGAGTCTCTGTGAAAGCAGCCCCGGGTCCTGTGTGCAGCCACCATGTGCTAAGCACCTCATGGGCATTCTGTACAGCATCCATTATTCTGAGTATTTTCTCTCTGGCCTGTAAGACAGCTCCTTGGGTGAGGTCTATCACTTGCCTCAGGTGCTGGGATTTTATGCTGTGTGTTTTATTCCCCTGCTCAAAGCCGGTGGGGTCCTGCTGGAGACCCTCAGAGGAGAGGGATGGGGATGAAGCCATCTGGTTGGAGCCTGGGAAATCGCCCTGCCCCAGCTCTCCCCGTGACCCTGGGCGAGCCACCTTCCTTCTCTTCTCCAGAGGGCCACAGATTAGGGCAAACAGCCTTTCTGTTTATAAAGCAAGCAGAGGTCCTAGCAGCGGGCAAAGTTTTCTTGGCGCAGCAGACCGGTGAATGTGCCTGGTCCAACAGCACGCCTCGGTTTCTGTCCAGATACAACACGCTAGCGTCCAAAGAAAACAGCTGGTGAATTCCAGCATTTCAAGCACCCCATGGGGATAGTTGACCCTGTCTGGGAGATGTAAAAACAGTGTTTGTTTTAGCTGGCACGAACAACACTCCCCCCTGCCTCCCCTGTGCTGTTTGGCAAGAGCCCCCCATGCAGCTGCCCGCTGCGGCCAAGCAGGTGAGTGTGCGCTGGTGGAAGCAGCCCAGGAGCGAGCGCTCACCAGCAGTGTTACCCGTGATGCTGGAGGAGAGCAGGGTGCACAGCCGGCACCGCTCAGCCCCGCAACCAGCCCCCATCAGCTCATCACCTGGGAGGAGAGTGCCATGTTAAACGCCCACCAGAGTCCCCTTACACCGTGCTTCTGCTGGCAAAACTGCCCCAAACATCTTGGCTCCGCAACCTGCCCATGGTGAAAGAGAAGCACGTTATTTGGGACCCGTCAGTCCCTGTGGGTTTTAACACAAGCCAGTGAGGAGCTGGGCCCTGAGGTCTGCAGCCCCATTGCTGTAGGGGTGTAAACCCGAGGAGGTTTCTTTTCCCTGTGACCAGGACTCAGTGGCCACTTTTCCACCTGATGCAGCATGGCGAAGTGTTTTGTGTTAAGGGGTCTCTCGTCCTGGCAGAGGCGGCGGTGGGGAGGGAAAGGCTGTGAAGAGGAGGGAGGTCCTGGGAGAGGCACGTCAGGAGGGCTCTGGGAGAGAGCGCAGTGACGCATAACTGTGGATGAGCAACAATATCCCCGTGCAGAAGGCTCGGGGCGAAGGGGATCAGGAGGTCAAGATGTTGTTGGATGTGCCGCAAGGTGCCAGCTGTGTACTAGAGCACAGCAAGTGACACAGGAGAGGAAAATCACAGCTCCAGCATCAGACGAGCACATGGGATGATTCGCTGGCAGTGCGTCTGCAGGGGTAAGGAAGCATGTGATAACATCAAGGCAGGATGGGGTCTCCAAAATAGGAGCAGTTTTACAGTGGTTCCCCCCATTGCCAGTGTGGCTAGCCAGATTTCCTGCTTCTGTTTGTATGTTCATTTCTTGAGGTTTGTATATTTTACAACCCCAACACCAAATTTACTCGATCCATTTTTAAATAAACACATAGTTTAAGTTACCCCTTTACATCCCTAGAGACCTATTTGATAACTTCTGCTCTGAAGCGTTACCCTGGGAATTTCTTGCCTTTTGTTGGGAAAAGAGTAACGCTGCAGCAAAAGGGCTTACTCCTCCTGCTGGCATCCCCGTGGGGCCCAGCAGCCCCCACTAACCAACGTGCTCGTTTAAACCCCCACCCTCACCCCAGTGCCTCGGGGTCAGTCTGCTCTGAAGTGCAACTTGTTGGGAGGGTCAGGAAGAGGGGGCTGGAGGCAGACGGAGACATCCCAAAGCTTACGGGTGCCGGACTCAAATGTACAGCATCTGAGAAGTGCTGCTGGTGGCACCATGAAGGACAAGACGGTGCTGTTCCTGCAGGCAGCAACTACCTCAGAGCTTAAGTAATGCATTGGGTAGACAAAACTGACACTGCTGGAAAAGGAAATGATGGCCTGGCTCAGGGAAGGGGTTAGTAAATTCTTTTGGCTGTAGCTAAACAATTAGGGGACATAAGATACAGGTTTACTGAAGACACCCTGCTGGAACAAAACCCTTTCACACAGAGCCCCCGGGGGAGCAGTTTCTTGCTTCCTCTGCTAACATGCAAGTTCATGGGTGTCAGTGAAGGGGCAGGTGGGGGGCTGAGGGCAAGGCAATGCCCCAAATCACAGAGTCATGGAGTGGCTGAGATTGGAAGGGACCTCTGAGGTCATCGGGCCCAAGACCCTGCCCAGGCAGGGCCACCGAGAGCCAGTTGTCCAGGACCATGACCAGCTTTTGAATATCTCCAAGGAGGGAGACTCCACAACCCAATCATTAACGAAGATGTTGAACAGGATTGGACCCAGTATTTGGAGCAGTATTTTTGCTCCAGTGGTTGCCATATAACTGCAAGGAAGTGGGAACTACAGAGCTGTGTTCTGTGCTGCCTTTTGTGAAACATGGACCAGCATGACCACAACAAACAGCATCTCACATCAGTTATCCCTTGCCTGTGATGAGGCCTCGCCACTTGTATCCATAGGTTGAATTCTGCTCGGGCAGATTTTCCATCCAACAGAAATAGGGGGGGGGGGGGAAAAGCAGAGCTAGAGAGACTCTGCGAAGGACACGAGACCACAGGGCACTTGTCTGGCTGGCATCTTCCCCAGCTGCTTTTCAACCCCCTGCCCACCTTCAGCCAAGTGTGACAGAGAACACAGAGGTGTCAAGGATGCAGAGGGAGCATCTACCCACCTTTTGGTCACTCCACGCTCTGTCTACAAGCAGAGTTCCTGTCTGGGGAGCCCAGGGTGCAGCTGCCTCCTCCAGGGGTGCTCATCTGCCCGGAGCAAGGGGGGTGGCACCCAGGCAGGCACAGCTCTGCTGCACAACGCTGAAGTGGGGTGAGCTGAATCACAGCCCTGTGCTCCTGCGAGAGCCTTGGAAAGCAGGAGCTGGCTGGCAGAGAAGGAAGGGGGGACTCACGCTGCCTTCCCTCCATCTAGATCATAGGAGCACCAGATATGGAGAAGGCAGCACATCTGCTGGGACGCAGGGAGAGCTGGGGTTACTCTAGGGGCGATGGAGCCTGAAGCATAAGGGAAATAGGGTGTGAATTCTTAAGAAATTTGGGTTTCACTGGTTGTGCTGTGCAGGGTATGGTGTGTAATTTTATTTACATTCTAGTGGTGCCCAAGATATAGCAGCTAGTTTTCAAACAACAAGTAACGGGTGCCTGTCACAGGGAGATTTCTACTGACAAAATGGGTCTGCTTGGAGGGCTGGGGGGAGAAGGGAGAGCCGCTGCCCACACAGTGACTACGGTTGTGACCTTCAGGCTTGGGTGGGCTCTTGCTTCACCATTTCCCGCTAATTACCCAAGGAAGCAATGGGGGTGGTGCACTCACCTACTGCTGACTCGGTTTCACCTTTAAAAAAGAAAAAAAATCCCTTCCTTCCCTCTATCCTAATTTCTGTGGTATATGCAAACAATCATTAACGACCTGTAACTGTCTCCTCTGGGAACAATTCCTCGGGGCTATCCTTTTACATTTCCAATCGCATTCATAACCCACCCACAGCAACGCACCCAGTCCACACTGCTGAACAGCAGCAAAGACTGCCAAGGGCCGTTTCCTGCCTCCAGGCTGCCGGTGTCCTGTAGCAGCCCAAAGAGGGAGATGTGACCACACTGACTAAGCTGGCAAGGCCCTGAGAGCCCTTACGTGCTCATCTATGTTATTATTCACCATAAGAACCCTTATTACTCATGTACAGCTCATTAGAGCTTGAAGAAGTTCCTAGTGAATGTTCATCCCATGTGCCAAAATAGCTTGGGGGGAAACTCTGACAAGCAATAAAACATCTCTGTTTTTTCTTTACTTATGCTAATGACTCAGACCTGTCTGCAGTGAGGTCCAACCAGCCCTAGAGATTCGCAGCTCAAGCAGATGTTCTTGAGAGGGACCTTCCCTCAAATACACATCTCAGATACGTATTTGGCATCAGGGCAGCTCTCTCCAGGTAAGCATCCCCTGGGGAGCCAGTAGCCCATGCTCATGAATCTCAGCAACATTTGCTGTCCCATTATATGCATTAGAAGGACGGATTAATCCAGGTTACAGTACAAATACCACGTTTGAGAGATCCAACATCACTTTTCAGCTGGAGAAGACACCCCTTTCTCTGCCTCTGGTGTGCAGAGCGGCCCTGTGCTGCAGACCCAGCGCCACTCCAGGGGAAGGTGAAGCGACGCACAGAGACTGTGGAGATCAGTCTCAAGGATAAAACACCCTGTGGGGTCCCCCAGGACAGTCTGGTATCTCTAGCTGGTAGCAAAAGCCTTTTCTTTTTGCACACCATGAAATATATTAGTGTGAGCCATGGACCAGGGGATGGGAACTGGGGAGTGGAGCTAGCCAGGTGCCAGCTTCACAGCAGCAGCTCGTTGAGCTGTTCTCCCTTGACTCAGGCAATGAAAAGCCCCGTTTTGTTGAGACAGCGGCAATGGAGCCACACAGACAGGGCTGCACTCTCCCTTCTGGGGCACCCCGGCTCACCAGCCTGCCTGCAGCAGCTTGGGTGCAAGCACTAAAGCCTGGGTGCAGAGGTGAGCAGGGTGGAGAAGGGAGACGTCTCACAGAGAGCTCTGCCAGGCGGGCAGGCACCGGGACAGGAAGGCCACTGTGTAGCCCAGGGGCTTTCAAGGGAGATATTTACTCTGAGCAAGGGTGCACAAAGGACTGAGAGGGTAGTCAGCCTCTGCTGGAAGCTGGGGGCAGACTCGCCTCCACCACCCAAAGCCAGCAGGTTGGCTGAGGGTAATGCTTGTCTTGGAGGGGAGGCAGCTGGGGTGGGAGAAGGTGGGAGGCAGGCTCCAGAGAACAAGCACGTGTGTTCATGCATAAATACCGAACTAGTAAATCCATTTTTAAAAGCAGGCCTGATCTAGAATGCTTGAGAATGGCTATTCAAGTAAAGCCAGTGAGAGCTGTGCCACGGATCTCAAGGAAAAGCCGATTTAGGTCAACGCTCAACACTTGTGAGGATACAGTCCATATTTATATACTAATTCCTTCTCAGCTAACTGTACAGGCTGCCAAGTGGCAGGTGAAGTCCCATGTCATGATTGACTTTTTTTTTTCTTTTGGTAACATACAAACATTACAAAGACCTAGAATTTGAGAATTTTCCCACTTTCTCCTTTTGAGATGACTTTCGGCATATTTACAGTAAGCAACCACACCTACCGTCAGCCTCTGCAGTATTTCTATAGGCTTCCCAAATTTAGTAATTTGTTTTTTAGCACTAGGCTTTTGATTAAAAGTTCATAGGGTAATTTTCCTTTTGTGTATTAGGGTCAAACACCGTTCTTGGTTTTGCTATTCCAATAAAACGGGCACTACAGACACTTTCTGTGGCTATTTCCCATTACCTGCTAAGCAACTCTTAATGACATAGCATTAAGTCCAATTGGCATGAGCCAAATGCGGTAGCTTCCCTGCTGGTGTTTATTGCTCAGGCTTTTATTGTTTTCTCACTAGTTGTTCTACTAGATTAACAAGGATCGTTCTTAAAAGCGCCAGCCTGTACCCGGCAGGATCAATCTTTTTGTCTTATTGCAATCATGGAAAATAAGCAGCTAAAAGCAAGCGGTGAAGTGAAAAGCTGGGAGTATGAAAAATACAAGATAGAGGAAAAAACCTGAAACTTCAAGGAAAATATTTTACTGGATTTCCCAAAGCACGCATATGTCATCCATAGCTTTACACAAAGAACAGAAATGATAAAAAAATACTTTGTATTATTTTAAAAAACTAAGCGAAATACCTGACAACATATATGTTTATATACATATCTATACGTCTCTATATAAAACCCGTCCTCATTTGGTTCTCAGCAAGCGAGCACAGAATATTCAACAGTTTAAGTAATTGTTTTCCATTTCTGATTTCCATGTCTGTGAGTAAGAGACAGTAGAAATAAGGACAACTTTTGAAAACACCATGAATTCATGCCCAAGGGAAGCGAGGCCAGCCCTACGCATCTCTGCACCTACCGAGTCCCCATGACTGGCAGTGCAACCTGTGTTCAAATAAAAATGATTACAAAGGCCGTTTTTAAATAAAACACTTTAGGAATAGTAGCTACAGTTACAAAAAGATAATGCTGTAGAAACTGTATTTTCAAAAGCCACAGTGCTCTCCTCTCTTGAGCAATCTTTATAAAGCAGAATATCATCTATTCGTGCTTAGAAACGTCCCGGGCTGCAGCTGTCAGCATTATGCCGAGCAGCAGCAAAGCCGTATCTTCTCAGCTCTGACAGCTGCTGGCCCAGAGATTTCTCGGTTTGTTGTTCCTTTTGTGGAAGGCCATGCCCATAGCATGGCATTTCCAAGCGAGCACAGAACACCAGAGGCTTTTTACTCGGCAGTGGATGCTTCAACCTCTGGGTAGAGCACAAGCCCCTGTGCAGCAGCACCCCGAGTCACCGCTGATGTCAGAGCTCAGGTAGAGCCCTTCACTGTGTTTTTCTTCATCACACCGCGACTACAAACAGACCATTTATTCGGCAGCTATTTCTAACCCCTGAGCGTGACAGGAATCTCACCTCTGTTTCTGACTAAACTTCTAATGAGCAATGTTATCTAAATACCAGAGCAATCTCTTTGCAGGAACTGGCAGCATCTGGAAGTTGGAAACACCATCTCAGCAACGGTCCAGTCAGTGGAAGTCTCTATTCATGGCACGGGATCTTCGCTTCCCAAGGCGGTAACAAGCCAAGCCAAGGCAGGAGTGTTTGATCTGGTGACAAATGTTCTCTTTCAGGAACTTCATGGACCTTTGATTATGTATTGAAATGTAAAGGAGTGACAATACTATACTCACCCATATGTTAGCACTTAACTGGAGACGTGTCCATTAACACGATACGATTTGCTCGTGTAAGCATCTTCCGTACCTGCACTGTAACCAGGACGCTGGTGGGAATGCTTTCTGCATTTGAACAGTCACACCAATCAGGAAACAAAATCCTTGCAGATACCAGGTTTACTCATAAGGATGATGACATTTCATTTGCTGGAAGGGGCCACCTCACACTGGAAGGAATTATCTTTGGACCAGTGTTTCTTGAGCAGCTACTGTGAGGAAGGCTGCAGCGGCACCGAGCATCTCTCTGGTGCCGAAGACATTGTTGCTGTGTGAACTCTCCAATAACTGAGACAACACTGCAGAATCCTCTTTTTCCCGAGTTGTTGTAAGCTTGTTTCCATATAACTGTGCTGTGCAATTCAAACAAAAAGATGGCAATTTCTTTCCTTTACACACTCAGTAGCCACCCTACTCCCTGCTAACAGCCTGTGGTCTGTCTGCATCGATACGCTCATAGTCAAGCCCACCATCTCCCGATGGTATTGATTTACTCAGATCACCACACTCCGTCTGTGACCATTTGCCCCCAAATTTACTGGTTAAGCAAAAACAAGTTTAGCTTTTGACTGCATCATGAATCACAGGCCAACATTTATGTGGGAATAACCTTACTGCAATTCTCAAGATCTGTTTCTTAACAAAGGGTGAGTATGAAGGCCTCAGACAGTCAGTAGACTGGCAGTTACCACCAGAAGATCTTACCTCTCTTAACACTACTGTATGGCCTGTTATGTCAACCACAGCCCACCATCAGCCTCGGAGCCACCCAGCTGTTCTTTCCGCAGGAGTTGTTCTTTGGCAACTAGTGGCAGTAGCAATTTTGTGCAGAGCAGCTCCTCTCTTTGCAAACGATGCTGGAATCAGTGTGGAAGGTGCTCCTCACGAGCACGGCACTGACATCACCCAAAAGCAGCGTGGAATGTCCCAAAAGTCTTTTCTGAAAATTTACTGGCCCTGACACAGTCCCTACAACATGCTTCAGTGATCCAAGGATCTTGCTAGTTGAGCAGTTTGCAAAACTCAGTTCACCATCTCACAAAGCTTCTCCTATAAGCCTTCTGGTGCCAGTTCAATTGTCTTTATTCAGTATATTATTGAATGGTCATGTGTTTGCAAGCATTCAGTGGCTTTTTCCGTTGGAAATGAACCATAGTTAACAGCCCCACGCCCAAAACACAACAATGCACGCTGGAAGCTAAAGCTGAGAAAGGATTCTCAGACATACAAAATAATAATAAAGTGAGCTGGGGGAGAGGAAGGCGGAGAGGACAGATAAATGCAAGTATTGTAGATGTAATTGATATCATGCAGGTGTAAAACAGAAAACCATGAACGTAATGGAGTAATGACAAGGTAAATAAGGTGTTACAAAAAAAAAAAAAAAAAATCAGGCCCTACATGTGAAAGATCCACATACAATAGCCCTAAATCCTGATACAAATAAAGGAGCACTGAGATTAATAGGGAGGAAGGTTCTGTGCAGATGCCTCTCCAATGTCTGTTTTCCCTATAAGACATTTAAACAGAACTGTAGTGTTGGGAAAATCCCCTGCCATGACAACTCAGTTCTGCTGAGATGTTAAGATTTAGCACACAGGTATGTTATCGATACATATGACTGTAGCGTAGCTTCGGACATTCAGTGTGCCCCAGCACATGAACCCACACCACAGACAGTTCAAAGTTCCATGTGATTCATCCACCATCCCACATTAAGATGTAGCATCCCCCCCAGCCCATCTGCCAGATGGAAGAGGACCGACTGATGAGGGTAAACCCCTAGATAAAAATCAAGTTAATTAGTCTGTGAGAAGTTATAAGGTGATTTCTGAGAAGCATCACTGAAGACATGCATCTTTGTGCCATTCCCTCTCTGGTAGCAGGGCTTATCTGCTCCACATTAACTGTTCAGAGCTTGGCTCAGACGCATCCCGGGCGCAGGACGGAATCCCTGTGTGCATAGGGTTCAAGGGCAACATGTCAGTGACGCTGCTGGAGGTAGGCTGCTGCTTCCAAAGGCAAAACTGCTCTTAAAATAAACCAAACTCCATGACAATGACATCAGCAAAAAAACCCCAGCCAACCAAAAAAAAATCCCAGCTGCTAACAGTGTAAGTCAAAAAAAAAAAGGTGCCTAATTGCTACTGAGTATTCTTCTCCCCAAGATCACAAAAAGCAGTATTTTACATATGATCCTATTTTCAAAACCTGTCTTTTATCACAGTTAGAAAGTCAGCGAAAAAAAGGAATTTGACACAGAATGCTGAATTCCAATTCTTACATTTTCACAATGTATTTCTACCCTTTTGTACTTTCCAAAATTCCCTAGAATACTGTGCAGTCTTGATTTTGCTGCTAATTTACATCCTCTTTGCCACGGAAGATGACAACCGGGTGTGCATTTGTAAAATATTTTAATAAAGTTAGTGACTTTAAACTCAACGCCATTTTAGCGCCATTATTTCCAGAGGTCTTCCTTCTCCACAACTGGCGTGTCAAAGGTAGGGAACAATGAAACCAGTAATATTAAAAAAAAAACAAAGCAACCTACCTATTGCAGAAAGTTAACAATGTTTCTACAATACACAGACTCCATCTGTGCATTCAGCTACACTGAACTCTGTACTCACCAGGTCTATACACACAACTTGACACAAACACAGAGGGGAAAAAAAAATAACCACAGCAAAGACTGAAACCTGAGAAACAGCAGTGCAGAAGGCTCTGGAGGCCACATACAGGTCTTAAATCCCTGCTGGACTGAACTAATCCAGCTGGAGAACTGAATGTAAAGGAAACCGATTTCAGCATCACACATTTAAGTTTTATATAATACACATATGAGGTTACATTACACACCTGTTTATGACCTGTGCAAGGAAACGCAGAAAAAAGATGCCCAGTTAGGTTAATTATCACAAGGAGAGAAGTACGTTATTTGTCTCTCCTGTACATCGAGGCTAACAAGTAGCTTCCACTGTTGAAAATAGATTTCCCTCATCTTGATGCATGTAGCCAAGGACAAATTAAGATAAAAGAAATGCCACAATAGTCCAGAAAAAGGACAATCAATGCGTACTACAAAAGATAAGCTACACATCTTTATCTTAGAAAGGTAAATATCCTAAACTGGAAGAACTAACATACCAAAGTCTCAGCCTAAAGCATTCATCTAAATAAGAGACTGATACGGAACTGCTGCAGAAAGAGTATTTTCCAAGGCAATGACATTTGAAATCAATCCCTCTGAATAAACACACACAGATGAAAAACATACATAAATTACACACCTGCAAAAATGTAGTCACCTCATCACCAACCCTGGACCTCACACCAGTTGCGCAGATTTCTAAGTAATGTGTATTTCTGAAGTTCTCTTTCACTAGGAATGGTAAACAACTGCCCATGAACAAGAACACAGCACTCGTATTTTCTGTTTACAGAACTTAGCACCAAAAAGGTCAGACGCTGAGCAGAAATGTCTGAATGAAGAGAGAAATTTTGCAGTACTCCTTGAGAAAGACAATCTCCCGAGATCGCTCAGCTGTAACAGACACTGTTGAGGAACTCGTCTCCAAAACTCTGACTGCACTGGATGTTGCTGCATTCGAGTACGTAGTGGAGAACAGCCTTTGAGAGAGAAATTCTCTGGACAACTGTGGCTTTTCAAATGAAATTCAAGACTATGATTTAGATGCAGAATCCAAGAAACTATCAAAGCAGAGTGCAAAGTGACAACACGATTATGGTCAGCATTTTTGCATTTAGCAAAACATAAATTGTGCCAGTCTTAACTTCTAGATAGTCCTTTCCTTCAACATAGCACATCGTAAGTCTAGCTTAGGAACAAGAGAAGGATGGAAATCCACAGACCTGAGACAATGTTCTACAAGCCAGTACTGGACACAACTGACAAAGGAGGCGATGGAGGAGTATTTATCACTGAAGGTCACAGGTTTCATCAGTTCCCCAAACTGACCCAAAGCCAATCAGTCACTTCTGGTTTTACTGAGGTAGATTTTTAGTCAGATTTTTATTCTTCTCCAAGTTCATCTTCAAGTAGGAGATACAGACGTACACTGTTAGCATACTACTAGCAATGCAGCATACTCACCATGTTAGTGGCTCTCCCCACCAGATTTGTAGATAAATTGCTTAAAGGGTGTCTGAATATTCTTCTCAAGCTACATCTGAAACATATATACTACAATGAGGCTACAACAGACAGGCTTTTAAGTAAAAATGAGGAAGTTTATACCAAAGTTTACTTTAGGGCCATCCCTTCAACCTTACAGCAGATTCTCTCTGCCTGCTGGGAGAAGGGAAAGGAGATACAAATCGTTATATTCCTAGTAAAGGAATATGTAGATTGCAAACTCCTTGGAAAAGGGTATTCACATTCCTCCTTAACTATAAAGTACCTACTGCAAAATGTGCAGCAATCATATCATACATCGCGCAAACCTGTTTGAACTGTTCACATTAGAGCTTCAAGTGTGTTTCTTTGTGAGATCTTGGTAGCATCTCTGACCAAGCTGAAGTTCTGAGACTTCTTAGCCAGAGTGAAGGTAGCGGGTTATTCTGTCAGAAGTATCTTTAGTGCTTTGGTTTGGATATTTATCCTTATTTTTCTTCATTCCAAGAGGAAAAAAGCAAATGAATCAGTAAGAAACCTTGGAAGGCTTCAGAGGAATTACTTCTTGCTACAATGTGTTTAAAGCCCCTACAATCCAAAGGCAGCTATTAGCAAGTTAAATCCTGATTTCCATTAGATGTCAGCAGTTGTCAAGCTTTTTAGCAGGATATAAAAAGACCATTTAACTTTGATGCCTCTCCTTAAGGTCGAAGAAAGATCTTGTTCCATATTTATGCAGCACATAGGTTTAATGGAGCGAAAAATCTTGACTGTGGACTGCAAGTGATACCCCACACAATAGTACAACGTTAATCCTCTGAAATTTTTTCCATAGAAAAGTGGTGACTTCTTCTTTCATGAAGTAGAAGTTAATGGTTTAAAACTGCATGGGACAATATGAAACCACAAAAATTTAGTTACAGTAGAAACAATTCCAAGCTTTTTTTCCTCCAATTTAATCCTAACATGAAATCAAAGCTTTAGTGCCATCTGGTTGTCATTACCTGAAAAAAATCTTGATTTCTGTGTGACTCTGATTGAAAAGTACAGTGAGATCTGCTACCAGACAAGTTAATCTGTCCACATCATCTTCAAAGAAAAGGATTTGGCAACTTCAGTTCAAAGGAAATGGAAAAACAAAAATCTCAAAGAACAGCAGTAAAGACTCATCTCTTGCACAAGAGCTCTGAGCATCCACAGATGAGTAAGTTGAAACAGTGGAGGTGTTTGTTGGTAAAGCTGTGTTTTCTGTGCTTCAAACAGTAATATAGTATTTTCAAAAACCAGAAGCTACATGTACAAAGGCTAGTACCTGGATCAGCAACAGTGGTCAAACAAAACTTTTATTACTATTTGCATCAGACTTACCAAAACAGAGTAAAAAGATAATTTTTAAATGCTGCTTAAGATACCTTGTCATCCACATATGGTGTAGTGCCAAATTAAAGTCACTGTCTGTATTACCTACCTGTCAAAACAAATATTTAGTTTTTTGCATTTTAAGGCCATTTACACTCTGAAGCAGGGAAAGACTGCAGCTCTGTTCCCTCTCTGTGCTAATCCCCAGAGAGGAAAAGGAGCATCCTACAAGATTTAAACAGAAGAAATCTTAGTTTTTGAAAGATGCTTCTATTTTTTTTTTTTTTTGGGGGGTGGTGGTGTCAGTTTACATGTAATCTGTTAATGACTTGTGCTTTTAAAGAGAATTAAAAAGTACTTTCAAATCACCCTTAACAGGTTTTTTCAAGATGAACTGCTTTCTAAATCAGCTTGCTCAACTATACTTTTGACCTGCAGACAAAAAATGGTAGGGATTAATTTCAGATTCTCCTCCACAAATATATATGCAGCCAGTTGCTAAAGCAGACACCTCAGACAGTGGAGTTGCTAGCACGCTCTAACCACACAAGACAGATTCCAGCTCAGATAATTAGAGTAAAACTAACTGAATTCCCATTTTTCTTTTTTGTTTTGTTTTGTTCTTTCTTCATTTAGATGGAGAGTTTTCACTTCTCAGGTTCCGCGCCCCCCCCCCCCCCCCACGACCCCCGCAGCTATCACTTCATACCCAACACCACCACATC
>NW_008824356.1:5192365-5197353 GCF_000699105.1 Pygoscelis adeliae | reverse complement strand
AAGGAGCACTGCAGTTATAATTTCTCTCCGAAGACAGCAACATCACAGGAACTGGTGAAGTGATAACAACCTTGCAGTCTTCATGTATTCCCCTGAGAGTACTAACTGTTCAAACACAGCAACTTCATATATGAATATACTGGTCACAGCAGACAGTTGAGATGTCATCCAAATAAAAAACATTAGAAATTTCTTGTGTGAGGCTGAACATCCATTCATACATGTGTATCTTGACCAGTTAAGGAAACAAACTTTGCCCCTGTACACACATACAAGGGAAGCAGTACGGAGAAATATTTGAACGACTGACACTCCAGAGCACAAGCCCCAGGGAAAGGCCTCCCCTCCCAAAGAGATTCCATCTGACAGTTCCACAAATCAGAAAAAAAATTAGAAAAAAATGAAACTGTGCCATTTCCACCCAGGCAGCTTTAAGGTTTTGCATATTCAAATCTTAAATCCTACAATTCAAAGAGACCAGAGCCTCCTGACTAGAAACCTAACACAGAATGGAAAACATAAGTGACTTCAAAACACTTGCGTCTCTCCATTTCCAGTAACTTGCTGTGCTTTTTGTTTGGTAACAGTACTTGCGCTTACCTGGTTTAAGCAAAACCATGAATAAAAGAGCACATTCTGCTTCCAAACAGTATTAATCAGCTAGAAAGTGATAATCCACCTGAATGAAATATTGTCATTACCAATTTTCCAACCTACATGCATGAGGAAGATTTAAGGCTCCAGGCTGCAGATCCAGTACCGTGCAAATCTGGAAGTGGTAGAAAGAGACATCGCAATTGCTGGAACACTCCACTGGTACGAAGGAAACAAAAGTTTCACCGTGAAGAAGAAAGTGATTAATCTTGAGCAGAAATCAGAAGAGTTACTCGGTGTTCCTTTAGTTGGTTGGAGGATTCTGACTCGCACCTGTAGGAATGGATGAGCAGGAGAAGCGAAAACAACTTTTGATTCAAGTTTTATGAGAGAACAAAGATGATTGCCCTAGAGACGCAAAATAGAAAGAGAATTGTGCCATTCATATTTTAAATTCTAGGAAATTTCTGTTCTCTCTCTTCTCATTTCTACTATGATAAGAAAACTAAGTATAATCAGCCTTATACCACCGCGTTGTAAGAACTTGAATTTCTTTTTACTCACTTATAGTTCGTGCTGCAAACGTGCAGATCTCAACCGAGATGGCCACCTTTGCTCCGCAAATATATTATCTCATAGTATGCAGGTTGTCCTGGCGCAGTTTGATCCCAAATTGTCAGTGGACCTCAAGTTCGGTGTTGAGACCTCATTTCCCAGAAGTAATCTGGGAAACATTAAATAACGAAGAGAGGCATAATAAGAAGGAACCGTATACCCATCAGTATTTGGCTTCCTGAGGATGCAGACCATGTGAACGTTCCATAGGCAAAGAAAACTCTCAGTACTGCTTTCCCTTTCCAGTCCACGTACGCCGAGTTACAATACTCCAAGAGAGTTCCTGGGTTTCTGTTCAGTCAACTCATAGCTAGCTAGCTGCACGCTGGCAGACATTAGGAACTTCACAGCAAAAAGCACAATTTGCCTCCAACCCCATTTGGAGGGGGTTGAGATCAACCACATTTTCTTCAAGTCCCAAGGTCTGTCCAATATTGTGTGGGTTTCCAAAATTTCGTGGCAGCGATATTAATAATAAAATGGCACAATCCGCTAAGGGAAATTGTGTCTGAAGGGCACGAAACGGTTCACCATGACAGCTGCATTAAATAAATGGACAAAGAATATTTTTTCTTCTGGTAACAACAAATTTGTCTAGATGGCAACAAGCTGTCCCACAGGCTGAATTACTTCATTCCTTTGAAAAGGATTCTCAGAGTATTCCAATGATGTTGAAATCTCAAATTGGGAAAAACTGATTTTGGCTGGCAAGGTCATGTTCTTCTCTCTCATTTAAATGCACAGTAATGACAGACTATTCTTCTGCTGGAAGCATACTTTCTAACGTGACTTGCAAATCATGATTCTTCATAATTTTTAACTATTCAACTGGATCAGATGCGGGCTTTTGGGGGATAGGTTAATATATTTGTTTCAGTGTAATATTACAACTCTACTTTTCAAATTCAATCCTTTCATAAAAGCCACTACTGAAATCCTACTCAGGATCTCCATGGTATCTAAATGGTTGTTCAGAGATTAAAAGACTTCAGAAAATAGTTAAAAAACACCACCTTACAAACAGACAATAACAGTGATGTATTTTGTTTACCAACAGACAGGCAAGGAACAATTAATGGACAGGGTTTGCAAAGATGGCTGAAGCAAAGTCCAAAAAATACCAAACCCAACCTGATGGGTGAAAAGTGAAACTCTAACTTGTACCAACACCAATTCTTCCCTTGTAAAGACTGGGAACTAATAATACAAGGTAAGTTGTTTACCTATATTGATGTAAACATTTAAGAAAAAGAAAACCATGACATTTCCAGAACTGAGACAATATGCTATGCTATATTTTCACTCTTTCATACCATTGTCAGACCATCATGCTTAATGAGCAATCCTACAGTAAAACACAAGGTGACTGAAGATGACAACTAAGCTCTATTCACATAGCAGCAGCATGTCTTAGGTTGCACATTCCCTTGCAAAAAGCACATGTACTTCTACCATGCGACAGGTAGTTTCAATATTCTTAAAAAAGCAGACGGTCTTGAGAAAAACTGAAGTGCCATAAGAGACTGTAATTCACAGAAAATACTGTCTTAACAGTCAACTTTGCTCAAGCGGTAGCAGCTCCGTTCTGCAGCAACTGATGATTTTTTTGAGAGTTATATTTTTAAAGGTGATGCACTGCACAGAAACAGTCCAACTTAGAGTTAGCACAACTGCATGGCATGGTCAAAGATGGATCATTATCCGAGAGCGCTGGATGCATGTTTTCCGAAATAGCGATCAACGAAAGTGGGTATTCTTTCTGTTAAGTGCTGTGAAAGATTCTATTGCCAATATCAGTGAGCAGATGATGAGTAAGAACTAAATCAGGATCAAAACTTACTGGACTCTGTAGTGAAGAATTTTCCAGACAAAAGTGAAATCACTAATCACCAACCTCTGACTATGCGCCAAACACAGGACTACCTAGCTATTCTCTGTTCTGTCAGCAGCAATGATGAATTTTTCATTTTTGCTTGATTTCTTCATTCACTGAAGGACTAGAGAATGTAGAATCTGTTACAGGTCAATCTGGCATAAGTTATTTTCCTCGAGAGCCACTTCCCATCAAGCAGATGAAGACTGACCTGCTAAACATTCAAACCAACTGAAACAAATGGCAAAGATTATGGAATGATATTGCTGTACTACAGAAATGGAAAAGTTCTGAACTTTAGGGAACGAGGAAAACAACAACAACCAAACCCAAGCCCTTCAGCCTGTTCTGATCAAAGTCTGATAAACAGTCTGCAACAGTATGTTTTCATAACTGAAATTTTGCCCTAAACTTGAAGATTGACACATTTTCTCTCTGTTCTCATCAGAGTAAAGTATAAGTTTATCTGAATTCTCCACTCATCTCTCTTTAATTCTACATGCACCACAGAATAAACAGTGTGACGCCTCTGGGTGCTATCTGCTAAAATAATTTTCAAAATTGTTAAAAAGGTAAACAATATGATCAGTTCTGTCACACGCTATCCATTTGCATGCTCCAGAAATATTATTTAGCCTAGAAAGGAAAATGTTAGAAAAGGATCTGGTTCAGCTGTATTACCAAAAATACAGACAAAACCATTATCAGTTCTTAAAAGTCAAGAAACAGCATCAACTCGTAACAATGGCGTGCCACAAGAAGCCCAGTTTTGTTATGGACAACTGAGGATAGACTGAAACCCATTTTACACGTACCTGAGAGAATAACTTCTCCGAAGTGAAGTATGCCTGATTTCCACAGCAATACACAGTACTGATTTCTTGTTAACTATTAGTTTCCCTTTGTCAACAATTCTCAGTCAGAATTCAAAGAGTAGTTAGCAACATTTAAAAAAGAAAGTATATATGCTACATAATAGTATGTGTACACAGAAAATGCATATTTACTACCTTCCATTTTAAAAACACTGCATTCGGGGAGCTTGATTTTCTTGTATTAAACACATTCAGGGCATCACACAAGTTCAGCTATTCCCCTCATTTACCAAAGAGCTTTCAATCATGCACCACAGACAAGGCTGAGAAACATCCAATAAACCAAAACACTAATTAGAATGGCAAACAAAACCATCTATTAGCACCAGGGCTCCCCTTTAACAGCATGAATTGCCACCACACCAGAACTAGTTCATTTACCAACCGAGATGCAAACCGCAATGTAATCACTCAGCAGAGCAACAAAGAATAGCAGAGAAGGAAATTGAGGACTTCATTTTCTTCCCTCGGAAAGATCAGGAGAAAAAATTCAATTCACCAGTAAAACACAGCAATTATTTTCAGATTTAAACACCTTGCCTGGTTACAACATTGTTAACACAAGGCATTTACTTCAAAACCTGAGAGGACAAAAGAAAGTTTTCATCCGCAAACCTGATGCTGCGCAGAAGCGATATACCAGCACCTATGAAGAATTTGTACCACTTTTAATAGCGTGGACTGCTATTCATTTACCTTTTTTAGCAAGCTAAACACATTTATTAAAGGAATAAAAGGGTATAACTTCTGGTCTTTGTTGCTTCTTTTAATGATGTTTCTCTATGAGACAGTAGACTTGTGATGGAATGAAATACCCTGATAGGGATCAGTGTTGACTAAAAGACATAGTAAGACCAAAATGAATTTTCTAGGCTGCCCTCCAGAGAACTCCATAGTACCTGTTTTCAAGTTGAGCATTAAAGAAATGTTTTTCATACATTACTACCTTGAGTATTTCAGAGGCATCCAACAGAATTTATACTCACGTAGTAATGGAAATTTGACATAATTGAGAAACTAGGATCCAAAAA
>NW_008824356.1:5173146-5192222 GCF_000699105.1 Pygoscelis adeliae | reverse complement strand
CTACGAAGAATGAGAATGGTATGACTCCTAAAGGCCAGCAAAACCTGGGGCCTTAATGGAGCTGCCTATGAGAAGAGCAGGTGATAAACCTAGAAGACAGGACACATTCCAGAATATGAGCACAGCACCTCTTCCAGGTTAGGACAGTTCTGAGCACTTTCAACATGTGAACACAGACCACATTTAAAATGTCAAACAAAACCCATGCTATATGGTCCACCAAAAACACCAAGTTTATAGTGAAATTTATTGTTCTGCTTCCTAATACAATAAGCTACAAGGTACATACAGTATAAAACGAGAACAGCCACAAAGCAAAGGTGATAAACATTCTGTGACGGTACAGTGGAGGTAATGTCTGTCAAATCCTTCCACTTTATCCCACAAACAGCAGCTAAAACTACTGGCCCTCCCCCTCCCTCCCCTCCAAAAATATTAAAAAGTAAACTGTCTCTCTCACTTAGGAGCAGTGGGATTCACTGGGTTTTTTGAGGGCACTGGTTATCTGCCAATATCTCAAGAAAATTATTGAAACTAAAGTAACAAAGAAAAACTGTGAAGGTGGGAGTGACATGACCCATGCAAGATGCTCATGACACCTTGGTTCACTTCTCCTCAGAGCAAATGGCCTGTAAAGAAAGGAAAAGTTTGTTACACCAAGTAAAACAGCAATTAACATGATGAGAGTTAAGATATAGTAAGCAATATCTGAACTAGACAGGACTAGGCACACAGCTAAACTACTCTTCTAATGAAAATATAATCTTCCTGTTAATAAAGTTTGGAGATTGATAGCTGACAATCCTTCTCCTTTTATTTTTAGATGCTGTATGGGAGGGTGCACATTGACATGGGCACAGCTGACACCTATTATACAAGGCTCCAAATCAAATAATCTTGTCTGGGAGAATTCTAACAATGACATGAAGTGCAACCTCAACTCTTAAAAAAACCTAAAAAACATCAAGGCTATAACTGAACACTCAATACTTACCTTAAAGGCACAAAATTCCATTTAACCACTTTTTCATATATACTTGGTGCGGTTGAGGGCTCTCTCAGCAAGATGACCACTTTCATCTGTTATCTTCTCCCAATCTGTTTGTCCAACAACAAAACCAATGGCTCTTTTCCTGTCTGCATCTTTTTTTTCTTCTAGATCTGCCCACCGCACCTGTGGAGAACACACTATCAGTAGGACAATCTCTTAAGAAATCCTGAGACAAGTCTAGGCTTTCCACTGCAGATAAGAGCACAAGAATTCTAATTTGTACTCATTTTCATTAGAACAGGTAAGTATTAATTTGTTTTCCAATGGGTAAAGATGGAAACTACACCAGTTACATTATTTTTAATTGAATAACCCAGGTGTTCCACGGAGTAGAAGAAAGGTACAGATGATTAGCCTTTTCCATTTCAGTGCTAGAATTCTGAGAGCTGAAGTGTAATTACTACAATTATTTCTCTGTTCAAAGCAATGCTTTTTGCAGGAAGAACTATCAAAGATTAATTTAGTGTCTTCATTTTCTATACAACCTGTCTTTCAATTGCACAATGGAAACATCTAGAAGACGACTATGAAACTACAGAAAGACAGTGTTAAAGAGCAACTCAGCAATGAATGAGAGGAACAGTTTTCTTCTCTATCTTCTGTGATACATTTCTGTCTAAATCTTTCCACTATTTTGTCACACTAAACTTCTTCATGCATTTGTTATCTCCCATCTTTACAGCTGCAGCCTTCTCCTCTGTGGCTCTTCATGGTCATGCAGATCACTTGCATTCATCCTGTTCAACCATATACAGTCACTCTCACCCACAAACCCAGACACCAATGGGAGGGAGTGCAACAAGGAGGAGGGAGTGAGGGAGGTGATGATGAAGGGCTACAGTCCAGAAACTCAGCTGGAACACACCGTTGCAGGACAAAAAAAAAAAAAACAGTTAGTGAAGGAGCTCTTCCTTGACATCCTAACTGATTAGTCCCATTCAGGCTGACTTGTTACCTGGGAACATAGTCTTGTTACCTTTCTGCCAGCACCCCCCTATTCCACTTTCTAGCTGGATTTCCCCAGACATTCCCGCTGATAAGTAATGTCTGCTTTCTTCCACCATCAATTCCTCTGCCAATGCCTTAGTATCTCCATTTCTCTCATGCACACTGTCCAGTACTACCCATGTTTTCTATTTGACATTACAGAACAAAACAAAGCCCAAACACCCACAGTTAAATTACTTTTAGTGGCAAAAGCTGGTCTTTCTATTTTGGAGACAAAAAAAAAAAAGTATTAACTCTTCCTCTTACCTCTCTTTCATCTTTCTCTACAATTTTTTGCCCTTTTTTTCACAATGTATTTGAAGATGTAGCATTGTGTGTTCAGAACAGAACTACACATAAAGTGGTTGAAGCCAACTTCTTATACATCATCTCCCAAGCTTTATGCAAGGTATATGCAGGAGGTAATGTCTACAAGACCTAACTGATATAAAACCTAGAAAGCTGATACTTTCCTCAGCTGAATCTTTTTGAACATAAGAACAGTGTACTGTTTCTCTGCCTACTTACTACAAAACCTAACAAAAAAACAGCTTAATAAAATCATCATCTTGTCTTGGAATCTGCACTGTATATCACACTATCTCATCACAAAACATACAGCATAAGAAAAGGACTCTACGGATTGCTCTGAAACAAAGTGCATCATCTCCCCCAGCAAGAAATGGGACATGACTCCATTCTCAATCTCAAAAGCCATGCCATGCATAGTTAATCTTTATTATCTACAACTCCTCACTTCGTTACAACTGATTTGTTTACCTCTGGAAGACCCTACTCTCAAGAATATTCTCTTACAGAACCTAATGGGACAGCAAATGAAAAGTGAGCCAGTGAAATCGCCATATTCATAGACACTGCATGACTTGATACAACTCTTTTTCACAGAGACCGTTAAATGGTCATATACAGAGAGAAAGTCATTTGAAAATTTATTACCCTTTTCTTTCCAGGTTCAGAAGCACGTGTATCATAGTCATCTGGAAGCTGTAGATAATCTTCCATTCTGCTGGCAATTGCTTCCCAGTCACGTTTCCTTTTAGTGCCAGTCCGCAAACCATCCAGCTTGTCTGAGAACAAACACAGAGCCTCAGAGTTAAAGGAGAATTTTTTTCTAATATTCACACAAACAAGACGAGAGTGGAAAAATTTTCAAAAGAATGAGCAGCAGAACTTGTACATCCAGCTTGTCTTGACAGGTGGAATGATGAGAGTTGAAATAAACTAGAGAAGACAACACCATTTTCAAGTTTTATTGATCTTTCACATTAACTGTGTGGCAATAACACTCAGTCTTGTTATTTGTATGAAGGAGAAAAGCTTGTTCTTCTGGATGTTCATACTATACGGAGTCTGTCCTTACAGGTACAATATAGCCAGGAACCACAGGTCCACCTTTCTGTATTTGAACACAATACTAAAGTTGTAGCATTTTTCCCAAATTTGGGGTTTAATACTGTGTCAAACATGGCATACATGCAGTATCAGGGAACAAGTGACGATCATATAATTTAATGCATCAAAGACAAGTTTTTGAGACACTGTTTCTGCTAAACAAAAAGCTCCTTGGAAACCCTGATTCTCCCCCCTTTCTTTTTCTCTCCCCACAAGGAAAACACACTCAAAAATTTCTCCAGGACTGGAAAAAAAAAATCTCAGAATCTTTTGTTTCATGGTGTAAGAGGTCAGTCATGAATATTTGAGCAGTAGGTTTGTCCAACAGTCATCATTTTCTTCTTTTTCTTATTGAACCAATAAGGTATGAGGAGAAACAATTCCATTCCTAGGTTCTAAAATTTTGTTCCTCTTTGGACACTTATTTTCAGTGAAAAAACAACATCTTCTTGAAATTATGTGTCAAACTGCTTTTGGAAAGGAGATGAAGTATCCATTGTAAGATTACGAACAACAAAGCATGAAAATGAAAAATGGCTTTACAAGTCAAAGGAAATCCTAGGACTTCTGTCGATGTATGCTACCATTTTATAAGCCAACAACTCAAGTATATGCAGAAGGAATACTAAGCTTGGCAGTTACATTCTGTAAACCATTTCCAGTGATGTCAGTAACATTGTTTCAGAAGTCACTGATGTAATTAAATTCACCCACAAAAGGCCTCAGAAATAAACCAAGTACAAGGCAGCATATTTTCCGGATAGCAAGAGAGGATGTTCAAGGGTATGTATTTAAAGAAGCTCAGTTCAGAGATGAGTTTTTTTACTTAATATGGGAGAGAAAAGAACAACAACGGAGATAATGTGAGGCAATGGTGATGTAGACACGCTAGAATAATTTAAATGCCATAAACTAATGAAGTAATTTCTCCCTCATACAACTGTAAAATTTTTAAAGACTTCACCTTTGTTCCATTTCCCTGGAACAGATACAGAATTTCTTCTAAGAAAACATTTTAATCCCCCTCTGCCTTTTAAAAAAGCCAACATTTAAGAAAACTGTGCAGAATATTTGTATGTTACATGATATCTTGTTACACGATTCAGTTAAAGCTCTTCTTTTGCTCTAAGTTAAATCTGCCAAAGTTGAAGCTCAATCTCCACAGAAAGGCGGCACTCCCTCTAGAAGACAAAATTGATTTATACAGTATTCCTCTGTTACTCCAGCATATAGCGTGTTTGCACTATTCCTCGGTATTACTCTTGGATCAATCAGCATAGATCATTTGTAGCATAAGGATTTCCAGAAAAAAATGACATTGCAAAGGAGAGCAACAAATGCATCGAGGAGCATTTAGGAACATGAAGAACTGAAAATTCAGGAGCTCTCTGTTGGCAAGTATCTGTACGCAGACATATTCCTGTTGGAAGGCAACATGCTACGATGCAAGCTCATCTCATTACCAATGTGGAAGAAAGAGTTCAGTCTCCCACCCCCTGCTGCACACAGACCAATTGTAAACATCGCCAAGAAATGTGTAACACTCAAACATCAACAGAGGAGTTCAGGAGGCGTTCAGAGTATGAACTGTCCCTTTTTGTTACTGCTACACAGAATTTATTTTAAAATGTTATCTCCTTCCATGTTTGAAGTTGCATTGCCTTTCCAGAGGGATCTGCTCCCATCCATACTATCGTGGTTCAAGGCACATGTGCCATGCAGCAGACATACTACAGAAATGTCAAAAGCCTACCACAAAGCATTATTTCAGAATATTCTTTTCTGAAAATGAGACAAGGTGTCATTTTGTAACAATGGTGCTTGTGAATATTTATGGCAGATGATTATTTAGTGTTAAACTATCAAACATCATTTTACCATTTCAATTTTAAAAACAATGAAGCAGCAGCATTTCTGAAAACCCACAGAACTTAAAAACTCACCTTTAGAATTTTAATAATAAAGCATCTGACTTAATTAGCTAAATTTTTGCCCTTCTTATACAAAAGCCAAAGTTTTATGTAAAATGTTATTTGCGTTCTAGAGCAAATTTTACAATGGTATCAAAACTTTAGCTATGCCAGAGCTCATTTCTCGTTCCCTGGAAGTTTGTAGAACTCACCACTAAGCCGCACTTTGAAACAGAGTATTGCGCTACACACTTCGAATATAGTCAAATTTTAAAAATGTGAGTCCATTTCTGCAAATTTAAATACAAGAACCCGTGTGCACTATGCACTGAGACAGACCAGTGATTAGACTTTAGAATAAAAATGTGACTGTGCACTCACAACACATAAGGAAATGATACACCACACATACTCAGAGGAATGCACCACCCCTGCAAAGTAAATCTGAACTAAAAGCAAGAGCTCTGGGGCGTACGGTATGGCGACTGTCACAATTCAGCGTTGCAGCTAAAGAACTCAAACTTTTCAGACCTTTTCCGAGGCTTTTTACAATCAGTAAGATCTTATTGTGCTTTCCTGCAACAACATCTATTCAGAACGAAAACAAAAAAGCAAAACAAGACTTACAGTGTTGTTTTTGGATTCTGCACTTATATCACTTCTGCAAATGTGTGCCCTCTGAGACTAACACAATAAACCTGATGGGCAGGCCAGCTCCCAGGAAATAACTAAACTTTGGAATAACAAATGCATACCACAGTTTACATGCCTTTCAGGAAATAATTTTAATTGGTCATCTACCACAAAGTCTTATTGTGAATTAAATATAATAATTCTTACTCACAGACTGCAAGTGCTTATAACGCATACCTTGAGCTAGAAGTTGTCTGCCCTTGCAGAGCAATTTTTCAGAGAAACATTCATTACATAGGAATGCCTGGCTTTTTTTAAATGTATGTTCTGTCAGAATCTACTTTTAATCTATAGTTCTATATATTTATAAAAATGAATCTAGAGGGTAGTTATAAAAGTAAAATCGTGAATACAGATTTAATAGAAAGACCTTCTCAGCACCTGTATCTGTGTCTTGCAGCATGCTAACATCCAGTTTGTTAATGGAGTTTGATTGTTGAAGGATTATTGCAACAGCCTTGCAAGTAACTTACTTTAGCATAAAACTGACTCTGCTGCTCGCTCCCCATTTTACATTTAAGTGGAGACCATATAAAAATCCTGTGTTTTATATTATGGAGTTTTCATTGGAAAGAAATGCAACACAGTTGTTAGCAGTACTGATCATGAGAGACAAAGTTTGAAAGCTATCTGTAAATTTCTGCTGCAGTCACAGTCTCCACATTGCTAGAAACTACAAATATTTTTAGAACACACTTTGGATTCCTGTGATATTTATAAAACGCACGGGATGACTTAAGCTTCACCGTATGCAGTGCAACGCATCTGTTCCTACTACTCAGTATTTAAAGAAGTCTATGTTATTTGGAATACAACGCAATGTATCAGAGCATTCTTCAACAATGCAGTTTTCCAGTACTATGATTTCATACACAATTAGGAAAAAAAATCATTATAAACTTAAGAAATAATCTTAAGATATTAAAACAATCAACTCGTAGAACAAAAATGCAGAGCAATCCTGGATTAATTCTGTCTAGCTGCCTAGCTGTGATATGGCGCAATCATTGAGTACAAGGCTCCTCCAGTTGTACTGCAGGTGCCACAATGTCAATATATTCCACAAATATTTAAATAACTTAAAAGAGAGCACAGCAGCAGAAGAGATGGTGCAGCTAAGCAGTTAACAGCAAAAGATGAAAGGCTGCTTTATGTAAATCAGAACTTCTAACGCTATTTCTATGGTGCAATTGTGATTTTGGTTACTGGAAAGTAATGATACACAGGGCTGTACCACACATGCAGAAGCAAACCTCAAAATGTTAAGACATGCTGTGTCCCATTCAGGTATTTGTTACTTCTCATAGACATGACACAAAGTAGCAGTTTTATGCGGATTGCATTGATAAAAGTTTCACTTAGAACCATTACTGTTCAGTAAAAAAAAAAAAAATCTCAAAACTGATCATAATGACTAGAAACCCCTTTCCATGTGTACACCTTCCACCATGGCCATGGTGCATGCATTTCAGCCTGAAAGTTGCTTTTGACTTTGACAGAATCCTAATATTAGCACTTATGTCTAACGCAACCAGCAGCACTAATCAGAACAAAAAGTGCAGCAAAAACAGTGCCCTTGTGCTCCTGAAAAGTCCATTTTGCATCCTACTAAGAATTCTAGTACTCTCCTGGAACTGAAAAGCATAACGAACTTTAACTTTTCAATACCTAAGTTGTTGAAAAGACACACCGAGGTCTAATCATTCAGAACCAACTTCAAAGCATGGCACTACTTTGTCCTCACACATGTCAATTTTGGAGAGCAAGAAACATCTTCAACACACTTAGCTCCTAGACATGTCTCCAAGAAAGTAAGAAGTTACCGACGACATTTAGGCTTGAAAAAAAGGTATGCAGCATGAACGAGAATGCAGTGCAATGTAAGTTGACTCTTTGCTTTTTATAATACAGACGAGATGAATAAAGAATAGAAATATTGCTTTTTTTAAATTTGAAGACAAAGTACTTTCCTTGAACAGATGGAAGAACAATTAATGAGTATATAAAACAGCGATGGTTAGAAAGTCTTAAGTCCCTTGCCTCTGGCAGAAGATAAATTCCTTTTCTGTATAGATGCTTTTGCAGTTTCAGACACGTGTATGAGATCAATACATTTATTTGTCTTTGGTAAGGAGGCACAGTAAAAACGAAAATTCAGGTTTTGCAAACATCATCAGATACCAACTATAAGAAACAGGAAAAAATAAATACCCACCTAGCTTTGCCTCAGAAGTGTCCATCTCCCATTTGCTTTTCGGAATGTAACCCTAAATCATACACAGAGAGAAGCTCGGAGGATTAGAGAAAGACACACATGCATATCACTTTTGAACTGGAAACAGCATTATAATGGGAGCTTAAGGTATTTCTTTTCGTAAGGCACAATTCCTGTTACCAGATGAAGGAAACAAATTACTCAGTATTTCAGAACTTCTGCATCCACTTCCCATTCAGTGATTTTAGCAGCCCTTGCAAATCATTACAAGAGTGCTACCCTCTGCAAACACAGAACTCCAGAATGAGTCTAACAGACAGCAATGGTGCTGTGTGCACAGTTACTATATTATATTATCCCAGGTGGAAAAGTTATTGCAACACAACTTATCAGGCATAAAGAATATTCAAAGCTTTACAAATACAGATGAAAAAGTTACCGTAGTCATAAGCTTTTAAGAATATATTCCCAGATTTACGACACATAAGCTTCACTTAATAATCCTTTCGAAGGGATATACTAAATTCTTGTACGAGTGATTAGTCCACAACTAAACAAAATTCTTTTTTGTTTAAATGACAGTATCTGCTGAATCACTAAGATTTTAGTATTATTTTTCATTTTAAAATAACCCTCTTAGTTCAATGATTCTTTTAAAACACTTTTTCCCTGCAAATAATGTCATCATATGTTTTACGTGTAATGATCTTTAGCCAG
The DNA here is from genome assembly GCF_000699105.1 of Pygoscelis adeliae. Lineage (NCBI taxonomy): Eukaryota > Metazoa > Chordata > Aves > Sphenisciformes > Spheniscidae > Pygoscelis > Pygoscelis adeliae. The sequence continues at coordinate 5,183,236 of NW_008824356.1, read as the reverse complement.
TTTATTCCTTGTAAATGAGCATAATGATATTAAATTTGGCAAAATTGTATTTATTTTAGATATCTTCTTGTTATCTTTTCATTTTATACTCTTGGACAAGTAAATCCTTACTAAGCAACCCCTTATAACTCATTTCAGCTGTTCAGATTTCATATAAAATTACTTACGTTTCTCTGTAATCACATAAAAAGCTCAATGTAGTGAAATGCAACCCCTGTGAGAATTTCATTATTTTAAGAATTATTTTTAATAGAGAGGGAAAAGAACTACTCTAGAAGATTTCAACACGAAAACAAACAATCCACAGACCAGTTTTATTACACTAACTTCTTTCCTGCCCTATTTATAGGTTGCCTCCACTGTGGTAAACATATACATGTATTTGTTAATGCTAAGGGTTACTAAATCAGAGTGTACTATTGCAGAGAGCTACACTGCTTTTCATTATGTTCAGCACTGCTCTTCCAAAATCCTTGAAAGACCTTTTTTCTATCAAGCATATATCAGTGACTTGAGATTATCAGATCTCTGTATTTTATTGTTTTTAAATCAAGTCTCTAATTAATACAAACTGAGACAGTTTGTGCTGCAATATTTCCTTGTAACAAATAAATAAGCTTCATATATATATATGTATATTTATACTTTTAAACCAAGTTGCACATTAAAATTTGCTCAGAAAGTTTACACCGCAGCTAGCAGCCTGTATTGAACAAAGTGATGTGTGATACACTGGTGAGAACACTAAGTTAAATGCATCAATAATTCATACCATCAAGCACAGAAAAGTAAGAATTGTCTGAATGCTACAAACAACCCTATGGGAGTTGATAATAGCAACAAAGACTGACTTTGATGGTGTGAAATGGTCTATTGTGTGCTGAATCTGTACGATATCCGGGTCCTCAGATAGGATAAGAAAAGATTCAGACTTCATCCTTTGGTACAAGACAGTTGGATATTTCAAGGACATCTGCCAGATGGCAGGAGCTTCAGACCTCTCTTTTTCCACAGGATTAAATGCAGCAAAATGAAGAACCCTTAACAACTGCTCTCAAGAAGGCAACAGATACCAAATACAGTGTACTGTTCCACCTTTCTGTCTGACATGCCTCTCTGAGATTAGCCATGTGACTGAATAGCAGAGATTACATACAGCACATAATTCTTTGCTGATTTTCATCTCTTGTGAATCTGAATAGAAAACATTCTTATATGTAGATTACTTTGTTATTAATAATTTGCATAGTTTTTACCACCAAGCTTTCTCCTTTTCTCATAAAGAAAAGGCCTATTGCTATATGTGCTGTACATTAAGACACTCCCAGAGCCCATAAACACACACATACACACACACTTATGCACAGATGTCTCAAAAGCTAGACAACTTTCTCTTTGCTCACTTCCAAGAAATGAGACTAGCAGCCATATTCTTGTAAACATGGGTGCGTCTTTGAAATATTCTAACCACACTTCATGCAGTCTCATACTCTGTGCCAAAGAATAATTTAGTAAAGAGAATAAATGAGTCATGTTGCAAAAACCAGATGTTTATTAAAATCCACTCTTCCTAAGCTTTATTTTTTTTATTCCGTATTTCAACTGCTTTCTAAACTGCCACTCCTGAGGAACAGTAAATTTCCATCAAGAAAAAGGACTTTGCTCGTCTCAGACATTTTTGGTTACTTCCTGTTTATTGGAGTTTAACTGCTTGATTGTGGGAACCAGGGTTTGGACACATTCAACTCATCAAGCACTGACCAGCTGCAGCTCCAACACATACCAAGAAGTTACATTAGGAAGCCTTCTGTAGCCTTTTAAATACATACCTAAAAACGCCAGCCCTCAGGGCAATTCTCTAACCTTTCATTTATCCAAGAGACCTAATCCCTCATCTTGAAAATACCTACTGACAAACAAAGTCAGCAAGCCTTGGCAGAGAAAGCATTCTTCTTCATAACTGTTGTCATATACTGTGACAGTCGAGAACAGTTCTTTAGACACGTGAAAGGAAATAACCTAAATTAATCTTTGCCCATTCTTCCCATCCCTCCACTTAGTGTAATTCTTAGATAATCTGGAAGACAGCGCTATAGTGTACTGCAATTTATAAATGACTGTAAGAGGCATGTTGCCACGCTCCACTGATAATGCTATTTGTGGCATATACTCACAGATTCTTAAAAAAATTCAGTTAGGAATAATATGATTTAACATTAAAGTTCTCCTAGAAATGTTTAAGGAACAAATGACTAGAAATGTGTGTATTAAGATCGCACTGCTAAGAATGGCAATGGGTTGGCATTTATAAGACTGAGATTCTCCCTCAGACACATTAACAAACATTTTGTTAGAGATGGCTGATGTGTCTCCTACCAGTTCACTTTCTTCCTCCTCTGCTGTATCCTTCTTGACTTCTTCTTTCTGGTCTTCAATATTTGCATCAAAATCCTCCATCTCCACCTGTTCCAAAGCACAAGCACAGACTTACAAGGTACTGCTTGACTTCTAAGTATTATCTTTTTAGCAGAGTAAGTAGAGATTCCAAGTTCAAATAGGAGAGGAAAGAAAGGATTCATCTTGGAAAGTATGATGATGCAATATGAATACTGGCTCCATTTTGGCTTCCCTCAGAAGCAGGTTCCCTTCTAGCTACAGAGTGACAAACCGTGTGGGAAAGTAGCAAGGTTTATTTTGTTCCTTCACATGCATTCTTTATGCTACCATTATCTGTAACAGTAAGATACTTCTCTCGTTTCCCACACAATCACATTTCAAAACTTGAAATCTCAGAAAAAGATCTTAAACTTGCCATTTACGCATCACTGGAATGGCGCGCTCTGCATAGAACATCTCTATCAAGCCTTTATCTTTTATATATTTAAATATCACAGTGAAAAATAATAACTACAGAGATTAACATAATAAAGAAAATGGATGCTTTAAGACGTACATCTAACCCTGCCCATCTAACAGAATATTTTCTGGGGTCCACATTTCTAATGGGGATTCATGTGTATACTGTGGCATGCCTAAAACTCTCCAAGTGTGTACAGTTCTTCACTGCCATTAGTAAAACCTTGATGTACACAGAGTAAATCCCAAATCTGCCCTTCTCCAAGTCTACTTGAGAGCTGAGCCTTTTGCTGTCCTCTTAAAGATTACTGTTTTCCTATACAAAGAATTTGGAGATTCAAAAATAACCTGTTGACCTCATGACAAACTGCAAAGAGTAAACTCTCTTCCTATTTCAGCAGTTCACCAGTTTCTATGGCCATGGCAAGAGCTGTCCTGACAGCAACATGCAGCTAGGGTACATTCATGATGACCATACAATTAACATACTAATTTATTCCCAGAGCTCCTGAAACATCTGCCAAAGAAGAATGCAACAATACAGAAAGCTGACACACCGAAGATGCATATCACAGCAAATGGAATAAAAAGGTAGCATACTTCCACAGTAAGTGTAATCTTTTGCTACGTGTTATTTATTTATTTCTTCATTCTCTGCTACAGGTCTGTATTTCTCAAAGCAGGAAGCAAGAGTTCAAATTTTTTTATTTACTTATTTATTGTATCAAACTACTTCCTCAAATTATGACCCAATTAATCCAGTAACCTGAAAAAGTGCTGAGTTTCATCTGAGAGAGCAAAGATCCTCTTTAATTGGTAATCAACAGCTGCTGAAGAGCAACGTGGCTTCAACTCTTCCTCAAAGATGCATTAAGTCTGGGCTCCAAAATGGTGATAAAAAGTAACATGTACCTGCATGTTTGGGTAATTGCTAAGGATAATGGAATACACTTGTCTGACACAGTGATTCTGGCTTTCTACAGTGCCAAGCATAACTGCCCTGCTGTGATCATACCTTTCTCTGCTTTGTATTCTCAGTAGTCACATCTACATAATTTGTAATTTTAACAAGCAGAGATTCTCACCTCTTCGATAGCAGCATCCTGTAATAGAGAACGAATGTCCAGGCGCATCATGTGACGTGGTGCTGCCTCCCAGTGATCAGACATCTAACAAAAAACAAACAAAAAATGAAGCACCTCTAAAAATGTAACAGATTCAATGGAAAATTGGGTTTCTGATCACAAACAAGATGTATCTGTACTTAAGAAAAGTAATTTCAATCAATCCCATGAAATAACTAGCAGGTCTTCTTAGAGGAAAAGTGTAAGCATTATGTAGTCTAAAAAAGGTCAATAGTTTTCCAACAACAGCAGGCCTGAAAGCACAATGAAACATATCATTAATCCTATGACTCCCGATGTATACAGTTACCCTGCTGATATCCTTTAGCTTGCGTCCATGAATATTCCTCTTGGAACACGTCTGGTTATCTGCACTCATTTCAGCTAAGTACACCTAGAAAGAGAAAGACAATATTAAATATTGTAAATCAATTTTTAGAGCTCTTTTTCTGCCTGGTGATACACTCTGCAGTTCTACATTCTAAGAAAGGTAAATTTGTAACTGTAGACCACAGCATTTTTCCTGAATGTGGGAGGGCCTTTGCATTCAAAAGTTTAAAAATACCAGCACACGGGTGCTAGCAAGTTCAAATGCTTTTTAGGCTCTATTACCTCAAAACCCTTGGTTTTTGCAGCACTCCAAAACTGTTCAAAATGTCGCACTCTATCATTGATAGCATCAAGGATAATGAAGGGGAAGAAGCCATCATCCAAGGTCTTTTTGAAAGTTTTAAACATGCTGGTACGATAGGTCTCTTCCATATCAGCTTCATATTCGTATTCCATCACCTTTATCAAGGACAAAAGCATTTAAGAAAGAGGACACCTATTAAATTGCTAATGTTCAACTGCTGAATGTTATGACCACAAAGTACACTGGTATGAGAAGAACATAGAATCATAGAATCATTAAGGTTGGAAAAGACCTCTAAGATCATCGAGTCCAACCATCGACCCAACACCACCATGCCCACTAAACCATGTCCCTAAGCGCCTCATCTACATGTCTTTTAAATACCTCCAGGGATGGTGACTCTACCACTTCCCTGGGCAGCCTGTTCCAATGTTTAACCACTCTTTCAGTAAAGAAGTTTTTCCTCATGTCCAGTCTAAACCTCCCCTGGCGCAACTTGAGGCCGTTTCCTCTCATCCTATCACTTGTTACTTGGGAGAAGAGACCAACACCCACCTCACTACAACCTCCTTTCAGGTAGTTGTAGAGAGCGATGAGGTCTCCCCTGAGCCTCCTTTTCTCCAGGCTAAACAACCCCAGTTCCCTCAGCCGCTCCTCATAAGGCTTGTTCTCCAGACCCCTCACCATCTTCCAGGTCAACTTTTAAGAATTTGCCCATTCTGCCCTTAAGTTACATTGATTTGTTTTGAAAAACAGCCCACAGACCTCTGCACTCTTCCAAAGCCACAGACTGAAATTCTGATTGCCACTGTGTTATTCCAGAATGCCTTGTTTCTTTGTCAAGACAAGCAACTGAATTAGAAGTACCTTCTTTTTCACTTTTTTCCCTGTATCTGGGTCTCTCTCTTCTTTTTCCACTTCAGTGATAAAATAGTCATCCAGGCTGAGCACTCTTGGTGCAGGTCCTCCACATTCTACTTCCTTATCCTGGGAGGAAAGCAAAAAGAAAACGTATACTCTTGCAGTAAGAATTCCATTCTGCTACAGAGGATCTTCAAAACACTTCCAGCAAACAGCAGTTCCCTGCTCTATATTCAAAACAAGAAGAGAGCAGTACCCCTCATGCTTGCTAATAGCAGAGGGAATTCATATGCCATATGAATACACAGAACATGATATAACAGGCCGAAATTCCAGACAAACAGAAAGAGAACAGCAGAGGAAAACACATAAAAGACAAGCAGCACTACACAGTGAGTGGTTGTTTACATACCCTGATGAGTTTTGCTACATGTGTCTTTCCACTGCCAGGCAACCCTCTCATTATGATTACGATCTGAAACAAAGATCATGTAAGAATATAGGATACTGTACTACATTTAACAGAATCTCTTTTGCAAAAATTTTCTTCTAGAAAATTATGTGCTCTGGGCTCACACTTTTGCATATCATCAAGCAAAGCCAGTACCATGCCTCACTGCCTATTTTACAAACCAGGTTGTGAGGAATGGTAGTAGTTCCACAGAATAAGAGTATATGATGTTAATCATCTCAGCAGCTCATACTGCATAAGACGTTATAGATCTGGTTCAGATAATTTTATCTGAACGAAACTTGTTTAAATGTTTTATAGCCTGAATCTTGTTCTTTCTTATTTTATATGGTGCACTGCCAAATCTCTGACTGTAAAGCCAGGTCTTTCCTCTGATACATCAAGAACCCAAGTGAAGATCTCAGAAGAGTCTAAAATACATTAACATTACCCACTAATAGGAATTTCATCTTAGCATTCTCAGGAAGTTTACATCTCCTGTGGACTCCTAATAGCTATGCTACAACACTCTAGGCATTTGCAAAAGAACCAAAAGAATTTCCAGAGCTTCCTCAAACGTAGCCTTGTTCCCAAAATATTACACTCATGAGCACTTTATCTGAATACAGACCTCATAGAAACCGATTGCTGCTTTCACAATGCATACTCACCCTCTCCGGCCTGCTATCCCGTCCTGGTGGCTTCAAAATATCATCTACATTTTTAGATTCTGGCTTCCTTTCCACTCGTGGAGCAGGTGGTGGCTGACGAGGCATTGATGGAGCAGAAATAGGAATCCTTTCCTCAGGGTAATTTCTACGATCACCTTCAAATTCCAGTGTTTGGACAGAAGAATTTTCTTAGTTCAGTAAAATAAAAAAATTAAGATGTTCATATCCAGCTGAGCTGATTTAAACAGACCTTCATTATTTTAGGATAAAATCATGGATTTGTCCCCAAAATAATTCAAATTTCTAATCTTGAACCTATTGCAATCAAAGACATTTTTTAGCAGAGTATATAACTGTTGCGTTCCTGATCTCATCATCACTGAGAAACAAAACTACATGACACCACCCAAATAAATTTTCCTGAATTATATATTCTGAACAAAGGAATACTGCAGATCAATTAATCTTCTCCCAATTAATCTTCACCCCTGCGAGCCCATATTTTTCATAATATTCTAGCATGGCTTCAAGATTGAGAAACTGTACCTCCAAACATGGAAGGTCCATGATCATATGCTGGACGATCTGTCTTTCGTTCATATGGTGGTCTTTCAAAACCACCCCGTCTGGAGGAAGGATGGTCTTTCTTGTCACGGTAAGACTGAGTCCTTGAAGGTGTAGTAGGAAGAACCCTGCCAAAAGAGTATTTTGCGTATTTCTAGAATTTCTACTATGGGTTCCAGAGAGAAATTAACATGTACCTTACAGGCAAAATGGACAGCCTGATACCCAGTACAGCCTGAATTGTATTGATTTCAATAGTGTTCTGAAACCACGTACCTATCATCTCGGGGATGCCGCTCTTTTTCAAATCTCTCTCGTTCGTAGTCCACAGAACCACGGTCTCTGTGCAATTCCCGCTCTCTCTTGAAATCCCGATGATCTGTGTTGGAATTACCCTGACGCTCAAAATAAGGCTCACGATCTCTTTCTCTGTTGTAACGACCGGGGTGCTCTGAAAGGAGAAACCCATGGAAATCCAAACTACTACAACATACTCTGAATTTTTTATTATTTTTGAAGGAAAAGCAACAAACATGAGTGCAAGAAAAGTATATAAAAACATATGATGAGAGGGCTAGAATGGATTTAATCAGCCACCAATCTCTTGTCCAAACTGTAACAGGCAACCATACCATGAAATCCTACTTAAAGCTACAAAACTGAATTTTTAAAGTGGCTCAGTCATTGACTGCATTACTCCTCTTGACAATATAAACTGTTATTCTTATGGGCCTCTGAAGAAAATGAAGTGGTTCTAGCTTAAACAAGAGTTACTTAGTTTAAAATACGCTTTTAGTGCCTTACAACTTTTCTTAAGAGCTAACTAACTGTCTGAGCGCTAGCCAAGCGCTCCCTACCTTTTTGAAATGTTTGCCTCTCCGGTAGAGGTTCCGGACGCAGGGTTACCCTCTCCCCATATGGAATCTGTTCCACTTTACTGGTGGTTATATCTGGTTAAAAATAATCAAAAAATAATCAAGGTCTTAAAATACCCCTCTTCCATTTCCTTTCCTCTGTCATGAAAAGCAATCAGTCAATGGTATTAAAAGTGACTGGAATAACTTACCAAAATTTCTTTTAATGGATAATGCAAAAAGAGCTATACATAAACACACAACACCATGGTTTTGAAAGACTGAAGCGGGTGTGTGTGTGTGTGTGTGTAAGTATGCGTACCACTTTATCTTAAGAATGGGACTTCTGCCTTTTCAGATGAGTTCAGGTAGCGCGCACGGTCAGAAGATTACAAACATTAAAATGCTCTGAAAGTTTCAATAGCTCATAGAACTACTGTAATGTCAAGCATATTAACTGAAATGCTCACTTCAGATTCCTAACAGTGACAATTTTTCTAACAGCTTTTAGTAAAATATCTACTTAATGGAATCAATATGGCTTCAATTCATGTTATGGCACCTTAGAGAGAGAAAAAACACTCTTTAAACGACAATGCACAATTTAAGAACTTCTTTACGACATGATTTCACTCCTGTTAAAAACTAAGAATGAGGGAAATGAATTCTATTAAAAAAAACTAGTGTTGAACTTTAGCTTTGATAAGCTCAATACTAAAAATCAGAGCCCTTCACTGTTTATGTGTTAAATGCCTGTTTAGAGCGCACGCCCTTCAGAACTAGAACTTCGTCTCCGTCCCCGTCTAGAGGGTACCTCACACCCATTAAGCAGTATATAAATAATGCAAACACCAGTCACATTCTGCTTTAAGTTACTAAGTCATACCTAAGAACTGTAACAATCCAAAGTACTTTCTACCACAGTCATTTCATACTCAGCTACAAAGGGATTAAGGGAAGTATCCATATCAATCTAAATATAACACATTGATGTGATCACATCAGTTGGTGTTTATTAGAAGCAGACATGGCTATACACCATTCAGTTCACATGAAATAGCTCATTATCACAGCATTGAAGAAAACATTAAACTCGAGGCTGGAGGTTACAGACTCCTTAAAACTGCATTGCTTAGCATTAGATCGCAACGTATGCAGCCTACAGGTCAACTGCAGGACATCTACAGCATGCTTTGCGTGGCACACTCCTTTAGAAAGAAGCTAGAAGGACTAATTAGCTCTCCGTTACAGATCAAACAAACACACTGTAATACCCACCTCGCCCGTGGCCATAATCCACAGTTTGCTGAATCACAGGTGCTTTAGGAACCGGTGGAATAACTGGAGGAAGGGACACTGGTACAGCTGATGGAACAGAGGTGTGAACGGCAGGTACTTTCACAGGTGAGGAGACAGGTGGAGGCATCATTGACTCCTGTTTACACAACTCGTACTCCATATTTGCTCCTTTATCCTCATTCGTGTCCCAGAGTCCGTGGAAAGAATCCTCATCCCAGCGTTCCTGTTCCACAGCAGAAGGTGATGGTTTTAAAGACTGACCATGACTTGGGGTTGTAGTTGGAGTAGAAACTGGAGCATGTGGCCTTGTCATAGGTGTAGCAGGCCTTGTCAGTGGGGCACTTGGTCTTGTCACAGGGGTGGGCTGTCTGAACAACACGGGAGGCTTTATAATAACAGCAGGAGAAGGTTTAATAGCTTGGGCTTCTACTGGTGCCTCTGAAGATAGCTGAGAAGAGACCTAGATGCAGAAAGCACTTTTAATGTAGATCTGTAAACTAACCTTCTCTCATCCTCTGTAAGTCAGTAAGCACAATGGCAACTGGTAATCAAATCATAAGCATTTTCTAGTACCTCCATCAATGTGCTACAGGTGGGAGGACAATATTTCAAGAACTGGTGGCCTGAATTAATTTGGTGCTTGTTCACTATGTGAAGGCTTAAATACTATTTATTTTCTCCTTCAAAATAACCTTACCAATTTAAGCTCCAGTAGGCCTATCTCAGTTCAAAAGTGTCTACGGTTTTATTCCCAAAGACTCCTGCTGTCTGCAAAG
>NW_008824356.1:5167702-5173102 GCF_000699105.1 Pygoscelis adeliae | reverse complement strand
CTGAAAGAGGCTGAAAGTAGGGCAGCTTGGTGATGCACGAAAGGACTGATAAGGTCAGCTTCTTTCTGGAAGTCATGGGAAAAATTCCCAGAGAGCAGAATCACCTGGAAACCCCTTAATGAAATCAACATCAGATGAACATAAGAAATGGGGAGGTCTTGCCCAGTCAAAAAAACCCAACAAAACAAAACCCCTTCATGAACCAAACATGCCCACGGAACCCCACGTGCTGTGTCACAAGAGTCTTTTCAGCATCACAGCAGATGCCAAGTTACAGGCAACCTTATTAGCAACGTGCAACAAAACTTGCAGAATGGTTGTTGATACAAAGCTGAACTTTGTCATAACAGTTCAAAGTCACAGCAGAAGCCTGAAGGCAGAAATCCCAAGAAAGACAACAGTTGTTTGGATACCTTTAGGCAGATAGGTGAAGTAGTCTGAGATACAAAATAACAAAGTTGAGTAAAGTCACTTCCTAAAGGCATCAACATATCTGCAGTTCTTGGTAGCAAATCTGTTCCATTATTTTACTTTATAGACACTGTAAACAAGGAACAGGTCAACTAGGCAAAAAGATGCAGTACCTCATTCACCGCATAAGACTTCTCTGGAGGGAGGGACAAGCAAAGCTTGGTCTGGCTAAATGTCAGACTCAGAGGTCAGTACGGCTAAATTTATTAGTACCAGTAACTTTGGGGTTAAGATCTGATGAAGAATAAAGACTGTGCATTGACTCAGGTATCTCCTCCAACATACCTTTAACAAAATTGTTTATTCGTTCTAGGAAGGATTTATAGACCTGAGTTAACATGACTGCAGAAGTTCAGTTGGTTTCTGACTGGGTATGAATTATCAAAAAAACAAATATAAGCAGCTGAGAACCAATCAAGAGATTAAGCAGCAGAGGAATAACTTGCATCACAACAGGAGATGAAGTCATGGAAGTACACAAATGTGAGCTTCCATGCACTTTATGATATTCCAGAGGGTAATGACAATTCCTAATAAAGACAGCAAACAGAAAGCTATCGCCCACTCTGCGTTGAAATATCTCAGTTTTTGATGGACCAATCCTCAAATTTCTCTCTTTAAACTCTTCAAAGAGGAAAGAGCTCTTAAAGTAGAAAAAGCAGAGCAAGATCGGAATTAAAGACAGTATCAGAACTGAGTTAGGCAGGGAACAGGAGGGTCTTCTCATGAGCCTTAGGCCCCTGTTTTGGAAGAGCTCACCGTTTCTTGCACATCATCTCACAGCAGTCTAGGCTGTTGAGCCTCAAGCGCTACTGTCCCCAATGGGTCATGCTCAGAAGACAAAGTGGACTGAATGAATAAGAAAGGCTTTGGAAAATCTAAAGAAACTACGAAGTTGCTTTGCCTCAACAGAAGATTGATGAGGTTGTGAGGGCTGCTGGGGAGGCATTCCACAGAAAAGTTTGACCATCAGAGTGCAGAACTGATCTGACATACGCATTAATAGTAATTACTACCAGCATGTTATTAAGTTAACACAAGATTAATTTACCTGAAAGGCACCTGGCCTTGTGCTTGTGTTCTGTGATCTAGGAGAATCTTGTGTGGAAATGTCAGGTTTAAACTCTTTCAACTTCTGTAGCTGTTCTTTTTGCTCTCTGCACATGAAACACAAGAAAGAGTTATCAGCCTGTAGCTTAAATGAAAAATTAAAGAAATCAATGCTCACAGTGAAAACCACGTATTACACTAGCATTAGGGGCCTAGTCCAAAGAAGAAAAGGATACAGCAGGCTTTACAAGGTCAACGCTACGATTCAGAAATCCCTGTTTCACATTCACCTAACTATGGAGGTATTTAATATATTAGCTGCCTCCTTTTTTGATCACAGATTTCCTCTGCACCATGCCGTTATGCTTTTGTGCTTGGCCAGAACCACTCTGCTTTGACAGTAAAGAGCAAAGCTAGATTTTAGCTTCTGACAACACCTTCTGCAAACCAGAAGCCCAGTGGAGATGCATGCCTAAATGCTCTCAGTGACTTGCTCTGGGTTGCACACTAACAGGATTGAGGCCAACACAAAGCACAACAGACACTCCAATATTTAAAAACAAAGCTGTGATGTTAGCTTTTGTCTCCTTGTTTTATGTATCAAAATGCTACCCTGTCTATGGAGCAGAGACCAGGACCAGTAGTGAATACTACAACCATTGGATTACAAAGATCTATCTATTCAATACAATTTCCTTCCAGTTTTTGTTTGCATCTTTTTATCTAGTTTTTTATTGCTAATAACTCTTTGTTCATATTAATTGCATGTATTAAAGTGTGCCCAAAGGACGACTAAGAATGGGATCCCTCTGTACTAGGCACAACAGAGGCCATCTTGACTAGCAACCCATCTGTTCAGTGTCCAGCGCAAGGAGAACTTGGCTCACAGAAAGGGATCCAAAGTGCTGCATTAGTACAAAGAGTAAACTGAGCAACTGCTAGCACTTAGAAGGTTTTCTTTACACCTGGCTTAGGAAAAATACACCAGATGACAAATACAGAACAGCATGCAGCTCAGAGTATGCCGTTTTATACACAATAAAAGCAAAGCCAGATGAAGGCTTTACCTTTGGAGATGAAAGCAGTTATGCACCACACTATACTCTTGGCTCAGCAAAAATATCATAAGCAGTCTCTTTAAAGTTGTTCCTACTGTTCAGACCAGGGTCACCTGTGTGTAAGAACCTGATGAGAAGTACCAGTGTAACTAATTTTTAAGATTATCCCCATATTAAGTTAAAAATCAGTATCATACTGTCATCTTTATATTTCCCCTTTTTACTGGCTTAGAAAGAGGTATATGTATCTACTTTCTTACATAAAAAGTTTTAGTTTCTGTGTTTAGATATTTCAGCCCTAGTAAATTATTCACTTAGGCAGTGATTCCCAAACTATGGTCCTTAGATTAAGTCCACTGGCTTGCATCTAGTCACATTAAACAGCAAAACATATCCCTGGCAACCTGAGGCAATGGGAAAGCCAGGAAGCTGAAAATGATCTGTTGCTCCAAACTTTTGGCAAATATTGCTTTATCGCACAGATTTCACAGTTACTAACACCTGATGAATTAATCTAATTGCAGTGAAAGATTAAATTATTCAGAGTAAAAGTTCTCCCCTCCTTTTTAAAAATTATTTTTCTTGCATTTTGGCATGGAACTAAGGCCTTCCATATGGGACAGATGCTTAGCAATCTTATGAGTCTGAAAACAAAATGGCTTCAAGAAAAGTGCAAAACGTCTCTGTATCTTTCAACATGGTTTAATGTAAATGTAATAATGATAACCAAACATTCATTTTAATTGCCCATTATTTTAGCATAATATCTTGTTTATGAAATTAAACCCCGTCTTTACTAGGCACCAATCCTTAGCTATCCTCAGTAATTCATGAATAGGATGAACCACGTGAACCTCTGTCTCTAAGATGCTTCCTCTTTCCTCTACAATCTGCTCTGAAAGATCTCATTCACTGAAAAGTCAAAGAAACTCATCTTTCCTTTTTTTTTTTTTAATGCATTTAATGCACCTAAACCCATGCACCAAATCACAAAGATAGCATTTGGATAGATGGTATGTGCTCCATTCGTTCTAATATTACTAAATTTACTAAGCCCTAGGATGTTTCTGATGTTTAAGAGGATATTCTGTTACTTATTTTGAAATAAACAGCTATTAAAGCCTTAGGGAGTCTAGTAGCTGCTTTCTAAAACGTGGTCTTGGTGAACTCTTGCATTCATATCCTCCTGATTGTTATCACTGTTGTTATGCTGATCCTCAGAATTAAGATCAACCAAACTTGACAAAATTATTCACTGACGATGCTGGATTTCAAATGAGGGAGCATTGTAAAAAGAAAAACCTCACATACGCTTTAATTAAAAAGTAAGCAGTATCCAAGAACTAAATAGGCCCCATTGTGTGAATTAAGAACCACATTAATGTAGATCTTGACAGGTAAGTATTAAAAAGCCATTATCAACGAGCTCACCTTACACTAATAAAAAGATTGAAAAGCAATTATCAACAAGCTCATTTGAGAATAACAAAAAGATTGGTCAGGTGATGTGGACAGATCTCTTCCTGGAAAGTAACGAACAGGGAATGCCATATTCATGGGGAAAGGGACAACCACCTATTTAAGGAAAAAAGTCCATCCACAAAAGCTGTGATGGAGGTACTCCAAATAACTTGTTCCACATGAGCTCCTACTATCATGCTGTGGTACAAAGAAATGAAGCCATTACTGTGTAAATCAAGGAATGAATTAGGAAAGGAGCACCATCTCCACAGAATGAGATTCCCACCCAGAGTGACAGAACCAGGCAACTCACCGAAGCATTTTGAGCTCCTGGGCAGCCTTCAGAATTATCTCATGCTGTCTTTGGCTAAGGACCATCACTCCTCCCAAGGACTGGTCAGAGTCCAGGTTTGAATCTGCTCCCAGCATATCAGAGGAATGTGAAGGTGGAGGAAGGGATGAATCTGAATGATCATCCAAAGACCGCATTCTGTCTCCATCATCTGGATACCACCTATCCGACAACCGTTCCCTCTCCCAATCGGTCCTTTCAGGAAGGTAGTCTTGCTTCTCCCGCCATGTGTCGTATCTCTCTGGATACTCTCGAATCCTCAGCTCTCCCCTGTCTCGGAGGTCTCTGTCATAATGATCTCTGTTCCTATCCTCCCTCCACCTATCTTCACGGTATCTGTCCAGAGGTGGAAGAGGTGGTAATGGTGGTAGAGGGGGGATATCCAGGTCACGATTCCCCATTTCTCTGTCATCCATAGGTCTCATGTCCCAGTCTCTATCCCATTCTCTGTCTAAATCTTGATCATAAATGTCTGAGGATCTTCCAGTCCTATCTAGATCTCTCTCTAGTTCCCTTTCTCTTGGCCTTTTCCAGTCATCCCACCATGAATCTCGTCTGTCATGATCAGATGATAAAGGAGGTAGTGGTGGTAGGGGAGATAATGGAGGCAATGAATGGTGGGACTGCAGCCTGTCATCTCTGTCATATGCATCTACAGAATCATCTTGATAATCAGAATTGTGGTCTCTCCAGTACCGTTCTCTTTCCCAGTCGTCCAATCGCTCATGCTCCAAAGAAGGGTCATCTTGACTATCTAAAGGAAATTCCTCCTGCATTCTATCTTCTTCATGACCCCAAGAACCCCTGAGTGTCTCATCTCGATGGTATGGAGGCAATTTGTCAGGGTCATCTCCTAGGTGAATGGGTTTATCTATATTGCCTGTTTCAGATCTTCCTGCTTCCCTCTCCCGGCTACCTGCCCTCCTGATGGGACCCCTCTCACGGCTACCTGCCCGCCTGACTGGGCCCCTCTCGCGGCTACCTGCCCGCCTGACTGGGCCCCTCTCG
>NW_008824356.1:5164968-5167599 GCF_000699105.1 Pygoscelis adeliae | reverse complement strand
CCGCCCGCCGCATGGGCTCCCTCTCCCGGCTACCTGCCCGCCTGACTGGGCCTCTCTCCCGGCTACTCGCCCTTCCCCTGTCCCGGCTGCCTGTCCGCCCAGCTAGCTCTCTATCTCTGCTAGAGAATACCCTCTCGTGGCTATCTGACCGTCCACCCAGTCCCCTCTCTCGGCTGCCAGACCGTCCATCTGGCATCCTCTCCCTGCTGCCTGACCGCCTGTCTGGCATCCTCTCCCTGCTGCCTGCTCTCCTGAACATCCCCCTGCCACGGATGGATGCCTGCCTAGCCTGCCCTCTGCCTCTGTAAACATATCCTCTGCCACGGCCATCGTCCATCCTGCCCATTCCCCGGCCATGGCCATCATCCATCCTGCCCATTCCCCAACCACCGTCCATCCGTCCCATCCCTCGGCCACCGTCCATCCGTCCCATCCCTCGGCCACGGCCCATTCCCCAGCCACGGCCATCCCCCTGCCCTCTGCCACAGCCATCATCCAGTCTGCCCTGGCCCCTTCCTCTGCTTACTGGTCCCTTGCCTCTATCTTCATGCATAAATGGCCCTTTCCCTCTGCCTTCTGGTCCAGGTAGGCCCTGGGTGCTATCTGAAGCAATTAACTGGCCGTCTGGTGAATCCAAATCCTGATTTCCTGTTACAGGTGTTACCGCACCACCTGTTCTTGCAATACCTGACTGCAAAGCTACAGGGTTACTAGAAAGGGATGTTGATTTCTGGTTCTGAATAGGCGGAGTAGGTGCTTTGGACTCTTCTACTTGCTGGTTAGGATCATGTGAACTCCACGTCCACTTTTTAGGAGGGTCTGAAATAGTTTCTTTGACTTCAGGTTTGGATGGTTCCTGTTGAGTGTTTGTCAGGTCCTCATTCGGCTCAATGGGACCTGCACTCTGTGCATCGGGAGTAGGCTGTGTTCTGCTTACAGTCTGCTGATTGCCAGCTACGTCTGTAAAAGGTTCTTTGTTTTCTGACTGTGAGTCTGTCTGTGACTGCTGCTGCTGCTGTCCCAAATGAGGCCTGGGCCCCCTCCACCGTGGACCACTAGGTCGGGAACCATGTCCATGTGATGTGTTTGTCGAAGTATAAAATTGTGCTGCTGGTCCTCGTGGGATAGTCCCCCATCTACTCGAAGACTGTCCATCTGTATTCTGTCGGTCAAAACGTGACCTGTATCCTTCTGAGCGCTGGGAGTCAAAACGAGGCCCTCTCTGTCTTGAGCCTTCAAATTTGTCATATCCTCTTCCCCGAGGTCCATCAAATCTATAGATGACATAATGGCAATTTTATTCAAATGAACATGTCAAATTAAAATCCTCTAAAAGAGAGTTTCATCCCCCCGCAAAGTCACTTCTAACTGATGAATCCTAGTGTGCCTTATGATCAATCCCAGCTGAACCAGTGCAGAAGCACAGAGGCATGTTCTTCAATTCAATATTGTTCACTGAAGACCAGTTTAAGCCACTTGCAGATTATGTAACCCTAAAAGGAAATTTGGCTTAAGTATCTCGGGACCGAAGCCTGACTGACAAAGAAAGCTGGCAAACTCATTTAAAAGAAAAAAGCTTTCAACTTTTGTTTAACGGAAGTTTTGCTGCAATCAACAACTCTTGTTGAACTTTTGTTTTGACAGTGTGCAACAAGCCCACTTAACTGTGGTGATGAATGCCATCTAGAAAAAAAATCTTTAAATACAGATCCTTTCATAAAGTGCAACAAACTGTGATATCGCCCAGTTCGATGCAAGATAATATGCCTAAAACAAATAAATTTTTATTGTATCACTTTTTTAATTCCTTTTGAGAGCACCTACAACTGCTATTGCTTGAATATGAGGAAATAGGTCGGGCAAACTAATGAAGAATAATTCATGCAATCATATTTAACAAGGCTGATCTAGTAAAAGATCCAATCTTTAGGCATATGCTCAAATACTGATTTACATAATAGACTAGAACAAATCAAATTCATTTTACACAAAATAGAGAACTCATGTCTGAAGTCAAGTTGCTTGGATGTTTGGGATTCACAGTTGCGTCTCACTGGACGGGATCAGGAAGGCCAAAGCACGGCTGGAGCTGAACTTGGCAAAGGATGCAAAGAGTAATAAAAAGGGCTTCTATAGGTATGTCAGCCAGAAAAGGAAGGTGAAAGAAAGTGTACCCTGCTGATGAACACGACTGGCAAACTGGTAACAACAGATGAGGAGGAGGCTGAGGTACTCAACAACTGTTTTGCCTCAGTCTTCACTGGCAATCTCTCTTCCCACACCTCTCAAGTGGATGGACCGCAAGACAGGGACTGGAGGAGCAAAGTCCCTCCCACTGTAAGAGAAGATCAGGTTTGTGACCACCTGATGCACTTGAACATACATAAGTCTATGGGACCTGACAAGATGCATTCTGGAGTCCTGAGGGAATGGGCTGATGTAGTTGCCAAGCCACTCTCCACGATATTTGAAAAGTCATGGCAGTCAGGTGAAGTCCCTGGTGACTGGGAAAAGGGAAACATTGCACCCATTTTTAAAAGCGTAGAAAGGAGGACCCTGGGAACTCCAAGCCAGTCAGTCTCACCTCTGTGCCTGGGAAGATCATGGAACAGATCCTCCTAGAAGCTATGC
>NW_008824356.1:5152959-5164124 GCF_000699105.1 Pygoscelis adeliae | reverse complement strand
CCTGGAGTACTGTGTCCAGCTCTGGAGCCCTCAGTACAGGAAAGACATGGACCTGTTGGAGCAGGTCCAGAGGAGGGCCACAAAAATGATCAGGGGGATGGAACATTCTCCTATGAGGAAAGGCTGAGAGTTGGGGTTGTTCAGCCTAGAGAAGAGAAGGCTCTGGGGAGACCTTATTGCAGCCTTTCAATAATTGAAGGGGGCTTGTAAGAAAGATGGGGGCAGACTTTTTAGCAGGGCCTGTTGCAAAAGGACAAGGGGGAATGGTTTTAAACTAAAGGGGGGTAGATTTAGACTAGATCTAAGGAAGAAATTTTCTACGTTGAGGGTGGTGAAACCCTGGCACAGGTTGCCCAGAGAGGTGGTGGATGCCCCATCCCTGGAAACATTCAAGGTCAGGTTGGATGGGGCTCTGAGCAACCTGATCTAGTTGAAGATGTCCCTGCTCATTGTAGGGGGGTTGGACTAGATGACCTTTAAAGGTCCCTTCCAGCCCAAACTATTCTATGATTCTATGGGTATTAATTCATTACTGCCTAGTTACCAACAGCGGTTGACTTGTTGCAGAATTTACTGTTTCAGTGAGCAATTTACCAAACAAGGTCATTTATACAACCTCAAAGAATTTTAATAATCCTGAGAAGTTAACACAGTAAACTGCCTTTTTTGGGGGTAGGGGCAGGTCAAGATGAACAGAAAGAGGAAAAAGAAGAAATTACAAAGCACAGTGGCAAGATAACTTAGATTTGAAGGATTAACTTTTACACGGAAGGTATAGTGAGAAGGTTGGATACTGTAAGACACACTTCATCCCCAAAATTCTGAAAATTAGTTTAAGCCCATTCTTTAGAGTTTCTTGAGAAAAGTCAATTGCTGAAAAGAGGTGAAAGGTGTGTGTGTCTTTTTATATGTCTAGTCATTACCTGAGACTTTTTAGCTGGGATGGCAGCAGGTAACACAACATTTTTCATTTACCCCATGTTCAGTTAAAAAATTTATTAGGACTCTCTTTTCTATTAACTATATCGAGAAGAAACAGTAAACAGATTTTTGGAAAGCTTTGATAAAACCCTAGAATGGTCATGCAATCACAATATAGGAATGAGCAAAGGTTACAGTGTTAATTAAATAGCGTAAGTATGCTCAAAACCAGAGCTCCTGTATGTGCATTCTAGAAATTTTTTATTATCCATAGCCTATCATCGCACAGCACTGGGCTCTAAACCAACACACACAAAAGACATGCACTAGCAAATCATGAAAACAGTCTGTTCAGAACTGTGCACCCAACAAATCCCCAGGACCAGAAACAACACTTTTTAAAAACCATCAGGAGGTAGAAAATTATTCAACGTTATAAAAAATTCATTTACATTGCTAGCAATTAATGAATTATTATTCATGAATGATCACTTTGGAAGCAAAGAGAAGGGAAATAAACATGAAGGTATGATTGTAAAGTCTAGCAGAGTATATAAGGATAGAAGCAATTTAACAGAACAACACTGTTCTTTGATTCAGTAGGCATCACATCAACACAACTTGAACTAATGACCAGACAGAACAGATGTTGTTTTTGCAACCTGATATTATGTCAAGTATGAAAGAAAAACATTCCAAAACCAAGATCTTGGATTAAACCATACAGCAGGTATAAAACCACATAAAAGACACGGAACACTGGCTTTCAGAGTAGTGGCTTGCTGCTCAAGGCAGCAGGCCATCCACCTGATAAAATGAAGATTTAAATTTGAACAAAACTGTATCTTACCAAAAGATAAAGACAGCAACCTTCAAAACCAAGACCATCATGATGTAATGAAAAAGAAAAAGTGAAAAGAATCCTAATGCTACGATCCTAAGGTTCAAATTTTCATTTCTTTCCTTCTCTCGTTTATAATTGTTTGAATGCTAAGTAATGCTACATGTGTAGAAAACCATTGATTTGTACTTAAGACAAGCACTACCTCTCTTATCAAACAGCCATTTTGAAAAGTGTACCGAATAGGACAATCATATAGCTGCAGAACTCTCTCACACTAGAAGTTGAAGTACTGGTGAACAGCTTTGAATTTTCATGTCTTTCTGCAATAAATCTTGGATTACAAACAAAGGGTACTTTTTATTGTTTCTAAAAAACAAATAGCATCTAAGTTGCCAGTAATTAGCTACACTAGTATATTCAACTAAATATATATCTGAATTCTTTCCTAAATCCCTTTCAGAATGCCTACATTCAAGTGCTACCATATTTAGCAACACCTTAAAAACAATCCTTCAACGTTTTTGCTTTAGATTTTCCTAAACTGTGTTCCAAGTACCGCAGACAAAATGCTGGGAATTTAGATCCCTTTTCATATAGGATCATTCTTTCAAGTATGAGTTATCATCTTCAAACTAAGGACAGCAAAGACATATCAAATATTTACAACAGCTTTCCTATTTTCACAAAAAGGGTATTACGTCTCTGGGAATGAAAAGGGTGCAGTGTGCCCAAGCATTTTGCCAGAAAAAAAAAGCTTTCTACTCTAGATAATGCTCAGGTGAAAGGCATCTATCTATCCTTGCTTTAGTAAGATAAATACAGAGCATGGTGTACATACATTAAAAACAAAATCTCCACCAAACAAGCACACTTCACATGACCTCAGGAAGATTTGAGAATAAGATATATGTTTCATTTCTTAATATATCACTGAAAGTCTCGTAGCCTGGAACATGTATAAATCAAAAAAAACATCCTTACCTAGGGCCTCTGGGGCCTTCAAAACGTGCTGATCTGGGAGGATCTGGAAGCAATCCACCCGACCTCACTGGTTTATCCTGCACGGTAGGTGTATGTGTTGAAGACACTGCAGAAGTGGCTTTCAGTTCCCCACATCCTTGCTCAGATGAAATAGAGACAGTTTGTTTACTAAGATGAACTTGAGACTTTCCGTGGTCTGAAGAGCCAAAGGATGAACTTACTTGAGAATGATAAGGTGAATATACAGTTGAACTAGCTATTTTTGATGCATAGGTACCAGGGGTGGGAAGCAGAGCTGGCCTTGGTGTCTCAGTAGATTGACTGCTTTGAGAACTGGATCCTGAAGGGACAGAGGAATTAGATAACTGAGAAACAGAAGAGAGAGGTGGGGGGACCAGCGGAGGTGTAGTTGAAGGTAAAGTTGGAGGCATAATAGGAATGCCACCTTGAGTGGTTTGAGAATATGGAACAAATGGAGGTGGCAGCGAAACATTTGCAGGATACTGATTCTTCAGATTTTGGAGTGAGCTCACTTTCTCCTGCAAATGAGACTGAGTGACCTTCATCTGTTCATCCCATGCTTTCCATTGTTTCTCATACTCTTGAAGCTGGTCTTTGTGAGGGTAGGTTTGAAGCTGATGCTGCCACTGTTGGTTCATTGATCGCTCCCAATCTTTATGAAGCTGCTGGAACTGTTTTTGCTGTGCCTCATAATGTCGCAGCTGCATGTCCACTGACATTGTCTGCAACGAGAAGACAAGAATACCTTCAAAATACCACCTTAGTTATTTTCAGAGCCATGTATTTCAGTATCACTCATAATATCACAATTTCTGACTTGGGCAGAAGCTTGACGAAGAACTACACTGAAACAAAAGCAAAAACCAACTGTGATGTCTAAAGTCATTGTGACAATTTACACATTTTATGACTAGAGGACATTTATGTATAAAAGGCTTTTTTTGGGGGATTGGGTTTGGTTTTTTTTTTTTTGAACAGGACTGCTGAAGAAAGCTATAATCAAAGGGCTCCAAGCTGTGTTATTACTGGATGCTAACAATGGCTAAAGCCCAAATCAATCTTCACGCTTTCAATATACACAGTACGTGACTTCTCGAGGTTTCAGTTTCTGCTATTAACCCGCTCAGAGTTGCTTTAGCTGTCAGCAATTACTTTTCTCTAAGCCTTTGCCAGATCTTCTTATTTGCACAACAAAGCTTCCTTCTAGGAGGTACTGTCTTTCATTATGTGTAGTTACAGGTGCTAATACCCATGGCTTGATCTTGTCTGAGATTTTTAGGGTTCACACTTAAAGAGATTTTTTTTTCAAACAAGCAGACAGCCCAAGCTACAAAGAAATGCTTAATGTACAAACTCCACCAACCCAGAAAAAGCTGACTCAACTCTCTAATACAGTAATCAACTTCTACTTAAGAGCTTAAAGGTTGCAACACTGATATAATTATCCAAACTTGTTATTAAGACTTTTTATTTTATTTCACTGATTATTTGAGTCAAAAATAATGTGAGACAGTGATTTCCTTAATTACTTTAACTACGTATTTTTGGTATCTATGTTTACTTCATCATTGTACATATTTATTTTTGTACTACACAATGTTGTAAAAAAGATCAGCTACCAAATTACTCCATGCAATCATCTGTTTACCTGACCTTTCTTCTGAACTGTTTCTCCAGCAGTAAAACATTCAAAGCTGAGTAAATTCAATATTGTGTTCAGCTTTGCCTCTGTATCACGCAGGTATACGTCTGAAAAATCTTATGACAAGTGTAAAGTCTTGTATTTCTCATCCTACTGAAGCTTCGTCACCATCTGCCAATTCTTTTTTCATTCTGAAGTTGAGTGACAGTAGGAAAAGGGGATATAGACTTCTACCCAAGCAGAAAAAGTAGCTAGACAAATGAGCCAACCATGACAAATTAGTCAGCTGCTTGTTTTTCAGCAGACCATGAGTGCTAGGTCACCCAGGAAGTACATCAAACACCATCTCCTTAGTGTTTCACCTGTAAGTGTGGAGGCTGTTGCATGATCTGTTGATACTGCTGTACTATCTGCTGCAGCTGGGCATGCTTCTGCATTATTCTCTGATATTGAAATCCAACCCGGTGATGGGGATGCTGCTGCCATTGAGCTGCTGCTGCTTGCAATTGCTGCAATCTCAAATCTTCCTCGGGGTCATCGGAAGGTTCAATATTGAGCTAGAGAAAAAGGCAAATACTGTAAATAAATGAAAGCTCCTTCTGTCAGAAGAAAAACACTCTTGGTCGCTACCCAGTTTGCAGAACTTTCTCAGGGTTCGTTATTTTATCACTCTCTATTTCAGTGTTCTGGACACCCACAGCTTCTGAAAGGCTGATTTTTATTTCATTTATTCTTAATGTGAATAGTCTGATCTAAAGGTTAGGCTGATGGCAATTAGGGTATTCATACATACAGAAACTACCTACAGGAAAGAGATTAATGCAGATCTGTTATCTGCTTCTCACAGCAAATATAATGAGACAACAGTGCTTTTTCATGATGAGGTAAAGTAACTCCGAGTGCTTTATTTTTGCCACTTGGTAGGAACACACACACTGTAAGTTAAAGTGGAGCACATGCTGCAGGGTAATCTACTACCCTACAGTAATCTGTTCAAACATCAATCATGATCTCCATCCATTCTGTAGTAACTGTTATTAAGCGTGCCGACAAAAATATTCCGCGCAAAGTTCTTGGCTTTCAGACAAACTACAACACACAGAGAGAAGGGGAATCAGAATTGACAAACTGCCAGAGAGGCATTAAGAAATAGTGTCTTAAAGATAGCATTCCTCATCTATCGAGTACTTGATTTTGTACTTGGGTATCACAAAGTGTTTCTCATAGACAAAGATGACAACATTGGGGAAGGTGCAAGTGAGTCAAGCTTGGACTCGCTTCGTGCATGTGTGGGTGACTATATACAAGGAGTGTATGTATTTTTATTTTTTTTAATTGGTGCAGCCTTAGCAAATGTTCTTTTAAGACTGCTTTACCATATTTAGTTATTGTTACACAGTATACACGAGAATTTGATGGCATTATTTTCCTGTTTCTTTATCCCATCTAGCACGACAAATGGAGTGGCATCACTTTACAAAGCCTACCTGAGTTTCAGTGGAGGTAAGAGAAGACTCGTCTTCTTTGGAAGCTGGAGGCAGGGATTCATTAAGCGGAGGAGGTTCAGACTGCTGAGTTGAAGCACTCATTTTCCCTTCTTCAGACTTTGCTCTCTGCTCAGGTGCATCCTTCACTACTGGACCTTTCATTTGCTGCTGTCCCTGAGCATGGGCTTTTGCCCTTTGCTGCAGGCTAAGCAGGTGCTGCTGGTACCAGTATTGCTGCTGTTCCTACAATAGACAGAAATTCTCTAAGACAGCTTTCACGGGAAAAACCATGAAAATTAATTCATGATAGTCACTAGAATCATACTCTAGAAATTTTAAAATCTGTTTTGAAGGAAAACTCACTTCATCATCAACAGTATTGCAATGGATGTCAGAAGATTGAATCAAAATTCAGAAACCACCATGTGAGGCATAGTACCCGCAGCAGAATTTATTTCCTACCTCATAGAGCTTACAACTAAAGAGAACAATAATGAAAAGCAGAAAGATGGCCAAAATTACTACAGACATGTGATAAGTACCATACTTATAATTTTTAGTGCATTTTATTCCTAACAACTAGAGGTACTTATTACGAGGCTAACTTAGGTAAAATGAAGGGAAAATGGAGGACAAGTATGAGTAAAGGAGCAGTAAAGAGAAAAAGGAGGAAATGTACAAAAAAGATAAAGAGGATGAACAGAGAACACAGACATCAAGCTAGTCAGCTACTTGTTTTTCAGCAGACCATGAGTGCTAGGTCACCCAGCAAGTATATCAAACACCACCTCCTAGAGTGAAAATGACAGCTGAGAAATTGTGGTGGAGATGTTTGAATAAAGGCTGTGGAAAAGAAAAGGAACAATCAGAACCAGCATATAGTGACGATTATTTATCATCTGAATTCTCATTAATTCTGATTCATTCAACAGCTGAAGAGGTAAATAGATTTGGTTGCACCCAAAAAATTATCCGTTTAAGAAGTGATCAAGCTTTCAGTTTTAAATATTTCAGGCTAGAATTAGAGTACTCCAGGTAGATGACAGTAACTTCAAAGCACTGTAAGCTGCCACCAACATAAAGAACAAAAGACTGAAGATAAGTATCTCAGCACTTAAGTAGTGGTACATCTTAAAGAGACCTGAAGGAACTGACAGTTCTGTATCTCTTCCAACACAAGAAATATCAGGCATCAAATCAGACTACCAAGACACAGATTTAAAACACGCGGGAGGCAGCTCTTCACCTGACATGGCCTTGTGCTAACAAAGTCCCTGCCAGAGACCACTGCAAGGGCTAAACTTTTGTGGATTCAAGACACAGCTCCATAAGCTCATAGAAGAAAAATCTACAGATTTTAAAAATAAAGACACCAGTTGCAGCTAAGGCAGCTCCTATATTTTAGAGAAGTATCGCTATACACTTGATTTTTAAGTTATTCTCTTATGTTCTCTTAGCATCTGCTTTTAGTTACTGTCAAAGACAGAATGATAAAATACTGTACTTCTGGTCTGACCTCGTGCAACCATTCTTGTGCTCTCATGTCAACTCCACCACCTCTGAGAATCTGTGACTGCTCTACATCTTTCATATCCTCTGTTCTTCCCTTCCACAGTTAAGACAAGACACCTATATAAAGCCCACTCAGAAACAAAAAAGAATCCAAAACATGCAGGTATTTTAAAACATAAGTGTGACGACAACAGCAAAATGGTAGGTGCTGTCTGATGACATTTCTCAAAACTGAGCCATTCTGCCTATCTTAAAACAGGTTTAAAAGAAGTGCAAGCTTCCTCCAAAAGCCTACCTCATGCTTAAATCAGGAATGATGTTTTCTGTTGGTAGCAATCTAGCAGACACAAACAAACATGGAGCTGTATTTTCAAAAAAATACTTCTGCAAAACTGTAACTTGGAGATGAGGTCAATGAGAGGAGAGGCTATGCTTCTTGGACTTTCTGTTGATCCTCCAATAACTCCCACCAAGAATCTTTTAATAAGAATATGACTCAGAAGAGCTGTCACGGCTTTGGGTGGAAGATGTGCATTCACACTCCAGCATGGACTCTCTCAGAAACCATGCTGTAATAAGTGCAACTTTCAACACTGGGGAGGAGCGTACATCCCCAGCTATACAAAAGCTGATTCAATTATCCCTCTCAAAAGGCATTATAAGGTGATTTACCGTGACAGTGCTGGATGCTATGCTTGGTGAGCACCTGTTCTACTGCCACAAAATTGTCGTCTCCACAGATCCACTTTGTTTCCTCCTCATTCTATCAATTGGACAAAGGGCTAAAACTCATAATATGGCCAGGGATTCACACAAAGAGCTATAATAATATCCCGTCACCTATTTCTTGCAGCAGATGAAGTCAGTGACACACGTATTGCAGGTTCTATCTGAAAAGTGTGAGAAAAGTGGAAAGGTAGATTTCTACAGCTTAGTCTGAGCAAAACAGAAGTGCTAGTGTAGAAAATTCCTGATGGTGAAAATTTCAGTCATTTGAGTGCTTACGTCCTCACGATAACTGTCGTTCTTCAAGTCCAGTTACAATCCTTAAGCCCAACAAACACATCAGCATCAACATATGCCTTTTTCCATCTTTGGCTGACCAAGAGACTACACCTGTTGCATTGTACAGGGAATGCTGAAACCAGCACTATCAGCTCCTGACCACAGGACATACCACCAAAAACATTAACGCAGAGCCCACACCAAAAGACTACTTCAAAATGAATTTAGGTGACCCTAGGCCATAACATAATGCCTATTCTGGGGGACATTCGGTCATTTTCTGGTAAAGATAGCGAAAGAATGGTTTAGCACCCTTTATAAAAACAAAGGAGGGATTTTAAAGCGTGCAGCAGTCTGCCGAAAGGTGACATGGTAAAGCTAAGGTAGCTTTAACAGATGTAGATAAATTCATATTTATGGATACAGATGCACCCACGTGTATTTGTTTACTACTGTAAATAAATAGCAGCATACAGTACACAAATATCAGATGGAGCATTAATGAAGTACCACAGGTATTTTAACAGGACTTGACAAAAGATGCATCCGATTGTAGAGAAACACAAGAATCCAGCAATTTAATCCAACAGTACACCCATGTAAGAAACTATGTTAAACTCACAATATTGTCAAGGCAAAGAGCGGTATCTTATTTTTAGACAGGAAAAAGAAATAATAAAACACTAACTCATGGCAAATTACATAATATTTTCTATGTTAAGAGAAAAACATTGATCTATTTGGCTGCAGCCACTGTCACTGTGGGATGAGAACAGAAAGAATTGTTTTCAATTACCAGTTTAAACAAAGGCTTAATAGGCTCCTACAAATGACAAATTACAGTATTTCTCTACTCGACTTTTAAGATCATTAGCAAGAAAGCATCACTATGCTTTGCTTTTCCTATTCCTATTGTGTAAGGACTTGTCGCTCCAAATCCTGTCTCATTTTACAGCCTAAGATAGCCAAAATTGTATCAATCTGTTATAACAATTTTATGACCAGCAGAGTACCATACTCCTTTTGAATTAACACTGAATTGTCCATGAGAATAAACAAACTACTCAAGATACAAGTTGTTTGTATAAACACTCATAAACCAGACAATGTAAACTTCAGCAGTATTCTGCTTCTTCTACGTGTGCACCACAATAATGCATTACTTGCGACTCTATGGAAAGGAGAGAGTGGTTGAGGAACAATTAAATAACATTAATGAAATTTCAGGCTACATAAGGGGGAGGAATTACAGTTTATTGTTCAATCTTGAGTTCAATAATTTAAGAAGTCAGCAAGCAGCCTCAATACCGAATTAACATCACTTTCTACATTTGATTTTTCAAGGTTTTGGTTTTGCCATTAAAAAATTTAATGAGTCCCATTGCTATCACTGTAAAAGATCAACTAGTACTGTCCAAAACCTTTGTCGAATTAAATTCATGAACTGAAAGCACCGCTTTGCTAGGCGGTGATTAGTTATATGGTGTAAACTTAAAAATTATACATTCCCAAACGTATTCAGGTATTGGTATGAAATTTTAATGGATACAATTAAAAAGGTGTCCCAAAGATTAACAAATCTAAAGTGTCAGTGAGTTCAATATGACGCAACAGGATTTTTGCAAACTTAGCTTCAAATCAGAATCCTAAGATCAATTTGCCAAAAACAGATGTCTTTTAAACTTAAAGTCAATTTAAAGCATGCACTTCAGCTTTGTTCTTGCAGCTGAATCTCTACAAACCGACCCTAAAACCATACAAAAGCCTCAGTGAATCTGACTGACGTGTATACATAGCTGAGGACCTCAACACGTGTGTCTCTTTGTGCACGTTTAACTTTAAGCAGCTGGATTGTCCCTAACTTAATGCATATGAACGGTCACATCAAGTTCACTGGAACTGCTGACAATTAGTAAGTGAAGCACATGAACATTTTGCAGGCATTTTGGCCCTAGTGTACACATAAAAAGCACACAGCATTAACAATGAGAGTATTTTTCACCTCAAAAGCATTTCAGAATATTTCCCTCCAATGCCCCATACAATTTTATACTGGAAGATCAAGCACGCGTAGCACAAAATGTATATGTAAGTCTAAGTAAAGGGCAACTATGTACTACGACAGAAACACTTTTGCAGCTTTAAGTATGTGTGGTAAGATCAAAATAGTCACAATTCTACACCACTCTGACAACTGAAACATGACCCCATGATAAAACTAAATGAAGACATCACTGAAGACAAGAGGCACTCATCCCAATAAGCAAACAGACTGCTGCATCTCACAACAGGCCGGATGAAGTCAACAGAGGTTCGGTGCAGGTCGCCCACATGCTGTACTTTGGAAAACAGTTCTCCAGAGACCAACAAACTCCCCCAAGAAAATTAAATTCAGCCAGCAGTTAGACTCTTCCCTAAACAACCCATTTGTTCTGTAAAAATGATGATTTGTTACATCCTGACAACCACCACTGGATAAAGAGGCATTTATGGAGCCTCGCCTGAGCCATGCCATTCCCGGACTTCCAAGGGTTCCGTCCAAACCCTCTAAGTATTATGTGAATATGGCGTGTTTATTAACTGCCCTTACTCGGAGACCTTTGCAACACCCAGTACCCGCCAGTGGTTAATTGCCATCGCTGCCCTGACGACTCGCAGGGCCGCAGGGGCGAGTGCGGAGGCGGCATCGCCTTACCTGGGGAGTCATGGTGGAGGAATCCGGCTGCTCGGTGCCACCGGCCTCCTTGGCGGC
>NW_008824356.1:5147949-5151133 GCF_000699105.1 Pygoscelis adeliae | reverse complement strand
GGGTGTCGCCGTGCCGCTTCAGCCCCACGGGGCCACGGCAAACCCGGTGTCGGTAACCCGAGGTGCGATGGCGGAGCTAATTAATTGTTGCTAGCGATTGCAGGGTGAAATGAGCGCGGCTGCACATCCAGCTGAGGCAGGCCGCGGGAAAGGTGCACCAAGGCAGAGGGGCTCTGCCGCCTCGTGAATGACGGTGCGGACCCCCTGCACAGGCGTGGGGGCGATGCTAGGCCATCCATCCCCTAGAAATGACGTGAACGATTTTGCTTCGTTTCCAGTGAATATGCTGGTGGTAAACCTGAGAGGCAAAAGTGAGAATGGAGCAGTGGATGTGTGAAATTGCCTCATCTGTTACAGAAGCAACTGCACTGAGGAGCAGGAAAGAATTTTTCTCTTCCCACATTGAAGTATGAGTTAAACATACAAATGTGTTCTGTAGCCAGTTAGCAAAGATTTATGCAAAGTGCTGAACTCTGATTGCGGAGAAAAGACATGAGGGCTTGTGCATGTGAATGCCAGTAGCTGAGCAGCGAAGGCTAGTGGCTACTGTTTGGGTCAGCAGTGCACCAGCGTTGTGGTGTCTCACTGCTTGCTCTCCTTCCCAAATACAGAAAACCCGAGCAGTTTTTCTGATGTTCAACCTCTAGTTCATGGCTGGTGAATCAAGGATCCCTGAGCAGTGGAGAAAGACAGGTGTTGGCAGAAAAGTCCAAAGACTTTCCAAGTGGGAGAAAAGTCAGGAAAACCAGATTGTTAGGTAGAGAAAAAGCTTTGTCCTCTCTGCTGGAAAAGCTGGACTTTGTGTTTATTTGTTGTTAAATTCCAGGGAATCCACAGAGGTGACACACCATAAATCTACAGGAAAAGCTTCAAGTAGAGTGTGAACTCAAGTTATAAGATGCAAATCTTAAAGAAAACT
Organism: Pygoscelis adeliae; assembly: GCF_000699105.1. Lineage (NCBI taxonomy): Eukaryota > Metazoa > Chordata > Aves > Sphenisciformes > Spheniscidae > Pygoscelis > Pygoscelis adeliae. The sequence continues at coordinate 5,150,214 of NW_008824356.1, read as the reverse complement.
ATCGTAATCTAATGCACATAGAACTGTCTTTTTCTGTTCTTCAGTATCCTTTCTTTTCATCTAGAGGTGATTATTGACCCTTTTCTGTCTAGGGTGGTGCTCCTTTAAGATTTCTCTTGCAGTGACTATGACTTCCAGGTAGCATTCGTACTTTCAGCCCTCATGTCCTCCACATTGTACACGTACTTAACATTTACATCCCCAAGCTCTTTGAGCCAGTTTACTCACTGACTGAGCTTTCGAAAGCCTGTCCTTTCAAAATAGGGAATTCCTGTTGCAAACATCCTTTGATTTATCCTCCTGATCGATTCACTCAAAGTCAGTTTACTTGGTTTACTGAGTTTGAACGGCTTAGTCAAGGTTATTTCCTGCAGGCAGGTCTCTCCCAATATTCTTGCTGTTTGTTGTGGTTACTCAATATTGTGAAGAAACCTGTTACGTCCCTTATGAAGAAATACATGTGGTGAACCATTTTCAGTAGCAATTACTTTCCAGCCTACGTTGAGGAGGCCAAAGTGTAACTTCCAAATAACTTGACAGATGCTTTTGTCAATAACCAAATCTGGTGTGGGCAGCACCAGAGTTGACTCCCACCGGCCAAGATACATTGGTTTTACCCAACATTACCTTGTCCTAAAGCAACGCTGTTAAGTCCACATTATGCCCTCTTATTCTTTTACAGTCTGTGACATTGTGGTATGTCATGGTGCTGGTTTTAGTTAATTTTCTAAATAGGTCATGCTCTTCCTGCTTCTAAATGCTATTCTACCACATTTCAGTTATCCCTCAATTAACCAGTGTCACATCTTGGATCAGCAGCTTAAGTTTCTTTGCTTCATCTGGTGGCAACGCTGCAGTAATCTTGGGCCTTCTGGTGGCCCCCAGAAAGGACTAGAAATTATTTTCTCACATTCTTTGCATAACTTCAGACTTTCTTTTTGCGGCTTTTCTGATTGTTTTCTGTCTTCTGAATCTATGGAAACTGGCTACAGCAAGTCAGGATGTTAGGGGGGAGGCTGGATTCCCTCGAGTTACTGAGAAACATTGCAGGCATCTGTTTGATATCTAACTCGTGTGCAGTTTTAAACCAACAGCCAGAGTTCGGTCAGGAAGGAATTTCTCTTCTGGTTTGGACTGGCAGAGTTCTGCATTCCTAGGAACATCAAAGCATTCTCGCTTACCAAACTTTCCTGTTATACAGATAATGATATTCCCTCCTTTGACATACTGTAAGTTGGATCTGAGGTTGGGATGCCGTGGTGTGCATGGCGTAAATACTTCCCTGTGAACTAAGTGTCTGGTACACAGGTTCCCTGGGGCTGCAAGGGAGGCACTTGATAACTCAGGTGGTCCTTTCCTGTCTTGTGTTTCTTTTCTGACCAGGCTCTTTGAGTTAATACCCAAGTTTTTCTGTCTTGCCAGTTATACTCAGTTTATGAAAATTTCCTGATGGGTTTGCTCACTGCCAATACTCTCTCCCTGCTGCTCATCCTCCAACCCTCTTAACACTTATTTAGGAATTGCCTTATGCCTATTCCAGGTTCCTCCTCCTGTTACTAAAACAAGCAAGGCAGATTGCAAGGAATGTTAATTTAAGGAGTAAAAGACTTCGGTAAATGGGCACATTTACCCACAGATTCCTACCCACAGCTCATGCTACGTACGTATTTTTTTTGTTAAGTCCCTCTGATAGGCATTCTGCTGGCAGGCAGACATTCTGCAAATTCATCATGTTGCTGTGCCTTTGACCTCTTCCCCAGCGCCAGAAAAGACTTCTATCAAATATTACCATAAGTGTCCATTTCTTTCTTCTCCAGACTCCTTCAATTTAGGTTAATTCAAGTGAAGTTATTTGCACTGGAACAATTCTAGTTAACTCTGTACTTGAAGAAGTCTTTCAAAACTAGAATTATTCTGAATACCAAGTTACACAGATCTAATCCTACAGCTGTTTCTCAGTCCTCATTTGACTAAACATGGTCAAGTGTTCATGACAATACTTAAATATTATAAATACATAATATATATTATATATATAAAAATATATAATATATATTATATAAATATCGTGCCCCTGTACTCGGCACTGGTGAGGCCGCACCTCGAATACTGTGTTCAGTTTTGGGCCCCTCACTACAAGAAGGACGTCAAGGTGCTGGAGCGTGTCCAGAGAAGGGCAACGAGGCTGGTGAGGGGTCTGGAGCACAAGTCTTATGAGGAGCGGCTGAGGGAACTGGGGTTGTTTAGCCTGGAGAAAAGGAGGCT
>NW_008824356.1:5141243-5147292 GCF_000699105.1 Pygoscelis adeliae | reverse complement strand
CAATGCCCCAAGAGAAAGCTCCAGAAGCCAGCCACGGGGAGGGGCCCAGTGTCACTCTCCTTGACTGACTAATGTCTGAACCACTCCTGAAACCAGGGTGAGAGAAGATTCCAGAAACCTTGGACTGGGGCCAATAAACAGGGGCACACATGAGCCTCCTCGGGGCGCTCTCCAGGCCGACACCCCCCGTTGGCAGGTCCAATGCTGGATCCAGGATTGGTGATCTCGCTCGCTCGCTCGCTTCCCAGCTCTTTCTCTCTCTCTCTCTGTCCCCCTCCCTCCTCCTTCTCGTTCTTTGCCCTTGATGCTAAGTAACGCAAGGCCTACCTCAACTTCTCATAAAGCTGCTTAGCTTATGTGACATATTAATACACAGAAGGCTGATGCTTATAGAGTGTTTGTTCCATTAAAGTTGATGTTCATGTATGGACCTTGAGTGTTATCTCACCTTAATCCACACTGAGGGGATTTGCGGACCTTAGTCACTCTCCCCTTCTCGTAGGTGGGACATGACAGAGGTGGAGAAGATAAATTTCCATCGTGATAGCTTGGAAGGGGCTATGTTTTGAAAGTGTCAGTACGCTGTTACTGAAGGGATGAGTTTAGTAGGTGAGCCTGCAGCAAGCAAAGAGATAGTACGAGGGGTAAGACTGATGTATTCCCAAAGTTTCCTGGAATATCTGTAGAGGCAGGGTGCTAACAAGAAAGTTACTGGCACGTCAGGGCATTTCCAAAGGACAGGAAGTGATTAGCAGAGGAGAGGTATTATCTTCGCTGTATGCTGCCCAGCATACAGACATCTGACTTCAGGTATTCTCTGCAGCCTGGACCAGTGTAAGGCATCACAGGATTAAAGCTCTATTAAGGTTTGGAAATTTTCTTAATTATACCAAGAACATAAATTTTCAGTCTCCCCCTTTACTATACCCCAGCTCCAGCATTTTGGCCAGGAAGCACGCTACAGCATGGCCCCTGGTGACCCTCATATTGTCTCTCACCTTTCAGTCTTAAGACAATTCTCCTCACCGCAGAGCAGAGATCAGAAGAGTAAATTATATTGCTAAAAATTAGAGAGTAATGGAGAAGGTATGAGAATGCAGAGTTACAGCTTTGAAATATTTTTTCCACTGCACTTCTCCATGTGGCTTAACCATCTCTTTTCCCTCCCTCCTCTGACCACTTCCTTCCCTGCAGCAAATGCTGCAGGTCTCTGTGAGACTCTTGGTCCACAGCCATTGCTCCAATTCCCCCTACCTACTCTGCTCCCAGCCCACATTAATACCTTTCACAGTTTGGCACCTTCCTGTCAAAGTCTGGTACCTTCCTCCTCTTCCCTGACACCTAACGAAAAGGGTAAGGCTTTGAGGTGCATAGGTGCCAAGCAAACAAGAGGGAGAGGTCTGTCCCAACCCAACCCTGCCCTCCCGCCATCACTCTGCATATAAGCAAAAGGACCGAGCTGCCAGCTAACCCAGTACAGACATGGGAATCTGAGCAGGACACTTAACCCAACTTCATTCATTGTACAGTTGAATAAAAGCCCATCAATTCTGAATTAAAATTTTCCAGACCACTGGTCCAGAGAAGACACGCCAGCTGGTGCAGATTTGACGGCTTTTGTCCAGAATGCAGATTCCAATTTGCTTGTGGGATAGGTGTGAGGGCATATCCCAGAGGAATACTTGTCCTGCTGCAGGTGCAGCAGTAAGAAACTTCTAAAATTTCTGTGGTTTCATTCTCAGCCAGAGTTGCATCACCAATATTTAATTCAGAATGGTGAAATCACTTTTTCCAATCATCCCAATGAAGAGGGAGTTAGGCATGTTCTGGGCACTGCCGTCCTCTCTTTCCCATATGCTTCTCCCAGCTATAGGTAATCAGGCCAAGTCAGAACTAGGATTAATAAAAACAGACTCTTCCAAGTAGCTTTTTCCTAGAAGATCAAGGCTATGAGGTCAGTCCAATGTCACCCACAGTCCTATAAACAGAGTCCCAGCAAAAAAGAAAGCAGGAGGGTTGGAACCAGAAGGACCCTTATCCTGGCTCAGAGTCCTGGCATCGATGGCTTGGCTGGACGGGTTAGAATCGAGGAGCTCCGTAATCATCTGGCATCCTCTCAATATTGTACCTGAGAAAGAAAGAGGGAAAACCTATGAAGACAACCAACTCCACATTGCTCCCCTCCCCATGAAGCAACAGGCTTACAGGCAGACTGAACAGCAAGCAGCTTTGTTGCATTTCTATCTGCAGCTCAGATCCCCAGGAAGAAAAATACTACTTCCGAAAGTGAAAAGCCTTCATAAGGTTGCTGTTATCCTTCACCTCAAACTCAGAAATCGGGCATCTCAAAAACTATCTCCAGAGGAGGAAAAAAACGGTGGTTTTGTAAGATCTGACTTAGGATTTAAGAGCAGACCACCATGGAGAATAAAACTTTGGCCATTCAACTTACGATTCATGGCCACAGTGAACAAGGGGCAAAGATGTTTTGAGAGAAAAATCTTCTGAGCCACGTTCTAATTATAGATCAGTTAAGACTTTACATATTTTTAGCAATCAACCTCCTCGTTTCTGACATACTGCTCTGTCTGCATATTACTAGACTTATTGTCTCCACTGCTAGCACAACTGCCTCCTTTCCAGTATCTCTCCCATCCCATCTGAAGACTTTGGCCCTTTTCTCTCCACATCCTGACTTCTCTCCTTACCATGCTACCAAACATATCTACCACACTGTGAAACAATTTGGTATAGGTTCTATGCAAGATAAATCTTCTGGGCTGTACATTATGTAGAAGAAATATTAATACACTGGATATGACAAACAAAGGTGAGTAAAGTCTTCTTAGTCTAGGCTTTACAAGTGCTTTGGAAGGAACGGGAGATGAATTTAAGCAAATGTTTTTACAGTAGATCACTGGTCCTACTGCATATAAAAAAATAAATCAATAAAGTGAGCCAGTACTTGCAGACACTGGAAATACCTGTTGCATTGAAATTGCTGCACTAACTTCTGAGTTGGTTTGGTTTTTATCCAAGAAGCAAATTCAATCTCTTAGCTGAGGGTACTCAAAGCTACCAAACAGCATATGGAACAAGAATGGTTCTTTTCCTCAAGAACCTGTAGAATGCATTTACCTGGTAGTCCCGCTGCTGCTGCTGGTAAGCAAAACTGATCTATGGAAACACTGGCCTCAAGGAAACTAGTTTTCTAGGTAAAAGCAAGTGAACACGTAGACTGCAATACGAGTGGGTCTGCGGACAGTCTCTTCCCAGCAGCAGCTGTACTTCTACGTTTGTGCAAACACTAGGCCCTTTACTGCAACCTGCACTACAGACAATGCAGGAGAGAAATACACAGTGGTAAGAGCCCCTGTCAGACAAGGATTCTGCCAGGCAGCGTTCCTCCCTGTCAGAGGTCCCTTACCTGTGCCTGGAAATATACATTATAGGCACTCCTGGGATTTTTCGTATTCTCCGCTTGAGCTCTTTATCCACTGTGGCCACAATGTAACATTTGTGCTGCAAAAAAAGAGGCGAGTCAGATTCAACACCAGTGAACCCCCAGAAAGGAGACAAAGCTGAGCAAAAGCTTCTATTCAGTGAGCTCATTTACCATAGGAGGCCTACGAGTCCTTAGCAAGGCGTTACTAGGACTTGTACAGAACTCCACAGCAGACTAGTAACATCCTTCCGCTCATCAAAATAGACTCATAGAAACACCCAAAGGCTGTCCAGAATTCCCAACTGACGGCTTGCCCATCCCAAGTGCTCCTTGATGCTGTCCTACGCAACAAGAATGCTCAGGGAAGACTGTACCTTGCTTCAAAGACAGTTGTGCTAGGGACTGAAACTGCCCCTTAGTGAGATTTTACAGTTACTCTGTGGGAAATTTAAGTCATCAGTAACTAGGAGGGTTCAGGAATTTTTAGTTTGTTACCACAGTATAGAAAATTTCAGAAACAGAAATACCTGAGTGACCCTCTGTACCAAGCAGTCATCTGCGTAGGTTCCTTTGTGCATACATGGCAAGCGTTCAAACCGAGGGTCCTTGGCAATTCTGTGGGGACACATAAGGCAGCGTCACAGCAATCAGACCAGAGTGTACAGTAACACAGTATGGAGGAACAGGAACGCCCCTTTCTATGATGTTATTCTCAAAACAAGGGCTGAAGGGATGGAGCGAATGGTACACAACAGTCAATTGAAATGAGGAGCAAAAAAAGAATGCAATTTGTCTGGCTAATTATTATAGGTTAAGTATTTCTTAGGGCTTGTTGGGTTCAAGATCCCCGCAATGCTAGGCTCTTGTTTCAAATGACTTTGTTAGGCATCTGTGGGAAGAACTAGAACCTCTTCAAGTATCTGATCTTTCGTACCATGCATACAAGAATAGTTCACCTCCTCTCTGAAGGGGAACATCAAAGCTGTTTAGGGGATGCACTCGGATACTTTACAACGCAACAGGCCAAAAGAAAAAGTAAAGAACAATACATCTGACTGGTACACCTGGAGAGCACGAACTACATTGGACTAGTTTTGTACAGAACACACAATAGACCATCAGTACGGGCTACCTACTCCTACAGGAATAACATGAGGTTGCATAAGACTTCGGTCATATTTCTTTCCTTATTTTTAGAAATTCCTATAATTAAAAAAATCTACATATATATTGAAAAACAGGAGGAAGTGTTATTTTCAAAGTCTTAGGGTAGGAAACAGATTTACAGATCAATATTGTGTACTCATACCTAGCATTTAGTTTTTTAAAAAAATAACCTAAAACTTGAGCCATTGTACTGATCTCATACAGCCAGAGAAACAAAACCAAGTTTGGGACTCTGCAACAACCTGACCGCCCTCTAGTGCAAGAGCACAGTCACAGAAAGTGCTTTTCATTTATTTATATTAAAACATTAAGTTCTAGAAACGGAGAACACCCTGCACCTACCTTAACGCCACACGGTACTTCTGTCCTAACTTCTCAATTTCACCCATTACACAATCTGTGATACACGGAATACCTACGTGCAAAAAAAGCCTGTATTAAAACCAAGCAGTATTTCTTTACAGGCCCCTACAGTATTGCCCACATGCCCAGGAACAGTTAACTATCATGGAACTCGATAACATATTACTTACAGTCTTAAACTTACAAGGTTGCAAAGCGACGAAATGTAGAGCCACTGAGTTTGACCATGCCATGGTAATTTTAGATTTTTAAGTTACTAATGCTTTACCTTTGCTGACATGAGCATTTAAGACCGTTGTTTGACTGAACCCAAAGGCAGTTCCAGGGTTACCACAGCCATGAACAATGAGCTCCATGATTATAGCACATATCTTTTTTTCAAGATTTCCATTATCCTCAGCTATTGATATGAGGCCGATAAAGCACATCACGAGCACACCGTGGCACTACGTGGTCCAGAGGAAGCTGCGAGTGATGCAGACACTCACACTTGGCATAGAGACAGTCCATCATTGACTGCACTAGGTCCAGCTTGGCCTTGATGGAGAAGTTGATGAAGTTAGTGTCAACCAGGATGTGATAAGGGGGGCCCAGCTGTGTATTATACTGGAAGAACAAACAAGAGGGATGCTGGGGGCTGCCGGAAAGACAAAGAATTCAAATCAGTTAATTGCAATTAACAGCATATCCAATCCTACAACTTGCACAGAATGAAGGAAGGGTAATGAGCAGAAACAACACAAGGCAGCGTGGGAGGGTGACCTGTCAGGCCTCCCGCCGCCTCCCAAGCCCGCTCCCTTGGTTTGGGGCGCCATTTCCTACTCTGACAGCTTTGCTCAGAAAAGCCCTTGGTTACAGCCTGCAGCGTGGCCGCCCGCCCGGCCGGCCCTCCCCAACGCGTCGGCAGCACTTACACCTCCCGCTCCTTGATGGCACTCGGGTCCTCCTTCTTCTTCACGGGGGCTTTCGCCCGGTCCTTCTCGTTACTGCAAGGAAACACAGGCACTCCTAGGGGGCACGGCAGGGAAGGGCGGCCAGCGGCGGAGAGGCCTGGGCCGGGATCCCCTCCCGCCC
>NW_008824356.1:5128616-5140382 GCF_000699105.1 Pygoscelis adeliae | reverse complement strand
CGCCTGTGGGAAGGCCGCGCGGTTTGGCGGCCCCGCCGAGCCACGGCCGGTGCGGGCTGGAGGGGGAACCACAGCACCCCGATCGCCCTTCTTCCCCCCCTTCTTTTCTGTTTTGCGGAGCTGGGAGGTTACGGAGGTCTACCACCCCCTTTCTTGATCTTGCTGGGCTTGCGTGTTTTGAAGAATTAATGTAACGCTGGCTTTGCTGCTCTCTAGCTCATGAAAAGCAGTGGGTTGTCATTATCCGTAGTTCTTACCAACAGTTGTGGCCTGAAGTCCTGGCAAATGAGCATAACTTCAGCTGTGCTTTCTGCAGCCATAATGGTGTAGTCTGAGCCAAAATATCTTTTCTGCACATGTAAGGGAACATTCTCCAAGTTCTTGGACTAGTCCCGGGCACTTGGTTTCTAGTGCCCTGTGCAAGGCAGGGTGAGAGATAGGCCTCCTCGTTGTTATCTTCCTTGTGCAAGCTTCTGGGATTAGTGAGAACTTGTAGCTGTTGGTATCTTCCAAACGCAACCGGTTTTACCTGGTGTGCTGGTCAGAAAAAGCAGCTACGCAGCCAATGAGGTACTACGCAGGAGTTTCTTCCTGAAGCGCTGGCCTCAGTAGAACTGTGACTGAGGCTCTGACAATGAGGAAGAAAATTAGGCTGAAAGGGGAATTGGGTTCATTAGGGAAACCACGGCTGAGCTTTCTGCCTGGGTGATCGTACCAGGCTTAATCGTTGGTTGAGGAAATACAGTTGATGGAGCTCCCCTGGTGCTGCTTAGGTGACCTGAGTGGCTCGGGTGAAGGAAGTAATCGAGGAGGAAGGGGGCAATCTGCTCTCCCCGCAGGTGCGTAGGGTGGCAAGTGGCTGAATGTTGTTCTGGCTTGGGAAGCAGGTCTGGTGTCAAGGTGAGACCTGCCTGAAAGTTGCCATCTGGCTGGCTTGCTGTGTTTGAGGAGGACGGGAGGCGCTCACAGCGCTGGTGGTGGTTCAGTTGCGATGGAAAGTCCTTAGACTTAGGCAGTTGGCGAAGTTCTCCCATGGTTTTTTTTTTTTTTCTTCTGTTGTCACTATTTTATTTGTTTTGTGTGTAAATGCATATGACAGATTCCAGCCCTGACGGGAGAATGACTGTTTTGTATGGACACTGGCCACTGATGTGGCTTTTGTCCTTGACAGCTGATACTGGAGCCTGCTCAGTGGCCCTTTGAGCTGACTCTTCAGTCATCTGTGGGTGTATTTTAAAGTTAGGTTCCCATGCTGTTTGTTGGTTTGTGCGTGCTTTATTTAGTGTGAGAAAATACTGTGCCCTTTCACTCAGAGGAGAATTGTCGTCTTGTGTGTGGCATGAGACGCACTGGCTGTTGGTGGTGGACATTTGTGCACACAGATCGAGAGGACGTTCTGCCCAGAGATGAAGGGTTTTCTCATCTTGGTTGGATGAGGTAGCATCAACCTGCAGAAAGGTTTTAAACCCATCTTTCTTCTTAATTTTGGAACTTGTTAAGGGAGAGAAAAAAGGAAGTTAAATTTGTCAGTGCACCAAAAAAACAGGAGGCACAACAGATTTCCTAGGACCTCAGTAAATCAGTTCTGTATAGCCTGGCCCCAACTGGCTTTGTAGCTGTAGCCACATGAATATGTCATTACTGTGTTATAGTTCTTTTTGTGTATGCAGCTACACTTGTGCTTCCTTCTGGAGCTTTGCCTTGTGTTCCTCTGGCTTCACGGCAGCAATAATACAAACAAAATGTATTCCCATTACTGGCCTTTCTTTCCTTCCTGACTTGAGAGAAGCAATGGCACTAATACAGTTTATTTTATGATTCCATGCTGTCTATCCCCATTCTGCCAGTACTTCTTCTCCTTCAGTCAAACCAAGGTGAAGCTTTCCAAATCCCCATTTTCCCTGCAGATGGCAGGAGACCATTGCTTGCTCTGTCCTTGGATCAAAATTGCTATGACCTGTCGGACAATTCAGCATTTTTTTTCCGGCCTAGCTACAATGGCACTTTATACTGCTGATTTTCAGAATTCGTTTCCCAGATTGTTAGCTGGCAGTTCTTAGCACAGATACTATTTTAATTTAGATCTGTATTCTGATAAGTGAGTGGCAACATATCTTGGATACCAGCTACTTGCAACTAGGTTCTTTACCCCAGTGTATCCCAGCTGCAAGAGCATCCTTAAAGCTGCTGGCAGTGTGTGTGCTAGAGGGAAGTTGACTGTATGACAGCCACTTCATCTCTGGTGGCCACCTGACTTGGTGTCTTGTTTACCACTTCATGTAGAGCTAATAAAATGAAAAGTTGCTGTGCTGATTGAGGGAGATAACTAATTCCCTGTGTCCAGCGAGCTCTGAAATTCTGCAACACAGATCAAGAGACTCAGGCTTCAATTGACTTAAAGACCTATCATTTCAACTACAAGGGTTTATCTCTTTTTATGCTTTTGAGAGGCTGTGTGACTTGTGGTATACTTTACAGAAGGGAAAGGGGTATGGAGGAAAGAGGTATGGACTGAGGCAGAAATAGCTTGGGTAGATGAACCCATGGTGCCAGGTTTGTGTTGATGTTTTTTTGGTGACATGAAGAGACTGGTTCTGTAAGATGCTAGGGGGGGAGATCTCACAGATTCCCAAACATTGATAAGTTTCTGTGAAATTCCTCAGCTGTGTGAGGAGGAGCCACACGCCTTTCCACAGCCAGGCCAAGCTGGAGCAGAGTTTCAACCAGGCATCTGCAGCACAGACACGTGGGCATTAAGGACCATATGTTTCAATGACATCTTGGATATCTAGTGTGAAATGACTGAAATGTCAAGGAAATTGCTAGGTCTGTGATTTTTAATGCACAGAGATAGGAGTTTAGAAACCTGAAGCTTCATCCTGGAGGAGAATGAGAACTTGTGCCCTGGGGACTGCAACATTGTTTGCTCAAGCAGAGTAAAGAAGAAAATAGCTGAGTGGGTGGGATTTTCCTTGAGATGTGGGGGAGGAAAAGACAGCAAGAGTCTGGCCGCTTCTGCAGCGCAAAGAGCTCTGCACAGACTTACCTGTCAGTTTTCATGAGAGTTAGAAAGCTTAATGGAAGTGTGCAAAGGCAGCCAGATCTGTGCGATTATCGGGATAGAGGGAAATAGGAGACATCTGAAGAGGAACGTAGATGAGGGGGGCGTAAGGAGGAAGCGGCAGCTGAGGTGGTGGTATGGCAGGCAGGAGGAGCACATCACTTACATCCCCAGAAGAGGTGACTCTCTTTACAGACAGCTGCTGTGGTGAGCCTGTTCATTTCATTCTCACTCCTTTATATAATCTGTGTTCTGAATGAGTAGCTACCGACTGTGTAGGCTCTGTGGCTTTTCTTCTGGCATATGTTCTGGTTTTTGTGGGCTGTGCCAATCCTTGCTGTTAGATTTTTATTTTTTTATCTCAGTCCTGACAGTAAACTGTAATTTAGTGAATAGTGCTGCTGAAACTGAAATGCCTTATGAGGATACCGGTTTCCTGAACACCTAAAACAACAGCAGCAAAAAAAATTACTTAGTTTGCTTTGGGTCCATGAACTTTCAAAGATTTATTTATTTTTTTTAGGCTTGAGAATAGTACGTGGCATTTTGTGGGGTGTGAAGGCTTAAAGTGGTATCTGATCCTTAGCACTCCTCATGAATAGCACGCAGGTTCTTGCCTGCTCCATGAAACCCATGAGCCTGATAACCTGTGGAGGCAGGATGTGTTTTGTTCCATCTCGAACCTGCTAGTTTCAGGGCGTCATATAATGAAATGAGATTGTGACAGGTGGAGGTTGAGGTTATGGTGAAGCCTAGCACCTCATCAACAGCAATACCTTTATAGCACCTCTCCTATGGATTTGATGTCTAGTGATACTCTTGCATCTTACACCTCTCATGTGTTTCTACTTGCGAGATTTGTCCACGCCAATGGAGAGATCTAACTTTTCTCTCTCCTTTTCTTCCTTTTCCAGGGAAGCTAGCAAAGAGGCTACAGGGAGCAGCATTGCAGGACAACCCTTTGCAACAGAGGAGGAAATTGCTGTGCTCAGGTCCTTACCTTTCAGCAGTGATTCTGTGATGCAAGTTCCAGGAGTTTCTCCTTCTTGATAATCTTCTCTATGGGCTCTTCTTGCTGACATTTGCCCCACTGTTGGGCACAAAGAGGAAAGATGCTGAAGAACGGGTATCCCCTGTTTGGCTTTTAGAACATGGGCACTTGTGTAAAGGTATGTGATTGCTCTTTGGTTGGAGGGATGGAATATCTGTAGAGGCCAGCAAAGGGGATTTGCTGGGCTGGAAAGTCATGGCTATTGTTGGGGGGGAAATAACTCATTTAAGCTTTCTGCATGCTGATGTCCATTGCTGCTGCTGTTGAGATGACTGATGAATAACTCCCCTTTTGTGTTTTAAAAAAAAAAAAAAAGAAAAAGCAGCTTGAATGCACAATGTAGCTTCTCACTAACTGAATGGTGACATGGCGAGCTATATTGTATGCATTAGCGTATGCCAAACTGATTGTCTAATTGTGACACACGTTCCTTGCTGCTGCTCTTGTTCCATCTGTAAGCTATGTCTTATGAACCAAACAGCATGTTGTTGTTCTGGGTGTGGTCTTTTTACTACATGTTTGTTTAGCACTCTCCTCAGTGAGAACTTTATTCTAGATTGCTGTCTCTAAAAACTGCTGTAATCTTAATAGTGTACAAAAACCAAAGTTTTAGCTTGCATGTTGATCAGCGAGAGTTTCAGCGGAGAGGCTCCATTTTGCAGAAGTAAATAGGAAAATACAGATGGACTGTTTTCCAGTTGCATTCATACTTTCCGTAGTAGAGTTAGAGGGCAAAAAAAATGGATTCGGCTCTGTCCTAGAAAGATTTTGTTTGTTCTGAACAAATGGGGATGGTCTTGTCCACAACCCTTTTATTCCATAGCTTTTTCTTCCAAGGTTGCTGGTTGAGGGTCAGCTTCTGTCCATTTTGGTGGTGGCTCTGTGATGTGCTTTCATGGCAGACTTGAAGTTAACTTTGTGACTTGCAGAAGCAAGTAGGTGTGAGAGTTTAGATGAATGGCTTTCGGCTGCTGCTGTCGAAGTTGGTGATCCTGCAAAAAGTAGCTCCTTCTTGCAGTACCCAGAGCCCGCTCTCACTGGTTTCCGAGGATAATATGTTGTCCTTCTTTTAGATACCTGAATCTGAACGGGAATCTGTGATGGAGGGAGAACTGTTCCTTGTAGCATGCTGTGCTGTTTGCATATTTCACAGTCTTATGGAATAATGCTTTAGGGATGTCCTTGGAGAGGAAGATAGATGATCGATAGGTATTTGTCTGAGGAATCATAGATTAAATTTAGGCCAATGTGTGTGAGGAAGAGTCATTGGACTGGACTTGGCCTATTTTGTGTTCTAGATGCAGCTGTGATCCTCGGCTGTGTGTCCCACCGAAGGGACCTGATGTTTTACATTATTGGTAAGTGAAGGAAAGGCTGCCACTGTATTTGTTGACCTCTCCATAGGCTTTAGAAGGGTTTCTTGAAAGCCTCTGCTTTCATGTTAGTTCAGAGTCTACCTAACAAACATGAAGTTACTGTCACCCCGCGCTGTGCCCTCCACCTGGCAGACTTGCCTCTCCACCATTCTTCTTGTTCCTAAAGTCCTTCCATTGACCTCATTCCTAAGCCATCCCCTTACTTTTTCTTTCGAGAACTAGTGCAGGGTTGTTGCCTCCGTGATGCTTCTTAATCCAGTCTTAATGTGATGTGCAGGGGTTGTGTGGTTATATGACTGTTTCCCTTAAAGGAATCTCTCTAGTTCTAATTTGCAACTCAAAGGGAATTCCATGCTTCTGTTGGGATGTCTGCTAGCCATACCTGAGACTCTGTACCACCTCTACCTATTTCCTATGTTTGCAGTCATTTGCAGAGTTTTAAGGGACTTGTTATTCTCTAACCTTACTTGTAGCATAACACAAACCATAAATGTTCTCACAATAGCTTCTGCCTTAAACACCTAATTTGCAGTTGAGTAGAATGTCATTGATAAAAGGCATCTTGGGCTGATGCAGGGGGGATTTTGGTGCCTGACTCAGCCATGCTGCTGCAACCACCCTCTGTTCTCTCCTTGCTGCAGGTGGGATCACAGTATCTGTGGTAGCTTTCTTCTTCGGCATTAAGTTCCTCTCTGAGCTTGCCGCACGTATAGTCAGCTTCTTTCAGCATGAGGACCGGGAACGCCGAGGGGAGCGAACTATTTATGACTACGTGCGAGGCAACTACCTGGATCCCCGGTCCTGCAAAATCTCCTGGGATTGGAAGGACCCCTATGAGGTGGGCCATAGCATGGCCTTCCGAGTGCATGTAAGGGAATATTTCTGTTTCCATGCAGCTTTGGGGGCAGGAACAGAGGTCTGAGTTAGGGATGGGCTCTTCAAATGTTTTTTGTTGGGGCCAAGCTGGATGTAACTTAGGAGTAGGAAAGCTATCTGTTTGTGTCTTCTGGCCCCTGTAACTGTGTTGCAGAACTCTGTAAATGCATATCTGAGGTTTGCACTCCTTAAAATCTTATCTCCCTCTCTTTAGAATCCTCTGAAGAGCCGGAGGAGACCAGGCTTGTCCTATCTACTGCTTCCTTTACTGGGAAGTGAGTGGGCTGAGCCTTGCCTTCAGCAGACTTGGTGCTCTCTTTTGGTTGTGCAGCTGAAGTTGGGAGTGTGGGAGTGGGCATTTTACCAACCCAAGAGCTGTAAAGCTTCATGGCCGCTCCCCATTCCTCAAAAACTGTGTGTTTTTCTGTCTGACCTGGAAAAGCCTGCCAAGGACTCTTGTTTCCCTCCAATCCCAAAAGGCCAAGTTTAGGGGAATGGGACAAGTATACAAAAAGATGGGTGAGGGGCCTGAAAACTGAGAGTTTGGAGCTACGTGGAGAAAGTTTGAACAGGTTTTGCTGGGCTCGTGCCCACCTTTCTGCCCCACCTTCCCCACCCAGAAGGGTATCAAAATAAGAAGAAAGGTTCAGCTTTGTTGCCATACCGATCCCTCTCGGGAAGGCAAGGAAAACCCTTCTGCTTGAGGGTGAGCGAGGAGCTCTAACTCCAGGGCAGGCAGTGAAAAAAAGCTGAGGGGAAAGGGACTTGTTCTGTTCCTGCTGTTTAAATTTATTCCCTTCACCTTACTGACTCACTCATGGCAGCTCCAGCAACGTGCCCTTCCACTTCATGCTTGTCTCCCATTTGCTTAGCCTTTTATTCATCAACAGTAGCTGTTGCATGCACTGGTTTCTCTCACTGACAGTCAAGATACATACTACTTCAGGCCCCGCACCCTGTTTAGAAACACGGAATAATAGTAACCTTTTGCTGACTGCAGGCTGATTGCAGATGGCAGGCAGGATCTGGCCCACAAGCTGCTGGTTCTTGAAGAGCCATGCACGTAGGGTTTCAAGGTGTAATTCTTTCCCTGTAAGGAGGTACCGGTCGAGTATGTTACCTTCTGAAATTATCTGGCAGATCACTTCTGTGATTGAGCTGCCTGTGATTTTTATCTAACACGTTGTTTTCATGCTGATGCTTCTTATCAGTACAGACTGGGTCAGCTCCTTAGGTCAACATCTTCTCCACACTGTTTTCTGTAACAAATTGGTGGGAGCTTTTCCAGAGCTTAGCTGTACAAATGGACAAGATCTGCTTGTTTCTCTGAAAGGATGTGGCTTTGCTTTTTTCCTTTCGGTAGTGGGTTCTCTTGGTTTGTGTTCTGATATTGCACTAACAGTGCAGAGAAGAAATGCCTAGAGGCATGTTCTTTTCAGGGCACTCATTTGAACCCCAGCACAAAAGAGAATGAGGTTGTTGAATGCCCACTTGTGCCTTGTTCACTTGGGAGAACACAGCCTGTGTGACAGAGCTGGCTGTTAATTTTTTTTCCTTTGCTGAGCTGGGGTTCTTGCTCTTGTTTCCCCAAGGCGACTTGCTTTCTCTTCCACTGTGCACTGCATATTTTTGCTGACCTGGACTTCTCCATTTCCCATGCAGTTATTCTATAAAAATGGGCAACCCTTCCCTGCTCACCGGCCTGTGGGGCTGCGAGTTCACATCTGCCATGTGGAGCTAGCAATTGATATTCCTGTAACCCAGGAAGTTCTTCAGGAGCCTAATTCCAATGTGGTGAAAGTGGCCTTCACTGTGCGCAGGGCTGGGAGATACGAGATCACTGTAAAACTTGGTGGCTTGAATGTGGCCTACAGCCCCTACTACAAGGTGTTCCAGCCAGGTAAGGTCTAAGTGACCCTGTAATGATTCAAAATGGATTGGAGGTATTGGAGGCAGTTAGGTAAATGTGTTTCCAGCTAAAATAGGTAGGTGACAGGGAAAGGGTTACCTTCACCATTTTCCCCTTGCCACATTTAGATCCCGGCGATAGACCCATGACTAAAACATACTTGTGACCACCAGTATGTGGCAAAATAGACACTGCCTTACAGAATAAGTCATTAGTGCTGCTTAAACTCCCTAACCACTTGTGTCGTGTTCTCCATTTTGTAGCAAATTCTTCATGATCCATCTAGTAGTCAGAGAATGCCTTTTGTGAAAGTATTGAGTTATTTGTATCCGAATTGGAAATAGTGTCATGATTTGACTCTTTTCCTCTTTTTGAATACACTATTCCGTTAAGCTCCTGGAGCAGTTGTTACTTTTGATTATACACTTCTTTAAAAACATTTCCTTTTTATCCATTTTAAATTTGTCTCCTTTACTTTTGTTTTTTGACCCAATCTGCATCTTTTCTATTCCATGTACATGTTCATTGAAAGTACCTCTATTCCATTGCATTGTGAATAGATACAAAGCTTGCTAAGATACCCCTTCAGAAGGAGGAAGCTCAGATTTAACTTAGATACCCTCAAGGCTAAAGTTTTTTTGGCAAGCTGAATTTGCAGGTTTCCTTGGATGTCAGCCAACTTGTACTTTGTATCTGCAATGGGAGCAAGTTCTTGAAGGTTAGAAGGGAGGAAAGAGCATTCTTTAGAGGACTAGTAACTGCTTTTGCTTTATCAGTATTAAGTTTCTGACCCAAGGCAAACCCTGTGCACCACACCATGTATTTCAGAGCTCAGATATTTTGTTTTTTAAATGTAAGGGCATAGAATGTGTTTAGATTTGATCCATTTTCAAGGGTATTGTGCCTCTGGTTGCTCTTCCTTTGCTCTTTGTAGCTTCACCTTGGAATTTGTTTGACTCTAAACTGTTGTTGTCTGCTTCAGGGATGGTGGTTCCCTCCAAAACCAAAATTGTCTGCCATTTCTCCACTCTGGTGCTGACCTGTGGGCAGCAGCACACTCTGCAGATAGTGCCCAGAGACGAGTATGACAATCCCACCAGCAATTCTGTGTCCCTGATAGATGAGCACAATTACAGCCTCTCCATCCATGAGGTGGGTGCAACCCAATCCCTTGCTGCTTGACCTCTGGTGAGCTGGAGACCCCCCTTTATTAATTTGTTTTCTGTTTAGCTGGGTCCTCAAGAAGAAGAGAGCTCTGATGTTGTGTTTGAGAAGTCTGTGGTGTCCAATCGGCAGACTTGTGAAGTGTTCTTCCGACTCACCTTGCACTGTAGGGGGTGTTTCCATGCCTGCATCTCCTACCAGAACCAGCCCATAAGCAATGGTGATTTTGACATCATTGTTCTAAGTGGTGAGTCAAGAGCTACTCAGTATTCATTCTCCAGGTGTCTTCTTACAAGATGCTTTGCACACTCATGTAGCAGAGCTAAATGTGGCTTCCCTGCCGGCTAGCCATGCTTAATTGCTCAAGAAATGCCTATTCATTTAAAAATGCTAAGGTAAATGAATTTGATGCTGACAAGGGAGATATCTGAAGGTCGATACTCTGTTCCATCAGCATGTAAAAGCACGTGTGTTTTTTCACCTATCTTGGGAGGTTTACCTCTGAAATTAGGCAATTTTTATTGCTTGCTAGTACTTGGCATCTGAGCCATACCATAAGTGAGCCAGTCATGTATTGTATGTTAAGCTATATGGATGAAGAACACTGCGTGTAACCTATGTGCTTTTTACAATTTTATAATTCCTGGTTTCTTCAGAAGTGAGCCAGTCTGCAATGTGGCTGTAACATGGCTATGCCTTCAGGCTGGTGCTCCGAGACAGAGGTTCTGCATGCCTTTTTCCTTTTTTCTTGAACCAGTCACTGTCTGAAGCCAGGACAGACAAAATGCTGTCTTGAAATCTTTTCATCCCACTCCTGGGTTCTCTTTATCAGTTTTGCTTGACCAGGTTTTCCTTTAGATGTGTAGCCTTTTCTTTAAAAGCATGGTAACTAATTTGGTGGTGGTCTGTGGATTCTTTACTTTTTGATTCTGGTCTCTGTTAAGATTTACACAACTCTTTTATATCTGTTTCCCTCAGAGAATGAAAACAACGTTGTAGAACGCAATGTGTCCACCTCAGGTGTCAGTATGTACTTTGAAGCCTACCTTTACGATGCTCCTAGTTATACCAACACTCAGTGGCAATTTCCACTAACGCACCTGAGCTCCTCCCAGCGCCGTCCTTCTATTGCAACTGAGGATGAAGATGAAGACTCTCCCTCTGACAGCCAAACCCCTGAGAAAGTGAAGAAACCTAAAAAAGTGTACTGCTATGTGTCACCTAAGGTAGATTATCACAACATTACCGCTCTTGAGTGCATGTTCAAAGTACACTGCAGCTGAAGAGCTTCCTTGTGCCCTATACCTTAGCTCCAGATTTAGGTGCCTCAGATTTGGTTAAAAAAGGTTTGCCTAAGGCTAGACAGCAAACCTGGTGCTCATGACTGAGAATAACGTTAAAATGCTCCTTGAAGTTTTAGGACTCCATGTGTCTTTCTAGGTCTGATCCAAAGCCTACTGGGAATTTTATCACTGATTGTTCAATAGATATTCCGTTTGCCTTTCCTTTGCTCTGGTCAGGTCAGACCTGCAATTCCCTTTCTCAGTTTCCGATACCTGTAGGTAGGAACTTAGAGGAAGACACTTCTCAGATTTTATGTCTTTGTCCTGTTTCTTGAATGTTTCAGGGACATGAAAAGGAAAAAAAAATGGTCAGAGGACAAAGGGTAAATGTGTAAGTAGAAGAAACAGGATTCAAGCAAGTCAAGAGAAACTGAGGATTCTCTTATAGTAAGAATAGGTTAACAGAATTTATTACCCCTTATTATTGCATTCAGGGAAACTAGAAAGAAAATTCCACTAAATCTACTAATAAATTTAAGTTCATTTTGACAATATCCAGCTGAGGGTGTTAAGAGAGCTGGCTGATGTCGTTGCGAGGCCGCTCTCCATAATCTTTGAGAAGTCGTGGAGATTTGGGGACATCCCAGAAGACTGGAAGAAGGCTCATGTCACCCCCGTCTACAAGAAGGCCTTAAAGGAGCATCCAGGAAATTATAGGCCCATCAGTCTTACTTCAATCCCTGGGAAAGTTAGGGAACGAATCCTCCTGGGGGCTATCAAAAGTCAAATGAAGCACGTGACTGGGAAAAGCTAGCACGGATTCACCAAGGGCAAATCGTGTTTGACAAACCTGATCGCCTTCTATGACAAAGTAACCTGCTCGGTTGATGTGGGGCGAGCGGTGGATATTGTCTACCTGGATTCCTCCAAGGCTTTCGATATGGTTTCCCACAGCCTCCTCCTAGAGAAACTGATGCATTATGGTCCAGACAAGTGGTCTGTGTGGTGGGTGGGGAACTGGCTGACAGGCCGCACCCAGAGGGTGG
>NW_008824356.1:5120899-5128242 GCF_000699105.1 Pygoscelis adeliae | reverse complement strand
AAGGGCATCACCAGCAGAGATAAAGAAGTCATTATCCCACTCTACTCAGCGCTTGTCAGGCCACACCTGGAATACTGTGTTCAGCTTTGGTCCCCACTGTACAAAAAAGATGTGGACAGGCTGGAGAGGGTCCGGAGAAGGGCCACAAAGATGATCAAAGGACTGGGAAGCCTGCCATATGAGGAAAGGCTGAGAGAACTGGGTTTGTTCAGCCTTGAGAAAAGAAGGCTTAGGGGAGACATTATCACCATGTTCCAGTATTTAAAGGGTGGCTACAAAGAAGATGCAGACTCCCTTTTTACAAGGAGTCACATGGAAAAGATGAGGGCTAACAGGTACAAGTTACTCCTGGGGAGATACTGGTTGGACACAGGAGGAAAATTTTTCACAATGAGAACAATCAGCCATTGGAATAATCTCCCCAGGGAAACGGTGGATTCCCCAACGTTGAACACTTTTAAGATTTGACTGGACAGGGTCCTGGGCCATCTTGTCTAGGCCGTGCTTTTGCCAAGAAAGGTTTGACCAGATGATCCTTGAGGTCCCTTTCAACCTGGTATTCTATGGTTCTATGATTAATCTATCGATCTGAATGCATTCTGAAAAATCTGAAAAATTTATCTTAGCGATATATCAAAGTGAAAGACTAATCCAGGAATCGCTTTCCTGACAAAGAGAGAAAGAGGGCTGTGAAACAGTTATAGGATGGAGGGTGTTGCTAGAGATTTCTAAATCTCTGCTGCATGCAGCTCTAAAAACTGACTTTGGGAATGAGTGCTGGGTCCTTGTGAGCTCAGCATCCTTTCACCCTTGGGGTATTGTTCTGGACTTCTGTACTTTTTTCTGTTGCGTTACCTGGTAAAGGAGATCACCAGAAGTGGGTACTGTTGCAGGTTTCCTTTAGGTGCCAAAGTTATTAACGTGATTCTGATGCTTGCGTAATTGTATCCCTGGATCTCTCTATATATACCTAGAGCATCTGTCCTGTACAGTAGATAAAAGAAATAACAGCATAGTAACAGTTAAGAGGTTGCTGTTCGTATTTGCTTTGTTTCTGGAGAAATGCTGCTCATAATTTTTTCCAAACATTGCAGCTAGAACAGGCTTGTGCAGGAAATGGTTTTGTGTTTTGTCTAAAGATGCTAAAATTTCATCTTGGCCTGCTTTCTAGAAGGCGACAGTTTCACAGTTAGTAGTTATTTGGCAGAAGTACACTGGGAAGAAATTTCTGCAGATCTCCTGGATTTAGCAATTGCAAGTGCTTTTTAAAAGTTGTTTGAAATGGTTGTGAAAATTAGGGAGTAGTAGCAATAGTTCTGTTAGGCAGTGTGACTTTTTCCAAAACCTTTTTGTCAATGCATTACAATTTTGTCTTGAATTCAGCCTCTGAAGTGAACTTACCATTACCTTCCAATTAGACTGGTGATGTTCTACTGAACACAACGCCTTACTGCTGTAAAATGTGTCGTGCTGGTATCCCACATGCATTGTAAATGCACGCAGTAAAGTCTTACTGACAAGCTGCTTACAGTTCTGTACAGCTTTAAAGGTTTTTATGTATTGTGCCAGCGGACGATGTCACCAAATGTTGCAGAAACCTATCCCTGGGGTTGGAGGGATGCCTGGCCTTATGGATCTGTCTTGTGCCTCGTGTTTCAGGGACAACCCTTAACAGATGTGTGACCTTTAACATTTTCTTTTCCTTGTGGTTACTCAGCAATTCTCAGTGAAAGAATTCTACCTGAAGATCATTCCATGGCGCCTTTTCACCTTTAGAGTATGTCCTGGCACAAAGGTGAGCCTCTTTCCATGTAGCTGTCACTGCACCTCCATGTTATTAGCTTGTGATCCTTGTGAATGACAGTCTGATTTTTGCTTTTGGAGAGAAGGGCTGTCACCCACAGGGCAACATTTTGTTGTCTAAAATTCAGACTTTGGAATTCCCTCTCAGTGCCTAAATTCTGCTAATATTTATGAATAGGAGCCAGTTGTATCACTCCTTCCTGCCTTTTGTCCCAATCCTAGGTGAAAATCTTTATTTCTTTTGCATTTCTCTTGTTTATTTTCCTCATAACCTTGCTAAAATGCTGTGATTGTGTCCGCTGAGGCCCCTAGGCTAGGGTGTGAGGTTTGAAGCAGCCTCTTAAATGGAGTCCGGATGCTTGAAATAGTGTTCCTGTTAACTCCATCTGCATGGGTGAGCAGAGAAAGTCTTAGAGCGCAAGTGGTGTTGCTCTGTCCACTGAACATGCTGTGCCTTCTGCATGATGGGTTTACCCTTTCTTGCATCTTTTTGCTGCTAGTTTTCATACCTTGGTCCTGACCCTGTACACAAATTACTGACACTGGTGGTGGATGATGGGATCCAACCCCCTGTGGAGCTCAGCTGCAAGGAGAGGAACATCTTGGCAGCCACTTTCATTCGCTCTCTGCATAAAAACATAGGTAAAGGGGCGGTGAGGTGGGTACAGTAGTCAGGAAGTTAGCACTTGAGTCTGCTATAGCAGTTTCCCTTGGGAATGAAGATTGTCAGCACTGAATGACCTCTGATGAGAACTCTGATTCTTGGAGTCTCATGTTCTGTTCCTGTGGGTGCTTCCAATGAATGTATTTCATCGTGCCAGCTGTTCCTTTTCAGTTTGGCTTTTCTGTCAGGCTCTTTGAAAGTGCATCTGTGAGTATCTGAATGTCAGCAAGACTAACTGCAAACTGCCTTTAGAGTTTTGTTTCCAAACTTTGCTGTAATAAACTCATCCTTGGGCTGTAAAGCTGACCTGTGCAGTTAGTCTTAGGAATGCCTTCTAGATGTTCGAGGTTTTGACAGCTCATGCCTGAACTGAAACTGTCACCATTCTCAGGAGGCTCAGAGACCTTTCAGGACAAAGTGAACTTCTTTCAGCGAGAGCTACGTCAGGTGCATATGAAAAGACCTCATTCAAAGGTCACGCTGAGGGTCAGCCGTCACTGTCTGCTGGAGTCGGTGAGTGTACAGGCCACTTCACTTAAGCCCAATGCTTCCTCCATCCTTTTTCTTCTGCTTAGTGCCCAAAGAAATCCAAACTGGCATGTGCTAGGGCAACCATGCTAAAAGTGATTAGTCCTTCTGTTTCAGGGCACATGCCAGTAGACAGCTTGAGACGGGAAAAAGAAAAGAAAAAAAAAATCTCAAGGTAGTTCCTCTGTGTTCAGGTTTGGTATTGTGTGGGATGCTGTGTTCCTTCTCTACAGCCAGGAAGATCAGATCAATTTCTTAAGTAATTAGGAAACTTCAGCTCTGATCAATTTTTAAGGAACTCGTCACAGAGTAAATCAAGCCATGAGAGCTGACTAGGGTAAATGCATGCATAGCCTGTAAAAGCAGGAAATCTGCTGGTGCTGTTCTGTCCCCACTTTACATTGGTACCTGAGGCCTAGAGAGAGACTGTCTACCTGGACCAGATTTGGGAGCAGAACCTAGAGCTCCTGAGTCTTTACTGTTTTTCTGGTGCAGAGCCATTCAGTGAGATAAGCTGTAAAGTCAGGTGTTACCGAGCTGCATGTATGAAACTTTTGCATTGACAGGCTTCTAGTAGTGGTTCAGTGTGATGATAAAATATTCTGTAGAGTCCTTGAGTTAAGTATTCACCAATGCTGACCTGAGCTGATGTGTTTCTGAAATCGAACTTAAGAAAGAGACATTCATATATCCAGTTCTTAACTGACATTCTAAATACTGTGTACGCAGAGCAGGCAGTTACTCTGACTTACTGTTTTCCACGTGTCTTACAACAGTGATGTTATAAAGATGGAAAAGAACATTTCTGGGGAGGGCAGGAGTGGCTGGGACTCCCCTTGATTTACACTCAGTAAATCTGTGTGTTGGAATATTTTCTGCACGTACGAGCTTGCAGTGTTTACGAGATTATGTTTCGGTTAATAGTTTGCTACAAAATGACTTCACTTCTAAACAGTATTTCCATGACTATTTTTTCCCACTATTTTGGAAATTCCTGCACTGTCATGAGCACTGGTGTTACAGCCTAGTAAGACAAGTGCCATAATAATAAATGTAAGCTTTAGTGTCCAAGGTTGACAGGCACAATGAATGTGACCAATGTGTTTAGCCCAGAGGTGTGACTAGTGTGATGCTCTAACCTATTTGAGGATAAGCTAAGCCAAAGCTACCTGTATGACTGAGGACTGCTGTGTAGCTTTTTTAATTTTCTTTAATTGGAATCCAGAATTAGGATACAGGAAGTTCTAGACACTTGAAATATTTTGTTACCTTTTTGCGTCGTGACTTGCTTTAAGTATGAGCTCAGTGAACCCTTCAAGCTATTTTCTAATGCTTTGTGAAACATTCCTTTTTTTAAATCTAACTCGTGGGCTGACAGTGCTTTACAGAAATTGCTCCTTCCCACAGGCATTTTAATACTTTAAACAATACTGTACTGCAGCCTTGAGAGGGATACATCTGTGCTGTGCTAAGACCTCACGCTGTTTTTAATGAGCTGTATTTATGTGCATAAGGTGTCTTATAATGGAAAATGAGGAATTGGCTTCTGTGGCTTTGGATAAATAAGAATTACATCTTAGGAGTTCCTAATTCTCAGTTTTATACTGTAGAGTACTAGACTGTTCCTTAGTTTTTTTGTGTTGCTTAAATTGCCCATCCACACGTGCAGGATTGTGTATTGGCTATGGGGTGCCAAGCAGTAATGGGTGCTGCTATTTTCTTTTTTTTTTTTTTTTTTGCAGTCTTTTAAAGCAACACGAAATTTTTCTGTTTCTGACTGGAGCAAAAACTTTGAAGTGATTTTTCAGGATGAAGAAGGTGAGTTATCCTGTGAATGTATTTGAGGAGGAAGTGAAAGGAATGACGGTGGAGTAGTTTTAGTCTGAAATTCTGGTTTCTTGTAGTATGTCTATCCTTTGTGGCTTTCCAGCCCTTTCACTTTCTCACAGACGTTAGTGAAATATCCTGCGGTGCTATTCTACCCCTACTTTACGTAGGGACCTGAGGCCCAAATAAAAACCATTAGGACTAGGTTTGGGAGTAGAACCTAGAGTTCTGGAGTCCCTGTCTACTGCTTTTTTGCTATGGAGCTGTTCACTGCGATGAGCTCTTGTCAGGTAATACTGAGCAGCATGCATGGAACTCTTGAATTGATGACCGATGGATGACCAAGCTTGTTTTATCTTGTAGCTCTGGACTGGGGAGGTCCACGCAGAGAGTGGTTTGAGCTCATCTGCAAGGCGTTATTTGATACCACCAATCAACTCTTTACCCGCTTTAGTGATAACAACCAGGCCTTGGTGAGTCTGCAGTTCCTATGCTGAATGTTCAGAATTGTGTGGATTGACAAGCTGCTGGTTAAATAACGCTGCTGCTAAATTCATTAAGTGGTGTGCAACCTTACCCATTCTTTAGCTTGCCTGCACAGTCACTTCCAGTGCCTTTCTCAAAGCTTTGCTTAATGATCTTAACCCATTGAAGTGTCAAAGAACTGGCTGGCTGAACAGCAGAGGGTGGCCAGTCAGCAGGGAAGGCTGGATTTCTGGGCAAGAGGAGGTGGCATCAGTGTCTAGAGGTTTTGTTGGGTCTGAATGTTTCAGAATCCATTTCTGCTCTCATACAGCTTCTGGCCTGTGCATGTGTAACATTTTGTATTCTTTCTAGGCAGGCTCAGGCATTTTATTTCTGTTGCTTGGCTTTGAGGATATTACACTAAAGCTCCTGGGGCAGCCTGAGAGATGCAGTGACTTGAACTGGTCCCATACTTGCTATTTGTGCTAGTCTTGTCTGGTACTTGGATGTTTCATTTTGCTTCCTCTTCTCAGGTGCATCCAAATCCAGGGCGTCCTACATATTTACGACTCAAAGTGTATGAATTTGCAGGCCGCCTAGTAGGAAAGTGTCTTTATGAATCATCTCTGGGAGGTGCTTACAAACAACTGGTTCGAGCTCGCTTCACCCGATCCTTTCTGGCTCAGATCATAGGACTTCGTATGCATTACAAGGTAAAGCTTCCCAGCCTTGTCTGAAGCCTGTATTGGTCTGGGGAGAGGTTGAACGTTGGTGTAGTAGAAGCAGATCCAGAGTCCTGATTAACAATGTATAGTTTTGGTTGTTTGGTTTTTTTCCTTCCTTCCTTCCCTGCCTTCTTTTTCTTTCACACAGTATTTTGAAACAGATGACCCAGAATTCTATAAATCCAAAGTTTGTTTCATACTGAACAATGATGTGAGTGAGATGGATCTGGTCTTTGCTGAAGAGAAGTATAGCAAAACAGGACAACTGGAGAAGGTGAGGGAGGCAGCTCCTGAAGGTGGGACAGTTTAACCCCTTCTGCCCGTAGCAGGGGAGGCCGAGAACTCTGCTATGTCCCCCAGAAAATTGAGCTTGCTCTGGGCAGCAGCTCCTTGCTTGTGTTTATTCTGCTTGGGGGTTCAGGTCTGGGGAATGCTGATGGTCACACTCACATCAAGTGTTCTCCTGTTTTCAGGTGGTGGAACTGGTGACAGGAGGGGCTCAAGTACCAGTGAACAATGAAAACAAAATCTTGTATCTAAATCTGCTTGCGCAGTACAGGTTGGCCAATCAGGTTAGGGAGGAGGTGGATCACTTCCTGAAAGGTAACATGCTGTCTGCTCCCCGCTCCTGTCTGCCTTTATGTCCCAGGGGATAGCACTTGCTGCTATGCTCTGCTCTTCTCTTCCAGGTCTTAACAAGTTAGTTCCTGAGAACCTCCTGGCTATTTTTGATGAGAATGAGCTTGAGGTAATTGCTGCTTCCCTAAGCATCTCTATCCTTACTTCTCCTCCCCTCTGACAAATGAAGCACTTTCTGGATCTGGAATAAAGCCAAAATGTTTCTTCTCTAAGCATTTTAAACATTAGTAATTTGCACAGTAGCTGTTGCCTTGTTTCCTGGGCTCCTGAATTTCTGACTGCAGTCTCCTGCCTTTCAGTTGCTTATGTGCGGTACTGGAGATATCAGTGTCTGTGACTTCAAGGCACATGCTGTAGTGGTAGGAGGATCTTGGCACTTCCGTGAGAAGGTAAGTGAAAGTGTTTTTCCCTCCTGCGTGCTGAAACCGGTTATCCCAACTACAGCAGAAGACAACTTAAACTGGGAACAGATTTCTTGGTTGGAAATTAGGCTTCCAGAAGGACAAACTGGAAGATTTGGGGGTCAGGAGTAGGACTGCGCTCATTATGAAATAATGTTTCCCCCTAGAGACATCCTTCAGCCTGACTGACTAGACATGATGCTTAATCAGTTACCAGCAGGAAAAAAATCATCAGCAGTGGTCTTTTTAAGAAAATCCAACAAAGCACTAATTAAGAACAGTTCAGCCGGG
>NW_008824356.1:5101809-5120519 GCF_000699105.1 Pygoscelis adeliae | reverse complement strand
GGAGGAATTGGTGGGAATTATAGCTACTGAAGATGTGCATGGTGATATGCTTATCTCTAAGGGATGCTTGAAGATCATGATTGCAGTCCATGTGGAGTGTTTGGAATTCAGTGCTGTGGTAAAGACTACTGATGTAGTAGCCTAAATTTGCACCCTGTAATTGTTCCCATCCCTCCCTGCCTTTCCCAGTGTGAGCGGTATGGGAATGGTAGCAGCTTCACTTAAAAAAATAATGGAAGCTGCCAAAAAACCCGAGATGAAAAGAGATTGGGAGTACAAGCTTCTAGCTGTAAACACTGGGATGGTTCCACCTTCCTACAAAAGTACCAGAGGATGTGAAAAAGCAAAAGATTAGCATAGTGCAAGAAGCAAATGAGCTTCTGCATTGTAAACCTACCTCATTGCCTATGCAGGTATTTCTAAAAATAAAATCTCTGTGGGGAGAGCAGAAATCTTTCTGCTTTAAGGGAAAGGACTGGTGGGAGGTAGTAGCACGGGACATGTCTTAACTGATAAGAAGAAACTATGTAATACTTGCCTCTATGTGTCACCCTGGTCAAACAAAAAAAATTCTGACTATTAATAGGGGCAATTGACTGATCTTCTTGCAACTTGTTATATGCTTATTTGATTTGCTTGGCTGACCTGGCTTTACCTTCCTGTTTCCTAACAGGTCATGAGGTGGTTTTGGACCGTGGTCTCCAGTTTCACACAGGAAGAGCTGGCCAGGCTCTTGCAGTTCACAACTGGTTCCTCCCAGCTGCCCCCAGGAGGGTTTGCTGCACTCTGTCCATCTTTCCAGATCATTGCGGCTCCAACTCACAGTACTTTGCCGACAGCCCACACTTGGCAAGTATCCTGGGGCGGTAGGACTTTCTGCATTGTGGTTTTGGGAATGACACCAGCTAGTTGTGGTGGGCAAGCAGTGTATAACATGTAATGTGTGTGACGCTCGTGTCAACCCATCTAAAAGCAGCTGGTGGGGATGGTCCCCTCTCAGATCTAGTCTGAATGGAATTTTTCTTTTGTTTTACAGTTTTAACCAGCTGTGCCTCCCTACTTATGACTCCTATGAAGAAATGCACAAGATGCTGAAGCTAGCTATCAGCGAGGGTTGTGAGGGCTTTGGCATGCTATGATTTCCCCTTTCCAGGAGACCACTTAGCCTCCTGGCTCTTTGTGGCAAGACCCAGGTTCAATCCTCTGCTTGTTCTCCTTTCCTTCACACGGGCAATGGAGGCAGAGCAAAGACTCCACGTAAAGGAATTTGTCATCCAGAAGATGTCACGTGGCCTTTCCGTATCCCAAATATGTCATCAAGAGCTCATCTTTTCCCTTTCCCTTATTCTCCCTTTGGTTCAATGTGAAACAGCAAAAGGACTGTGGTGCATTCATCAAGGAGATATTGCACTTGATTTCCCTGCACCCTGTACACCTATCCTTCTGTGAGAAGATGAAGTTCATAAGCAGAAGTTAGTGAGGTGCAGGAGATCTGCTGAGCTGCCGTTATTGTAGCTCTCTGGGAGGAAGAGGGAAGACCAGCATGGAGCTCTGCTGGAAACCTGGCTCACAGGAAGCCTTAGTAACTTTCCATGTCTTGGCTCAATTCCCCCAGTGATGCTCCCTGATAGCTAACTTAACTCTATGACTCATGAAGAGTATAGGGTTGTCCATCCTTTCAGCACCTGACCCAGAAGGGTTTCTGATTCTCTTCTCCGTCTTGCTCTGGATGCTGCTGTCACCTGTGCCACAGAGAAAAATGGGCAGTATCCACTGGGGGGAGTAACCCAATGGGGGGAACAGTCTCATCGGAGCACAAGTGCTGGCCCTGACAGTGATCCTGTACTACCTCCGCCAGGGTCCAGCAGCAGAAGCATGTACTTCTCCAGCAGTGGCTGGTAATGAGCCTCTACAAATGAACTGGAAGAGGAGTTTCTCCTCCATTGAATGTTTCTGACAGTTGATGTTGCACAGGAAGCTGTCCCATGCCCTTGCCTTCTTTCCCCTTCTTCGGGAGAGAGCATGGGCATGAGTGTGATCCCTCAATGCTGAGCACCAATGCCTATCCCACATTCACCTTCAGGGTATGTACGTTACGTAATAACAGTGACAGGTCAGGAAGCAGCTACAGTGTGCACTGGGCTTGCGTTTGTTGTTGGGGTGGTGGTACTGGGCAGAATGTGGTACCTCCACCCCGGCATCCCACAGGGTCTTGGCTTCTACCTCTATCATGCAGCAGCCTGAGGCTTCTCTTTCTCTACTGCATTTCAGGCAGAGTTTCCAGAGGGGTGCTGGTGCCTGGAGAGCAGCTGGCTTTCTGTCCTCCCAATCTTCCTACCTTCTTTCTTCAGCTTTCCTTTCCTCCTGTTCCATTCAGCGCTGCTGGCTTTCCAGCACAAAACGTTAACTAGAACTTCGCTCAAGTGATCACTCAACAGCCTGCACTCACCATTGTCTGGCTTGTGGGGAGAGGAGTGGGCAGACCAGCATGAGAAGTAAGCTTATGATTGGGTTGTGTTGTTGCTGGCAGTCCATTCAGCCCTTCCCAGGGAAATAAAGGGAAGGGGAATCTGGGAATCTTGATAAGTTCTTCAGTGAAGCAAAATTCAAGATCTTGCAGTTCTCAACAGTCCCTTAGACAGTTCAGGTCAAGAGTCAAAGGCATGCAGGAGTCAAAGTGTGAGAAACCTGTAGTGCTACTGCCTGCAATGTAAGCTTTCACTGGATTATGGAATTGCTGGATTTCTTCCAGAATGGAGTCTCAGACTGGCATCCCTGAACTAATTTTAGAACACCGTATTAGATAAAAAGTCACATCATCCTTTTCAGTCCCCTTCTGCTGTCCTCAAGCTGGTCCAGGCAGACTTCTGCACAGTATGGATATTTTAAGATAACTGTGTGTGCTTTTCCAGTATAGCTTAGTTGAACTGACTGGGAATTTGGGGGCAACATTCTACATCTAGAAAATGTTTTTAAGGCAGCATCTTAGCCATTCTTGGGCTGAGTGTGTTACTTCTGTACAGAAAAAAATAAGCCATTTTGGTGCCAAAAAGCAGCCAGCTGAGCATTGGGACTACTCAGGGGGATTTCTTTGCCTTGTGAATTCATTCCCTCATTGGCACTGAGGTGCTGGGAGGCTGCCAGCTTGAGAGTTGCCACTGTTGCGCTCTGACAGATCACTTTAGTAGTGGCTGTTCTCCCTTTTTTAGTGAAGGCTCCATTCTGTAAGGTCCTGAACTCCTTTGGGTGGAGAGTATGGTACCATTTTACACTGCAGATGGCTTCCATGGTCAGCAGAGTTACAGCTCCTGTGTTCTCCATGCCACCACTTCACTGTTTTCTCCAGGGACTGAGAGGAGGTGGCAGTGCTCGGCTTAACTCCTGTTTGTTGGGAGACGCAGCTTGGTGCTGTTCCCACATTGCAGCCTTGTGTCGCACTCTTACCCGGTGAGGATGTTTCCAGCCTTGTAGCTATGGGCCAACTCTGCCAGTGACATCTTCCTCAGGAATCTTCTCCCTTCTTCTCTTGAGCTGGACTTTTTTATTCTGAGTACGAAGTAGTTGGACATTGGGCTATCTTCCTCTGCTGGAAAGAGCTCCTAAATGCTTCTCATTGCATTGCAGCCAGCACCCCACGCTTCCCAGCAGCTCTGCAGATGCCAAGGACTTTCTTAACACAAGCGCAGTCAGCCCCTAGCGGGTCCTATGTTTCTGAGATCCATCACAAACGAGTTTCTAAACTTGTCTCAGCTTTATACCCTTTTCCAGTGCAGTCACTTTTTATGCTGCCCTTAACACTGGCAATGGGGATGTGCTTTGGTCACCTATACTGTATGTTACTTCTGGCAGAGGCTTGTTACTTTTATTTTTACCCTTTATTTATTCCCACTTAATAGAGGCCCTTCTGTAGAAATCTTTAGGATCCTGGTGTCCTCTCAGACAGGTTCCGTGTTTCCTGAAGCTGCTTTGAGGTGCAGAGGGCCTGGCTTCAGCCTGCACCTGCAGGCAGTGTTGCATGTTTTTAGAAACCAGGAACTGTGGATGATACAGGTCAAATCCTAGTTCTCTCTGGTGAATTTCTGGCAGCGTTCAGCCAAAATTTGGAAGCCTGTGGTTGTAGTAGCTGATTTTGTAAATAGTTTGTATAATAAATAAAATATTTTAAAAATGCTGCCTTCTCAGCTCAGCGTTCTTTCGGGGCTGTACAGAGGGAATCAAACTGGTTAGTGCTGTCCGTGGGTGAGGGGCTTCTCCAGGTCTTCGGGTGTCTTGCTGAGATCTGCTGCAGGGGGGAGAGGATGGTTCTCCACCTGCAGCCTTTCAGGATGCCTGACTGAACCCAGGACTTCCCAGTTTCTGGGAAGAGGCAGGACTCTGGGCTGGGGCTCACAGGCTGCTATGAGGTCTCTCTGCAGTAGGCTGGAAAATGGGCTGAAGCAGCTGGTAATGCCAGAAAGTATTTTAAGGACTCTTTTATGTAAATTAATAATGCGGTTGGTGCAATTACTTTTTCATCTCACTGTGTATTACCTGACTTCTTGAGATGCAGGCATTTGTACTGCTTGTGCTTCGCTGTACTGTCAAGAAGGTTAGATGGAGCCAGGAGAAAAGGGTGTGTTTGAGTCCTTTGCACCTTTTTAAATTGTATAAAATGTTTTCAGATTGCAGGGTGCGAACAATGTACCTGCAAGTGTCCACTAATGAACAGCGGAGTAATTAGCAAGTTGACAGCTTGTTGCCTTCAGGGGCAGTATCCAATTTCTGTGATTCTTTGAGCTTGAGCTGTTCCCAGCTCTGACAAAAAGCATTCAATTTATCACTTGTTTTCCTTGGACTTTTTTTTTTTTTTTAGCTTAAGGATTAAAATCATAACTTTAAAACTTGAGAAGATTCTGCAACATGATTCTGTGTCCATTAGCATTGCTGCCTGTAAAACAATGAAAACACTGTTTCCGGGGCTGTACAAAGATTTAGCCCATCTTGAGCCAGCATAGCATTGGCTGGCTGCATGTGTTCCACCATATAACTAGGCAGATGTTCTCACGTATTACGAAACCAGCATCTAGCCTTGATTCTGGCTTTCAAGCCATGAGCGCTAGCTACAGAAGAAAGTGAGCAGTGTATGTGAGTCTCAGGAATTGCCTCTGTGGCATTGTGCTGGGTCATGGTATTATTTAGAAGGTCCTTGTGGGAACAAAGTTGTCTTATGCTGGACTCAGAAGACAGAGGTTAGATAAGGCGGTGGTGAGCATTATGAAGAATCCAGAAACTGAAGTTCCAGTGTCCCCTGGAAATTGCAGAGGTTGTGAGTCTAGACCTGCTGGAGTTGGGGTCAGGGCACTAAAAGGTGGGTGACTTTCTCTGCAAACCTGGCATGAGCAAAATGATACACAGCAAACCATGTGGGCATGTCTTTACATGCCATGACCAGTATTACTCATGGGAAGGGGGCCAAGTTGAAGCTGGAGTTTTCAGAAACACTATCTTGTTTGGGTGTGAAGGAGAGAGCTCAGCTTGCTAGATTACTTTAGCATGAAGTAGGTTCTAAAGTTTCTGCCTCTCTTTGCAGGATGCATGATATCATCTGACTGCCCACATTGTCCATCCTGATCACCAGTTTCTTGTGATGTCTTGGAGAGGGAGTGGTGACAGTGACCTGTTGCTGACTCCACAGCCTTCATTTATCCTGGCACCTGGCATGGACTTGGGGCTGGGAGAGAAATCAGGCCCACGCACTCCATGCTGGAATCCTACATGCCCCAACTTGTGTCTCCAGCAATAGCAAGGAGTTGCCTGATGTCTTAGGATCCTTGATTCCATACACGGCCACTTGACCTGAGATGTGTCAAGATGTGCTGCTTGGGAAACTGGATTTTTGTGCATTCAGTTTCTCTGCTCAGCTTTCTGTTTGCCTCAACTGTAGAACTACGGAGAAGGAATTTCTTCAGACACCTGAATGAGAAAATGGAGAAATGATGCTTGATTTGGATAAGATTTCTTTTTGCTTTCGTAGTGTTATGGCTGAGCTGGTCAGTTGGACCAGGCTGTAACTCCTGGTTCCCATAGTGAATTAC
Source organism: Pygoscelis adeliae (assembly GCF_000699105.1). Taxonomy (NCBI): domain Eukaryota; kingdom Metazoa; phylum Chordata; class Aves; order Sphenisciformes; family Spheniscidae; genus Pygoscelis; species Pygoscelis adeliae. The sequence goes on along the minus strand of NW_008824356.1, from coordinate 5,114,445 downwards.
TATGTTTTGTATGGTTTTGGCTGTTCTGCTACCATCTTGTGTCTGACTGACCTGGCACATGACAGCAGAAAGAGTTTGAACGTGTGATTATGGGAACTATAAAAGGAAAACATGGGGAACAGCAAAATCCACCAGAACATCAGCCTGTCTTGGCTTCAGCCGTACGATGCAGAATCTGAGATTTTAGAATCTTCCTCTTAAACTCTTCTCTTGTTTGTTTGTTTGTTTGTTTGTTTGTTTCTTCATTGAATGCATGAGAAACCCTAATCTCTGCTCTCCAGAGCATGAAACTTGATTGTAGGAGGGAGGTGTTACTGCATGAATGTGTTCATTTTTAGACAGAATTTGCTATAACTTTTTTTGCAGTAAAACAAAACAGCTGTAGCTGAAGTTCACCCAAAATTCCCAATCAGTCTTTTCCAGCTACCCTTCTGCAGGGATGGCGTGCTACAAAGTATGTTGAGGCGTGGGCAATTGCACATGAGGTTGGAAGTGGGGAGTGAGGCCGAAAGCCAAGCCTCTCAGCCTTGGTATAAAGCTGCAATGAATATAGACGAAGGAAGCGGAGTTCTTGCACCATATGAGGGATGGAGAAACTGGAATTGGCCTAAGACTGCTCCAGAGTTTTCTCTGAGGCACGTGAAGGCCAGACTGAGTTTGGGTGGTTTTTGGGGGAGTGACTCTGCAGTGGCCAAAACCAAATTCTTCTCTCCCTCTTGAGGCAATTCTCCGATAAGCTTGCAAGAAGTGTGTTGGCCCGCACCCACCCCTTAATTTAGGGATTTATGCTAACATAATTCTGATGGCCTGTAAACTGATGCAATTTTCTGAGTAATCGCAGAAATCTCATCTCTTACCAGAAGGAATGGCTGTTTGGGGCTATCTTGTGCTTCAGTAGCTGAGTGTGAGGTTGCCTCGAGATGAGATAATGCCGCTAATGGCAGTGGGTGAAGAAACGCAAGGAAATACAATTCTCTGCAGTCCTCTTGGAGGATGATGGAACCTCATCCTCAGATTTGTCTGGGGAAGTGATCTGCTGTTTAGCTCAGATTTGCAGAGGCCTCTATTGCTGGTCTGGAACAGACTTGGACTCCTACTCAGGGACAACTGGCAGCCCCTTCTCCCTTGTCTATGACTAGAGCAGTCAGCAGCCTTCCCTCTCCTAGGCCCTTTTGTATTGGGAACAACACGCAATACACTGGTAGCAATTGTAGTCACTGTTGAAACTAAAAATTATAGTACAAAAATGTCGCCTTGGGGTCTTCTAATAAGACACTGAACTGATGTCTTTCTGCTGCATGTCCTCACCCATTGAGAGCAGCTCACTGGGCTGCTATCTCTTATGCTGATCACTGTTGTCTTGTTTCCTTCTGCTCCCTCTGTCCCTGTTCATCTCCTGTCCTTTCTCTCCCATCTCGTTCCCCATCCCAAAGAGCAGACAGTCTGGATGTTGTATAGCTCCTTGCGTAATGGGGCCCTGTTTCAAGATGGGGGCTCCTAGTGCTACACCAGTATTGCTATTAAAAATCGAGGGCCTAGTTGTAGATAGCCCTAAGGCTGTCAAGTTGGAGGGGCTGGGAAGATGCTGGCTGTACTGGTAATGAATCTTTTCCTTTATAGAAGACTTTCATAACTTCTGCTCTGGTGCCCAGATCTGCCGCGCTCCCTGACTCGGCTCTGTGCTCTGAAGTCTGCTGCCCGACAGTTCTCCAAGCAGAGCCGTGCTGCCCCGGGCTCAGGGGTGCTCAAGGTGATGCAGGGCTCGGGGATGCTCAAGCTGCCTCAGTGCAGGAACAGGTAGCAATGTGGCAGCCCTATTCTGCCGACAGAAGGTAACTGTGGCTGGTTGGCCACCAGAGGGGGACCGATAGTCAACTTGAGCTGGTCAGGTTTAGGAGTGGCCAACTTCAGCTATCTTAAAACCCTGCAGGTTGGGTTACTGTTGTCTGGGGTTTTTTTTTTGTTCAGCAGACCTCCTAGTTGGCTGGCAGATTCTCTTGCTGTGCTTCTAACCCCCAAACTGGAGCATATGAGAAGTGAGCATCTAGGAAGCATCCCCTGGTTTGGCACAAGTCCCTGTTGCACCGCTTCCCCTTGCCCTTTTGTTTTCCAACAGGCAACACATTTAAAATGCATGAAAGGAGGTTGGATTTACATATGTATGATTAACCTGTGGCACTCTGTCTCAAGAGACTTGGGACAAATAGCTTAGTAAGAATAATGTGCTTAATATGAACAAACAACAGCAGTAACACTAACCAGATTAGATGTATTCCCTCAGGCTTTGAGACACAGATAGTCCCTGGTTTGCGAGCGGAGAGGGAGTTTTAACGCATGGACCAGGAAAGCGGAGTTGAGCTTATGCACAGAGAGCTGACATTCTTTTTAGGGCTCATTATAACTAAATGGACTGTTTTTATTAACTGCAGGCACCACTAGCCAGGGAGCCTGGGGGAGTGGAAGTTGACATGAGCTTGGATGAGTTGCAGTAGGTGACTGGAGCAGTGCAGCAGCTCCAGGGACAGGACGGAAAAAGGACCCTGTTACCACCCTCAAGGGGCAACTGTCCTGAAGTGGTCCCTGCACAGGCAGTGCCTGCCTTAGATATTCTCTGCATCGGGTTGTTTTTGAGTAGAGCTGGCTTGGCCCAGCTGACCTGGCACTTTGCAGTTAGTGGTGTCAGTGGCCTGTTGGAAGTGGCTTTGGAAGGCGCTCTGGGAATGCCTTTCTAGGAGTTGGCTCTGCTGTGCCTCAGCCCCTCCGGTTCCTCCTCCTGAGCAGGGCTGAGCTGCAGTTTAAGTGCAAAGTGGCAGAGTTTCAGCGGAGCTGCATACCAAACATTAGTGATGTGTAATGCACTTGGTGCTGCCATGCCGGCTCAGGCCTGAGGCTCTGACCTTGACGGATCTGCTCCCAGGCAGTGTCAGGAGCACAGGGAGAGGCACCAGGTCAAACAGCAACAGCAGAGGGAGGAAAGTAAAGAGTCATGGGACTGGTGGTGTGGGACCCAAGAGGCGTCTTTGCATTCTAGTCTGGAAATGCTTATGGATCAGAAGGCATCTCTCTGGCTGCATTTCTCAGCAGGATCCCTGCTCCTCAAGTGCTCAGTTCAGCACTGGAGGTTTAGGATTGTGTGAAGAGGTAGTCTGTGAAGACAGATAGAGTACTGGAGTCCAATACAAGGTTGTGGTGTTGAAGTAGAAGTTTATAAAAGGCTGAAGGGTGCAGAGGGAACACACAGCTCCTCCTGATCCCTTTGTCTTGTCAAACAAGGTCAAAGCGACAGCTAGCAGGGATTGAAAGGCAACAAGCACGTGGCTAATGAAAGCTGTCTGCTCCACAGATGGACTGAGGAAATCAAGAGCTTTCCTCCCTGTCCTCCTAAGGGCGGATAAAAGAGTGTGACATAGATGTGGATAATGAAAACATCCATGGTTAAATAAGATTTAAAGCAAACAAACCTTCCTGCTTCAGGGCCAAAGCCTGTCTCGGATAGACAGGAGTTAGAAAGGACCTTGCTTGCTGCTTCTCTTGAAGCACTGTCCTGTGCAGGATGCTGACCTGGAGGAGTGTTTGGCAGCTGGTGGCCCTAGGCAGGAAGAGGAAGGCAAAATCTGTTTTAATCCTGTCATAGATGTCATGCTAATTACAGTTGAGCCAATTTAATACTTGAATAAGGAACAGGCAGATCCTTCACAGAACTGGGTGTTAACGACTTTCCAGAAACCCTCTCCTATCTAAGGGAGGGCCACCCTCAGCATCCTGCTGTGCCTGTAAGAAGGGCTGCACAGAGAAGGGGCTATGCCTTGTGCCCTGTAGTCCCAGTTCAGCACCTACCATGTTCCCAGTGGGTGTATCAATGTAGAGCCCTGCCAAATAAGGTGAGAAGTCTTTGACGTGTCTCCAGAGCATCTAGGTGTCTGCTATTAGCCAAATTTCGGTAGCGTTGTTCTGTTCCCTGGATAGCTAATTTCTGTTACACTCCCCTCTGAGCTGTTGGATGGATGTGAGGTGATGACAAAGCCTGAACCTGGAAAGGAGCTGTGTTGTGGCGCTGTGTCAGAGAGCCCCACACCTGTGTTCTTACGTGTCCTAGAGCTGGCAGACTCACAGCAGGGAGCGTGCGCGCTGCTCTGCGAGGCCAACATCTGCCCCATACCCTTCTCGAGCCATGGACCCTGCTTGTAGATACAAGAGGACCTTTTTTCCTCCGTGGCCTCAGCCTAGCGCAGGTCTGAGGAGGAGGAGGGTTGCCTCCTGAAGCCCATCCTTGGTGAGCCCCATGGAGAGGTGGATGCAGCTGTGTTTTCTTCTCTGCCTCCTCACCTTCATCCATCTCCCTGCATCTCATCCCCTGCCCTGTTCTCTTCCACTGTTGCTCCTTCTCCGCTCTGTTTGCCAGTGTGGCAGTGGAGAAGACAAAGTGCCCTGATGCACTCTGGCTTGGCCTTCTCCAGAAACCTGCACAGGGAGAGGTCCCTCCCCAGTTTTCTCTGGCTGCCTTTTGCCTTTCTCATCAGTCATGGTAATTTACCCTGGCACTGTTTGGCAGGGGCCGTACCTTGGCATCATGAGCAGCCGGGGTCAGCTGTCAGCCTCTGAGCCATGAGCCTAATGCAACAGAACAGATGTAGGTGTTTTTTCCAAGTTTTCCCTGGGCAGCAGGATTAAAGTCTCTGTTCTCAGCTGGGGTCCCCGGTGTAGTCACTTCCCTCTGTGTTACACAACACCCTATTAAGAACAGCACAAAACATGCTCATTGGGATCCCTTCCCCCAACCCTAGAAGGCCAAGGAACAAAGGCCGAGGGAGGTTTCCAAAGGCTGAGGAGCTGCCTGTTTGGTCCAGGAGCCCTGAGATAATCCTGCCCAGGCATCCCCCTGTGAAAGGGCCCTGCCACTCTCCATCCTTGTGGTGCCAGAGGTAAGAGGGAACGTGGGGGAGTGGTGGGTAAGAGAGCAGTGAGGTCACGTTCCTCTGAAATCCATCTGGCTGTGTGCAAACCTGAGTGGGTACCAACGGGGGGAGAAACTACTGTGGCAGCATCACTGCCAGGCCTGGTGTCTGCGCCTGCCCCCTGAGCTGCAGGCTTCTGAGCGTGCCTGTGTGCATGCGCAAACATGCAAACAAAAGGGAGTGACAAGAAACCCCGAGGGGTGTCCCAGTGCTAGCAAGGGAGACGGGGTTAGGGTGTGGTCCACAGTCCAGGCAAACTTTCTTGCTTGAATTCAAAGGTGTCATGCCCTGAGAAGACGCTGGTGTTTTCTGACGGCCGGGAAGGTACTGAGGGAGCTTGCTGGAAACAGGGAGGCAGTGTGCTCTCCTTAGCTGATCCTGAAGCGGTTGGCTGCAGAGAGGGACTGTGGGCGCCCTTGGCGAGCAGGAGAGGGCTTCCCCAGCAGTCCAAAGGGAGCAGTTAAGTCCACGTGAGCACACACAAGGATCTGCTGCCTCTGCTCACCAATTACTTGCTTTAGTGACAAAAGACCATAAATGAACAAGGGAGTTAACGAGGTCCGCAGCAGGCCAGGTTTGGAGGCCTGCAGGGCTGAGATGTCTGGAGCAGGTTCAAAGGCGCAGTGGGAGGAGAAGGCCCTGGAGCTCTATGTAGCAAACAAAGGTGCTGCTGGTTCTCCCCCTCAGGCAACGCTGTGAAAAACCATCTCTGACCAGAAGGACAGTCCCCAGGAGGGGGAGAGACCAGTTCCTGGCAGCATCTGTTTGTTCAGGCCCCTGATGAAGGACTTAAACAGCTTGTTAATTCACTTCTTTGTCCAGCTGCAGACCCTTCGTCATTGCAAGTGAGTCCTCCAGGGTGGTGCGTGCAGTTGTGAGCCAGCTCCTATGGCCCTGGTACTGCGCTGGATGATCCAGTGAGCCATCGGCAGGGCTGGGGAGCCAGGGCACGTGTTGCAGCTGTCTGGCCCATCTCTAGTAAAATGCTCACAGCAGGTCCTTTCCATCTGCTTTGGCTCAAGAGTGACCCTTGCAAACCTCCTCTCCCCTGCAGTTGCCTCAGCAGATGGTGGGAAGGCAGATGGAAAGAGGGAAATCTCTGAAGCTGTAGCAATAGAAAGGTCTGACCCCACAGTACCTCTCACCTCAACACCCACAGGTGTTGGACTCTTGCAGTGCCACCTAACCCCTGAGCCTTGGCCTCCATGTCCCTCCTCCCACCCCTTCAAGCACTTCCTGCTCTTCTCTGGACCTCGGTGGAGGCTCTGGATGGCATCCAGCTGGAAGAGAGCCTGCCCCAGCTCTGCAAGCAGAGTAGGAAGGGGCACCCGCGTTACGAGGGGAGTTCACAGCACGGCGAAAGCTGAGGAACACTTGTGCTCTAGATGATGTGCTGATGGGGTCTTGGAGCCTGTGAGTTTGGGGGTGGGGGGTGTTCAGTTGTGGTGAATCACTGCAAACCACTTTGGGCAGCTGTTCTCTTGACCCCACCCCTCCTTGCACCCTGGATGCATAAAGTCCGCTTTGGGAGGGTGGCAAAGCGTCCTTTCCTTACCTGTAATTTTACCAGACTGCAAGAATTCAAGGCAGTGGAAGGGTGTGCTTGGCCCATGCTGGAGGAAGTTTCAGCTCAGCAAGGGTGTTTGGGACAGCTGAGTTGTGTATCGCCCGTCAGGCTGCACCAGCTGCTCTGGAGTCAGGATTCAAACCGCGACCAGACTTGGTCCCCGTTCCAGACTTTTCCTTCACCTCATTTGTTAACGGCTTCGGATGCAAATTCTGTGGCCGGTATGTGGAGGCCTGGCTGGCTTGCAGGGCTCCTGTCCAGCTGCCCTTGTTGGATCCTCCTCCCCAGCAGGCCTGGCTGGATGCGAGCACTGCAAAGGTCTTGGAGGGAATGTGCGGGGTATCCAGGTTACGGTGTTCAGTGCTGTCGCCCTTCCTCTCCAGGTGACAGCAGTTGTTGACTTGGACAGAGGACAGGCCTTTCCCATAACACAAGCAAGACAGATGCATCCAAGTACAACACAGACATGCAAGGTTTGCCTCACAGAGGCAGTTCACGCTCCCTTGCATTAGGTACGATGCAGTCAGCTCATGAGAGACGACCCTTCCTCCTGCAAAATAGTTTGTGCAGGCAGTGTGGACAAGGAGCAAGAAACAGCCTGAAAAGGAATAGCAGGATGGTGGAGAGAAGCTTGGAAAGGTTGCCAGGCCTGCAAATGCAAAGATGTCTAGGGGCCACGTAGAGGGGCTCCACTGTAATGTTTGGTACCATGCCCAGCCTGAAGCTCTAGCACCATTTAGGAGGCTGGACCAGCCTTGGCCTCGGTCTTGTTTGGCTTGATGGAAGTAGTTGTCATCGTGTCCCGAGTACAGTATCATTGTCACTCTTTAATTCCTCCAATGAGGTGTTGCAAACAGATATACATGTGTTGTAGCCATACTTTGGATTTGGATTTGCCTCTGGGGACAGGCAGTGATAAGTGTTAAGAGCTGTTTAGATCCCAAACTGTTGCGTTTCTGAACTGGTTTCTAGCAAGAGCAGAAGACACGAGGCTGGGGAAGAGGCCGCTTCCCCCACCAGAAGCATCCTGCTGGGCTGGGGAGGGACCCCTAGCTGGTGATGCCCTCCGAGCAGCTGGGGTTAATGACCAGGCTAAGGTTATTGGTAGCACTACCTGGCAACTGCTAATTGGGTTTGCCTGTGTTCAGCACCTGCCCCTGGGATTTTGCCTGGCAGCTGCAGGGGCAGGTCTGGGTCTGTGGAGACAGGTCCCCCTTGGAAAGACGCTGCTGTGATTGATGACCAGTGATGAATGAGAGAGAAAGGGATAGGAGGAGAAAGCTGCCAAGGCTTTAACTCTGGTGGGTGCAGAGGTTCAGCCTGGTTCGGATCTGCTGGTGGGAGGGGAAGGGTTCTTGGCCAGCCAGGGTGTTAACAAGCCAGAGGTGAGCATGGGTGATCAGGACGGCCATGGCTGCATTGCATAAATCAAGCTTAAAGTGCCAGAAAAAGCCTCCAGGGAGATGAAATGTCTAAGTGTCATCAGCTCTGCAGAGATAATGAGAACCAGAAAAGCACCTGGAGGTAAAATGGCACAGATCTGTGAAAAAAGGCTTGTGGACCCGGGATCCTCATGGATCTGCACTGACTGCGGGGGCCGGCAGGGGGGGTGGCTGTGGGGGAGTCTGGTGTTTATGGAGGGGCTGTAGGGTTAATCTTCCTCAATCTCAAAGGCAATTGACTCTGAAAGAAGAAAATCTTCCTGCCAAATGATGTCCCCTGCCCCTCCCCACCCCCTTCTTCAGTTGTCTTGAACAGAAAGCAAGAAATGGAGGGAAACGGCAAGGGCCAGATCTGCTATCGCTGTGTTTGCATGATCAGTGAGAGTGAGGGGGACACCCCCCTTTTGCTCCGGGATTAGCCTCTTGAACATGGCTCTGTAACTTGGGGGTTGAGGGAGCCCCTTGGGGACTGGAGCCAGGAAGTGCAGCCAAGAGCATTGTGTGGGTCCATGGGTCCCTAAGAGAAGCACCCCCAGCTCCTCTGGGGGTGACCAAACCCATTGCAGTAAAGGTGGCTGGTGGCCACCTGTGTTAGAGGTCAGATCAGAGTAAACGATGCTGGAGCAGGCTGCTGTGGGAGGGGAGGCTGTGGAGCCTCTGTCCTCGGAGGTGTTCAAAAACCCAACCAGACGTGGCCCTGAGCATCCTGGCCTGAGCAGGGGGCTGGATGGGACCATCTCCAGAGGTCACATCCCACCTCAACCAGTCTGTGATTGTGTGGGAGAGCACCAGGGGATGCTCTCCACTGCCAGGACCACCTGCTTGCTTGGACATGGCCAGGAGGCTCATGACTGGCTGAGGCAAGGACAATAGGAGCCTGTTTCCTCCTCACTTCCATTGCGAAACAAGAGTGATGGGGCCCTTCACCGCTCCCTTGCCCACGCTGCTCCTTGCAGGGCTGTGGCTGAGCCCTGCAGAGTAGGAGCGCTCCTGGGCGCTGTTGGAAGCTATCTGAGCTGCTGCCTCTGGGCACTGTGGTGGTGAAGCTGGCTTGCTTCCACTCCTCCCTAAAGGAGGCAGGGCTGTAAAGCAACGTGGAAGTTAAGCACCAACAGCTACTTAGCCGTCTTTGGCGTTAGGCCTAAACTGGTGGGGGCAAGGGCAGGGTTATCGCACAAAATAGCGATGAATATCTGCTGGGGTTTGTTTTTTCTAGCTGCCTCCTTGTTGGTGCCCTGAAGGCTTGTGGTGAAGGGCAGATGTTTGGTCTCTCCCCTTGTACCTGTGCCCCAGGCGCGCTCTTTGCTCTGCTCACAAAGGCTGCGTTCCCGGCCTCAGGAGAAGCTCTGTGCCGGCTGTGAGATCTCAGCCTGGATTAAGTGGCAAAGGCAAATCCTTGGCTTTGGGAAGAGCACACTTGACCTTTGCCTCTGCGGAGTTATGCTCTCCCTCGGGAGGAAGTGTTGGCTCAGCCACTGAACAAAACGCTGGCTGTCATGAGCAAGACCTGCCTGCCTCAGGGAGGGAGGGCCTGGGGTGGGGGTCGGATTTATGCTCCAGGGGGGAGGAAGAGACAGCAGACCCAGTGACCTGGAAGCTTAGAGGTGACCAGCTCAATTTACTGAGAAACACAAAGCTACGTTGCCTCCTATGTCGGTAAAAATACACCATCTGGGATGGTCTGGGCAGATGGTCCCACTGGCACATTCAGATGCAAGGGGGGAATTTGCTTGGTAAGACCCAAATGACGTTCTGAATCCCCTTTCTCTCCTTATTTTCCAGCCCGTTCTCCTCTGTCATGTCTTGCAGTGCCTCTTGTCCTGAATCACTGCTAGCACGTTTGCAGGTTCTCCAGGTCCCACGGCAGAAGTACTCGGTAACAAACTTGGCCCTAGCATGGACTTAATACAATGTTATATGTGCTCAGTGGTAGGTGCAGCTAAACCTACTTGTTTTCCTTAAGCAGTGGCGTGTGTACAGCTCTCACATTAATTCAGACATTTTCTCCTACAGTATGCCCTTTGTTCTATGTAACATGGCTCACTCTACTGCCAGAGGGCCCAGCAAGGGTATGGGCAAACACAGAGTGGGTGTGTGGCATGGTCTCTTTTCCACTTACCTGAGGGCTGAAGCTAGATCGTTCATCGGAGATCACAGAAGCAGCCTGCGTCAGAGCCAGAACTGAACTCGGGTCCCAGCATCGGCACTATGAGGCAGTGCCCCGGCGCCGTTGTCATGAGCTCTGTTTAGAAGCTGTCAGGTCTCTCTATGCTGATGCTCTTCTATGCGTTCACCTAAGTCAGGTTGCTCTTATTTCCAGGATTTTTTGGGAGCCCTGCAGCCCCAGCACCAGGCTTTTGAAGCAGATGCATAAAGACAAAGAATCTGGCTGAGTGCAAAGTGCTATAGAAATGCATGTGCATCTTCATTGCTGCAGGTACAGTGTTTGAAGGTTTGGTGTTACCCCTGACCTTCACACCCTTGTCCCTCCCCAGCCTCCTCCACTGAAGTGCTCTGAGCTTGGAACCACTTTGAATTAGTGCCTCTAAAGAGGTAGTTCAATATTACTGAAAGCATGTGGGTTAGAGAGGGAAGAGATTCACTCAGGTGTAGCTGATGAAAGAATCCAGGTCTGCCCAAGCCTCCAAAGGAGGTATTTTTTGGTATTATATGTATCTGTAGTCTACTGCATTGCAGAGAATTGAAGAGACTGATCCAGCTTGAAAGAAGCGTCTCCTTCTGTGCCATCTTTGCCAGTTCCTGTAGAGACTTGTACAGTGCTCAGCCACTGGGTTAGCAGAGTGGTCTCTCCTTCAGAGGTGATGAGAGCATAGCATGGCCAGTCAGTACTGCAGGAGAGGAAGGTTGCCTTCGCCTGCAGGTGGGCTGGCAAAATGGAAGGAGATGAGAGGAGACTCTGCCAGCTGTGAGCCAGGCTATTGCAGGGTGAGAATGAGGGGAGGAGCAGTTTTGGAGAGCACATCTAGCATCGTTTTGCTTTACTATCAGGAGAAGGATTGTTATTCAGCTGCTGTGAACTTAGACCTAGGCCATCTGAAGATCTTGTGGGAAGGAACCACCACCATGTTACCAAAGCTCTCCTGCACGCTGAGGGCAGAGCTACCTCTTGCTCCATCAGCTTTACAGGTCTTCTGTGTCTCTTGCCTCTGTGTCACTCACACCCTGAAGTATCAGCTGTGTTTCTGTTGGCGAGGGATGGCTGGGAAGAGACCAAGATCAGAGTATGTTACTGAACGCTTGCGTGGGAGGTCTGTTGTTAGCACGGGTGCGAGAGCTGCACATCTGAGAAACTAATATGATGAGAGGGGCTGTGCACGTGAAACAGCTCAGGGCAGCGGGCCACGTTCCTCCTTTAGATCTGCTTGGTGCTGACAAACCCATTAGTGGCAGCTTGATGCTGCTGCTGATCAGGACTTTGCTGAGAGCAAAAGCCCCGGAGGCTGTTGGCGGCTGAGCTTTGCACAGGACCGAGCTGATGGAGTTAGTTCTCCCCCCCCCGGCCCCAGCGCATATGGTGCAGATTCCCAACCAATTTTCTGAGCAGGCGGTGTTTCTGGGAGATGTTTGGCTGAAGTCTAGGCTCAGTGCAGCTGTATCAGCGGGTTCTGGGGTGGGAAGGGCACTAGATTTCACTTCCCCGTTTCCCTCCTAGAGCCTTGCTGACATGGCTTCCTGGACCACTAGTGTCAGGAAGAGGCAGTTTGGTTTCTGGGGTGTGCGTGTGTGTGTGGGGCTCAGCCCAGCCTGCATGGGGCGTGAGAAGGGCACCAAACCATCCTGTCAGCCCAGCTGCTTCTTCCACTAAAGCATTGAGACAGAGTCTCTGCCATACCCAGACTGTTTGGAAACATGTTGATAAACTTCCAAATGTCTATTTTACAATCCAGATGTGCTAGCCTTGGCTGTAAACTCTCATCTGAAGAACAGGTGTGCTATAATGTTTCTAGCAGGGGCCCCAAAGCCAGCTGGAGGCTTGAGCTGAGCAGGGGCCAAGGGGCTGGTGCCATATAGGATATGGATACCGGGGCAGGGACAGGTGAGGCAGAGAGCTGTAGGTCAGCTGTAGTTCATGGCAACCCAGAGTCAGACTGTGAGGGAAGAAAGGGGCATGCCAGAATATCCTTCAACCCCCAGCCTCTGCTTAGCAGCGCCGGAGCCATCTCAGGAGAGGCTGCCCTGGTTGTGTGGGTAACCTGGATGCATCTCTGGGGTGCATCAGCATGTCCTGGTGAGGAAGCGCAGGGCTAGACCTGGCCACCAGCCTTTGTGGTATTTTCTGTGGTTTGCCTCGACCTTTCTAGCAGCTCTGTGGTCTGGGAGGCACTGCAGGTCACAGCAGCTCCCCACCGGCATTGCCAGGGGAGCTGAAATGGGGCAGCTGTTTCCTTGGGCCAAACTTCACGTGTGCCTTTGGCCTGAAAAGCGGGCGTCCCCCCTGAGCTGGTGAAGGTGTCCTGCTGCTGGGCCTGGATCTGGCTCCAGAAAGCTGTGCTGGGGAGAAGCGCAGTCCCAGTGGGAGGATGGGCGGCAGCAGTGGGCTGCCAGAGAGGGCACCAGCCCTGGGTGCAGGCTGGCAGGAAGCCTGTGGATGGCAGGGATGAGGCAGGGCGCAAGGTGCTGATACCACACCGCCTTAGCTACTCATGGTGTC
>NW_008824356.1:5094277-5101747 GCF_000699105.1 Pygoscelis adeliae | reverse complement strand
CCCCGCAACCTGCTCTCACATAGGATTTTAGCTCCACTGGTACCGGTGGGTGATTTTTGTAGCCTAAAGGCTTTGTCAGTGATGTTCATACCCTCCAGAGCCCCCGCAGAGATGGCCGAGCTTGCAGGAAAGCAGAGCCTGACTGTGAGCAGCAAGGTAGACAGCACATGCCATATGGGCAGCTGCCTTTGGTGAAAGTGGGCAGCAAGGCAGGGGTAACTCAGGCCAGGGGCAGTGCTGAGGAAAGCCAAGGGCTGTATCAGTCCCATCCCCTCACAGAACAAGAGACCAAAGTGGCATTGAGAGGGGCCCCCACAGACAGCACTTTCTCCTGCACCTGGGGTGGCCCTGGCTGTGCTCTGGGCCCAGCTAGGAGCCTTCAGCATCCCCTTGTCCCTTCCGGTGGGCAAAAGGCAAGCTGGTGCTGTTGCTTCATTTTCATCTGCTCACAGATTGCACCCCTGGCTTATGCAAGTACCTTTACTGCTCTGCATCCCTGCCTGCCTGCTTTCCTCCTGCTCATCTGCGGCAGGAGCTGCCTGTAGATCAGCCTAGCTCACACAGCCTTGGAGCAGGCGGTTCTGGCCTGATGCTGCTGTGGGGATGTTCGCCAGTGGCATCAGGAGCTCCCCACCTCCTTCAGCCATGCCACCCTCCACGACATGCTTCCCTTTGCTCAGGGATGCACAGGGCTAGGCTCTGGGAGGGAGGAAGGAGAGGGTCTCTCCCGTGTCCGCGGTGCCAGCTGCCTTCTCAGCCGCCACCCCTGCCATCAGGGCTTGCCAGCCTCAAGGGAGCGCAGGTGGCCACCCCGGCAGTTGGCATTGCTGCACGCTTGAGCTGTGCGAGGCTGCCTTGCCTGCTCAGCCCGGGTAAGAGAGGGGAAGGGGAGAGGGAGGGAAGGCAGAGGCATGACCTGGAAGTGCTTGCCAGAGCTCGGCATGCAGGCAGAGGTAATCATCGGCAGAGAGGGGCAGGCTAATATCATCTCCGCTTCTGCCCTGAGCTCCAAACACAGTTCTGGGAGAGGCAGGAAAATCATGAGTGCCATGTCTGTAATCCTGTCGTGGATTTTTGTTCTGCGCCTGGTGTGGCCCCTGTCTGGGTGGGAAGTGGATGCTTCCCCATCCCAAGCCCCTTACTCTTCTCAAAAGATGACCTGATGCGGTGCGGCATGGAAAAGGGCTTTGCTCATCTTCTCTGCTGTTGCCCTGCATTTATTTCCTTGTTAAGCTCTCATTCCTCGTTATTCTTATTTAAGGCTCAGGGTGTGCCACACCTATGTGTAGAGTGGGTGACAGCAGAGTCAGCGTGGCAACTGATGAGGGAGACTTCTGGAGCTGTGATGTCACTGGGGAGCTGGATTCCCAGCCTATGAAGTCATAGCTGGGAAACTGGGTACTCAGCCTAATCCCAATAATTACCCAACGGGACTGTAAAGTGTCAATGAACTAGTCTATTGCTTGATGACCGACTACTTTAGCTCTAACACACGCCACCTAATAATTGCCACTTTTTGCAGTTCCCTAAGATTCACTTATTAATAAGCTATTAAACATCCACTTGAAATCACTGCATTGTAATGAGCTGAGATCACTGCTCAGGCAGCCATTCCAGCACCCAAATTGGTAGGAAAGCACCTAAAATCCCGTGACTGGGAGCAGGCCTGCAATTTCAGGATGGCAGAGTAACCAAACTAAAATACAGAATGTCAGCCCCACCAATAATTCCCATTTCAGGATCTGTGTGGCTATCATCAGTTTTCCTCTGACGTGCAAAGCTGATGGGCTGAAGGACTTCCAGTCCAAGTTCCCCATGCCCTGGGCAGCCAAGGTGAAGTTCTTAAGGAAGGAACAGCAACTTGAAGGAAATGAGAGCTGTTGCTTTTTAGGAGGATTGCTTTGGAATCAGAAGCAGAAATGAAATTACTTTAATCCCAAACAGTCAGTAGAATTCAAAGTTTGATTCAGGTTTGTTTTTTCTGGTCTTTTTGTTGTTTAAGATAATGCAAAGGAAATGCGGTGCTTTTGAGAGAATTTAGTGTGTGTGGAATTTCTCAGGAAGAGCTGCTTCAGCACAGTCTGGGGATTGTCTGGTTTCTTCTGCCCTCACTGTTGGGTCATCTTGCTTGGATCTCTATCTTTTGTCTTCTCCAGGTTGTGGGCTCCTTGGGAAGTGCTGCCTGTGAAGTGGTACCAGACACCAGGAAGGGAGACTTTCCACTGAGGAGAGCACCCCGTGCTCCCTGCGTATCCTCAAGCTGTTGCTCCCGCTTCCCTGTTCCCTTCCAGTCTGTGACAAGCTGATGTTCAATGGCCGCCTCAGGAAAAGCCTCCTGGCATTAAGACCCCAGTGAAAAGGGGGGGAGAAGGTTATGGAAATTCACACTGTCGGGGCCCTTTCCACACTCCTCTCAGCAGTGCCCCGACCACATGGGGAGCGTTCCCTCTTCATGGGTCACAGCCCTTAAAAATGGCAAGAGGCTCTGCTTCCTTCTTTCCTTTCTTTTCCTCCCTTAGTGAGGACAGCTGACTAATGAGCGCTCCAGTTGAAGCTCCCCGTCACGTTGATGTCCTGAGCAGGCTTGCTCCTGCAGGGAATGCATGATGGAACGGGTTTCCTGGTCAGGGCAGCCTCCGTGCTCCTCAGGGAGCTCAGGCTTTCCTGGTTTCCAGGCCCCTCTCCCCGCTGCGTGTGGTTCCAGCCGCAGGTATCGAAGAAGCAGAGAGGCCAGACCAGCCTCCTGGGGAGAGGGGAGATTGCAGTCGGATCACTGCAAACAGGACTTCATTAATTATAAATGGACAGGTTCCCCTGAGCTGCTGTACCTCTGTATGAGTCACATTCTAGCTGAGGGTTTGTTTTTTTTTTTTCCTGAAGAGTTGCTGAAGGGGCTTGAAATAGTGTGATGGATAAATAAGGAACCAGCTGTGCTCTGCAGCCAGCCCCACCAGAGCCTTTCTGCAGCAGTAGCCCACAGCAACCTCTTCTCTGCCTCACTCTGCACTCCCATCCCTTGGGTTCTGCCCTCTGGTCCTGCTCTCCACGTTTCTTCTTCCTAGCGGCATGTTTTCGTCTCCCGTTGTAACCTCTTTTCCAGTGTGTGGTCTCAGCCCTTGGTAATGCACGGACATGTTTAGACAACAGCACAACCGAGGAGTCCAGTTGTGGGACACCCACTTGACTGGTCTGTGCCTCCCTCCTCCATCTCAGAGATGGTCCTGGTTAAATGAAAGCAGAAAGAACAATAAAACCAGCAAACCTTGGCTATCGACTAGGAGCTGCTGGACAGTTTCTCTTCTGTTTTCTGACAACAAACCATCGCTTACATGGCTCTCAGCTGCCTGCTGGCGACCTCCTCACAGGGAGAGGCCAGGATATACCCCAAGGCCCTGAGGGATTCACCAAGAGCGGGTGGAGGTGGCTGGAGGGCCAGGCTGTGTGTCTGGCTGGAGCGGCTCGTCTGTCCAGTGGGAACATCTCCTTCCCTGGGTGCTGTAAGCATGAGTGTGCTGAGCTGTGTGTACCTCATGGCAGAGGCGAGGGGTGGGAATGCTGTCCGTGGAGGATTTGTGTTCGTACAGTCAGAAACTGCTTTTCCTGCCTCTCTGATGCCCATGGTTACAGAGGTCCTCTCCAGAGGTCTCTCTGCACTGCTGCCTCAAAGTTGTTTCTCAGTCCAGCTCCCCAGGGCTGCCATGTCCTCCCTCCTGGTGTGAGATGGCTCTTTCCAGAGAAGCTGTGACTTGCACCTCTAAAAGGCTGGCTTCCACACACTGATTTTTAAGCCAGTGGGGCTGGCCAACCTTCCTCTGCCCGGGAGCCGGGGGAGTGCTCCTTCTTCCTCTGCGGGAGCTGCAGGCAGCTCCTGAATTCGTGGAATGTCTCCCATCTGCAGCATGTTAGGGGTCTGCTTACAGCGGAGGAAGAAGCACATGTGGGTTGTGAACCCTGCTGAAGAGGAAGAAAAGGGGCTAATTAATCTAAGGGATACAGTGCCAGGAGCCACATCTGGGGGCCAACTGGCCCTGGAAGCATGGCTCCCAGGTGCTACCCTCCCCGAAGGGGTTGTGCAGAGCTGGTGTGGACCCAACGGGTAGGGGAGTGAGGGTGTGAAGGGGCCTGGTGCAGAGGGACCCCCATCAGCATAGTCCTGAAGAGCCCCTTCTCCTTATCCTTTGAGAGGGCTCAAAGAGATGTGACTCGTGCTCATCTCTCCAGGGTACAGCCCACCTTGACCCCTCTGCCTCTGGCCCCATGGCTTCCATCCTCAGCTGCCCAAGCACTCCTCCTCCTCTGCCGTAGCATGGCAAGCAAGAAGGGCCATGCTGTCAGCACAGTCGGCCCTTGCTCCTCTCCTCTGCAGGGTCTGATGAGCCCCTTGCTTTCTGTGCTGGCTTCCAGGTCTGCCTTGTTCACCTTGGCGCCCTGTCCCTGGAAAGCGTGGACTTAGGTGCTGCAGCTGTGTCTGCCCTCCACCTCTCCTCTGGTGCCATCTCTGCTGCCTAGAAGGTTGTGCAGTGTATTAAGGGGAAGTGAAGGCACCAAAGAGCGATTTGAGCTGCCCACCTGCAGCTTGCCCTCCCAGAGGAGCCTTGCGCTCCCCGCTGCCAGGGGCTGGGCTATCGAACGCTGCTCACTGGCTTGCTGCCCCATCCTCTCTCTGCTGCTGATCTCTCTTCCCAGGCACAGGTTTGATCTCTGTGGCGAGCAGCCCGACAGTCCGAACTCTGCCTGTGTGAACTCCTGAGGAATGAGGTATCTCATATTTGCACCCTGAGCCCCTGCTGAGCGGCACGCTGATGCCCAGCTCACACTACAACTCCCCTGCGCTTCCCCATTTTCAATGGGTTTGTTTTCAGGGATGGCTGAATGTGAAATGAGCCATGGGGCTGGGAGGCAGCAAGCCCATGTCCAAGCACCTGCGCATCGCTCACCTGCACTGGAGATGCAGTCACTCCCCTCCCCAGGCGCCTGAGCCTGTGCCTGCATCCCCTGTGCCAGGCAGCTCCAGGGCAGCGGGGCCGGGGCTCGCTGCCCTCAGCTGGCCCCTGCTCTGCTGCAGTGCTCACATGGGATCAAACAGCGCCGGCACGTCCCTGCAAAAGCAAATGAGTGCTTGCATGTGTGAGACTGGAAAGAGTTCGGTGTCCAGCTCCAGGGGGGTTAGTGTAAACGTGGAGTGAAGCTGATTTGAGAATGGACGCCAGCTCCCCGGGCTGGGCTCCACTGCAGCCAGGGGCGGCTGCGAGAGTTACTGGAGGGCCATCGATGGCTTTGTTGGGTTTGCACATCTCATTTCCCGGCCCTGTCGGGGAGGCACAGGCTCCGGCAGCCCCGCCGCCATGAGGGCCCCGAGTGTGGGCTCCTGTGGAGGTGCGGTCCCCTGGGAATGCTGGAAGTTTCCTTCTTCCCCAGGATGACCCAGTGCCTCCGGGGAGGAGGAATCTGCTTGCACTCTGACTGAGCCTGCTCTGGGGTTGCCTGCTCTAGCTTTGAGCACTGCCTGGGCTCTTGGCTGCTTTGTTTATGGCTTTGTTTATGGCGTTGATAATTTTCTCGTGTCAGGTTTAGGCACAAGCATTCTTTCCACTGCTGCATAAGAAAGTAATTAGGTGAGGATGGAAAGGACATTCCTCTTTCTTAGAACAAAGAAATGAGCCACGGCTGTTATCGGGCACTGCTCACGGCATCCAGGGCCACGCAAGCTTCTGCCCAAGCAGTGGCTCTGCCCTGGCGGCGCTGGCGGGTGAGCTGATGGCATCCCAGGAAGTGCCAAAGCACCCGCTGGTATTTCCTCTGATGCCGCTGCCTTGTAAGCCAGCTGCAGCGCCAAGGTCAAAGCCCAAACCTACTCAGCCCCATTGCTCCTGTCGCACTTGCTCACCTGCTAAGTTATCTCCCCTCTCCCTCGCTTGCAGAGCCCCGGCCGGAGAGGATGCGCTGGGGTCCTGTTCCACTCCAGACCCAGTGCGCTTTTGGGGGGATTCATTCCCTGTGCTTCCGCTCCTTTCCTGGCTCCTCCGCACCCCAGAGGGCAGGCAGCAGTGCTCCTATCCCAGGGAGGGGACGTCTGTGGTCCAAGAGGGCCTAAAAGGCAAGGGGCAGTGGGAAGAAGTGGGCTGGAGCCACTGGTTTCAAATGGGAGACGTGTTAGGAGTGCAACTGCTGGAGGCCAGAGAGGAGGCACTGGGCGAGCTGGACCCCTCTGCCACAAAGCTTTTGGGAAGCAGACGGCTCGGTGAGGGCCAGGGGAGGCAGCACCTGCAGCGGGAGAGGCTGGAAGGAGAGGAGTACCAGTGGGATGGGGTCCTTAAGGAGCTGGGGGAGCGGTGGGCACGGGAGGAGAACCTGTGCTCTATGTGGCAGCCACCCCACACATCGAAAGGGATAAAAGAGATTAGATAAATTCACGGGCTGATATGATAATTTGCCTTTTAAACCCAGTGGCCGAGCTGCAGCATCTGGCTGAAAGAGCCCTACTCGTGGGCTGCTGGAAGGCGTGAGGGTACACTGAAAGGATCGCTCTATATGCACACGGAGTATCTCATGTTCTCTTGCAGGCATCCAGCCACTGCGTTCAGGGTCAGGATGCCGAGTGAGGTACACCTTTCATCCATCTGAGCTTGGCATGATGAAACCGGGTTGCTAAGTGTTACTGGCCACAGGACCCACTGCAGGGGGACGCTCCGGTGAGCATCTCTTTCCCGTGAGCACCTGTGGTGCCCTCTTCTGCCTCCTTGCTCACAGAGATGCAGCGAGAGGTCTTTAGCCACCCACCAAGTTCACAGCCACTGCTGTGGGCCAGAATGAGCCCACCCCAAATATACCGTGTTGCTGGGCTGGGAGTGAGCCTGCACTCCTCTGGGAAGATTTGCTCCCTGCCCGAGATGGCCAAGGGCAGCAGAGAGCAGCAGAGATGTAGCAGAAGGCAAGGCCAAGCTGATGTGTGTGGCTTGAAAGGGGATTTCTGCCTCCCCTTCTCCCTCCTCCTACTCTTCCCTCAGTCTCTCTCAGTGCATATAAAGCAGTCATTTCAAGTCATCCCTCCACCTCCAGGTGCCCACACAGAGACAGATGGGGGCAGGGATGGACATCTACTCTAAGCTGGTAGGATATGTCTCCTGGAAGATCTCTCTCAGCTGAAAGACCTGGAGCTTTTAGATGGGGCCTTTTCTAGCCTGGACCTATGCAAGTAAGAGTATAAAGCCCAGAGTTGGGTTTGAGGGGATCTGAGAGCTCTGTAACCAGGATGGGATGGCAAATAAGGCTCTTCCCATTGCCATGCCTTTCTCCTGGGAGATGCAATCAAGAGCGGCAAGAGGGCTCCAGAAGTCCCCAGCTGCTGGGGGGCGGCGGTGTATTCCTCCGGCATCCGTGTCTCCCGCTCCGTGCACCCCACACCCGGGCTGCTCCACCTTCCCCGAGTGCTTCCAGCTGCGGCGGGAGCCGGCGGGTCGCTGCGGGCCG
>NW_008824356.1:5083847-5092579 GCF_000699105.1 Pygoscelis adeliae | reverse complement strand
AGAGGCGGGAGGGGCTCGCTTGGCTCGCCGGGACGGAGTCTGGCCGCTGCTGCTCTTGCTGCAGGTACCTGGCCCCTTGGCTCCTTCCTCCCATAATGGGCCCCTTGTAAGCACTCGGCGCGGCAGCTTCCCATGGCTTCAGCTGGCTCAGCCAGGGGAGGCTTCCTATGACTTGCCTGGCAGGGCCGCTTCCAGCTCCAGTCTCTGGCTACAGCCCTGTGGAGGTGGAGGGGAGATCATATGGCAAGGCCAGCTGCTCCGCTGCGAGGGGAGACTGCGAGCGGGACGTCTGGCGCAGCGCTGACGTACCCTTCGGCCCCGGGCCCCCTCCTCTGCAGTTCCCTCTCTGCTGCCCCGTGGCTGATGCCCCTCGTGACGAGCGCCTCTGCCATCTGGGAAGGGCTTCCGAAGCTGTCGTGCAGGCAATTTGACCCACCCATGTGGCAGTGCGTGCCTGCTCTCCATGCCGGGGGGACACAGAGGGCAGGCTCTGGACTTACTGCCCTCTGACATGGGCAGAAACTTCTGCTAACATCAGGTGGGGAGCTTTACTGGTAAAAAGGCAGCTTAATCTCTGAGGTTTCTCTCTCCCATACTTCCTTCCCTGCAAAATTTAAAGACGGAGATGTCCCCTCTGTGTAGTTTCCTACAACAAATCCACAGAAGCAGTAAACCCAAACTTGTTCTTCCCGTTATGTTTGATACGCAAAGTATTTATCACTAGCGGCTAGTCAATGGCAGGCAGGTCTTGAGCAGATTTTGGCTTACCCAGTCCATTAGCCTTGGTTTGTCAACCGCCCAGAGGGAGAGTCTTGGGAAGATCCAGTCCTGCTCGGTCAGGTCTGGGCTTTTTTGGGCTCAGGAGGATTTTACCCTTTCTGCAGTCGGAGTGTTGTCAGCATTGCTTTGCGATCATGTGGCAGTTCATTTGGATTTGAGTCATCTGAGATGTAGCCCGTTTCTTTTCAATGACTACCCTGAATAGTCTTCACCGGCTTTTCAGGCTGCAGCTGCCTCCGGTGGCAACAGCTGGCCCACACCGCTATCAGGAGCGGGTGGGCAGCCCCAGGGTTCAGGCTATGTTCAGAAGAGTGCTGAACCTCTTTGCAAGTAGCTTTCTTTCATCCCTTAATCAAGGATGTAAATGGGGATGGTTGGTCCAGCACTTAGGCTCTGTTGACCTGTTTTCAGCTAGGTTTGGCTTCCTGGGGTATTGGAGAGTGCCGTTGCCTCCAAGGCACAGTTAGAGGAAGGAAGAGCTGTGCCTTGGGGCCATGTTCCCCATGCAGGCTGTGCTGCGCTCTCTACCTCTGCTCTGCCCTGGAAGATGAGGGCTGGGGATATGGGGCTTGCTCTGATCCTCAAGAACTTGAACTCTGGAACGTGCGTATAATGGCTTGTTGTCAGTAGCTTTCCATCTCTTCTGGAGTCCAAATCGGCACTTTTTAAACTTCTCTATGACCTACTGTCTTCAGAGTTTATGAGAAAGCCTAGCTGAAATAATTGTCCGTGAGTAACTACATGGCGTTACTCCTCATGGAACGCTAACTGCTGCTGCCTCCAGCCATTTGGTGAGACTCCGTCCTTCCACCTCATCCATCTTCTTATGTCCCTTGCTGCACTGGACACGTTTCCATCCAGGAAACTCAGGGCCCCTAAAAAACTTCATTTCATGATGTTTCATTTTTTTGCCAGGTGGGATATTTTCTGTTCTTCTATTTACACAGAACTCCTACTACTCTCTAGTATAACCACCTTCATTTTCCCCTTACTCAGGTAGCTTTGCAGGCTGCATTAAACCCCGGCGCTATTTATTTATACAGTTACTTTGGCTTAAAATCTCAACTCCTGCGTGGTTTGCCTTTCCTGATTCCCCAGTCAGAATTCTCTGCTGGTACCTCCAGGGGCCTCGCACAGTCCTGTGGTTGAAAAACCCATTTATTAGCACTATATCCTTTTCCGGATAATTATTTTCTTGCTTTGTTTGATAGCAGCATACCCAAAATCGAGTTTTTTTCTTAGGGACTGTTTGGATGTGTCTGCTACCCTCCTCACATCTGACCTTGTTACAGGTGGGACCTGCTCACACCCTTCCATGAGTGCATCCAACTGCAAGTCTTGCAAGAGCTGGGTTTTAGTATTTTTTCCTGGTGGCTCATTGTGAGGTGACTTTTGACACCACAACAAATATCGCAGAAAATTAGTCTCCTAACACTGAGCGAGGAAAACAATCCAGCCCCCAAAGCATCCTGCTTTGCTGTGCTCTGCTTAACCTGCTTGTTTCCCCAGCCTCCCCCGACTGGTTTGCAGACACACACCGGTCCGCCCTGCTGCAGATGAGCTATTTCTACTCAGTGCCGTGCAGCCGGTGACTTCCCAGTCCAGTGTGTTCAGTCTGATGTTTAAAGTGTTTATAGGTTCATCGATGCAGCTTCTGGTCCGTGGAAAGATTTTCCTCCTGAATGTCATGGGGTAGGGAGCTCCCAAGCCCTGATGCATGCCAGCTATGGCTGTCCTCGCGTGCTGGATGCATCCCTAATTCGTGTCCCCCGTGATGTGACCCCCCCTTGTTCCTCTGCCCTGTGCCTGAGAGGGTGGGTCCCCGTGATGATGCTCAGGTGACGCACACAAAATCAGAGGAAGGTGGGTAACGGGGGAGTAGTCTGGGGAAGCCTCCACTTCTGGTACCTGCCTGGACAATATTCAGGGGCACGTGAGGCTCCCCAGGTAACAGGCTGGGAGTCCCACACTCTCTCCTTCTCCCTCCCACTTTCTTTTTGTGTGTTCTGCACCCCAGCTCTTGTTTAATTGCTGTTGTAGACACCGTCTGTGGCTATCTAGTCCTGCTTTACCCAGGCTTTGTGGGATATAGGTTCTCGCTGCAGTGTGTGTATAGGACTGCTCAGGAGCAGAGGCAGTTAATGTTGATGTGGACTTGGCAGAGGATTTTCAGTGGCTCATCGATGCCAGCAGCCTTTTGCTGATGTTCTTCATTGGGACTGACTGCAAATATTTCATATGCATTTGGATGAAGTTCACTGTCCTGCAGTAGAAAGGCAGACCTGATGATCTAATGGTCCCCCTGGCCTTCTGGGAGGATGCTGTAAATGACCTGAATGGAGTCAGCATATCTGGCAGCACAGAGTGCTCCATGAAGTTGAAAGATGATGCATAGATTGCTGTTAAAATAAATGGTGAAAAAAGAGGATCTACTGAATGCTTCAGAAACAGTATGTGATCATCGCTGAGGCTGTGCACACGCTGAAACTATGTGAAGCCATGATCTTACTACTGTTCTCTTGTTTTCCTTCACCCTAGTGCTTGTTACAGTTGCTTGGCTCTGGTTTCATATAACACTGCAAGACCTTGCAGGCTTGTATCATCCTGGGTACCACTTTGCACAGCAGGGGCCTGATCCTGACTGTGGCTTCTGGCTGCTGCAGCAAAGCAGGTGATGAAGGACTGGCTTGCTGCAGCTCCTTTGCCCAAGTTGCAGGTTGTGCCAGTGCATCCAGTCAGGGCCATGAACGGTACTTCTGGATGTAGGGAGGCTTCATGGCACTGGCTTCAGCTCTGTGAGGGGTGTCTGGGAGAAGCCTGTCCCAGAAAAGGAGCAGGCCAGTGAGTAGTACCTGACACCTCCTGTGCACCAAGCTCTCACAACGTGCCAGGGACTATACCTGAGCACGGATGGTGCATAGTAGCTGCGGAGTGAGGAGCAAGCTTGGTTTGCAGTTGCTTACTGCTGCCTGTGCTGTTTGGAGACCTCAGGGTGTATCTGGCACTTGAGGCAGGGGCTGAGATCTGGATCCAGTGCCCTCACTCTGCATTTTGCCAGAAAGGGAAACCTGAAGGCCCATGTCTGCACTAGTGAGCTATGTCTTAGGGCTTTCTCTGTCACTGTGGCTATTCAGCTGTCTAAGCTATTCAACCCCCTTTCTCTCCAAAAAGGGGAAACTGGCTATTGGAAATGGTCTTTGTCTGCTCCGGTCTGAGCTGGGCTCTGAACTGTTTTGGAAGGTGCTACGTGGTTCATGAGCCCTGTAGCCCTCCTGTGTTACAGGCATTCAAGTCCCAGCGCCTGGGAATGTCCCCAGCAATGTTTCATTTCCTAGGAAAGACGTGCTAGCTGACCTGGCCCTTGGGAAGGTAAATACGTTAATTAACCTATTGCACTGGTAAGGAGACAGGGATAGGGAAGACAGACAGTTTACCCAAGGCTTGTTTTGGTGTCAGTGGCAGGGCTGGGAATAGGGCATCCCCGTGCAGCATGACCTAGTGTGAGTGTTCAATGGGACTTCAGCTTAGGAGACCTGTGTGTTGACATGTCTTCTGCTCTGATCTGGGGCTGTGTTGAGCTTCTTTCCACCTGGGAGAGCTGCTGACCCCTCCATGTGCCCACCCGTCCTCTGGTGCCTCTGCACCCCAGGCTGCCCAGGATGAGGGTGAGAGTCCTGCTCCCCTCTCCCTGCTGCCGTGCTTCCAGTTTCAAGGGGTGGGTAAGCAGGAGGCAGCCTGGGTGCTCAGCCTTGTGTGGCAGCTGAGTGCTTCAAAGTTATGAGTGTGGCTTTGTCTCACGTCATTGTTAAGTCTGGCAGGGGCTTGGTGCATCGTGGCACCCAGCAGGTCCCCTTGCCGGGCAGCTCTGCCTGCTGCCTTGGAAGCCCCTGTCCCCTGTGCGATGGGGGGTGATCAGGGGCTGCTCAGTGTGTACAGGTAGCTCCCCAGCAGGCACTCCTGGGACAGTGACACCAGACCTGGAGGGACCCTGCCACTTCTTTTGTTCTCCAGAAGCAGCGCTGGATGGAGAGGCCCAGGACTGGACATGCCCCGCAGATGGCTCACACCTGAGCCACATCCATGCCCAAAGTGTTGGCAATGGCACGTGCAGCAGGACAAACACAGCTGGGGGTCGCCACTCTCTTGAGTACTGTCCCTCCACGCTGTAAACGTCGTGCTCCTTAAACCTCCTGGGATTCATTCTGAATTCTTTGTAAGACAGTGAAAACCACATGGTGTTCAAGCCATGCAAATGTCAACTAAAGGCTTTAAGTAGAACCAGGCGTGCTCAGGACTAGGTCCCATGCGGCGAAGCCCCCATAGCTATTTTCCCACTGCTGATGCCCTTGCTCACCTGACGCCTCATGCTATGTAAGGTCCTGCTCACTGGGCTTTCATCGGGAAATAGTTGTGGTCCTTCTCTGCCCTCCAGTACTACCTACATGTTGCTCTTCCCAAGTGCTCTCTTCCAGTCCTGAAGGTCCTTCCTGCCTCCATCTCTGCCCGTCCTCTTATCCAGGAGGTTATGGAAGGAAGGGACATTCCCGTCCAGGTCCTCCCTCTGCCCCTTCCTCCGAGGGCATCCCTGCCAGGTTGCTCCTCTCTGCGCATGCTGGGCTGTCCTCCCTCAAGGAGCATCGCCCTGGTGCTAGCATCTCCCTTCACCTGGGGTTGGCAACTCATGTCTGGAGTTGGCAGTGACACGGAGTGACTCTGTTAATGAGAGGCTTGTGCTGAACCCAACAGGGGTTTCATGCCTTCAGGAGTCATCTTGTCTGCTCAGGCTTGGGCCCCTGTCTGCTTTAGTCTCATACCTTTCTTCCTACAACCTCTGGCTCGCTGTTGGCATTGAGAGCAGCCAGCAGCATGCTCCCTCCAGCATGTGTGTGAGATGTAGATAAAGCTTGAACTTTAATCCCATGAAGAACTGATAGTGTGACTCAAGGCCAAAACAGCTTCTCTGGAGAAGGTAGTTATTTTGCCTACAAGAAACAACCTCTGATTATGTCAGTAAGTTGAGGTGGGACAGGGCAAGGGCTTTGCTCTTTGAACAGACCGGCTGAGTATGACTTGCGAGGTGTGTTTCAGCTGTGCTGAGGGAAGAATGGGAACTGTGACAGTCTAAGCAAAGATGCTTACGCTGCTGCTTGGAGTGGAGTCCCTCAGCAGACCTTAATTACCTAAAGACCTGCTGCAGCTCAGTGGTTTTCTCTCTTTACTGATCTGGACATCTCTAAAAAGTTTAAGGCCTTTTGTGGGCTCTTATGCAGTAAGTAAAGTTAAGTTTGATTACCTTAGATACTTTCTGGGGATGCCTTAAAGAAGAGACCCATAGATCTCTTTGGGCTGACAGACAAAAAGCTGGAAATCGGCGCTTTAGCCCAGCCAGAGCAGACACAAGTGGATGCAAGAATTACTTTGGCTTGTTCTGTTTCCAAGCAAGTCACACCGAGGGAATTTAAGTGCTTTCTCCCTTTAAAAATCTATCCAGGTTAATAAAATGTTGATCCTGAAGGGCTGGCTTTGCAAATGATGTGGCTTCTCAGACCACTTCCCCTTCCCACATGGAGCGATTGTATCTCTACAGGCAGCTTCATTCATGAACACCAGAACAATCCTTGGCACGCCTGCTACCCACCGTCTTTGGCTCTCGTAAAACGTGAGCCCCACAGCTTGAGCTCTGGCACTTCTGAAGTCTCATCTCATGCCATGTGGATGCAGGAATCACGAGGATGCCGATTCAGAGCAGGATCATCTTCTGACCCTGCTGTGTTCATGTGAAAGTCAATCCAGAAGACAAATGTGCATGTTTCCGTGGTTCCTGTAAATTCTGTCAGCAGCTCCGACTGCCTTGTCCAGCGTTAGAAATAAACCATGCTCCCCACTTTGTTACCAGAGGCTTTCCAGAGCTTTCAGGCTGCCTATTTCCAACTTTTTATCTTTCGATGACTGTACTCTCCCATCTACCTAGACATGCAAAAGTTACATATTCCCAAAACCTTCCCTCCATGATGAGTAAATACGCTTGGAGAGCAACCTGCAACTTGTTATTCCTTCTTGTTATAGATGTGTAAATATTAGATGTGACCAGAGGAAGCAGGATTAGCTGCCTGCTTGGGCATTGCGGAGCACCTCTTGGAGGCACAGCACTGTCTCTGATAGCTGTATGTTGGCAGCGATCACTACCTGAAAACACATAATAAGGGAGAGGTGGGAGGGACGTTGTTTATGCAAAGGCAGTCAAAAAGCTGTTGCAGCAAAGTGCTGGAGTTAATCGCTGTGGAAATGATGTGAGCATCCTGGAGTTAGTCTAGCACCGTGCATGTCAAGCAGGCACAAATTTCATAGCACTGGAGAGTCCTCAGCCCCCGGGGATGCTGCACCAGAGGTGGATAACAAATGCGGGACTGGGGTGCTTGCAAAGCGAGAGCAAGCCTGGGAGTGGCCGGTGCGGCTGCTGGTGTCCCCTCCCTCCCGGGGTGGGGTTGAGCAATGAACAGCAACAGGCGGCAGCAGTTAGGCAGAGAATGAAGTGTTGTCTTTAGCAAAAGCAGCTTGGGACACTTGCGGAGGCGAGACGCTATGACCAAAGTTGGAGTCAGGCCCGATTTACACCCTGATACCACGAAGTGCTGTGAGATCTTTAATGATCGTAGGCCGCCGGCCTCCAATTGCTCTCAGGAGGAAAATGGTTCCTCTGAGCGCTGTGCCAGGAACCCAGCATAATGCCAGTTCAAAAGGGAGATACTCCCTGAGGGACTGCTCACACTGCAGCATTCACATAGTCCTTGGGGGTTTATTTTCCAAGCACTTAAACAACTCAGCCCTTGTCCCATTGGTTTTGATCTCAGCTGCTGGTCCATCTGGAAGGAAATATCAGATGCTGCAGGAAATAATTTTACGGGTGACTCAGAAGTGCTGGCTGCAGAGAGACCTCGGCTTCCCTTCTAACCGTGCTGTTTTGTCTCTCTGCTTAGGCCAAATGTCTGCGGCAGACAGTGTTGCCCAGGATGGACCACGGCTCCCAGCACAAACCGCTGCATCAAACGTGAGTATGATAGTCTCAGCCGGCGCAGGTCTTGTGATGCACCCCTAAAAAGCGTTTGAGTACTGCTGTGACCCTGCACACGTCCCCTGTGCTGTGCCAGGGCAGGAGATGGACTGTGGGGTCCCCAGAGGCAGCGCCGCAGTCTACCTGTGGGGCTGCTGGGCTGTGGGTCAGCTCTACCCGCCTGCTGGCAAAGTCTGAGCATGTTGAATAATTATGGCTTTACTTTATTACCGTTATTAGTGTCCATCCCGAGCAGGGTCTTATTGGGGCAGGGCATTGCAACGGCACGTTTATGGGTGAGTTTCAAGCCCTGGGCTCTCATTGTCCTGCTTGGAGCAAAAGGCAGGTCTGTGAAAGTCCCAGGAGGTGGGAACCAGCAGAGTGGGCCTGTGCTCACGTGGGCGAGCATTGCTGACACTGAGGGGGTGATCAGGGCTGCGAATTATCTGAGTGCTATTAAGGAAAACAATTAATGGAGTTGGCACAGTGGCTGGGAGGGATGGGGCTGGAGTGTGGTGCAGCACGTGGGATGTGTAAAATGGCAGGGGGCTGCAGGGTGCTCCTGCAGTGCGGAAGCTGCCCGGCCAGGGCCCTCCTGCCTGCACACAGAGGGGAAAAAAAGGGCTCTGCTCCTCCAGTCAGCCCTGCCACAGCCCTGGGGGTTGAGGTCATTTTGGGCTCCTTGACACAGCGCTGGAAGGGAATGGGTTTGGGCAGGCACCAGTACTACACACGCCAGAGGCAGCTGCACTGTCATCTCCGTCCCCAATAGCTCTGCAACCGCAGCCCAGCCCCTGCCACGATCCCTGTCCCTAAACAACGGGGTTACATCACCGCCCACCCCTTGGGCCTTCCCAGGGGACTGCCTGCCCCGTGCACCTGCCTGGTCCCAGGGAGGCGA
>NW_008824356.1:5065328-5083567 GCF_000699105.1 Pygoscelis adeliae | reverse complement strand
GCCGCGGGATCTCATGGCGCTTCGGCCGCGCTGGGATAATTGCATTAGCCATCGCTGTTCGGGAGCAAGGGGCCAAGGGCTGGCTCACCTCCCTTCTCCCTCTCCCCCCTGCCGACAGAAGCCAAACGGTAGAGAGCGTGCTGTGCTGCCAGACAGCGTCTGTAAACAGAGCGCGGGGCCAGCGATGGCAGCATCTTTCTCTCATTAGGGATTTTTGTAGGAGCAGTAGATCTGGGCTCGCAGCCACTCAGGCTGTCTAGCGATTGCTCAGGTGCTGGGCCC
The DNA here is from genome assembly GCF_000699105.1 of Pygoscelis adeliae. Lineage (NCBI taxonomy): Eukaryota > Metazoa > Chordata > Aves > Sphenisciformes > Spheniscidae > Pygoscelis > Pygoscelis adeliae. The sequence continues at coordinate 5,083,285 of NW_008824356.1, read as the reverse complement.
TTGTTCCCAAGGATTCATTAAAAGGACACTGTCAACATGATCGGGCCTGACAGTGTCCTCCCGACCGGGGATGGTAAATCTCAGGCAGGTCTTAGGTGGAGACCAATGATGTGCAGACATCATTTCATTCCCAGCTACCTCCCTTGCCTGGCTTTTCTGCTGGAGTTCAAGCTGCTGGGGATGTTTGGCTGTTTTTAAGGCTGCCGAGGCAAGCTGGACAGCCCGTCCCAGTTAGTTTCTGCACTGTAATACTGTTTAATGTCTGATCCCATGGTCTTTGATATGGGGCATATCAGGGAGGTTAGCGGGGTAGAAATGCAGCCAGTGGGAACCTCTTAGCGTGATGAAGCAGGGAAGAAGTTGGCATTCGGGTCTTGGGCAGGACGTTGGTTTTGATGGGTCTGAGCCTGGGTGCAGGAGAGAGGATAAGCCAAATTGTTGCCTTCATCTGCTCCCTATTACCTACTGAGCGTGGTGATTTCTTCCTTCTCCACCCATGCTTTTCCAGGGACTTTCCTCTTGCAACATCTCTGCATATGACTGAACTCAAGCCGTGGGCAGATTTCTCTAGCCTTTTGGTTTGTTCCAGCTTCGAGGACCAAAGTGTAGCGAGGACTTGGGGGGTTCTCAGAGAGTCAATGACTGGGAAGATGAAAAAGAGAAATCTCTCTGTTCGGGACACCGATGTTTCCTGGGAAAGTGGAAGTGAGCTAAGGGAGTTTAGGAGGAAGATCTCGCCCGCTTGCAATGGGCTTGGTTTCTACCCACACACTGCCAGGTCACCACACTGAACTGCATACAGGGCATCCTGTGGGGCTCCAGAGGTCTTCCTGCAGGAGGGGACATTAGGGATAATGAGCTACGTCTGAACTTGGGCCTGCGGAGTTCATCCAACCTCCTGCCTCTTTAACTTCATCCTGGGGTGAGACTCGGGGCTTTATGTCTTGGGTTTGGTGGAGAAGAAACCCGTACACACAAGCTGGCTGGAAGCCCCCTTGCACTGCCCGTATTTCAGGGGCTGCAGGGGCTGCAGTGTGCACTTGTCAATAATTTAGCTGCTGCCTATTAGCTCATCATCCTTCCCCTCTGCTTCAGAGCAGGGGAATCCTCTTGCTCAGCCTCCCAACTTTAGTTCATCAACCTCCACTTTCATCAGCATTATTTACTATGGTTCTCTGCTGCTTCCCAAGATAGCAGCCTCAGCTGGGCTGGTAATGCAGGGTGAGCTTTTTTCTGAGATGGATATTTTAAAGCTTAAAACAAACATTTTTAATTAGCGTGTTGGGAAGGACTAAATAAATTCATGCACTTTCTAATCTTGTACAGATGATCTTGCATTTAAGGTACTGGATGGAGGCGCAGGGATTCCAGGATGAGTTGCTGGCTCTGCTGTGGTCTCACACTATGTCTTCAGACATTCGCATTAGCACCTGGGGCTTTTCCACATCTGCAAAATGGAGATGACATTCACATGCTCTCTTTTGTCTCTCTCCTGTACAGTGACTGTAGGGTTTTTCGAGCCCAGACTGTTTTTCACTGAAGTTCTGTTTTCCCTCTCTGTTATTCCTGCATTGCTGTTGATCTCCCTGCCTGTCAGCCTGCACAGATCTCTCACTTGTGTTAAATTGTCCATCCCTTCTGGCTTTGCTAACACAGTCAGAGCTTTAAGTTAGAACTGAGATTACATATTACTCTGCATCAATAAGCAAATTTTTCCATGAGAAAGTGGACTAAATCACCCCAGTGGTACAAGTCCTTCAGCATCTTCCTGGTTTTCCTGTGGACGCCTAGCTGGATGGACAGGTTCCCCACATTTAAATGGGACTGAGCAGGAGCTGCTTACAGTGAAGATCTCTCCTAGACCTAGAGCACGTGCAGAGCAGCAGGGACAGAGTAATTGAATGTCACCTTGCAATGCCATTGCTCAGTCCTGGGCCGGGTGTGCCTGCAAAGTGATGGGAGGTTGGACTTGGTGACCTTCCCCTCTGACGGTCCTGCCTGCCTGGCCTAGGTGGGTGGTCAGAGTCATGCCGCAGTCGTCCCTGCAGTGTGACCTTGCAGGGAGGAGTTACCTCATGCACTGAAGACCAGATAGCACCAGACTTGATCAGTGAGGGCACTGCTAGATGCTCTTGAACAAACTGGCATTGCCACTAATGATACTTCAGCAGTGCTCCAAACCTCATCCTTTTATTAAGGGTTTTGAGATGACTCTTTTTGCTTTCCCTAAAGCCCCAGCTCTTGGAGCAGGTGATTTCATGAGACTACAGTGAGAAGAAATGAATGGCTGTCATCTTAACAGAAACTGTTTGTAGCCCCCACTGCTGGGAAGAGACATCTCCCCAGAGAGTAACCCCTGGGCTCAGAAACCAGAAAGCAAAGAGAAAGATTCCATATATATATATATATTTTTTTTTTAACCGTCTTGTTTCTTCTATCAATGTTATGGTTTTGGGGCCCAATTCGTGATTTCACACACTTGGCATTGGCACTATTTCTGCTGAATGATCTGCTCTCCCTACATCACATAGCCGGACTGAGTGAAAACCAGTGACTTTTTAAAGCTCTTCCAAGTTCTTCCTGAGTCTGCAAAGGCAACCAGGAAGGGGATTAATCCTAGAGCTGGAATATTTCAGCTAGGGCAGCTCCCCACCCATCCTGTGTGAAGGGACCAGAAGATTAATCCCATTCCCTTCTTCCTCTTCTCTATGTCAGCTGCCTTAGGGTTTTTTTAGAGTGCGTGGTCGCTTATCACTGCTTTCGTGCTCGATGGAACAGTCATGAACGTGGTTAGTGGGAGAGGTTGTGAGAACCACTGTGATCCCAGGTCCCAGCATTGCGGGTCTGCAGTATTTCAGCATGTGAAGCGGTTGTTTTCAATGCCAGGCTTCCTGGTCTGGTGGCATTTGTTAAAACAGGCATTTATTGGGAGATAACGGTAGGGACTGGCAGCCTATTTAAATCACAGCTGAGTTTTATATTATAAATTACATCAACTTCTGGAGTGCCAGACTTTCCAGAGATGGTTAATTCCTGCGATGGTTAATTCCTGCCTGAGTAGGACCCTGTCTCTGTTCCAGAGTCTGCAGTGGTGACTGATTTTACTGGGGGATTTCATCAAAACCTCCGGCTTTAACATATACAGCCCTATGTGACTCGGGTTTTCCCTTTCTTTGAGATCTCCCTCTCTTCCTGCGTGTTAACATGGCAATAAAGGTCAAATGAAGCATTCCAGACAAAGTATCCCTGATCTAGTTAGGAAAAGCTGATGGCAGTCCAGTTTTGGGTGAGGGAAGGGTTGTGGGGACTATACTGCTGTGAAAGGACCTCAGAGCCTGTACAAGGACTTTCCTCACTGGTCAATAGCGGGATGACGTGTGGATGGCACACAAGGCTAGAGCTCTCTGCACGTTTGTTGCCCAGAAGTAGTGTTTCTTGCAGGCATGCTTCGATCTCACAGGGATGGAGAGCACAGCCAAAGAGGGAGGGATGTGCTTATGAAACCCCATCAGCTGAGTGCGAAGGTGGTGGGATGTCAGATGCTCCTGCAGCCTCCCTGGGGCAGTCCTCGGGAAGGGGCCCTCAGCAGAAGCGGTGGCTGCATGTTTCAACCCATCCACAGGGTTCCCACGTGGCTGGAGGTTAATGTCCATCTTGTGTTGTCCGATGAGGTTTCATTACCCTTTGGCCAGCCGGCCCTTTCCTTCTTTGAGGGAGGACACTGTTTTCCAGTGCCTTTTCAATTACTCTTGCTCAGAACGAGCCTGGTCCTACCTGAGTGAGCTGTGATTTCCTGGCTCTTGCTGGCTGGGCTATAAACCCAATTTGGCATCTGTTGACTTGGGAAGTGTTAGGGTCCGGTGTATAATTATAGCACTTTCCTCCCGGGGTGCAAACTGAAGCTGATGTACTGTAATTAGGAACACACACAGGCTCAGAGGGTGATTTGGGCATGAAGTTAATGAACTGTAAGTCCCCGTAGCTGTGGAGGAATTTAAGTGCAGTGACTCCCAAAATCAGCTGCGGAGGGAGAGCTGGAAAGGTCTGGAGGGGACAGCCGGGGGGACCATGCAAATAAGACCCCAAAAACGGGCTAAAGCAGGAAGGTAACACGCAAACTACTCCCAAGAGGCTGTGATAGTGCATGGTCATCTGTCTTCTCATCTGGCAGTCATTGCCTCCCCTTGCTCTGGAATTGAGGTCCTACTCCTGCTCAGGGAGCTTTGGGCAGTATTGGAGGCTGTATGCTCTCTGCAGACCATGCTGCTCATTTTTGAGCTTTCTGAAGTGATTATTGCTGGAGAAGAGCTCTGCAGAGACCAGTGTGGAGAAGTGGGAACAGAAACAAGTCTCTGATGGCTGTGACCTTGTGTTAGGGACCCACGGCAGCAGTAACACTGAGACTTTGAAAGCCACCTGCCTGCAGGGAAGAGATGGGGCCGCCCTGGTTGTGCTGCCCCAGCCAGGTGTCACCACCGTGGGGCTGAGCACGCTGCCGGGAGCCCCGTGTCCACTAACCACCTTTCTGTGTCTCTCCAGCTGTCTGTGACCCACCATGCCAGAACAAGGGCTCCTGCAGCCGTCCCCAGGTCTGTACCTGTCGCTCAGGCTTCCAGGGCTCCCGGTGCGAAGAAGTCGTTCCCGAGCAGGAGTATCACCCGCCCGGTGCTGCTGCCGCCTACCAGTCCCCCGCAAGCTCCCTCCGGAGGAGGACCAGCACGGCAGGGCGGGATGCCTCCCTGCGAGGGGCTCAGGCGCCCGTCCCGCGGCACGTCCCGGCTGTGTAAGTCAAACCCGGTTCCTGGCAGTATGGTGTCCCCCCCCCCCGAAACCTGCAGGCAGCTAACGTCGTGCTTGGTTGGGCCACAGCCTCTGCTTCATGAGATTGGGCAGCTCGGCTCCCGGTGGAGGCTGCTGCCCGGGCTGTGGGAGCTGATGGAAGGGTTCAGGCCCTGCTGTCCCTCCAAGGGACTCGGTTTGGTGCCAGCACTGTGTCACGGTCCCCAGGCACATGCAGAATAGGACAGGCTAGTGGCAGTCTCACTGTGAAGGAAGACCATGAAGCTCAGCAGTTTGCCTTTGTCCAGTTGATGACCAGCATTAGCGGTAGCAGCAGGGTGGATGGAGGAGTGCGGGTTAAATCTCTTTCCCAAAAGGATGTGTTTAGAGCAATATGTCCAGGTAGTATCCACGGGAGGGTACATAGATATGAGGTGTGCTATTAAATGTCGGTATGAGCAAAGTGATGGTACTCGGAGATGTCTCCTGGCAGACTCTAGCCGTTATTGAGCCATTTCTTCCATATTTCTGTGTCACCCTGCTGTGGTGTGGGTCATTTTGGTACCCAGGCAGGCGCCTGTATATTGGGTAGGGAAGCAAAGATGCAGCTGTTGGAGCTCACAGAGGTCTGTGCAGGAGAGACTCTGTGAGGAGCATGTTAAGCTCGGAATGACAACTGTGGCATCATCCAGTCTTTTTGGATGAGGAAGAGCTTATGGCTTTTGCCCCCCTGCCTCGGGTCAGTGCTGAGGTGCTCTTGTACCCGAGCTGCAACTCCTCCACACTTTGTGTTTTGTGAAGTCCCTCTGGAGCTGTGGGTTTTCTGTTGAAGGAGGCAGTAAAGGTGGGAAAGGTACCTTTCCCTGACAAGCACCTCTGTGGTGCTGGCAGCTCAGTGGGGATGGAGAGGTGGGAATGGTGCCTGCTTGCTGAACCACAACCCACACGTTTGTTTTTTTAAAAAATCACTCCGCTTTTCTGTAAGAGTCCATGGACACGGGAGCAAAGTGTTAGACTGCACCACCCCTAAAGGCCTGTGTTCTTGCTGCTACTCACCCAATTGCGGGGCCAGAAAGACTGGTTTTGTTGGTAGCCACCACAGCAGAGAATTTGCACATGGCTTCCAGCAGAAGTCCCTCAGTCGTAGTCAGGAAGACATTACAGCAAATTACAGGTGCCTACCCAGGAGGTAACTTCAGTTTCTCCTTTTCTTCTCTGAGCTGTTTTGACTTTCTCTGTCAGCGTCATTTAGAGCTGCCCGAGGAGATGGCAGGTCAGCCTTTGTTTTTCTGTATTTCTGCAGGTTGTTTTTAAAGTGTCTGTTGCACTTAAAGTAGCTGTTGCCTTTCTGTCTCTTCTGAAGCAGAGACAATGCATGGGCTGGAGACATTTCTAGACACTTACTCTCGGCCATCTACAGTTTTGGAGGGGCTCAAATGACTGACGAGGAATTGACTGACACGAAGTAGTTCACTGAAGCTGGCATATCTTGGTGCCCAAATGAAAGACTATCTGATGGGAACCAAATTCAGGCAAGGCAGAGGTGATGCTGCCAGGGAGAGGTGGCCAAGCCCCTGTCATCGCTGCCCTGAGAGAGGCTTGGTGCCCGAGCGAGCACGCAGCCCTCGCACGTGCCTGCAATCCTGGTCATTGCTGACAAGTTTCCCCCCAGTGATGACCTCCTCCTACCCCTTCGTGCCACTGCTCTGTGCGCAAGGACTGGAGGGGAGGGAGAGCAATGCCCTTGGAGATACAGCACCTGTTGAAGGCTTTCCCAGTAAGGAACATGACCTCAGGCTCTGCGCAGAGGATGGGGGGCTGTGCAGGCACTGGCAGAGCATTCCTGTCCAGACAGTCAGACACAGCGTCTAGCGATCGCTGAGCTGGGATTGCTGAATGCCCAGCTGCCTGCTGTACCTTAAATCCTCTGGCGCTGTCCCAAGGAAATAGGACTCCATTAAGGACCATGCCGTGCCTTTCCTCCTTCCCTCCCCATGGAGGCCATAGGACGTCGCCTTATCCCACAAGATTCGGCAAGAGTATTTGACGTTCGTCCTTTGTGATGGCCGCAGGTAGGACCCCAGGACACGGCCACCACTGACTGCCTTCTGGATCCGTCCTGTGCTGTGCCTTTCCTGCCCGGGCAATGCGTCACGGTGCTGTGCAGGCAGGTGTGGGGCTGCCTGCACCCTGGCATTTGTCTGCATCGAGACACCTCACTTCAGCCCCTGGGCATTTTCCCGTGCAATTCAGTTGCTTGGGTTTTGTCCGTGGACCATATAACATATGGCAGACAACTGGTATGACCTAAAAGTTTTGCTGCTGTTAGATGGGTTGTTTCCCAAATATTTCTGAGTGTTCCCTTCAGCCTGCCAACTTCTGGGCTAGCTGTGGAGCCTGTAAGAATGAGTGTCTGCAGCCGAAGGCTCACTCCTGCTGCTGTTGCACCTGGCCATGCCCTCCCACTGCTTCCCTTGCACTGGTGTTGGTGCTCATCTGGCCCCTGGGTAAGTTGGCTCAACAAAAAACTAACACATCAAAATTAAGGATAATTTTCTGTCACTTCAGTGGGCTAAATTGACTTGTTGAAAGATTACGTGAGGACCAAAAGGTTTGAACAGAATTGCAAGGCTAGCATTGCGGGGGGAGGAAAGGGGTGGATACCCCTTTTGGTGGAAACCACTTATTAGGTTGGTCATTTGTCTCATGAAACCATGCTCTCAGACTTGTCTGAACATGGAGCCTGCTTCTTGCAGTCATAAAATCATCTATTTCTGTGCTACCTCTAAAGTAATTTCTGTGCTTCTGCGTCAGGCTTTCTCCATACAATTGGGCAGTCAGCAAAAGCAAGAAGCATATTGGCCTTTGCAGAACTGGGTAGATCTTGCTCACATTTGCAAGTACAAGGATCGGTTCTTAGGCACTGCAAGCTCAGAGTCACCTTCACTGGAGTTCAGTTCACTGTCAAGTCTGAGAGGAACAGCTTGGGTTTTCCAGTCCTTGGTCTCCTCCTGGCTAAGGATGGGTTGTGCTGGTGGGACACTGACTTTCTAGTGAGCCCACCATGCTCTCACAGCAGCTGGCTTGCTTGTCTGATTTGTTGATAAGGAAAAGGTAGAAGAAACTCTTGGGTTTCTCAGTGGACAGAGGACGCTGGTGGTTCCAGGTCAGTGGTTGTGAGAAGACTATGAGATCCAGGACAAACGACGAGTCCCCAACCTCCCTGCACATTCGCGTTGCTAACAAGGAGGAGTTGCACAAGAGTGGGAACTTACAGACCGCTAAGCCTCATTGTGCTGTGCCAAGACAGGACATGAATCCTCACATGAGTGAATTTGCTTTCTCCTTTAGTTTATTTGTGTGTATATTGGTGTCGTGGTTTAACCTCAGCCAGCAACTGAGCACCACACAGCCGCTCGCTCACTCACTCCCCCCGCCCCCGGTGGGATAGGGGAGAGCTGAAGAGGATGAAACATAACAGAGGTGAATTTCTCATGTATCTGAATGTGTCTGATACTCCAGCTTTCACTACAGAGATAAAATGAACAGAATTTTCCACCTGGCCGGTGGCCTCGATAATTATTTTTATTCACAGATTCTGCATTAGACATGGAAAATACAACTGTAATTTCTTTGTGGTCCATTGATTTCCAAGGACAAATCAATTGAATTAAAAGATCAAAACAAGCTAAGAGAGTATAATGTGTTTTTAAGTAGATTTTTTGAATAAGTCTTTTAAAGAGTAGCACTGGAGATCTATGTAATTTTCCAAGGTTTTGAGTTACTCTTCTTTCTCCGTTAAATTTAATGGTTAAATTTCAAGACTTCTTCTATGAAATAATAATAATAATAATAATAATAATAATTAACTCTATCCCAGCTGAAACCAGGACAATTGGCTTTATTTGTGTTTGTACGGAGGTAGCAATCAGAAGCTCTGAAGTCAGGCACTAGAACAATTCTGTATTAGATGCCGTATAAGCAGGCAGCAAAACCCATGAATCCTCTCCAGAGACCTTCTTGCTAAGCAGAGATGGGGTTGATTTTGATTTCAGTGTGTTCTGAAGCAAGTCTTCAGAGAGAGTTAGGAGAGCAGCCTCCTAGGTTATTCAGGAACTGCCTAGACCAAAATATTCCCCACTTGCCTGAGTGGTGGGGCTGCTTTAAAATGATTTCTTATCCTCAGCTAGTTGGACTTGCTGCTTAGGATGACTGCCACTTCACTGTGGAGAGTAGGCTGCTCTGGAGGTAGGAAGTCTTTGGGAGTCTGGAGGAGCCTATAAAGCCTTGGTGAAAAGCGTGACGAGGCAGCTGCCTGTTTTCATGGCCCTGTTTCTGACAGATGTGCTCAGGCTCTCCAGAGTTCATGCCTGGAAGCAGAAGCAGTGACACCTTAGCAACAGTACTTCTGGTGTCACCTTCTGGTGTCACTCTCTTCCCTGCCAGGGGAGCCCAGGAAGCACGACTGTAACAGTAGGAGATACGTTACTGTCAGTCTCCTGCCCTCAGCCTTGGTGAGAAGCAGCAGCTCCTTGACCAACAGGCTTGTACCGGTCATACGCAACTGGTTGTACTGGTTGGTTTGTATTTGCACCTGTCAGATATGAAGGTTAGCAAATGGATCTGTGGGCATTCCCAGTGTAGCTGTCAAAGATCCATTTCTGGGCATGCTGGCAGTCCTGGGAAGACGGAGACGTGGATGTCAGCCTGAGCATTGTGCTGAGCACGGATACCAGTGCTGCCATGTTACACATAGCCATTGGTGCTTCTGTTTGGAGGGGTACCGGGGAAGAATCACTGCATCCTTGGCTTGCCCGTATGGTGCACATTATGTCTTCTTCCTGGGACTAAAGAAGAAGATATATGCAGCCTTATCTGAGCTCAGCACTTGCCCAGGGGAAGACATGGCTAGGAGAAGGGCAGATCTGGGTTTACTTTGCTGACACCAGAGCTGGTGATGCTCAAGCTTTCATCCCTTAAAATACAGGCTGAGCAATGAGTGCCACTTCCCAAGTCCCTTCAGCAGGCCATTGCTCAGTGGAGGTTTAGACCCAGGCATCTGAGGGAGCCTGTGGGGACTTGTTAGCTGCTGCAGAAGCTGGGAGGCCCCAGCACTGTGCTGCTTGGAACAGGCAGTGCTCTGGAGAGCAAACTCCTGGGGGTGTTAGAGGCCCTCCTGGCATGGATTAGCTGCAAATCCTCCCTCTTCTTGATCTCAGCCTGAATCTCTGCAACTCTCTACAACTACCTGAGGTTGTAGCAAGGTGGGTGTCAGGCTCTTCTACCAAGTAACAAGTGATAGGACGAGAGGAAATGGCCTCAAGTTGCGCCAGGGGAGGTTTAGATTGGATATTAGGAAAAATTTCTTCACCAAAAGGGTTGTCAAGCATTGGAACAGGCTGCCCAGGGAAGTGATTGAGTCACCATCCCTGGAGGTATTTAAAAGACGTGTAGATGTGGTGCTTAGGGACATGGTTTCGTGGTGGACTTGGCAGTGCTGGGTTAATGGTTGGACTCGATGATCTTAAAGGTCTCTTCCAACCTAAACGATTCTATGATTCTGTGACTCTATGATTGTGCAGATGGAGCTGCACCTCAGCCCAGAAGCCGAGCTAAATGGAAACAGCTTTGTTTTCCTAAGGCTGGAGTATCAGCAGAATTCCTGTTTATTTAGCAGGGAGTGGAAAGGGCTTGTGCCCTTGCCCCTCGCCGTCGGGACGGATGGCCAGCTGCCTCTGACTCCGGGCAGCACGCGAGGAGGGTCCTGCCACTGCCACCCAAGAAGGTCCCTCCTGCGGGAGTGCTGGGCATAAATCTGTGACCAGCACCTACACAAGGGAGCTGTGCTGCCCAGATGGGATGTGTGTGCTGGACGGGGGCTGCCTGGGAAGCAAGGCATCCTTCCTCTTTACAGAAAAGAGATGACTGGGACCTGCAAAGCATTTTCCCAGCAACCCAGGCAAGGGAAAAGGACATAGCTGTCCTTTTATAAGGTGCTTAGACACTGTGCAGACAGCTTAATGCGGCTAAGCTCTTGAGGGCAGGGAGCTTCCTCTGAGAGGGCTCTGTTTAGGCAAGGCAGTTGCTGGGAGTTGCCTGTTTTTTTCAGGATGGAAAAGGAAGAAGGCTGAGTTGTGACATGCTCGCCCCACTGACTCCTGATCTCAGAGCCTCCTCTCCAGCACCCTGGAGGAGTCATCTCCCTTCCTGATGAGAAGAAGGGCTTGACGGCCCTTGAGGAGTGTGGCAAGTGCTCCTGGCCTGGGGACACCAGGAACCTGATGCCAGCAGGGAGGCTGTGCCAAAATCTCTATTCTCTCTCCTGGAAGCAAAGGATGAGAACAGCGGGGAGCAAGCAGAAGGCAGGATCTTGGGTGTGCGGCAGAGGTTGCTGGATGGAGAAAGTATATTTCCCCCCTTTTGAAAATTGGCTGAAACCAGCTCCTGTTCTGGCGGCAGTCAAATATCTAGCATGGTCCTTTGTAGCGGAGAGTGGAGCTGATGGGTGGACATAAAGCTCTCCACCCTGGGGTGGCCACTCGAAACATGACATTCAGAACTGTGGCTTGGCAAAATCAGCTTGATTAGCTTGTTGTCTTTGAGGACTAGCAGATAAAATGAAAGTTCATTGCAAGATCACTTGCTTTTTAAAGATGCTGCTCCAAACAGAGACAGATTTGTCTTAATTGTTAAAGCAGGATCTGGAGCCTCCTGTTTTGCCAGCTTTGAACTTTCCACGTTTATGAGGAAAAGGGGAGCTTTCTTACTGCCTTACTTGGGTTGCTGCTGAGTGCCCAGGCCTGTTTGTCCATGATACCTATAGTGCTAGGAGGAGTTCTGTACTAGCCACGCACCTACTGATCACACCTCCTGCTCTTCTGCTCACTTATGACTGTCACTCACTTTACATTTACAAGGGTTCCAATTTATTACTACCCAAATAGAAGAGAAAATAAAAGCTGATGCTGGCTGAGAAGCCCCTCTGTGTAAGTGCATTCCCATGGCATGGGCTGTGGCAGGTTTCCTACTTTGCTTGGTATGGGACCAGCCCAGGAGATCCATAGCACATGACGTTGAACTCATGGGGTAAAACACTGTTGCCAGCCTTGCCATCCACCACTGCAGTGTGTTTATGCATATTTTCCCAGTGCAGATAAGCCCCAATTGCACCTTTCTAAGGTGCTTCCCTTTGGCAAGATAGTTTTCACAAGGTGGCCAAACATTTACGTTCCTTGATCCAGAGCCAACTTTAGTAGATATCTGAGGCCTTGTTAAAAAATTGAAACTAAAAAGCCAGTGCCAGTCCATGTGAGAATATGTGAAAAGAGATTCCACTCAGGGCAATGCGATCTCCATAAGCTCCAGATCTCAGCCCTTCTCCTGCTTTGACATAGTTGAAAGGCCTTGGCAAGCTGGCTGGGAAGCCTAAAGAAAAAACTCAAGCTACCCAAGAGGAGTGTAAATGTCATTTTTCTTATATAAAAATACTTCTATTTTTAAATTACACGATATACCTTCTCTAGCCTGGCACCAGATACAGTTGCTCTACTTTCTAGTGTTTTAAAGCTGTCAGCACCATTCTGGTTTATGTGTTTTATGTATTTACTTTCTAGGGGGTTGCATATGCTTCAGAGCAGCAGGAGGATAGCTGGCTTTTCAGGCTCTTTTTAAACTCCAAATATGGTCTTTACATTAGGCCTGGTTCTTCTGCACCTCCTTGGGAGCCATTCCTATAACTTAATTCAGCCTCTAGGCTTTGGGAGAAAATGTTCAAATGCACTTTTCCTTCTAACTGAAAGAAAAATGCTGCTACTGTCAGCTTAGTCTGAGACTACATGCAAGAGAGCAGGGTACAGGGCAAATGCATTGTACATGTGGTAGGTGGGGTAGTACAGAAAATCCAGTTTATAGCCTATTTTATATACTATACATATATATCATTTGGGACATTTATGACAATACAATTTATATAGCAGTTCTATAAAAAAGAAAGATGTTAGAAGAGCGCTAAGGCCACATGATCAAATGCTGGAGAGTTTTTCCCTAATGCCTGAATTAGGATTGTCGTCCAGCTTGCTTTCAGCTCCCTTGTGCATATGGATTACACTGCAGTTTCTCATACCTGATCGTCTGTTGCCTTATTTGGTTTAAGCTGGTACTTAAGCAAAATCAAAGCTGTTCTCTTTGGTTTCAAGTGTTTTCCATAAATCACCAAGTGCTGGCTGGACACAAGGGATCAATTGAAGCTGATTTGGTACAAGGAGCGGTTGAAATGGAGATGTAGAGGTCTCCATATAAAATATGATCATTCTCCTCTCCTTTCTTCAGAAGCACCCTGAGAAGTGCTGCCCTGAGTGCCTGGTGCTGGATGGGATAGGTACCCAGCTCTCCGCACCAACCCATTTTTGTCTCACTTGTGTGGAGGCTCTCTTCAGGGACATGCAGAAACTAAACATATAGGCAGGAACTAAGAAGAGATTCAGGCTGGAAAAATATTGTCTATTACAGCTGAAGCAAAAAAATCCTCCATGGGAGGAAGAAATCTGGAAGAAGGAGAGGCTGAGGTTTTGCAGAATAGGAGTGAACAGCAAAGTAGGCAGTAGAAAGTAATGCAGCATGGCCGTGTACGAGAGACCGGCGCTGCTTGGGACTTTGGAGGCAAAAGACCCAAGTCGCATGGACTTTTTTCCTGCGCACCCTGGGGTCCTGCACTGAGTCAAGGTATTCTTTATTGCCAGAAAAGATCTTGACAAATTGGAAGGAATTCTGAGAACTACAAAAGGAGGGAGGGAGGGAGCCGAGGGGAATGGTTAACAGACCCACATCTGCAAAACTGAGCCTTGGAGGATGGGGAGCATACTCGGAGGCTGAGGCTATCTGGTGGGGGCAGACAGGGTGTATTAGATTGCCTGTAGCCTTGGCAGGGTGGCCGTGCTAATTTTTCAACTACGAGGTTTTCTACAACAGCAAAGTGCCAAACTCTTCCAGGGATGTAATGACAGGTTGATAACGACACTGGAGCTCTGCCTTCTCCATTGCTTTGGAGCTGCTCTGCTGAGGAGCTGCAGCCCAGGCGCTGCCAAAGCAGGCGCAGCCTTTCTGCCTGCTCCGGAGCCCTTCCCGCCAGGGATGCCATGAAACCTGCTCCTCCCTGCTGGTCCTTGGTGTGGATATCGAAGGCCATGTGGGAGAGGTATGAGAGCAGATTCGTCGTCATGGTACCCCTGGAAGCACTGGCTTTGCCACCAGGCATCATGCATACGTGGCCAGGAGTGCTCCTGGTCCCCAGCCAGGCTTTAGTCTTCTGGCTACTGAGCAACTGGAGGGATGGAGCCAGTGCAGAACAGTACAGGATAAAATCACCAGGATGCTCATTCCTCGATCCCTGGCAGGGCTGAGACTTCGAGAGTGGGCAGCAAAGTGTCACATCCCAACACAGCTGTCATGGCGGGAGTGCTGCAGGTGAGGGAATCCTATGTGTGGCAGAGGATGGAGAGATGTGAGGAGACCTAACTACATAGAGCTAATAGATCCAAAGGCCAGGTGTCCTGCTGGGTGTTCAACCATTATAGATTAAAATGTCTTAGATCCACAGTGTTCCCAGGATGAGTGGGAGACTTCCCAGCACCTCGTGCTGTCGATGAAGAGCCTCCCCTTCTCCAGATGAGAGGACTACACATATCTCTTCTCTATCCTGTTGCTCTCATGCCCTCTGTGTATGTCGCAAGCTCTTCACCCCAGTTGCACACCTGGGATGAGAGAGGCTTTGCCTGCCCTCTCCGTGTTCCATGTAAAGTGGGGGGCAGGCAGCTGGCTCCCCCCACTCCCCGGGGTGCATGTGGGTGTGAGGATGAATAGGCTAAAGTGTTTTTTCAGAGCTTTGAAGTTGGCAGCCTGGTGGAGGGGGTGAGTGTTGCTAGTCAACAAGATGGAAATGAAACTCAAGAGTGCTTGTTTTCTCCCTGCTATATGGGGGAGACGGGTGACCTGCCAGCGGCCAGTGGTGAGCTTTTCTCTGGCGAACGCCTCTGCAGCAGGTTTCATTAGATGGGGGCTGGGTCCTCAGCTCGCAGCTGTTGTGTCTTGTGGAGACAGAGGGCCCGCCCTTTGGGCTGGAGATCTCGGTGTGCTTGTGGGCACAAGGGCAAATTGATATGTTGTCCTCTCCTCTTGCATGCCTCTGCCCTAAATACAGGTCCTTTCCCTATCAGGCAGGACCCTGCTGCTCACCATATTGGGGGCCACAGGGAGGAGGAGAGGGACAGTGGAGGCATTGCCGTGGCTGGTGGTGGTGGCTGAACCCTCTGTGGCGTGGTCACGTTGCACTGTGGACAACCCAGCTCTTCCAACTGTGCCAGCATCTTACATCCAGTTTTGTAATGGCGCAAAAGCTGTGGCCGTGGGGTGATGTCTGCAGTAAGATGGTGGCACTGATGGGGACCTTCATGTGACGGCAGCTGTTAGGACACTTCTGGATGGGTCTCTTTTCACCAAGGTGTGAGAGCGGCTGTGCGACTCCGTCTGGCAGCAGTGCCATGCCTGTTGATCACGCTGCTGAACGCCAGCCCCTGCATGCAGGCAGGGGAGCCAACTGGAGCAGCTTTCTCACCGCTTCAGCTCAAAGGAGCGAGCGACTGAGTGGGGGAGAGGAGGGCTGCACAGCCACCCGTCTTGCCTGCCACTCGCTGCACACACCACAGGCCAGCCTGGGCGGCTCTGCCAGAGGGGTGGTAGCTTGCCTGGCCTCCCTCGCCCTGTAAATCCCTGTTTTAGTCTACGGAGTGTGCGAGGTTTGGCCCAGATGTGGCATTTGTAATCGAGTAGCCTGGCCTGGTTCCTCTGCTGGCTCCACTTGAAACTCAGAGCGGTTGCAGGCTGCCTATTGATTTTTCTGGGAGGCACTGGCCCACAATTCAGCTCTGGAGACAGGCAGATTACAAACAGCTTTTCATCACGCTTGGCATTTGGAAATCATGGTTCTGGCCACTTTATGGGTCAGCACTAAGGTCTGATGGATCCAACCAGGAGCATGATCTGCTTGCTGCTCCTGGTGACAGCCCGATGCCATGCCCTTGCGCAGGGCATGTTTCTGCAGCCTCGCTGGGCCACACAGGTGCTGTTCCCATACTTGGAGAGCTGGACTGCTTCAAAGAAGACCACTCACAGAGGGGCAGGTGGCACGTGTGGCAAGGGAAGGGCATTTAATGTCAGCAGAGAGCTGTGCAGGGACACGTGAGCAGCCACTTTGGCTAAGGAGCAAATTAGACCCCCAGAGACTGGTTAAAGAGAACCTGTTCACTGTCTGTGTGCTTATAGAGGTTCACTTATGCGGTGTCTGGCAACTCCTGATCAGATAAAAATAGTGTTCACAGCCCATCTCCTTCTCCCTCTTTGTTCTCATGCACTGCACGGTGGGCTGAGAGCCAGCTCGGGTGGCCCTACAGCACTGGCACTGCTTTGGTGGCCAGAGGAAAGAAGATGCTAGAGTGGTGGTGGGGGAGGGACTGAGCTTAGTGGCATGGGACAGACAGCTGGTGCCTTTGCTGTCCCATGGACTTGCACATCTGTTGCTGCTGTTTGTAGTGAGAGATCCAGTGAAATCTCGGCCAGCCACTGGCACATATGTCAAGCGGAGCAGGGATCTGGAGTTACCACTGCAAGATGGCACAGGAGAGAGTCCAAAACGAGAGCCATGCGGGCTCTGTGACAGTCCCTTGCTAGCCGTGGTGAGGGATAGTGGTGACATCTGGGTGCTGGACTGATGTGACTCCTGGGCATGTGCCAGCAGCATTGAGTGTGCATGTGGGGCAGGGAGCTTGACCCTCATTCCTGCCTGTGCAGCCCCCCTTTTGCAGTGCTCTTTGTGCCCAAGGCAAAGAGTGTTGTCAGTGGCACCTCTGCCCACAGGAGCTCTCGAGGTCTCGCAGGGGAGGGAGGATTTGGATGATTCCCTTCCTGCTTGCCCGATGACCTGACTGTGTGTGAGCTGTGCCTGTGGCACTATGTGGTGGCAGGTGGACATGTGAGGGGAAACTCTGGCAGCTGAGATCTGTTGTGGTAAGCAATAGAGTTGCCATTCACTTTGATGTCCCTGTGACGGTCCAGGTGCCTGTGCCTGGTGTGCCGTCTGGCATGAGATCTGGCTGCAGGTGACTGTGAATCGGGCACGAAGGCACCCGGATGGTCATTCCTGTGGCCTTCATGGTACACAGGTCCTGCTTGGCTCAGCCGGGAAGGTCTCCTGCCTGGGGGAGGTTGGTGGCTGGTTCTCCTGGCCAGGAGAACTTCCTTGCCTTCCACTAAACCCTGGGGGGTGGGGGGCTTCAGGCTTCAGTGTCTCCCTCACTTGCACAGGGGGTACCAGGGCTGAAGGCAGCCGCAGGAGGGACAGTGGGAAGCCTGAAGCCGGCAGGTTTCAGAGCTATCTCTGCTGCTCGTGGGGATAATAAACTGAGCCAGGATTTATAGACATAATGTGGGTGGGCTTGAAGTCAGGTGCCTTGTATGGTGTGGTTTCCCCCCTCCTCCCCGAGTCCTAACAGAGCTGTCTTCCTTGTCAGCATGTTTGTGAGCTAATTGACAATAAACTTGAGTGCTCTCTAAGCAATGCCTCCCCTGTGCTCCGGGGCCCAGAGCCTGAGCTACGAATCCTGTCTGCCTGCTGAGGAACCTGTTCGGAGTCCAAGAAAGGGGAAGTTTCTGGTCTGCGGTCAATTTGCTGCCTTCCAAGGCTGGCTGCTTCTCTCTCCCCCTGTAGACACAGACACTGGTGTTGAGGCTGCCCATTCTTCTGTGATGCTTTAGTGGAAAATCGGCAACTGCCGAGCATTACAAAGGGGGAAGTGAATCACTGATTTTGGTCCCCGTGGCCCCAAGCAGGGAGGGCATCTAGCCAAAGGGACAGGCAGACGGACAAGACAGACACCGAGTATATTGTTCGGCATTTAAAAACCAGGGGAGAACCCGCCTGTTGTGCTGGCAGGTTATCAGGGGCTGAGCATGACTCAGCCCCCGTCCTGGCTGAGCCTTCTCACCTTGGAGCTGCGCACGCAGGCTGTGGGCTGGAGGAGCTGGGGTGGACTTACCAGTGCTGCAGCGGCTCCCCTCCGTGCGACCCTGCTCCGAGCCCCACGGGCAGCACGCTGCCTCTCTGGGTGGCTGGAGGCAGCAGTAGCCTC
>NW_008824356.1:5053069-5064614 GCF_000699105.1 Pygoscelis adeliae | reverse complement strand
ACCGGTGCTGCAGCGGCCCCCCTCCGGGCGACCCTGCCCCGAGCCCCACGGGCAGCCCCCTGCCTCTCTGGGTGGCTGGAGGCAGCAGTCGCGTCCCAGGCAGCAGGCTGGTTGTAGTTGGAGATAGAGCTTGTTGAGCTTGGACCCTGGGATGGGGGTTCCTGGACTCTGGGAAGATGGTTGCTTCTCTGAGGGTCTCTTATCTTCAGTTTTGTTTTGGCCAGTGCCGTCCCACTCTGTTGTTGCCCTCCTGGGAATTGCTCCTTAGGTCTCTACAGTCTCTATCATCTCTCCCTGATGCTCAGCAGAGTGCAGATTTGTTTCCAGCTGGAACAGTGACTTTCCAATCCTCATCTGGCCAGCCCTTGCCTTGTCTGGGGTTAGCACCCCTCCCTGCTGACCACATTGTCCAGAATTCACTCTCTCCACAGTGCCTTGGGCCATCCACCCTGCTATGGTCAGTCAGGCTTTGGCTGGGGAGAGGGTGAGGCAGGCTGGATGAAAAATCAGTAATACTCCTGTGGCACTTGGCTCTGCATTTCCTTTAAGCAAACGCAAAAAACACCATTTCCCAGCTCACTAGCGATCTGGCCAAAGTCAACAGTTGGATGAAGAGCGGCTGATAGAAGCTAAATCCAGGAAAGACTGAGGTGTTGCTGCTGGGGAGAGGGAAGTGCCTTGAAGAGTTTGCCACCTTTGCCTCCAGCCCCAAAGAGGATGCGTGGCCTCAGGTCACTAAGAGAAGCCACAGCTGTATACTCACCTGGATTCCCTATGGCTTTTGCTTACCCAGAGAGCCACGATCATCAAAAGTGATCAGAGATTTAAAAAATGCTTTCTATATACAGTGGGATAGAAAAACAGTATTGTTTTCTGGACCCCATGGTCTCGGTGATTTAGACTTGGTTATTGTGATTCTGTGTACCTAGTCTTGAAATTGCAGGCTTTTAAAAAAACCTGTGGTTGATCAGAAAACAGCGGTCCTCATGTTCATCTGTGTGGTTGCCAGGACCCTGCCAGCTCAGTCTTCCACTCGCTGTCCTCAGCGGGGTGAGAGATACCACTCACCTCCTCTGGGCAGGGAACAGGCACCTTGCAGTTCATCTGGGACTGGGCAGGAGAGCCATCGTATCCAGGGAATACAACATTTTTGTACCTTCTCTAGCCTGCTGTCTCTAAAGTAAATATAGAGCAGAGTGTAACTGGTAACAAAACCTATTTAAAATAAAGCGTTTATACACAGAGAAAGGTGCAGTGGTAGGTGTGCAGTTCCCTTGCTGGATGTCATACAAGTGTCATTTGGATCCTGCAGGGGTGTGTAGCACTAAAATGTAAGGGACCAGGTCTCCCTTGGTTCTCCTGACTTCTGGCATGTGTCCTCAGGGGTTTATGGGGCATCCAGGTCCTTGACCCGCACCTCAGAAGACGGCAGCTACAAGTACTTGTTGGGTAGTTTTGAACTGTTGTAGATGCGGGCCACTCTGTCTGCACAGCTCCCTCCCATCCCAAATCTCTTTTAATTTTGATTAGCACCTAATACCTATAGGAGTGAAACTTTCCATGTGCTGGTGACTGAGGTCTCTCAGCCAGTGACCTTTCAGCTGTCAGCCTGGTAGAGATCAGTAGGAGCACACACATCCATGCTCCTGGAAGGAGAATGCTGCTCCCTCTACCTTCCCTCCTTGACCCGTGTTTCCCCTGGACCGCTGCTGCTGTTAGCTGGGTACCGCAGAGCTGGGCACCCCAGGACATCCCAGAAGGAGAGGTGTCGTAGGAGTCTGCACGCTGTTTCTGCCCCACAGGCTGTGCCTGACACGGAGAAAGCTGTCAGCAACTCTGATGGATGAAGAGCAGGGAAACCAGCTGCTTGGCAGGCGGTCGCCTATAAAGGAAGAGACCACTGCCTCTTTGCAGAGATCTGGGCTGGCCATGTGCCTGGCTGGAAGAGTGGAAGTGAGTAATACCGCATGGAGGGAGGCTGTAAGATTGAATGAATGTGAAGCCCTGGGACTTTAAATGTCCCAGAATGTAGTCCCTGAGGTCTCAACCTCCTCTGCCTCTTCCATGCCCCTTCCCTGAGCAGGTGGAGGCATGGAAAGTGGTAGCACAAGCTGCCCACTCCGCTGATCTGGAGCTGCCCCATCTGTTTTCCATCCTCGCTCTTACCTTAGGACAGCCACACCAGGGAGAGAACTTATGGCAATGCAGATCCCTGGGAAGTGGACAAGCTCTGGCCATATATATTAAGATCCACCAGATGGTTAGGGGCTGCTAATGCGTTCTGGCCAGGTCTGTACTGATGTGGTGAGCTCAGGTCCACTCCCTGAGACCCTTCAAGCAAGCCAGTCCCTGTCTGCCCAGCGTGGACTGACTCTGAAGGTTTGGAGAGGAGAAGCTCTGTTTTGTATTCCCTGACCATGAGCCAGCCGCTTGGTGTGACCTGGGAATGGATTGGGACTGACAAACTGAGGTGGAAAGACACCCTTTGCCATTGATTTCTGTGGCCCAGGGTAGGATGGTGTTACTCAACTCAGTCTACAAATCCCAGAGCTCATCTGCCTAGAATAGAATCAAATAAACAAATTAATTCAAAGCAAATCTGCCTCCCCCCGCTGTGACACACACTGGAATGCTTTGCCAACAGGATGCCAGTAGGATGGCTTTTCCTCAAGTGTTGCAAGCCATGGAGTAATGTTCCTCCCCTGTTTTTCCTTTGTGAAGTTGGCACTGCCCCTCACAGTAAGCACATATAATCCATTTTTCTTTGCAACTGAAATGCTAATGATTATTTTATTTAAAGCCCTTCATATGTTGTTTTTGGTTTTTTTTTTTTTTACAAATTCTGATGATCCTAGGAATGACAGGAGTTGTCTGTAAAGCCAACGGGTGGAATTCCTTCAGGCAGGCAATGGGTAGTGCCCAGCCAAGTCCTGCTACTTGCACGTGGCATGCTCCCTTCCTCAAGGATAGATAGGAGTATTTTCAAGCACAAGAGCTGATATTTCCCTGTCTCATGCCACCGGGCACCTTCACCCAGTGACTCTTCAAAACTCAGGCTGAAGTTGCCCTCGAGTGACCAGCACTAGGACAGTGAGCGTTGCTGGGCTGGGGAACTCTCACCTCTTTTCCTTGGGGTGCTTCCATCTATGCAGTAAAAGACCTTGGAACCCCAGCCACGTTCACTCATAGGACTATGCTTAGGGTCTCTCACCAGAGATCAGAGAACGAATGTGCCTGAGCTTCCAGGGCTTGGTAGCTCTCAGCTTCCCTAGAGCTCTGTACAGCTTTTCTTTTGTCGCTAACAAAACCAGCAGCAGCACACCAGGTAACAAAGCAGTAGGTAACAGGCACCAGAAGTTCCTTCGCTGGCAGCAAGGCTGGATTAGTAGCTCAGAAATGTGTGAGCAGGTCATGCCTGGCCCCCGTGGCCATCAGGGGTGGGTGGTACTCTGCAGAATCTCAGGAGAGCTTCTGAAAGAGGCTGCTAGGGACTGAGGTAGGACTGAAATAAAGTTCACTTCTCTGCGATTATTCTGGTTAGCCTTACTGATTATTGAAAAGCAAGCACTGTTTGCTGTCCTCATCTCAGTTTAGATCTTGATTTTAACAAAACAACAAATATTTTTATCAGCAGGTAATAATTTCCTTATCTATCTGTGCTCTTTGACCAATCCCACTTGCTCTGTCTCCATCCCTGAATGACCTGTAGCCAGACTCCACTCCAAACAGCGTATGAACCTTCAGCCTGCAAAGCTGGGTGTCTGCCCAGCAGCAGCACGGGTTACCTGCGCTGCTTCTTCTCAGGACTCCTGTTCATGCCTCCTTCAAGCAGCTCAGCAACTCATTTTCCTGTGTTAGAAACAATTAGGTAATGAGTATCCAGACTGGGGACTTCTGTCTCTGGAATAAAATCGTTCATTCTTGTATTCCTACAGCTCAAGGCCGGAAACGATCAGTAGCTCAATAGATAATCTAAAATTGCCTCCAGGACAGCACAGATTATGCATCTTTATTTAGTTATATTTGCACTGTTCCAGTGATACCTCATCTCCCAGCAGCACACTTTCCTCTCCTGAAGCGATGGTATCAGGAGTTGGGGAATCCACTACTGGGGTGTTTTTTGCAAAAGGAAAACAGCTATACCGCAGCGTGTGGGCGTGATTTCTAGTAGGGAATCATTTGGCTTTGGTTTGCAGATGTTGTTTCATGGTTCGCCTTTCTTGGTTAGATTACAAGGCTCTTTACACCTGGCATTTTGTTCCTGTGGAGAAACCTGTGCCCTGTAATCAGAGCACCTCTTCATCTTCTTTTTGCTAAATTGAAGAGATTGAGTACTTTAGATTTCTTACAGAAAGGCATTTTCGCCAGCCCTCAAATTACTTTTGTCATGTTTTTTCTTGTATCCTCTCCAGTTTTTCAACATCCCTTAGAAGATGTGACATATTTCACATCAGAATTAGATGTGATATTTTAGCATACATACTCCCTGCTGTGATGAGGATGTGTAGGGAGGAAAAAATACCTCCCTGTTCCTGCAGTGTTTCACTGCCCTGATGTCAGGGCATTGAACTGACAGTTCATATTTAATTGCTTGTCATTACCCCCGAAATCTTTTCAGAATTGCTGGTTTCTAGGATAGTCTCCTTCTGTCTGCAGCTGCTGCCTGCATTCCTTCTTCCTAGAAGTGTAATTCTGCATTTGGCTCTATTAAAATCCCATATTGCTTGGATGGATTTGCCCTCCACAGTGATCCAAACTGCTCTGTGTGATTGCTCTGTTCTCATCACGATACACCACATTGCAAATTTTTGTGTCAGCAGCACACATTATCAATGTCGATCGTATGTTTATTTCGAAATAAAAATATTTATTTCCAGATGAAATCCTTGAATTGTGCCAGGCCTCGTACTGATCACCCTGGAACCCATCTAGTTCCCTCCCCAGCGACAACTGCTTCTTGTGTTCTGTCACACAGCCAGTTTGTTATTCATTTCACATGTGCCTGATTGACATCGTACTGCCCTGTTTATTTTTTTATCGGAATAGCATGGGCTTTCAGCCTGTCGGTGTGCGTGTATGTAATTCTAGCGAATGATGAAAATGGACTTCTTTGACAAGAGTGGTTCTCCTTAGACCCCTTGACCTCACTTCTATATTCTTTTCCTTTAGTTCCCAATTAATTGACCTGTTCGTCATCTTTTCCATTCTGTTGTTCAGGGCTGATTTCGGGCTCGCTGGCTGACAGTTACCTTGTGGATCGCGCTTGACCTGTTTGAATACCAGCGCAGCATTAGCTCCCTTTCCATCTCCCCAAATCTTAACCGTTATTCCAAGCTATCCAAGCCAGGATAGTCCGTGAGCCAGAGCTGCTGTCAGCTAACTCTCGTTGGATCATGCAGTCCTGTTGGGTTTAGAAACACCTCCCCTCTGCCGACTGTGACAGGGAAAATGGTGACAACCATAAAGTGGGATGGACCTCTCTGGCCTCTTTGGTGGGACAGAGCTAGTTTGCCCCAGCCATTCAGTCAGAGGTGGAGGTGTTGGACAGAGTATGCAGAAGACCTATCAGTGCTTAAGTTTGGTTGCAGAGAAATCCAAGGCACGGACTTTCAAAGAAACTCAAGGGGCATATGGGCAGCCAACCTATTTTGGCCCCTGGTGTATTAAAGCCTTTTTCCTTGCAGGTGGTGCAGGCGAGAGTGAGGGTAAGCACAGAGCACCCTCTTGGAGGTTTAGTGCTGCCAGTCAGTAAAAAGGAATGGGAGCAAATGCAGCAGAGCAAGATGTGCTGCTCTGTCGGTTTAATGCAGAGAGCTCTGCCTAGTGGTCTACGTGGCTTTATCACAGAGTGTAAGAAGTGTGACCTTGTGAGCTGGATGGCTTCTCTATGCTTAGTCCCCAGAAAACGCCAAAAGCCATAAATGCAATTACTGCAGAAAGTTGTAGCTGCACTTACAGGAGTGAGTTCTTGGTCATTTTCTCTTGTTTGTGACTCTCGTGGGCCAAGTTTTGTTTATTTGCTTGGCCTGCCTTCTCTTCTGACTGCCTTGCTGGTTTTTCAGTGCTCGTTTGGGGCTGGGAAGGCAGGTCCTGAGAAAATTCCCACCATAGAACAAACTGATTTGGAGCTGCTTGTGTTTGCTGGGGGAGGGATGTGGTGGGGCAAGGAGCAGCCCTTGAGCGTGATGGGCAGACAGAGGTGCTGCAAGGCAGCCGGGGCGTCCCTGTGGTGGGGCAGCCTGATGTGACGGTACTGGGAGGGTATCTTGGTGAGCACTATGCCCTGCCAGGCTCAGAGCGTGCGGCACAGTCCCTAGAGTGAAATGGTGCCATCGTGATGACTGAAAGCAGGTGAGGAGTGGGACCCTGCTTGGGTAGCCAGAGCTCTGTGTCCAGGTGGTGGCTCAGGCAGCTTGGCAGTGAAGATTGCTGCAGGGCATCCTGGTGGACAGGCACTGTGGGTCAGCGCAGTTACTCGTGAGGAGTATCGGTTCATTTTTTCTCTTCCGCAGGACTCAGAGCAGAATTGGCTCTCCTGTCTCCCCCCAGCACACAGGGCCGTCACGGACTGTCCGGCGCTACCCAGCTGGCAGTGGCCAACTCACCTCTAATGCACTCCCCAACGGGAATGGACGTGAGCAGAGCAGCTCTGGGCCACATGCGGTTTCCCAGGAGCACACCTTGTCTGCAAGGGGTAAGGCCTCCAGGGCTGTCACTCTTTTGGGACTTCTTGTTGGGGTGTCCTGGGGAAGGGCAATGGTGTGACTGGGGATCCCCAAGAAACCCTGGACTCCCAGGACTGCTGAGTGGGATGAAAAGGGAAGGTCAGCATGGGCATTGCTGGGCTTGGTGAAGAAAGAGACCCTACCAAAGGAGGACAGATCAGGGGACCAAAATGATGACAGCAGGGGAGAGGAGCCAGGGGAATGTGATGAATGCCCCCCAGAGGTGTTGAACATCATCCCAGCACTGCTGCCCTGAAGGGGGATTGCCTCAGTCTGTAGGAATGGTGTCTCCCAACTTCCTCCTCAGTCTGAGCAGCCCTCAAGGTCAGATTGTGCAACCAGCATCTAGTTCTTCCCTTTGGCTGCCCCCTTGGTGCCTTCAGACATGAGCAGGGATCAGGCCAGGCTGCTGGGATGTGCAGTTGCTGAGGCAGAGCCTCAGCAGCTCCTCAGCTAGGACAGATGCAAATTGTCTTCTGCAGCTTGGCTTCCCCTGAAGCCGTGCTTCCCCAAGGAGGCACCATGTGGCATCTCAGCCCTTATGAGTAGGGCTGTGAGCCTGACTGAAGCTGTAATCTGAAAGTGGGGATTGAAATGGGGAGAATCAGGGGTGAGCACCAAGGGGGGCACCTGCAGAAACAGCTGTCTCGCTGGGCAGGGATGGAGGGCTATGGCGTTGAGCCAGCTGGTTCATGGTTACACAATAGTTCTGCCTGTTGTCCATTTTCCGCAAGCCCCCAAGAGCTCTGAGTGCCATTTCCCCCTGTATCTAATGTGAGGATGGTGAGGGACCAGGAGGGGACCGTAGGTAACTGCAGGAGGTCTGGGGATGCTTACAGGGAGACATTGGTTTTCTCAAGCCCTGATGCTCTCTTTGGTGGATACCAGTGTGGCTGTTCATGTGGGAAGCCTTCCAGTGGTTTAAGGGCAGCCAGTCTCCCAGCTATTGACATGGCTTGAGAAGGAATATTGTCTAAAGCAGAAAAACACTCTTTATACTGGAGTTAGTGCATGTGTGTCCCTTCACAGGGAGTTATGCCACTACAGCTGGGCAGGCAGAGCATGCTGCTGGCCATTTTTCATGCGTTGACAAACCCTTACTGATGCTGGAGCAGAGGAGAGGCTGGAGTGAGCGAGGGGCAAGGAGAGTCACTGTCCTGGGGAGAGACACAGACCCCTCCTTGCTCTGGGAATGCTTTGGAGCTTGAGCTGCAGATTACCAGCCTCCTGGCCCGGAGATGCCGTTTCCGCTTAGCACTGTCCTTTTCTTTCATAGGGACCAACCTGACAGAGAAGATTAGGAAGATAAAAATCGTCTTCACACCCACCATCTGCAAACAGACATGCCGGAGCGGGCGCTGCTACAACAGCTGTGAGAAAGGAGACACCACCACTCTCTATAGCCAAGGGGGACACGACCACGATCCCAAGTCCGGCTTCCGCATCTGTGAGCACCCCAGTGCCCCCAGCCCATCTTCTTGCCTGCTCCCCCACTGTCCTCCTTCTGCCTTTCCTGCCTCTACAGACTGAGAGCTTGGGCTGCTATAAGGATGGGAAGAGATGGCCTCTCCTAGTGCCTTGGAAAATGTCCCCTGGGGTCTTTGGGGCTTAATCCATCTCTGTCTCTGGGGGAGGAAGACAGACCTTGCCTCATTTCTCTCTTTCCTGGGCAAGCAACTTCTGTTTCCATCCCACACCAGGTAGGGGGGATGCGTGTGTTTGAGTCAGGCCTGCAGCCAAGCCTCACCACCCCCTCCTTCTCAGAGCCAGCTCACTGCTTTCGTTGGCATCCAGTCTTGGGACTGACTTTCATCACCTAATTTCCTCCTGTTCTCTCCTTTCACTCACGTGGCAGCCAGGAGAGCTGGCTGCAGGTTGCAAGCTGTTCCTATAAACAGGGCTGCTGAAACCTCTGCTCGCCTTTCAGAGCTGCTGGGATTGCTTGTCAGGTCACTGGGATACCCAGCTGTGGGTTGGGCACATCCTCTTGGAGCCAGTTGTTGGGAGCAGCCTGCAGGACCTGGTGGGACCCATCCTCTGAAAGCCTCTGTAACTCTCAAGTTCTTATAACACTGAGAGAATGCAAAGTCTGGCTGTTGTGGACACCAACTGATACAGGGTTCATGGGAATTTCTGCCTAGATCCCAGTCCAAAGACGTGTCTCCTCCCCCTGAAACTGGTTGCTGGGGTTGAGCAAATGAACTCGGAGCAGGGTGGGAGCTCATCCCTTGGGATGAACCTAACAAGCCATCCTGGGATGTGCAGCAGCAGTGTCTCATCTCACGCTGAAATGAGTCAGGATGATCTGTCAGGAAATCCCGTGCCTTGGCCGAGTGTCGCTCACACTGAGAGACGCTCTGGGTTGCTCCAAGCATCTGATGAGACCGGAAAAGACATGACTTCGGTTTCATCTGTGGATGCTTTTTCTGAGCCTGTGCAGATGAATTGCTCCCGGTTCTTTTGTCCCACTCCAAGCTTCTCCCTCTTGACCTGCTGGCAGGGCCAGGGCTGGCCGGGAGACAGGATCTGAGGATGTGGCTCTCTGCCCATTCTCTCCTTCCGCCTCTCCCCTCCCCACTGAGCTCCCTTCTGGGCTGGGAGTAAAAACCCTGCCAAGTGGGGAGGGGGTGATGCAGAAGAGAAGGAATTGTGCCTACTCGGCCGCATGTGGCTGCCGTAGCTTCTGCCCCACTCTGAGGGATCCTGCTATGCCAGCAACACCACCTTGGCCCTGGGGGGTTGCCCCACAGGGCATGGGTGCCCCAGGCTGGCCATGGCCCCAGAGCCCAAGGGAGGGCTCATCATCTTTGACCCATGACTCCAACCCTGAGCAGAGCTCAGGGAGGACCCCGGCTTCTCCACCTGCTGCCCGCTGGATGGTGGTGCACAGCAGGGACCCCGGGCTGCCTCCAGGCTGCAAGTGCTGACCCCAGCCCAGTGCTGGGTCTGCTCCTTGGGCACCGTGGGGCTAGTGCTGGCCCAGATCCAGCTGCCTGGCCTCCCCCAGCCACCCCTTGGCTAGAGACAGTGGATCAGTTTATTTGCTAAGCAGACCTCTCTTTGCATTGCAGACTTCTGCCAGATCCCCTGCCTGAACGGAGGGCGCTGCGTGGGCCGGGACGAGTGCTGGTGCCCCTCCAACTCCACGGGGAAGTTTTGCCACCTGCCAGCTCCCTCTCTAGAAAAGAAGCAAGGAGGGAGAGCCCCAAAGACCCCATCCAGCAGCTCCATGAAGCACTCCACATACACCCTGCCCTTGTCCAACCAGCTGGGTGAGCATGGCTGGGGGGTCCAGACCCCGCATTTCCCTCATACTTCTGAGTCCTCCTACTTGGGTGCTCCTCAGATCTTCATTAACAGGCCTGCGGAGGCCACTGCCTCCTTATGCTTGCCTTTTCAGGCCAGGTTGTTAGAAAAGTGGTTCCCTTAGTTTCTGAAGGGCTCAGGTCGCCGGGGAAAGTTTTTGGTAGGTTTGTCCTGGTTTTGGGCCAGAGAAGTATCTTCTCTTAGATGCAATCTTCCTCTAGATTTTCTGGTGGGGTCAGTCTACCTTTCCTCCCTTGTGACTTTGTTGATGACAAGATGCTCTTCGGGTGCCAAATTGTTGCCAGATTGTCACAACTGTGGTATAAACTCATCTTCCAGCTTCCCTAAACCCTTCCCTGGTAAACGTCCACATCAACCACCCTCCAGAAGCCACTGTGCAGATTCATCAGGTGGCCAGGGTGCGAGGTGACACAGAGGTGTCGGAGGAGAACAGCGTGGAAGCGGTCCTGGTGCCTCAGCTGGCTACCATGCCCTGGTACACCTATGCCCACGGGAACGGCAACAGCATTGCCACAGAGAGCGGCCAGCAGCAGCAGAGAGCCCCAGGGCTGCTGGGGAGGTGTTTTCGGGAGGCTCTCCATGGGCAGGTAAGGGGTCACCCGTCAAGCGTTGGAGCATGTGTGTGGACATACCTTTCTTGTTCTAGGGTACAGGTGCATTGACTTATGGGGCAGGGAGGGTGGCCTTCCATTGCGTGAAGCTCTTCAGCATCAGCGTGGGCATCACCCAGGTGCCGTGGGCACGGGCAGCAATGTGTTAGTACTTGGGAAGAAAATCCCTTGTTTTGGCCCAACAGGGAGACCTCGCTGCCTTGCCCTGACCAGGCTGTGGCCTGGGGCAGCACAGCCCAGACTTGATGGCTTTCACACGCAGTCTCGTTTAAAAAGGGTGCCCTATTTATAGCAACATTTACAGCCATGCTCTGCGATTATTGTAGGAAACGTATAAAACATAGGAAAATTCCTTTCCCTCTCAGACGATAAATGAAAGTCTGATTTCCATGGAACGACGCCTTCCCGGGCAGCTTGGTCGGAGCTTGAGAAGCAAACGCACGTGAGGGGCTTTCTCACCCTGTCCCGCAGTCATCGTAATTTCTTATTTTGTCTTTCCCCATATGTTTCTCTTGCGTCACTGGAAAAGCATCGGAGGTTTTTGGCACCCACAGGAACACCTGTGAGTTCCTCCAGAGCAGCTCACGCTCAGACCCCCCGGCTGGGCAGCCTGGGACCCAGCCCCCTCCCCACTGCTCCCCAGCCCTTTCTGGGGGCTGCTCCCCGTTCCCATCCCGTCCTTCAGTTGCTCCCATCAGAGCCGTTCCTAGCAGGATGCATTCTCAGCCATCCCCCAGCGCAAAAATAGAGATCACACCCTGGGGCTGGAAAAACTCTGCTCCTCCGTGGGGAGACAGCGACTCTCTATGCCTGGGAGCAAATGATGATGTACAGTGATGCTCGCGGATGCCCAGAGAGGCTGCGGGGGAGGCTCTGTGGGGG
>NW_008824356.1:5014727-5052799 GCF_000699105.1 Pygoscelis adeliae | reverse complement strand
GTAATCCAGAGGGCCTTGCTGGGGGGGGGGCGAGCAGGGCGGGAAAGAGAGACTCATTAAGCAGAGTAAAGTGCCTGACCGCAAGCTCCCCGCCGGGCTGGAGTGGTGCACCCATTTCGCTGGCTAATCAGCCAGGCACATGGCTGATCCAAGGGCTTTGCCCGGTGATATCATCTCTGGTTCATCTCCTGCTCCGTTTGATGTCCCCTTCCCCTCCGAGGGGTGCAGTCGAGGGAGTCTCATGTTTTTCTGTCTGCAAAACTGTTTATTGTCTTAAACAACATCCCCGGTCCTACTGTGTCCCGGTGGGGAGCTGTGCCAGGAGGGCTGTGCCAGCCTCTGACCCCAAACCATCATCCCCTGTGCCGGCTCTGCCGCTGCCGCGCCAGCCGGCTGCAGCGGACAGGCACGTGTCCCCTTCCCGTCCCGCAGAAGCCTGATCCTCTGGTCCTCTCTCCACAGTGCACCAACCCCCTGCCAGGGCTGACCAAGCTGGAGGACTGCTGCGGCAGTGTGGGGCTCTTCTGGGGTGCAGACCAGTGCCTGGCCTGCCCCCCCCGGCCAGGTGAGTGCTGCCACCGCCGGGGACAGTGCGAGGTATGGCCTGCACCCTTGGCAAGCAAAAATGGTCAGGCTGCCTCACATGGCCGAGGAGGCGTGGTGCAGAGCCACGAGTCCCCTGCCGTGTGGCTCTCCTTTGCCCAAGGCCCTTGGGGATGGGCAGCATGTCCAGGGCGGCACACGGGGCCGTGCCCCCTTTGCTGCTGCCCCAAGGAGTCCTCTGGTTTGGGTGCTGGCCCTAGGCTCAGCGCTTTCTCCCCAAACCACCCCTGTGAAACCCTGGTGCAGCCGGTGGTTCGGGCCATGCCAGCCCCACTTGGAGGGACAAACAGGAAAAGAGTGTCCGTGGTTTTAGGAGGTGCAGTCCTAGATTGGCGGAGGAGGCTGCAGACTCGGCCCTATAGAGTTACGGGCTTGCTCTGGGCCCGACACGGGCTTGGCAGGGGCTCTGGAAATAACACTACATCAAACAATTGGCAAGAACGCACCCGGGGTCTGTTCCAGGGGCATGGGCGTCCAGCCCTGTTTCTGCTGCGCTCGGGAGCCGGACGGGCTGATCCAGTGGGAGACGGGGATTCCTTGGCCGCTTCGCTCGGGGTGCTCCGTGACAGGCACGGCCCCTTGCGCCGCAGCCCCCCTCCCACACTGCAGTGGAGAGGCTGTGCTGAAGGACTCCTGGCTGGAGGGAGGCAGCCCCGGGGGCAGCCGGTGCTGACCAGGTCCACTGCAGGGCAAGGTGCACATGTCCAATGCAACACAGGCAGGGAGCTGCTCACCTCTCCCCTGCCTGCCCGCTTGCCCCCTTTCATCACTGCCTGGCTGCTCGTTCACATGCCTTCACTGGATCAAAGGACTAAAGTAAACAGACCCCATGGTCCAGGAGACTGACCCCTGAGGAGAGCAGAGGTGTCCAAGGCGGCAGGTTTTGTGCAAGCAAGTGTGGTGTTGGTGTCTTCTAGCTCTGCGCAGAGGCTGTCCCACTCGCTCACATGCACGCTCCCAAGAGCTGTTTGCGTCTCGTTGTCCTGCCTCGATTCGGTTCCTCCTCAGCCAGGGTTAGGGCTGGCTGGAGCCAAATTCCTTGCAATCATAGACGAGGTTGTCAGCATCCTGGAACCCAGCGCAGATCTGGGGAGAGCTGATTGCTGTCATCTTCCCGCTCTGCACGGCTCTGCTGTGGCCCCGGGCCACGCTGCTCCTTGCCTGCCCTCATCTGTGTGCCAGCCTCAAGGGAGCCTTGGGCACATGTGGTATGTGGGTGACCACAGGGTTTCCAGGTTCAGCACAAACAAGGAAATGCCCCACATGGGCCTCACCCCCGTCCTCTTCGTCCCCAACCTTTGCATCCCCAGTCACAGCTTTCTCCTCCCCATCTCACAGCAGTCTCCCTGTTACTCACCCTGTCTCTCTGTGATCCCCCCATTAGGAATCAGGGGGGCTGCTTAACACTTTGGTTAGGCTGCAGATGGCTGCAAAATCTCTGGACCTCCTTTCTCTTTCTCCATGCCAGGATGCTAGGTATCACTCAGCGGCCAGAACTGCAGCAGTGATTGCTCTGCTGGACTTAGATCTTCAGGCTTCAAAATGTGTCTCTAATCACAGGCTTCCAAGACATGAAAACAGGCACGAAATACCCCCATGTGCTCCTTGCGGTCAGCCAGCCAGTAGAGCAAATGCACTTATGAAATGCTTCCTAGCTGCCAGCAGGTCCCACTTCCACAGCTCAGCACATGCCCCGTGTCCCAGCAGCAGCTCAGCTGAAATTCAAGAGAGGTTGTCGCTGCTGGTCTTCGTTGAGTGGACAGATGCTTGTGTGGCTTTTTTTCAGCTTAATTCCATGGGGATATGAAAAATGTATCCCCATGGGTCTTCTGTCTTCCTGTGCCACAAGAAAATCCTATTCTCAGTCCCTCTGGCTTTGGGTGATAAAGTTTCCCTTTGGAGACCAAATGGCTCTTGTTGATTTTTGGCAGGAATTCAGGCTAGTTGAAGGGGCCATTTTCATCCTCTTTAATTGTGTGCAAGTATCTTCCTCCTTTGGCTACCTCTGATTGACTGGCCCATAACCAGCCCCACATGCAGGAGACCACACAGTGCAAGTGAAGGGAGCTGTAAGGCAGACACTCAATGGAGGCAGCCTTAGAGAGCCCGGCTGTTGTGAAGTGAGAAGCCCAGGTGGCTGGCATGCTTTTCTCTGGCGTGCTGTCTTCGCAGACAAGAGATCTCACCCCAGAGTGGAGCCAGGGAAACAGTCCTTTCTCCATGATCTTACTGCTCTCACAGAGCCAACGAGCACTGTGACCTCCCATTGCCCCATGCCTCCTCTGCCAGGGCTTCCCAGGTCCATGCCTGTCCAGTATGAAGGCATCGCTCCACATCGTTCCTGCCTGTAGACCACATCCCACACTCACAGCCCTCTGTCTCCTGGTCTTGCTGGCCTGTGTTGTGCTCACTCAAAGTCACTGGGCTGTAGTTCAGTGACCTCGTGTCTCGTGCACAGCGATAACATGTCCAGTGGATGTTTCCAGCTTTCTTCTTGGCACTGCGGTCTTCGGAGAGAACTTCTTGCGCTCGTGTGTGCCGGGGAGGCGTGGACCAGAGCAGACTTGACAGCACTGGGAGTTTAATTCCAGCAACCAGAGACAGAAATGGCAGAAGCTAGTTCAGTGTAAACACTTACAAATGTACAGAAGTGCAGCCAGGCAAGAGCTAGACAAATGAAGAACTTGTTTGGATTGACTGTCTGCCCGAGACACTGATTGTTAGTAGAGTCTGGATACGTCCGGATGTCTCCGTCGACTGCAGCTTTCATGTTTGGTACATGTTTGTGTGCGGAAAGACATCAGAGAAAAAGAAGAATCAGAGGCAGGCATCTGTCCGAGCAAACCTGCCATGACCAATCCTCGCTATTTTTTGTGTTTTGCCCAGGATCAGAAAAGCCAAGGCACTTGAATGCTTTGTCTGCATCCTAAGGAGACTATGTTAAAAGCTGAGTTCAGAATTTAGGTAGAGGTGGGGTTGACCTGGCCAGGACTCTCTGTAGCGGGTGTTACATTAGTCTCAGAGGTTTCCTTAGGATCTGCCCAGGCTTTTGGCTGTCTGGTTTGCTGCTGGGAGGGTGTATATTGTTAGGCCCCTTCAGAGAAGTGGGCACAGAGATGGATATTCAAGCACACTATAGTAGAAGTCACTGGGAGTTTGCTGTTGCTCATGTAAGTGAGAGCTGAAGATGGGATCCCCACGATATGTCAGAGACAGCCCTGGGAGAAAGGAGAGAGCCGAGACCTTGCTCCATGAGCTGTTGGGGCAAAGGCTGTCATGCAACCCATGAGAGAAAGAGAATGAGCCAGAGGCAGGGCCTGCCAGAGTGGCAGGACACCTGCATGCTGTCGTGCAGCTGCAGTCCTTCAACTCTGGCTGGAGATGGCTGGGTGAAATGTGCTGTGCTGCAAGATAGGATAAATCAGACGGAGACATCCAATGACCCTCCTGGGTCTTTAGTACTCGGAGGAGGTGCTGGAGCACACAGTGAAAGGCTAGAACAGAGAGGTAGGAGGATATGGGAGCTGGAAGTTAAAACTCAGAGAAGACTGATAGAGGGAAAAGGGAATCGGAGGCTGAGGAAGCAGCTGATGTAGAGACACTTGGACGTGGCTGGGAGGAAGCCCAAGGACCAGCAAGGTATTTGAGCAGTGCTGGTGAGGAAGCTGCACTGAAGCAATGTCCTGTCCCATGGCAAGCTCAGGTTGTGGGGCTAGTAGCAGGCACACTGCTGGGCAGAGCTACTCCTGCTTACCTGTCAGACCATATGCTATTTTGGGGTATACAGTGGTGTGTGGAGAAGAACATGCTGGAACAAGGTCAAGAGATGGTCCGTGGAAACTAAAACCAACAAGACCCAAGCTGCTGGTTGACACAGACCCCAGGGAGGGTGTGGATTTGGACACTGGTTTCCCTGAAGCCTTGGCCCTCCTCAGGCACGTGGGGATGAAGGAAACTGGTAGTGGAGAGTTTTTTCTGAAGGCAAAGTGAGACGATCTGCCCAGAGGGGGTCACAGCCCTTTTCTTCCACCTCTTCCCGGTCCCTGAGACCACACAGCTCTGTGACCAGCACTGTTCCAGGAGAAGCCCATATCGGTGATGGACACCCTCTCCTCTACTGCGCAGGAGCTACAAGTCTCACCTTTCTGCAGGGGTTTGAGGAACTTTCTGGCTGCAGCAGTAAACCTGCATCTTCCAGGTCCTGTTTTTTCACTGCCTGCTGTTCCTTATTTCAGGCTGCAGTCAGCCTGAGCGTGGGCTGGGCTGCGCACCCAACGGTTGTGCTCACTGCAGATCTTCCTAGGCTGCTTTCTCTCCTCCTGCCTATGGGTTTTAACTGCATTAAGAAACAAGTCTTTGAAGGCTATTGTTTTGTTTTTATTCCCACTCCCAGTGTTTTTTCAAGTTTTTTGTCCTAGAGAAAAGTCTGAATTTCACTGGAAAGTTGGATCTTGTAATGTCTGGTTTGGCGTCCGCAGCACTCCCCAAACAGACCTCCCACCGCGAGACGGGTGGCAGCTCACCCATGGAGCCGTCGTCCTCAGAAATGCCGAGTGGCTCCGCAAGCCGCACGCTCCCCTGCGCTGTGCCTGCAGGCATTGAAACAGCCACAGGAAGCCCCTTGAAAATCAACCTCCTGGTCTGCTCTTGTGATCAAATCGGGGAGAAAACAGGGAAAAAAAACCTGGAAATATGGGAACGAGGCTACGGAGGGGGCTGGTTCTGCCACTGCTACACCACGTGCCACAGGGAGTCTGTCTGAGACAGTGAAGAAGGGCTGGAAGGAAGCTGAAACCTCTGCAATATTGTGGCAGTACCACAGAAAGCAGTACCTGGGGAAGCACAGCATTTTCAGGACTGCCTTGTTCTGCAGAGTGCTTGTTTTGCCCATCATTCATGTGCAGCATCATGGTCTCGGCACACAGCAGCACAGTGTTGCAAAAGTGGGTTTTTTTTTAGGTACAGAGGTATCTTGTCCCAGATGGAAGCCACTGTGGGAGAAGAATGAGGTTCTCTCTGTTGAAACGACCCCAAAAGCCAACAGTAATTACCAGAGTCTTTTTTTCCTCCAAGCATCTTTTTCACCTTGAAGATCTTTATTGACCATGAGTAGAGCAGAGGGCTTAGTTTTGCATCGCACATCAGCACTGGTGCATGCCCTCCTCACACCTGCTACCGTAGCCTTTGTTGGGGCATTGGAGAAAGCCTTGTGGGAGCCTGCCTACCACAGACCACCCGGAGGAGAGGAGAGTGGTCAAGACAGATCTGGACTGAAGGATTCGTGTCCTTTCCCTCTTGTCCTTTCTGCCTGGGAACTCATTCCCACAGCCACAGCCCTGCCTGCTTCTTGGTCTGGCATCTTCAATACTTTTTCTCTCTGGAGGTTGCTGTGGGGTTGGAGCTGCTCTGCTCTTATGCCAGCAAGTTCAGCAGCTGAAGTCCTTTCTGCAGTGGAGGCTGATCTTCTCTGCTTCACGTTAAACCAAGCTGAGTTTTGTGTGAGTCCACCACCCCAACCACTCCAGATGCCACAAGACCATGTACTCTGGCTCCTTTCCTCTCCCACAATCTGGAAAACCCAGAGCAAGCAGAGGCACCACAGCCACCCTCACAGCTGCACGCTCTGTGGGCACAGGGAGATGCCCGGGGTCCAGCTGGGGCTGGGGTTCTTCTGTGGAGCCAGTCCAAAGTCTCCAGAAATGTCTGTGAGTCCTGAAAGTGGCAAAGGACTTCAGCAAGGCAAGTTTTCTCAGAGAGATAATGCCTTCTGTATGATAAATGGAAAGAGTTGAAAGAAATGGGCTAGCTTTCAGCAGCCAAGCATTTCCTCACTTCTCATCTGACCGCAGGCTTGCCTCTTCCCCTTTTAACAGAGTGATATTGGCTGGCCTAAGGCAATGTATTATCTCACCGTACAAACCTTGCCTTGCTCAGGCCCTTGTGGCTACCACGACTAGAAGTGGTTTCTTTCCACTTCACCATCAGCCTGAGCTTCTTCATCCCATCTTCAGACAGCGTTTGGGGAGCCAGGGCCCTTGGGTAAAGCCTCTTCTGGGAAGTGATGGACAACTTATGAAGTGTGCCTGGCTGCTTAAAGATCATCCTGCTAGGCTGCAAAACCCCTCTGCCTGGTTTTTGTGCATTCATTTCCCTTCTCATTCTGCTGTGCTCGAGTATTGTTCTAGCTGGGGACAAAGGTGCTGGTGGGAGTCCTGGGCTGTGGCTGCTTTGTGCTCACCTTTCTGGATCTGTAAGCTTATTGCACGCATGCTCCCCTGGGAGAGCCCGACCCTGCCGGGGATGTCTGGTGCCTGCAGACCTTGCTGAAAGCAGCACTGGGCAGTGGGATGAAGCAGAGCTGGAGGGATTGATGAGGAGAGCCGAGACGGAGTCCTGGTGTGCAGGTACCTGGTGAGCACATCGCTTCAGTGCCGTGCCCGCGGGGCTGAAGTACCCAGGAGGTGAGGCTCTGAAATCATACCCTCAGCAAGCCTGAAATCCTTCTGCCTGACAGATGCAGCTCAGCTGCTCCGTCCCCAGCCTCAGGCTCCAGGAGCACCCCTTCCTAGAGAGAGTGTAGAC
This sequence comes from Pygoscelis adeliae, assembly GCF_000699105.1. NCBI lineage: Eukaryota > Metazoa > Chordata > Aves > Sphenisciformes > Spheniscidae > Pygoscelis > Pygoscelis adeliae. The sequence goes on along the minus strand of NW_008824356.1, from coordinate 5,045,614 downwards.
AGACAGACAGACACACAGACACGGGAGGCCGGGACCTCTCTGGCTGTGGGTGCTGACAGATTTCTGACCTCTCTAATCATCAGATTGGCTTTTTCCCAGGCGTTGCCCTTTGCTGGGTTCCAGAGGAATGGCCTCCTGCTCCTACCAGCTTAATGGGAGAAGGGTGGCTGCTGATCCCCTTTGCAGCAAACTCAGGTGTCCTAGGCTGGTTTTTCAGGGGTTTTTGGCCGTCTCTGCTGTAGTTCGGCAACATCAGAGCTCGTGGAAGGAAATGGTCCTCTGCTCGAGTAACCAAGTACAAAGCTGAGAGTTAATAGCTTACATCCTCCTGCAGCCACACGCTGTCTTCCCTTGCGGCCAGGTCCTGGCAGAAAGAGAGCAGCCTCCATCCAGTACTTCAGAAACTGTCTTGGTTTCCCTTGGTACAGAGAGATCTGCTCACATTACATTACAGTTATTCTTTCCAGGGAATGTGATTTTCTTTGCAAAATTAAGACATTTGTCTGCAGCCTCACGAGTGATTTGCTTCAGTAACGAGTCGCAGGTTTCTGCAGACTGGAGTCATACCAGTGCTGAGGTGGCACGAGACCTACAAGCTCACCCCCCATCACGGGTATTTTCTGCTTTGCCCTCTCCCCAGCAGCATCTGGCAGAGGGATGCTGTGGGATCTGTTTCTCTGCAAAGACTTTTTGGAGAGGGAGCGGGGCTGTGACACATGTCATCACTGTTTGATCTCTGGCATGCTTGGCTCCCCATTGGAAGGCTCGCACATAACGATGCTGCTTCATTTGAGTGTCTGTTATCACATTGTGCTGAGGCTGACAGATGCTTCCAAGCACAGTTAATGCCTGCCGGCAGCCCCGAACCCACAGGCTGCAGTGTGGGAGGACCTGGAATCCCACCGGGGCGCTGAGCCTGGAGTCCCTGAGCCAGAGGTTGTTTTTCCTTTCCCAGAAGGTTGGAAATGTACCCAGCGATTCCCAGTATCACCAGCAACTCCCTTGCCCCTAACATCCAGTTATTTGTAAGCACCTCCTGCTTACAATTCATGACTGAACTGTTGAAGGGGGTGAATAGATTTTCCGTCATTAGTCATTCATCTGTCCGCTGAGGATCTCTCTGCACCCGGAACACCTTGTAGCTTCATTTAATACACCTGGGGAAACTAGGCTTTCTATTCTCCTTCCTGGTACAGGCTGGTGAACGGCTTGTTGTTCTCCATGGTGAATGGCTTGTTGTTCTCCAGTCTTTTACTTCCCAAGCGCCTTTATTCTAGGAGGCTGGTCCCTAACTTTTGCCTTCCAAGAAGTGTCCTAGAATGGCTTTAAACTGCATTATAGGGTCAAAGTGTCCAGGACAAAAAGTTATGGACATGCCTGTTCTCTGCCTCCAGCGCATTGTTTGCGTTCTTAACCTTTGCAGGCTCTTTCTGACCATCTCTTGGCACAAGGGTGGTCTCAGTTTGTCCCTGGTTCTCGAAAGCTGCAATGTGTTAGGAATCTGCCAGATCCTCAGTAAGCCTATTGCCATGGAGGGCTTTCCACGTATGACACCAGGGTGTGTGCTGCTGATGCCAGGCAGGAGGAATTCGAGTGGTGGAAATACGGCTGGACAGTCACTTAACTGTTACACACACTTCTTGTTCCCAAGTGTACGGTCCAGAAGACTAAAAAGAAACCCCACCCTGGGAAAAATCCCATCCTTAGGCAAAGCACCCTTCTTCCTACCCCACCCCATGCTTACTCACTTCCCAACCCATCACCTCCTGGATTCACTTTCCCTTGCTCCAAAATATGGTGCCTAAATTTGACCTCCTTGGAATTTATGGGCCACATTTTACTTGCCTTTAAAAAATTGGGAGAGATTTAATGGTACAGGTTATAGGCCATTTTGAAACCCACAAAACTATTTTAAGCAGCAATTTGAAATTTTCATTGATGAAACTGATCGGGGCAGGAAATCACATGCAGTAAAAAAGGGGGGGAAATGTAATAAGCAGGCCCTGGGCTGTTATTTCAGCATCTTGTCAAGGGCCTGTGTCGTTCCTTTCACTCTGATCCCCCTTGTCATGTGCCACCTGGCTATCCAAGCTGGCCTGGGAGGAGCCAAGGTGACACAGTGATAGATATGAAGTACAGGCAGCACCTCTGGGTCACCATTTTGGCACCTGCCAAGCAGCAGAAGATACCGCTTGCGAAATGTGGCTGCTCTCACCTTTCCTTCTGCCCTGGGAGTCATCAGAGGCCCATCCAAGGCAGACCTAGGGACCCTTTCCCCTCTGCAAGGAGGGCAGAGAGAAGGTAGGATGCTGGTGGCTGGCTCTACTGCTGGTGTCCCACACTGTTTGCTTTCTTCCCAGCACACCCTGTGATTGAGAATGGGCAGGTGGAGTGTCCCCAAGGATACAAGAGGCTGAACCGGAGCCACTGCCAAGGTAAGGTCGCTGCTTTCATCTCTCTCTCTCCTTCCCGCATCCACTGTCAGAGCTGTAATTATCTACACAAGTAAAATACAGTTATCTAACTCCCTGATAGAGATCTACAAAGGACATGACTTATAAAAATCCCTGTGCTTTCATCAAGCATAAAAAAACCCAGGTAACACTGGACTACGTGACTCAGCTGATAAGCATAGTCAGCGCATAGTTGGGCCAGCACAAGGAAACTCACCTACTAAGTCCTACTGACACAGTAAGGACCTATGTTGCTGCTCTGCTACGTGTGAGTGTAAAAACACTTCTCCTGTCATCTGAAGCAACAGAAATTCTGTTGCCTGAAAACATTTGGGAAGGTTGTCGGCTTGTTCAGTTGTTCATTTTTAAGTGGGAGAGTGCCATAAAAGCGAGTCCTTCTGTTCCAAGCATGTCGCCTGCCCATGCTGCCAGGCTGCCCTGCCTGCCCCACGCTGCTGGGGTCTATCCGTTTCTCAGCTCCCGCGGTCCCTCAGCTCTGTGTGAGGAAGGTGCCATCGCTCCGCTTTTCTCTCCGGTTCATGTTTATTTGGCATCTCTTGGCCCACAGGGCTTGTGTTTTTCCGTGCTCTGACTGAAGTGGAATTTTGTGGTTCCTTTCTCGTGATTCATGATAAGCTGAGAGGTGTCATCTCGAAGATGCAGCAGGGAGCCTGGGCCCCGGCCATGCAAACCCAGGGCTGGCAATCCAATGACTCATCTCTTTTAGCTGGGACTTTCCACCATGCTTACTTAATTAGTGATTCAACCTCCCCACATTGTCCTGGGGGAGAACTTTCAACAAGGCAACAGCTTCTATTCTCCTTGGTGCTCAGATCTCATCCCTTATGCAGCCACAGACAGTGCTGTGGGTATGAGGAGCTACCCCAAGATATCGAATAGGAGTTGGAAGAGCAGAGCCGCTGAGGGACTCATGTCAGTGAGCAGAGACCTGCGGCGCCTGCTCTGGATTTGTGTCCCCTCTGGAGCAGGGAGAGGCTCAGCGCTCTGAGGAGCAGAGGGAGATGGCAATGTGGAGTTGGCTAGGAAGATGTTTTTGCACATGAACCATGAACCAGAGATTTGTGCCTCTGTGTGCTCCTTCGTAAGCTGGGCTGGAGAAGTACTGTTCTGCAGACAGTCTGCTGCCTTGAGGTGCTTTTCCCATCTCTGCTGTTGCAGCGGGACGTGTGTCAGGAAGCCCAGCACCTCACTTAGGGTCCAGAGTGAGCAATTTGGCTGATAGACTGTGGGAGAGGCTACACAGGGCCTTCTCTTGCTGGCCCAGGTGGGAGGGGAGCCAAGGGGCTAGACAGCAGCTGTTTGTTCCTGAGGTCATTGGCTGTAGGAGAGGAGCTGAGCTGGGAAGAAGCTGAGCTCTGGCTTTGCCGGCTGTCATCAAAGCACAGATGAGTGACTGGAGGAGGGCCCTGGCAAGAGTCCACTTTCCTCTGTTCTGTATGGACAGAAAGGGTTGTCTCTGGTGCCTTCCAGCAGAGAAGCAAATGGCTTATCTCTGCAAGATCTCCCTTCCTTTCCTTCCTCCATCCCATTGACCAGGAACAAGGCTGCAATGAGTCTGAGTTGAGAGTGCCTGGCAGACCCAGTCAGGAGACCTCCCCGTGCTGCTGGGACCAGCAAGAAGGATGGCACTGGAAGTGATAATGTGGTTGCTAGACATGAGGCAAAGATTGTCTTGGAGGCTGCAGGCTGGGGTGCCTGGAGACAGTGGTAGGGAGGTATCACTGCACAGGACATGCCAGCACCTTGGTGTCCGTATATCCTTGGTGTCCGTATATCCTTGGTGTCTGTTGCTGACTCAGTTCCTTTTTGCTCACCAAGCACCAGTGTAAACCAGCCTGCACCTTTCCACCACAGGCTGCCTGACCCAGCGTGGCTGTTTCTGATGAGCACTGGCAGGCTTGTGTGGGGTGGGAGGAAGCAGCTGAGACAGCTTACAGATCTTGGTTTGTGGTCCCTGAGGCCTCTTCTTGTGGGCCAGCCCTGTCGCTGGCATGCTGCAGGGGGTAGGAGCGCGTAGCCCCGAGCGCGCCTGCCTGCTTCTGTTCCCCGTGGGGATTTCCACTGTGGGTGGGTCCTCTGCTGCCAGTGGAATAGAGGGGGCTGGACTGAGGCCAGGACGTGGCCCTGTTTTATATTAAGCTCATAAAGCCCAGCCCTTGGTGCTTGTTTGTTTTGTGCTCTCATTACTCTAATCCCTTCAATCCCTTTGCTTATGTGGAGGCCAAACACTTCATCCACTTGGTGTGTTGGAATAACACAGCGCTCCAACCGTGCGGGGGAGTGACAGGGATGAGCGCGCCTCTTCTCTGAGTGGGGTTCCCAGCACATTTGAGGTCTGGCCACTGGTTTTTCTCATGTACTCTGTCCTGTGCTTGGTACGGAGCAGGAAACCTTTACATTGCACAGCCAAACCCTACTCCTCCCTGGCCTGCTGCACATCCCTGTAGCTTTGGTACTTCCAATTGACTGAACATCATGGCCTGGTCTTGACAGCCCCTGTGTGTCTCAACCATGTATAGGGCAGCCAGTGGGGTGAACGGAGGAGTTTAAGAGCACAAGACTGGGGAGGACCTCTCAGGTCATTAAGTCTGAACTCCAGCTGTCATAGCTGGCTGTGTGATACCCCCACTTCCACCAAGCAGTGATGCTTCAGCTCCAAGGAATAAGGTAGTGCTGGGAAAGCCGTTCCTAAGCCTAGCTGGTCTCAGCCAGGCTCTTCCTGTGTCTCCATTCTTCCAAGTGTCCCAGCAGCCCACCTCTGCACCCCTTCCACCTTGAGACAGTCAAGAGCAACACTGGGTGCTTTCAGGGCACCTGAGGTCTCACCAGGGCCTTGTACACTGGCATTAGGACTGCCCTGTATCTTTGGAAAGTGTTTGGCATGATGCTGCCTAGCACCACGTTGGCATTTCTTGGTCTTGGCAGCTCGCAGCTGTCCCGTGAGCAGCAAGTGCGCCCAGGACCCTCTCACTGCCTGCTCCCACCTCTTAGCTTGTAGCATATGTTCCTGTGATTTGTCCCGGGGTGGTGCTGAGATTCATCCCACTCCTGCCGCTCCGTGCTCCCATCCAGCTCTTCCTGCACTGCTTGTGCCTCCTGACACAGCACATTTCATCAGCACACTTACCTTTCTGGTGCCAAGCTCTTTAGTGAAGATACAAAGCTACATCAATCCATGAGGAGGGCTTCCTCCTCACTCTCCACCGTGAAAGCTGCCCTCAGCTCCCCCTTATGTACCTTTTGCCAATCCCTGTCTTCTCTGGCTTAGCTCATACATTCCTGTGTGGTGCTGTAGGAAAGGCAGGTGCTGCAGGCCAAATAGATGAGACCAATGGTGTTTCCCTGGGATAAGCCCAGCTCCCTTCCTGAAGACTGCATCTGATGTATGCTGAGTCAGGGGCAGAGGCAGAGCTCGAGGCAGAGCTCAAGGCAGGGCTTGAGCTTGGCATCTTCCTGCTTGCTCAAGCAGTTCCCAGAAGAAGACACTACAGTGGCGACCTGGAGCCTGGCCCACCATCCCTCTGCCTGGCACTGGGCTCCGTGTGCCGGGATCAGTCACTGCCCTCCCTGCATGCTGGTACTGATTTTCTCAGCCAGGATCCTCTGTGGATGATGGCTCCATATGAGCAGGACCAGGGGTCAGGTGAGAGGACAGGAGTCTCCAAACAGGCTTGCAAACAATAACCATGATGGCTGTAAGAGTGACCCTGCTGGGGCGGCTCGCTGGAGGGGCCGCATCTGTTTTCCACGAGGACCACAGAGCAGAGGAGTCATTCGCGAGCCATCCCTGAAGCTGCAGCGAGCGATCTCTGTGCCACAGATGTAGGACTGCTGTCACCGTGGAGGTCCCCACCATGCTGCTCAGTGCAGAGGCTGCCTCAGACACCAGCCCGGCTGAGACCCCCTCAGTCTGTGGCATTTGAATGGGAGGCACTGGGTAGGGGATTCAGTTCACCCTCAGCTTCCCCACATCTCACCAGGCTCTCTCCTTCTCATAGATATCAACGAGTGCTTGATGCAGGGCCTGTGCAAAGACGCCGAGTGTGTGAACACCCGTGGCAGCTTCCGCTGCACCTGCAAGCCTGGCACCATGCTGGACCCGTCCCGTAGCCATTGCATCTGTAAGTGCTCCAGGGAACCCCTCAATTTGGGAAAGGGGCCTGAGCAGGACCCCACAGCTGAGTGGAGGCTGCAGCGTGCTTCATGCCTCTTGCAAGTGTGGCTGAGTGCCTGCTATGCTGTGCTGCGCTTGTGTGCAGGATGGGACCCCATGCCTCAGGCCCTCTTCATCCACCATTCTTCCCCATGGACATCTCATGGCCGCTGCTGCTGTTCACTGCGGAGCCCAGAGGGGACATGGCTGCAGTGCAGCAGCAGAGGACACAGCCTCACGGGTTGAGAGAGCTCCCACAAGAGCTGGGTTTGCTTGGGGCTGGCGCTACTGTGGGGATGGCCCGATGGCTGAAAGCTGGGGGGTGTTCTGGGGAGAGGGTGGGGCAGCCCTCGGGACAGACTGGGAGGCATGGGCAAAGAAAGGCCCGAGGGGGAGAGGCTGAGTGTCCTCATTTGTCTGGTGAGCGTAGAGTTTGACCTCCGGCACTGACCCTACCATTGTGTTTCAGCGGACAAAGCGGTGTCGATGGAGCAGGGGCTATGTTACCGCTCAGCAGCCGGAGGCATGTGCTCCTTCCCCCTCTCCCACCACATCACCCAGCAGATCTGCTGCTGCAGTCGCGTTGGCAAGGGCTGGGGGAAGAACTGTGAGGAGTGCCCCATGCCTGGCTCAGGTGAGACGTGCCCGCTTTGGCTTTGCCTGCTCTGGTTAGACTGGGGCTTGGGCTTGCCTGAACTTGCCACCACGCAGACGATTGCAGGAGCCAGAGCTGAGCGATGCAAATGCTGGCCTATGAGATGGGTACAGCAGCCCAGGGAGCAGACCTGGATAATACTGGGAAGACAGAGAAATCCCTGATGGGAAACCACTCTGTACCAGAGGGAGAGCACAGCCATGTCTGTGCCTGGCTTTGCTCGACAGTCCTTTTGTCTCTCGTACATCTTCTGCTGGGATGAAAGCCAGGTGAGGATGAGTTTGGCATATCTCAGCATGGGGTAGGGTGGAGGGGAAAGCACCAAAATCCTCAGGGCTGGGAAAAGACTTCAGGTGTTTGTGCAGAGCATCCTGAGTGATGTGCAAAGCGCTCAGTGCCGAGGTACCAGGGGTTCACTTTTATCTGCTCCCTTGCTCAGCTTGGACCTTCCTGTGGCATGATCCCTTCCTAGCAGTACTGACCCAGGGGAGGGATTTAGTTTTTGGTGTCTGGGAGTACCAGCCAGTGCCTGTTAGAAACCCACCCTGCCCTGTGAGCAGATTCCTTCTGCTCAAAGCATCCACCCACTGCAGCCCAGATGTGTTTCTATAAGGATTTAACCCTTACAAATCTCCAGAAAATTATAAGATGGGAGAAACTGGTACCTGCATTCACATACATGCCTGTCCGTCTTCACTCCTTTCTTCCACTTGTCCCACCATCATGTCTGGGTGCGGTAAGCCAGGTGATCCCTGCACCAGCCTCTTCCTTCCAACCACTGCCCTCTAAAGCTTTGATTTGATTTTCCCTCACAGAAGCCTTCAAGGAGATTTGCCCAGCAGGACATGGCTACACCTACTCCAGCTCTGATATCCGCCTGTCGATGAGGAAGGCAGAGGCAGAAGAGCTGCCCCTCAGCTTGGAAGAGCAAGGGGAGAGCAGCAACTGGACATTGGACTGGGCAGCAAGGAGACAGCAACTGCAGGACAGCCTGCGTGGGAGCGTCCTGGAGGCATTCCCCCAACCTGGCACTTCGGCAGGAGAGGGTAGTGTGGGGTCTACTTGTTAAAGCTGCTCCATCTGGGCCCCTAGCAAGGGTGGGCAAATTCCTAGGTCCTGCCATGCCCCCGTGGATGGACTTCTAGCTGATAAGGGCTTTCTACATCTGTATGAATATGCAAGATGTTCTTCAGCCCTACTGGTGTTCCTGGGGCATGAGACACAACATCTTCAAGCCTTTGGAGAGGAGGTCGAGTGTTTCAGGCTCCTGTGACCCCATCTTTGCAGTTGGTGCTGGCTGGCCAGGCTGTCTCCACCAGGACCTCAGGTCTGTGTGGCAGCCCTGGTACTGCAGTCCTTGGGCTTTTGTCCAGCCCAGCTGTAGGGAAGTGTGACTGACTGCTTGTGCCAGCACCTGCTGGAGCAGAAGCTCCTGGGGTCTGTGCAGTGCCAGGAGAGGAGTCTCGGTGTCTTGGCTTTGGGAACAAGCTCCTGTGGAGGAGCGTGAGGGACTGAGCAGCAGTGTCTTAGAGGTGGGGTGAAGTTAGGGCAGCCAGGGTTTGAAGATGCCTGCCAGCCTTGTCTCTACTCACCATGCACTGTTTCACTTTCCAGGTGAAGTTTCTCCTCCTGCGCAGGTGAGTAAGGTTTGTCTTGCTACATCTGGGTGCATCCATGGTAGCTTGATGGGCAGGAAGGGGGATGTCATACAAATAGGTGTCAGGGAGGTGTGAAATGTGGCCAGAGAGAGCACTAAAGAGAGCAAGTGGCTGCTGGAGGAGGGAACAGCATACAAACTGCAAACCCTACCCACCCTGGCTGAGTTGCCATGGCTGAAGGCACTGTGGCATGTGCCTGCTCAGCCCTTGCTAAGAGGCCATTAGCTCAAACCAACAGGAGCTAGGAGCTCTGCTGCACTAGTTCATGGTCAGTGTTGACTCCAGCTGGCATTCACTGGGGCTGGGGTAGGAGCCCAGGCTGCTGTCAGCCTGGCCTGGCTGCGGGCCTGGGCAGGCAGCAGGGGAAGGGAAACCACTGCAGACAGCTTGAGGACCACTCCTCTCACAGAGCCCAGTGTCATGTTTAAGCCCAGCCCGCAAGCAGGTCTCCCTGTGTTGGCTTGGGCGCAGCAGAAACCCCACTGGAGCAGTCGGAGTGGGGGTCTCCCACACTGGCTGTGTGAATTCACCCTGTCTGATGGCAGCAGCCTGGGGACCGATTCTTTGCCAGGCTCTCCCAGGGCTGGGTTTCTTTATTATGAATCTCACTTGAAAAATGTGTGTCTCTTGATCCCTGCTGTCAGTAGAGGTTGGGCATATCTCTCCTGACCATCTCTGTGCCCCACTTGCTATAGCAGCCCAGCCCTCAGAATGTACTTGCAGCCCCTCTGAGAGAGGGGACAGCACTGCCATTATCACTGCTTCATAGACATGAAATGACTTGCCCAAGAACATGTGAGAAATCTCAAGACAGGGCAGAAATTTGAACCAAAGCTTCCAAATTTGAAGCAGAGCTAGGCTGGGACTTTTGTTGCTCAGCCACCTGTTTTCTTCATCTGTTGCGGAAAGTTCCTTGGAGCGGAGACCCAGGTTGTGCTCCAACATCTCCTTTGGCAGCCATGGGTTTGCCAGGAGGGGATGCTGAGAAAGAACACTGAGCACCAAGCACCCTTCTAGTAGGTAGCGCTCTGAGGCAGGTCGAAGCAGTGGCTGTCCTCAGCCCTCCAGAGCCGCCAGTGACGGTGGCAGTATTTACCGTGCCCGACTGCTCTTCCTGTCCGCCTTGCAGAAATGTTTGCCCCGTGGCAGTGCCCTGGGTCTCACCCACATGGTGTGCTGGCATAAGCCCTCTGCAGGTAGCCCCCTGGGCATGGCCAGGAGCTGTGTTTTGCTCAGGACAATGTGCTCAGGACAGAGTGGCCCTTCCAGCTGCACCCAGCCATGGCAGCTTCTCCTCCCAGCACAGTGCCTCAGGGAGCAAGAGGAGCCAGGAGGTTGGTGGGAAAATGTCTCAGGGATGGTGCATCCCAGCTACATGCATGTGGATAGAGGCAGTCCTATGTTTCTGTCCCTCAGGGTGCTGCTGATGCCACCGCAGAGCCCGCCACACGCAGAGGTGAGCACCCGGCTAGCAGGAGGTCAGGGCAGCTGTGGGGAAAAGGATGGGGCAGTGAGGAGGGAGGAGAGCGGGGAAGTTAGGAGCTGCCTCCTCTGCACGGCAGCCCCTGGTGCTGGGCAGGACGGGCTCCCAGCTGGGCTGGCTGTGGGGCAGCATGGGGGACCCCCGCCACACTGCGGTGGCTGATGTGGGGCTGTAGGGATGCGGGGAGGTGGTGGCTCTCCAGCGAAGTGGAGGAGACTGTTAAATAACAACATGATGAAGTTGCTGCAGCCACCCTGCGGCCCCTTCCCATGTGCTCTCTCAGGGCTGTGAGTGCAGGGACACCCAGCATGGGTAAACCTTGGGTCTGCACCTCTGCCTGGCATCGGGGGCTGCACCTCACCTCTCTTCTTCTTCCTCAACAGAAGAAGAGGAATCCTGGCGTGGTCCTCCCCAGCCTGGCCCCACCACCACCTGGGATGCTGCTGCTCCAACACAGATGCCAGTGCAGGGCTCGGGTGTGTGTCCACTGCTCTTGGAGACTTCCCTCCTCTCTCTGCCTAGTGCTATGGGGAAATTATGTCCTAAGCTCTGCCCAGGGGCTCTCTCCCTTCCGCAGCCTGCTTGTCTTCCCACATGCCTCACTTGATTTCCCAAAGAAAAGTCCCTGCCCTACCACCCTGGGCTGTTGTCCCAGCCTGGCCCCGGCTGCTGCCAGCCAGGGAAAGCCGACTGGCCGTGGGGAGGCATGAGAGCGATCCCATACAGGGAGCAAAGTGTTTGGCTCTCTGGATCCTTCCCTGCCTGTAGCTCATTTGCATGGTGCAGTGGTGGCTGCTGGGTGAGGGGGATCACGCGCCTGCTCCGGTGGCTTTGGCCCCATTCCCCCCGCTGCGTGAGCTGACTCATCGGGAAGTGGGAGCACAAGGGGAGGCATGTGGCTCCCGGGGCGGCTTGTTTACTGTGCCGGAAACAAGGGCGCTGTTGTTCCAGGGTTGCTCAAGTGTCTGGGAGCGTGGCCCCTGCCCTCCGCCGGGGGCTGGAGCACCTTGGGGAGCAGGCCTGGCGGAGGCACCTTGCTGAGGAATGCGTCTTCCTCAATAGCCTTTTGTTTGGGGTTGGGCTGCCCCCCCCGGCCGGCTCAGTGCCGAGGGGTGTGCGGTGCCCTGCTACCCCCCCACTGCTGCCTGTGCCCCGCTTAGCAGGGCGGTGGGGGGGCAGCCCTGCTGTCACCCCAAAAGGAGGCCCCTTGCAGGTGCCAGGCTCTGCTGACAGCCCTCCTCCAAGGTGTGGGGATGGTCGGCTTCCTCACTGCCCTTTTGTGGGGCTGGGGCACAGGTGAGCAGTGCAGGGGACTGGGGTGTCCCAGCTGGGCTCAGGCCAGATGAAGTGGTAGGGTCTGCCATGTCCTCTCTGCAGCCCTACGGGCACTGGCTGCCTGAAGACGTAGAGGAGCAAGCTGAGCCTGCTCCACCTCTCTCCAAGAAGGGAAAAAGCAGCCTCCCCAGCGTGGTGCTGGGGACACAAGGTAGACCCTGGACTGCTGCCCCCAACCCCATGCTCTGTTCTCCCAGTGATCAGCAGCTGTGCCTCTTCACCCTTCTCCTGTGGAGCCGGTGCTTGCGTGCTCACCCCGGAGGGATACAGCTGCTTGTGCCACCCCGGCTACACGTTGGACCCCAGCCACCTTCGCTGCATCGGTAGGTTGGCATCTCCTCTGCCTGCTGGGCCTCGATAGGCCGTTTGGTCCTTCAGGCTCCTGGGGGAAGGTTTTATGGGAGCTCTGCTGAGCCCCTGCCCACCCGCTGCACCACGGGGCTGGCAGGAGGCTGGTAGGGGGCCGGCAGACAGCTGCTGTGGTGACTGCCTGTCTTCCTTCCTTGCCTGGGCACAGATGAAGACGAGTGCCTGAAAGATCCTTGTGCTGGAAAAGGTCGCTGCATTAACAGCGTGGGCTCCTATTTGTGCCTCTGCTACTCTGGGTACACCCTGGCTGTCTCGGAGGGCAAGCAGACCTGTCAGGGTAAGTGGTGTCTGCCTGGCACAGGGCTGCCACGTCCCCAGGGTCTCCCCAGTCTCTCGCCCTCGCGCCCTCTCATGCACATGCACACACACATGGACTCATGCACACAGTGCACACACACGCATGCATGCCTGCACACACCTGCACACACCCATGCACACCTGCACACCCTCCCTCCCCGCAGGCCTGCCCACAGACAGCCTGATCCATGGAGATCACCCTCTCCTGCTCACTCAGGGACAGGACCTTGCCCATGAAGATCTGGGCAGGAGCCTGTGATGCCAGCCCTGATCGCTGCTTCATGGCAAAGGCGGGTGTAAGGACAGATGGGGGATGAAGGAGAGCCCCGGCATGGGTCCCCTGGGCAGAGCCTGCTGCAGGTGGAGCAGCATCTCTCCTGCGCCCAGCCTTCCCCATGCTGGAGGGGGAAGACTTCAGGACTGTCTCCCTGTGTGTTGCCAGATCGAGATGAATGTGAGCAGCCCTCTACCTGCCGGGGACAGCAATGCATCAACACTCCCGGCTCCTACCGCTGCGAGTGCAAGGAGGGCTTTGCCATGGGCCCCAGAGGACAATGTGAAGGTGAAGCTTGCTGCTCCCTGTTCCCCTGCCCCTCCAACCCACTCTGTGCAGGGCTGAACACCTCCTTTTCTCACCACTCCATGTATCCCCCTGGAAGGGAGGAAGGACCCCCCCCCATGTGTGTCTGCCCTGTGCTGCCCCTGAGGGCTGCCTGTCCTCTCCTCTGCCTGCAGGAGGGACAGGCTTTCCTGGGCTGGGAGAGGGGAGTTCTTATGAGATCCTCTCCCAACTCCCCAAGGACATCCTCCACGACCAGCCCATGCTGGCTTCCTATTCTGGGAGGAGATGCCCATGCATTTTCGTGCCAGCTTGACTCCGTCATCAGACCCTCATGCTGGCAAGTGGACTGCAGGGAGAGCAGGCTGCAGAGACTCAGGCCACCTGTCCCCACAGCATCCCGCTCACGTGGTGCGACCTGGGCCCTTCAGACCATTCGACCTTGTGAACATACGATGTGCCTGATCAAAGATCCCCTTCTCTCAGTAGCTCGTCTCCAACAGAGAGTGGAAGACTATTTTAGGAGGCAGTACGGGAAACAGGGCATGCACAGAATGCTGCTCCCCCCGCACGGCCTCCAGAAAGCACTTGCCTTAAGGACTTCCTGAGCTGGAGGCTGCATCCTAATCATAGTTATGAAAGCCCCTGATGAAACAGCCCTGCACAGATGTTCTCTGATCCCTTTCTCTGCCCATGCACATTCCTGGCCTTGGCAACATCCTGTGGCAGCAGGTTTCGCTGCTGGATTATGTTAGCCCTCAGGTGTGGGTGTAGGATCCTGAGTGATAAGTGGACTATAAGAAGTGTTGCTCAAGCCCTGGCGAACTCATCTCACCTCCTCTTGGGCATCGCTGTCCCCCGGAGGGGGACTCTGAAGATCCAGCTGGAGGGGACATACTGGAGAAGGCTGCACTGTTCGCCTTTGGGGGCCTGAAAGGAGTGTTTTTCTTGGCAGATATCAATGAGTGCGTGGATCCCAGCCCTTGCCCCCATGGGAAGTGTGTCAATACGCTAGGCTCCTACAAGTGTGTCAGCTGTGGGGATGGCTACCGGCCCAGGAACGGGAGATGTGTTGGTGAGGAACGTGGGCTGTCTCTGGGCGGCACCCTCACCCCGTGGCAGTGCTCCCTGCAAGTCTCAAAAGGAGCAGGGGCATGGGCAGCACGCTCCACCCATGGGCAGCCAGCCTGTGTGGCCAGGGCACAGTGCCCTCGCAATTTGGGTGGCAGAGGTGGCCCTGAGCACTCTCCCATTCCATATTGCTCTCTGCTGTGTCACGCAGATGTGGACGAGTGTCTTGCGGAGGGGACCTGTGCTCACGGGCGGTGTGTCAACCTGGATGGCTCCTTCCACTGTTCCTGCTACCGGGGCTACAAGGTAGCACCTGACGGGAAGAGCTGCCAAGGTACTGGGGAGCCGTGAGTCCAGACCCTCTGAAGTGTCATGCACCCAGTCCAGAGGTTTCCCTGGGCTCTTCCTGAGCACTTGGCTCTGCCTGAGTCCTGGCCACCATGTAGGCTGGTTCCCTCAACACATCTGCCCCCTGGTCATGGTTCCTCCGCATCCTTCCCACTGATCCTGCTCTCCCTTGTGTGCTTATGCAGACATCGACGAGTGCACTGCCCAGGCTGCCTGTCCCTCCGGACTCTGCCTCAACACCGAGGGCTCCTACTCCTGCATGGCTTGTGACGCTGGCTACGCTGTGTCCAGAGATGGCAGCACGTGTGAAGGTATCCCTTTCCCAGGGACAGAGGAGCGGGTGCTGGAGGGAATGAGGGAAGATAGACTGCCATAGCTGCGTTATTTGTGGGGCCCAGAGACTTCTTTATCCTCAGGATCCTTCTCCAGCTCTTTAGCTCTCTGATCAGCAGATAGCGGGGGGTGGGGGCTGCAAGCAGATGTCACCTAGAGCAGCGGGAAGGTGATCTTCCTCACCCAGGAAAGGGATGGGGGGCAAGGACTCATTGATGAGACTCCTGGACTAATGGTGAACTGGGGGATGCTGACAAAGGCCAGAGAAGTACAGGAACCTGGAAACATGGGCAGAGATGAGCTGTGTGTGGTTCAGTTCAGAACTGCATGCCTGGAAGCATGTGCCCTGAATGTAGGTCCTCAACACAGGGAGAAACCTTGGGTCCACAGCCAGTGGAGCGACTGTGGGCACCCAGGGTTCATCTTTTTTCCCCAGCCCCTAATGTAACTTGGACATGTTTAAAAAGGAAAGAGTAGTTCAAGGGCTCTGCTGTGCCAGGTATGCATGGCAGAGAGTTAACACCAGCATGGATCTGTGTTGGATGCTTTGCTCAGACATGAGAGCGCCCCATCCCAGCCTTACAGCCTGACTACCCCAGCACAGGCAGGGAAACTCCCCCCTGGTGGCTGCCCCCAGGGGACATACTGGGCTTGAGATGGCTTGATGCAAATTTCCTGTTTGGGGCAAGGGAAGGGAGGGGGCAGAGCTGGCAAAGGTATTTGTTTAAAGATCAGCCATGTGCTGCAAATTTCTCTCTGGAGCACTGCAGAGCTCTGCAGCCTGCACATAGCTGGCAAACAGAAGATATTGCCTTTGATGTGACTCTCAGAAGACCCCCCTGCATGGGGGCCTCCAATGGGGAAAGAGAGGGAGGCTTTCCTCCCTCTCTTCTCCTCTGTTTTGGTGTCTGAGAAAGCCAGCGTGAAATGAGCTTATTTTCCATCTGATTTTTGGGTGCAGTGGAAGAACCATGGTTTGATCCCTTCTGTCTGCCCTCCCCCTTTCCCAAGACTCCATGTGAGCCCCTTCTCAGCCACCTTGCCCCAGTCGTGTCACGAGGGCACCTTATCAGGGTTCGATACTGTTTGGGTCACACCGACCCAATGGCAGGATGGCACGTTCTTCCCTGCCTTGGCTGGTGGCCTTGGCTGTGGATCTGGGTTTCATATTTGAAAAATGATAAGGGTTTTGTGATAGTTTTGTGATAAGTAAACTAGGTTATGGTTCATCTCCAGAAGGATTCAAGAATATTGCTACTTGCAACCCTTTGAGATTGAACAACTGGGAATCCTGCCCCGAGGCGGTAGGGAGCGATGCTCATCTATGCCTGTGGCGTGCTCAGTGCTCTGCAAAGGGGAAGAGAAGGGCCCTGCCCTGCCCTCAGGAGCTGCTAGTCTCAGGGCTTTAGCTCCTGGCAGGGGAAAAGAGTGCAGCAGGACCTTCTCCACTAGCACGCCTTCTGCTGCCTGCGCACCAGCCCATCCTTCTGATGAGCAGCATCCTTCCCCCTACCTCATGGGCCTGCAGGCAGTCTGCTGGCAGTCTGCTGGCATGTTGCAGCCCTCTGTTAGCGTGAAGGCACCCCTCTCTCCTCTGCTGTGAGCAAAACCCTCAGAGTGCGAGCAGGCTCTGGCCAAGGCCTGGGGGAGTTGTGTTGGAGAGGGTTTGTGGGGAGCTCTGCAGCTGGGTAAGAGCTGATGTAGGCCTCCGGCCAGCTTTGCCAGGAGAAGGACGTTGTAGGCAAGGCTGGCAGGTAGGAAAGCAGAGCCGCAGAAGGTATGGCTGGTGCTGGGTTACTTTCCTGATGTTTGCTCTGTGCATTTGGCTGAAGAGAGGGTTTGTCAGCAACTGTGGCTCTGTGGCTCTGTGCTGGCCTCTTGGTGGTTGTGGTGCCCAGTGCAGAGCTCTGCTGGAGGTGGACACTGGGGTTAGCAGTATCCCTGTGCTCACAGAATCACAGAATGGCTGAGATTGGAAGGGACCTCTGGAGATCATCTTGTCCAACCCCCCTGCTCAAGCAGGGCCACCTAGAGCTGGTTGCCCAGGACCATGTCCAGATGGCTTTTGAGTATCTCCAAGGAGGGAGACTCCTCAACCTCTTCAGGCAGTCTGTGCCAGTGCTCAGTAACCCTCACAGTAAAAAAGTGTTTCCTGATGTTCAGATGGGACCTCCCATGTTTCAGTTTGTGCCCATTGCCTCTGGTCCTGTCACTGGGCACCACTGACTTGGTGCTGGGATCCAGTTTATCCTAGTCCCTATGATGGAGGGGAGTGAAGGAGTAACAGGGAGTCTCTGCCCTCATCTCACTGTGACGGGATGGTCTGGGAGGGCAACTCAAACCCACCTTGCAGTCCAACGGCTGGGTGATGGCTTCTCTGGGTGGGGATCTTCTCCAGTGGCTGCAAGAGCTGGGGCCTCACTCTGCGCTGTGCCCTTCTGCTTGGCAGATATGGATGAGTGTGAGGACCCTGCTGTTCAGTGCCTGGGAGGAGAGTGCAGGAACACCCCGGGCTCCTACGAGTGCCACTGCCAGGCTGGCTTCGAGCTCATCAATGGCACTGTGTGCAAAGGTATGAACCCCATCCCTGCAGCCCTCTGGGTCCAGGACATACAGCCTCCCTATAGATCCCCCTTCTTTCTCAGCAGGGAGGATGCCAGTGCCAAGGCAGGTGATGCCACCATGCATGGCACATCCATAAGTTTGTAGCCAAATGCAGGATCACCATGGACAGGGAGGATCTCTGTCTCCATGGCGAGAAAACCAGGGGCCAGGAGCCCTGTGAGGGCTGCCTGTAAGAGACTGGGGAGAGGGAATCCATGTGGCTTAGGTGAAGGATGTCGTCCAGAGCTGGGCGTATGGCCCTGACTTTGCTCCCTCTGCAGATGTGAATGAGTGCCTGAACAGCGAGATCTGCAGCCCCAATGGCGAGTGTCTCAACAGTCACGGATCCTACTTCTGCATTTGTGCTCCTGGCTTCTCAAACATGGCTGGCGGAGTCAGCTGCCAAGGTGAGCTGGAGGATGGCAGGGACATACCTCGGGTCCTGCCCTCTGCTCCCTCCTCTGCTGTGAGATCCAGGCTGACGATTTTGACCTGATTTTGCAGATGTGGATGAATGCGCAGACAAGTCCCGGTGCTCACAAGGCCAGTGCCTGAACACAGAAGGCTCCTACAGGTGTCTGTGTGAAAATGGGTTCAAACACTCCCAGGAGACTGATGACTGCGTGGGTGAGAGCTCATCGCTGGGTAGATCAGCCCCCTGGGATTTGGGGGGATGGATGCAGCCAGTGCAGGGGGGAGGGCAGTTCTGCTCCCAGCACCCAAAGTTGCTGGTGACTTGTAAGGAGGACTAGCAATGGCTCAGGGCCTCTGGCCAACTGAACTTGACCCAGGTGCTGCAGTGAGCAAGCAGGGTCCCCATCTGACCATCCTCATCCCCTTGCCCTCCTCCCTGCAGACGTGGATGAATGTAAAGAGTACGGGGATGCCATCTGTGGCACGTGGCGGTGCCAGAACAGCCTGGGCTCCTACCGCTGTATCATGGGCTGCCAGCCCGGCTTCCACTGGACCCCCTTGGGTGACTGCATCGGTGAGTACAGCCCTGGGTGTTCTTATCCCTCCTCCTGGCAGGGACAGGGTGGCTGTGGGACATTTCTGCCAGGGGTGCGGGGGAGAAGGAGGAGGAGGAAGCATGTGGCTGGTGGAGAGGCAGATAATGCTGAGAGTTTGTTTTCTTGGCTGAGCTGCCTGCTTGTGTCTAGACTTCTCTCTTCCTGGCATCTGGAACAGACACCGCATTGTGCTGCTTTCCGCTCAGGGAGAGTCCTGGGCAGGTTACAGCCATTCCAGGCTTGGGGCTGGACCACAGCTCCCTGTAAGCTGTGCTTGCTGGGGCTGCTGCCTGTGCCTGTCACCTGCCTGGCAGGGCTGGGTGAGGGGAAAGGCTGCTAGTACCTCCACGTGCTAGGCTGGGGAGGCTGGGTTTGGAGTTCAGGCTTCAGCAAAGAGGAAAGAGCAAAGGGGTTCTTGCAGTTTTTGAGGCTCCCCCTGGCTTCAGGGGCAGCAAGGAGGAGTTGCTGCCAGCCACTGTGCTCAGGGCTGTGCCAGGACTCAGACTTAGCATGTAGAGCTGCTCCTGGCCTTGGGAGCAGTGGGCTGTGGGCACGCGGCCTGCTCCAGGGAAATATGCCCCATGCAGTGGTAGGAGGGGAGTGGGATGCAGCCAGCAGGGCTGTAAGCCTGCCCTGCATAGGCAGAGGACCCAGTTGTGACTGTCCAACCCCACTGGGCTGGGGCAAGGCAGAGATTACTCCCTGGCCCTATAGCAGTTGGAGAAGGACCAGGTAAAGAAGAACTGGGCAGGAGGGTATCATCCTAGATCTGTCTGCACTTGCCCCACACACTTCAGTTGCACCCTTCTATCTCCTGCCAATGTGAGCCTGTAGGCTCTGTGTCTCTTTACACCTCTGCAGGGACCTGTGCTACCCTCAGTCGCCCCTGCCAGCCACCTCCCATGCTTCCCATCCATTTCCCATTCCCACTCTGCTCCTGTCGCTCTGTCCATGCTCTGCAGCTCTGGATGTTGCAGGAAGCTTCTCTTAACATGCACACTCATAGCCCATGAGTGAGTGGGGCAGCCAGACCCAGTCCCTCACATCAAGGGAATGCCTGCCCCATCCCCAGGTCTTGGGGTCAGAGCAGAAGGACCTGGGCGGGGGGGGGTCTACTGGGAGACGTGGGGTCTGGGGCAATTCCTGCTCTCCGCTCTGCTGCAGACATAGATGAGTGTGCCAATGAGACACTGTGTGGGAGCCACGGCTTCTGCGAGAACTCAGACGGCTCCTTCCGCTGCCTCTGCGACCGTGGCTATGAGAGCTCGCCCTCTGGGCACTACTGCGTTGGTGAGTCTCCCGCGATCACTCTGCCAGTCAGTGAGGGAGAGCCATCGGCAGATGTCAGGCTGGTGTCCCCACTGTGTGACAGCTCCTGGGGCATGGACGGGGGCTGCATCCATGCATGGAGAATCCCAGACATGGACCGGGCAGCTCGTGGAGGCAAAACTCCTCCCCTTAGCACAGCAGATCCCTGGGACTGCAAAGGAGCAGGCTCCTATGAAAAGGCGAGCGGCTCCCAGTGAACATGGAGCCCTTCTCCGTGCGGGTGGAAAGGAGGTGCTTGGGGGCTGGAGGCACTGAAGGTGCTAGAGAGGTACTTTAATGGGTGCCTGGAGAGAACAGGCAGGGTGTAATATAAGGAAAAACATTTTCACCATGAAGACAGGCAGGCAGTGAAACAGATGGCCAAGATGGCTGTGCAGTCGCCATCCTTGGAGGTTTTAAAGACCCAACAAGATAAAGCCCTGAACAGCCTGGTGGGATCCCATAACTGACCCTGCTTTGAGCAGGGGGTTGGACTAGAGACCTACAGCAATCCCTTCAAACCTGGATGATCCTGTGATCCAGTGACTCACTGCAAGCTGGAGTTCAGGCTCCTTGAATCCACTGAGAGCAGGGCAGGAAGCTCTTGCCAGACTTGTGTTGAGCCATGGTGTGAACAGGGCTCTCAGCCTGTCCCTAGCAGCTTCCATCTCCCTGCTGAAGGGTGACCCCGTGCTGCAGACCATGCACAGGCTGCCCATGCAGAGGCAGGGCTCCAGCTGCCACCTCTGCCCCTTGCTTTGCAGATGTGAATGAGTGCGAGCTGATGGTCGCCGTGTGCGGGACTGCACTCTGCGAGAATGTGGAGGGATCCTTCCTCTGCCTCTGCCCCAGCGACCACGAGGAGTATGACACACAGGCAGGGCACTGCCAGCCCCGAGCAGCCATGGGTGAGTAGGCAGCTAGGACAGAAACACGGGTGGCAGCTAGAGCAGGAGCGTGGTAGCCCTGGCTGGGGTGAG
The DNA here is from genome assembly GCF_000699105.1 of Pygoscelis adeliae. Lineage (NCBI taxonomy): Eukaryota > Metazoa > Chordata > Aves > Sphenisciformes > Spheniscidae > Pygoscelis > Pygoscelis adeliae. Next base: position 5,024,977 of record NW_008824356.1, on the reverse strand, counting down.
ATAAAGCTGAGGGGCTGCCAGAGCTGTACAAGGCCATGCAGGCATGGGCAAGTTTTCGTCTGGGGAGAGCTGAGGAGCCTGAAAGTGGGGACCTGGGAAGGCCACGCTGCCAGTGATGGGTGTGCTCTGGGACCTCCTAGGTGTGGGATGCTGTGCTGGGGTGCCAAGGACCCCATCCCATCCTTGCTCTGCTGTCTTCTAGAGGGCCCCGAGACACACGCAGCCCACCTCTCTGACAGCGCAGAGCGCAAGCAGTGCTACTACCACATCAATGACGTTCGCCTGTGTGACAGCGTCCTGGCCAAGAACATCACCAAGGAGGAGTGCTGCTGTACTGTGGGGGCAGCCTGGGGTGACAATTGTGAGACTTACCCCTGCCCCGTCCTGGGCACAGGTAGGACTGTGGCCCCACCACACCAGGCAAGGCCAGTGCTCTGCCCGCCAGCTCCACCTTGGTTGCACTGACGAGCTGTTTCTTTTCTTCCCATCTCCCCTTGGCATCTGCCTCCTGGCCAGTGGAGTACCAAGAGATCTGCCCTCTCGGGAAGGGCTATGTTCCCCAGGAAGATCTGCTCTCAGGAAAAGTTTCTTTCACAGGTACTAGCACCATTGTCTCTCATTTCTTCCAGGGGGAAGAGAGAGGGCACTGTGCAAAGCCCTGCGTGGAGATGCATCCACAGAAATATCTCCCTGGGGCTGTGGTGGGGGATGCTAACATCCTGCTGCTGCTTTCCTCCATCCAGAGAAATTCCAGATTTCCAGCATCACCAAGCTGGAAGTGCCCCTTCCTCCAGTCCTGCCTAACTGCTGGCAGTGACTCTTTTCTCGGTGCAAACCTCCTGTGCCCATTTCGAACCAGGGATGGGGTCCAGTAAGACACAACCCTTCCAGTTACTGATAGATCTCCCAGTGGCCGGCTGGCTCAGTCTTTGGCACTTCACCTCCAGGAGGTTGTGTTCTCCACCTTCCAGAAACACACACGTGAATTTCCTATTTGTGAAAGTATCCTGTTCCCTGTCATCCCTCCTCCTGCTCTGCCTGTGGATGCTTCCCCTTCTGCTCCCAGGCATGTGGCCGGTGGGAGAGGCCAGGGGACTCACTCGGGGACCTGCTGCCAGTGATCCAGGCCAAGGTGCCATGCTGACTTTCTGCGGGCACAGCACCCAGCCTGCCTGCTTCCATGGCTCTGCTCCCTGAGATGCTCTCTCCCTCCCTCCATCCCTCTCTCAGACATGGACGAGTGTGAGATATTTGGCTCCGAGTTCTGCCGCAACGGACAGTGTTTGAACACGGTGCCTGGCTACAAGTGCTTCTGCCGTACAGGCTACTTCTATGACTCCAGCAGGCTTGAGTGTGTTGGTAAGATGGCCTCAAAGAGCAGCGGGGGCCCCCACCATGCACAGAGGGACAGCTGTGCTGCTGCGCCCAGAGTTGTCCTTGCTGCCCACACTACAGGGCCAGCTCTGGGTGACAGGCTCCTGGGACCCTCCCGGGGAACGAAAGAGGAGGTGGCAGGCAAAGGGTCACATTGCCCATGTCTGCCAGCCTGAAACATTGCTTTGTCCTTGTGCGTGGGCAGACCAGGACGAGTGTCAGAACGAAGTGTACTGCATCAACGGTGAGTGTCTGAACACAGACGGCTCCTACCACTGCTTCTGCAGCCTCCCTCTCGTGCTGGATGCCACCGGCAACCGGTGTGTGAACCTCTCCAGCAGGGCAGGTGAGCCCAAGCCCCCGCTGCAGCACACCTTCGCCCCACGCATCCTGCCCCGCAGCTGGGTCCCCCGGGAGGGAGCAGCGGGTGGGGGCTCAGTGCTGGGCTGAGGGGGTGCCGGTGCCAGCACAGTGTGCAGCCAGGGCAGGGGGCAGGAGCTGGGGCACACGTTTGTCCCTTTCAGGACAAGGGGGGGTGGCACTCTTCTGGATGATTTTGATGGCATCCTTTGCTCGTGGCACTCACAGATGCGTTGGAGGAGTACGAAATCCACCTGGACGTCTGCTGGCAGACCGTTGCCGACTACATCTGCCAGGACCTGCTGCACGGCGAGCAGACCACATACACGGAGTGCTGCTGCCGGCTTGGCGAAGCTTGGGGCCAGAACTGTGCGCTCTGTCCGCACAGGTCCTCCGGTGAGTGGGGCGGCGTGGGCAAGCATCCCCTGGTAGAGGTGGGGACGGGCTGGGCTGCTGCCGGTCGTGCTGGGCAGGGCTGGCTGCGTATGGCTGCACTGAGGGCTCCTCTTGTTGTCTGCATTGCCAAAGCCAGTCCAAGAAGTGGGTGAATCCCCCACTTCTCCAGGTGTCTGCATTGCCAAAGCCAGCCCAAGAAGTGGGTGAATCCCCCACTTCTCCAGGGCTGAGCTGCACCAGTGGGTAGGATGTACCTGAAACTGGTTTGCAATGAGTACGAGGTGTCTGAGGGCAGAGTTGCTCTGTGCATCCTGCTGCTCCTGCTTAGCTTGGGAAAGGTGAGGCAGTGGCAGCCCGGGATGGGAGCACACTGGGAATTGGGGTTCTCACTGCTCAAGGACTTGCCGGCCCTGGACAGGAGCTGGTCTTCTCAAAGATGGGGTGCTGACAGCAAACTACAGAGCTGCAGCTTTGGAGGCCATTGAATGCAGGCCTGGCTCAGCTGGCCGGTGTGGATGCCTCTCCAGCCATAGCAGACCTACCTCTCTTGAGCCAGGCTGCCCTGACACTTCCTTTTCTCTCACCACTTCCAGCCGATTTTGCTTTCCTGTGTAATGGGGCCAGTGAAGACAGCGAGAGAGGGGCTGAGCTCCGAGAAAGACCTAGGTATGAATATGGACCAGGCTTGGAAGACCCCCACTATGGCCTTCCCAGCCCAGATACGGGTCCCTACTACAACTACCTGGAGTCTGAGTACGGAAACCCCGATGCTGGTTTCCCTCGGAGGGAATCCAACAGTGAGTTTCGTGGCAGCCCTCTCCACCATGGCCCAGGGCGGTCCCCACCCCGCTACCTGCCCAGCCAAACTGGTGAGTACTGGGAGACACGGAGAGGTGCTTTCCCACCCAGCCTGTGTCCATGGGGACTACCTGGTGGCTCCCACCCCGGCCAGGATGCTCCAGGCTTGGAGCAAGCTCTTTTCCCGGCTGCTCTAAGTCGGTCCTGGCCTCACCAGCGCCGTCTTGCCATGTACCTGATGTCCCCTCCATGGCTGGGTGGAGGGTCACCCTGCTCTGACACCGTCTTGCCACCCTTCCAGGCCTCTACGAGGGCTTTGAGGGGCTGCAGGCTGAGGAGTGTGGGATCCTCAACGGCTGTGAGAACGGGCGCTGCGTGCGCGTCTGGGAGGGCTACACCTGCGACTGCTTTGATGGCTTCCAGCTGGACATGACCCGCATGGCCTGCGTGGGTGCGTGGCGGCCAGGGCCAGCCCAGGGGCTGCAGCTGGGGCTGTGTGGGCAGCCTGGCCCTGGCATCCCTTGGCGGCTGCCGGTCTCTGGCGGTGCTGGCCGGGACAGCTGCTGGAGGAGTCCCCGCGCTCCCTGGTGCTTCCGTCCCACAGAGCTGGGAGGACCGTCCTGGAGGTTCAGCCGGCCACTTTCTGCTGGCAGCTAAATCAGGGCACCTCAGGGCATCGCGGGGAGCAGCTGACTGCTCCCTTCTTCGCATAACACTCTTGTGCATCACCAGCCACTGTTACACTATCCCTGCTTACTTTCCTCTACATTCACCACTGCCCTGGTGAAATTCCTCACTTTCCACCCTGCCCTGTGAGACACGGTCTCTAAAGCCTCTCTCTGCATCTCCTCTACATCCCTATACCATGTCTCCATCCTTTTCACATGCAGCTCCCCAAGCCAGCTGAGGCCCCGGGTACTCAACAGAGGAGATGAAGACCCTCTTTTTCCTTAGGCACGGCACTTAATCCAGCTCCCAACATCCTTATTGCATGACACAATCATGCAGCTTTTTCATACAGAACCCGTGGCCTCTGCCTCCCCAAATGCTGCTGGGCAGAATGGCTGCCTGAGTTATTACTCCCCCTTCTGCATTTGTGCACTCTGTTTCCCTTTCCTTGGCCACAGTGCTTTGCACGTGCCTTCAGTGAATTTTGTCTGGTTGATTTTGGACCGCTTCTCTGCTTGATCAGAATAAGTCTGAACCCTAGGGCCCCCCCCCCAGAGTGCTGGCATCACACACATACATTTCATAATCATGGGGATTCTTCCTTCATCCACCTTAATGACAACATTGGGGTCAGGACAGACCCCCGCAGGCTGTGCTTTAAATGGCTTTTATTGTATCAGCCAGGTATTGCTAATTATCTTTGGAGTGCAGCTTTGCAGCCCATTGTGCAATTGCCACGGTTTCATCTAGACCGTATTTTCTCAGTCTGCTTGAGTGTGTCATGTGAGAGTGTGTTGAAATCCTCACTGTGGCCAAGGCACATCATATCCACCGCTTCTCCCTTATCTGACACACCAGTTATCAGGTCAGCGAAGGGAACCAGATTGGCTTAACGTAATCAGGCCTTAACAGATCTGCACCAGCTATTTAATGACCCTGATATCCTTTGGAGGGTTATGACCTAATCACTCACAAACCTGGTCTGCTTAAGGGAATGGGGGTGAGCAGTCTGTAATTCTGGACTCTCCCTTCTCTGTTTTTGAAGACAGTTACCAGATTTACCCTTCCTTGGGTCTCTGAGGCCTCCTTTATCCTACATCTCAGAGAGAATTGCCAACTTTTCAGGGACTGCAGGAGCATTAATCACGTGAAGATGAGCTGCAGCAAGCCTTTAGCAATATGGATGTAACTGCTTTATCTATCTGATTGTCGAACCTCTCCATCATGGTATGGGCCTTGCCCTCCCTGTGCTCCTGCACCCTAGTTTAAATACTTCAAACATGGTCTGCGCCCTGTCTGGTCACCACGAGCATTTTTATGATGGCTGGAACAAAGCCCACGTAAGCTGCTCCAGCCAGCTCGGCTGGCTTTTGTTTCCTCCACCGATAAGGACCAGACCAACATTCCCCATTGTTTCCTGCTAACATATTTATGCAGCCTGTGCTTGTTGCCTTTCGTGTCCTGGACTAACTAGCATGCATTTTACACTGGAGCCTGTCTCGGTTTTTTTTCCCTTCAGTTCTCCTATGCGGTGCTTAGTCATCCCCATGTTTTTACCTTGCTGACTTCAGGCCTTTAGAGTACTCCTGCGGCTGCTGCAGTGCTTCCCCTCTTGCTTCCCTATGGGGATAGCTTGTTCTCGCCCCGCAGGACCCACTGCCTGCCCCCGCCCCTGCCTGAGCGGGCAGGCTCCAGAACTTGGTGTGCACTGCTAGTGCGACTCTACCGCTTCTGGTTTTTGGGTGCCTCTGGGCTAAGTAGCCTTGTTTTACTTCTCTCGATTTGGTGGTCCACAGCCAGACCAGCCTGGCTGCTCTGCCCCCTTTTACCTTTCCCTGGAGCCCCCAGCAAGGCTGCCTCCCCCCCACTTCCCAGGCTGTGGGGCACATCTCCCTTGATGTGCTGCCTAACGTCTCCTCCTTGGCCTTCTGAGCAAGCCCATCCCGTCCATGGCAGTGTTCTGGTCCTGAGGTTTAGTCCAAGTCCGCAGTGCCCGTTCAACCATTGCTTCGGCTGCGTACGAAGGCTGCCTTGTTCCTCAAGCTCTCTCATCTCACGTTTCCCCTCTCCTCCTTCTTCCTCCCATGACTGCTGTGCTTCCTCCCACCATACCTGGAGGTTTTGCTTCCAGCCTCCCTCCCTTGGGGTTGCACTTCCCTTTCTTTGCCAGATGGCCCCCTCCACCTATGCTAGGGATAACCTCAGGTTCCCGGGGTGGCAGGGCTCTACAGTCCTCCCTGGGTCCTTTGCTCTCCCATGGGTGGCTGGCTGAACCCATCAGCTGCTCCCCACTCCCACTGGATCTGTGGGGGGTGAGGCTGGAGTTTGTGCTCAGAGGGCTCAGACCTGCCTTGGCAGGTGAGGATTTGGGCTCTGGAGGTCCTGTGGCTGCAAACAAGGGCTCTGAGGTACACAGGGATGCTCTGCCCAGCTGGTGGCCCCACCGCAAGTTGGGGTAGCTCAGGCAGGGTGTCCAGGGAAGTGCATTTAGCAGAGCAGACCCGTCGCAGCGGGACAGCTGCTGTAGGGCTCACGTGCACGCTCTAGCCCAGCGGCGAGCCGGCCAAGTGAGCCCTTTGGCACAGTTTGCAGGTTAATAAAACAAGCCCTTGTTTGCGCAGCGCGAGGTCCCTCTGTGTTCTGGTCCTGGAGGTGATAATCGGCCTCTCAGGGCCACCATCATCTGCCTCCTTGGCCTTGTCAGATCTGGAAAGGGCGTTTTCCAAGGCTGGAGGCAGCCTTTCTCCTAGATCTTACGCTAGCACAACTTATGAGCAGGAAGCTGCTAACCCAGGGGTGCCACCAGCTGCAGAGCATGGGGGGGTGTCCTTATCTGGTGTGCATTGCTGGGGAGGGCTCCCTCCTGTGCTGGGGGATACCAAATGCTGGGGATGACACCCTTGGGGAGTAAGGGATCTCTGCGGATGTGCTGAGGGGTGTGGGAGGCTGGTGGGGTCACATTCGGCATCCTGGAGGTGCTGGGAGGGGGCATGGGGCACCTGTGCGAGAGGGCTGGGGAGGTGGCAGGGGCACAAGGAGATGTTGGCTGTGGACTGGGACTGCTCACTGTGCCACCAGCTCACCCCCAGTCCTTCTCTTCCTTGCAGACATCAACGAGTGCGAGGAGGTGGGTGGCTCTGAGCCCCTGTGCCGGTACGGTACCTGCGAGAACACGGAGGGCTCCTACCGCTGCCACTGCTCACCGGGCTATGTGGCCCTGGCCCAGCCCCACCACTGTGTGCCCCAGACAGCCCAGAGCCCAGCAGCAGCGTAGCTCTAGGGGAGCGGAGGTGAGGGTGCTCCCCTCCGGCGTGTGACTCTGGGACCTGCGAGCACGGAGAAAGGCACCCCAGGGCTGCGGGTGCTTCAAGGCTCTTCGCTCCTCCCCCTCCAAAGCGCACAACTTCCCCGCCACCTCTCTCTACAGGCCAGGGCTGAGCTCCCAGCCTCTGCACCCCCTTCGCCCTGCCAGCCCCTGCTCCTGCCGCAGCAGAGCCCACCCCGGCCCCCAGCACCCGTCGCATCGCCCCGTGCTGTGGATGCTCACGGGACGCCTTCCCCTGTCACGCAGCCCCAGCCTCCCCCCCTCGCCATGCCGAGAAAGGGGGTTCATCTCCCCACCACTGCTGCACTGACCTAGCGACAAGCCTCACCCACACCGCAGGTGTTGGCCCCGCTCCTCGTGAAGCATCCAGCCCCCAGGCCAGAGCTTTGAGGGGGGAGTCAACCCCAGCTTTCTAAAGCTGCTGCTTAACCTTGGGGCATGGTGGAGAGGCCAGAAGGGCCCCAGGGCCAGCTCTCCCTGCAGCCAGCCCAGGCGCATCCCTTAGCCCCGCACTTTGCCTTTGTGCCCCACACTGGCTGGGCGGGGGGACGGGGAGGGGCAGGTCCAGCTTCCTTTCTGTAAAGTTGTTGATGACTTTTTTTTTTTTTTTAACCAAGTCTGCTGGAAACTTCTCTCATGTTGTTAAATAAAACATTTATTTTGGGCCCCTGTGGCTCAAGACACTGGGGCTGGTCAGAACTGTGCTTGTCTTGCCTCTGCCAAGGGGTACCAGAGCCATGTCCGCCCTGTGGGTCCAGCCTGGCAAGGCCACCCTGCTCTCTTAAGCCAATTCTTACCCCTCTCATGCTGGCACCTAGCCTTCTCCTGCTCCTGAGCCAGAGCAGAGACCCTTGCCAGGCCAAATACTTGCTTATCTCCCCAGCCCAGCGCCAGCTGCAGGAGCCAACTCCAGCACCCAGACAGCACAGAGGTTGTGGCCGCTCACACCCCCCCTCGTTCACACACAAGGGGACTGCGGTTTAAGCGTGAAGGTTTCTGCAGCTGGCAAGAGCCCTTGGGCAGGTCTGGGAGCTGCTTTTCAAGCCCCAGGGCCCTCACTAGAAAAGCCTTTACCTACGCTGCAGCAAGCAAGGCCATGTTCTACACCACCGCCTCCTCAAGGAGCCTCTACGCAATTTTGGGCCAGCACAGGACCAGCAAAGCAGGAGCACAGCCAGACTTTGCTAGCTGGACACCCTGGCAGCAAGCAGCAGCGATGCCCAGCTGCTCACAGGTCACCCACACTCAGGCCAGCATATCAACCTCCATCCATGCCTTCAGCTGAGAAATAAGACCAGCCCAACCCCAACTAGAAGATGCCCAGCCACTCTGCTTTTCCTCCTGCTCCTTTTCACTCACAGAAGACACAAACAGATTTTGTCTAGCCTTTATTAAAAGGAAAGTTATAAAAAGAGGTTCAGGAGCTCCCAGCAGCTCCAAGTTAGTAGTAGTGCAAACCACTGGTTAGAGAAAGAATCATCCCTGCAGAGACGCCGAATGCCATTTGGCTTTGCATCCACAAAAAGGAAGTTTTCCCAGCTGCAGTCCTGTCAGCTTGAGCAGGGGCCCAGGACAGAGCAGGCCGCCAGCTCAGGGAAAGCCTCCTCTCCTTCCGCTGCATGGATGGCAAACGCGGGTCCCAAGGGCATCCCGGTTGCGACGGAGCAGGAGAAGTGCAGGAGGGTGGATGCTGCCAGCATTCTAGAAGAGGCACTGAAAGGTTACCAGGTAGCAGCTCAGACACTAGCCAGGTTCATTTGTAGAGAAATTCCTTTGTGAGGACAGACAGCTCCATTTCAAACAACTAAAGCATCTCCACAGAGCAGCCAGAGGATGATGCTCAGTCACTCCTGCAGCAGACACTGCTCCCCCTTGAGCTGCTGTGAGAACACCCCAGGGGGCTCTAAATGGGGTAAGAGCCCTCTGCCCACAGCTGACCTTGCAGGAACACAGTACTGGCTGCTCAGAGGCTGCAGAGCTCTGAAGGAAGCAGTAAGAAATGCTTATTATATAAAAGAATTTGGCCTGTGTTGTCTTCTGTTTTTCCCCTCCCCAAGCCCTGATGGCAGGGCTCCTCAGCTGGTGATCTGAACTGGTATCTTCCAGCAGAACAACATCTGGTCCTGGTCATCCACCAGCTCCCACTTCACAATCAGTTTAATCTGAAAGCGAGAAGAGCAGAGAGAAATGAGAGTATTCAGGAAACCGCAAGGCAAGGACACAGTGGGGAGTTGTTACTTGTGTGGAGCAAGGAGGTCCCGGCGGCTCTGCGCAAAAAGGACTGAGCTGGGGCATTGCCCCTGCTGCAGTAGGTGGGCCATGCTCATGCTGTGGCTCCTGGAGTATCTTACATGGATAGATGGTTCTGCTGCGTGACACAGGAGACCTCCACACGCTGCACTTGGATCCCCACTCTCCGAGTAAGCAGAGAGTGGAAACACCCTGCGGCCTCCCAGCCGAACTGCACCCTGGAGCTGAGCACCCCCAGTTTGGGAGCATTTGGCTGAATGCAGCGGGCTCTGCAGGGAGGCTACATGCAAGCGCAGTACAGAACAGGCAGACAGTTGGGCACCTGAAGCCACTTCTCAGCAGCTGGAGCCAGGCTGCTTCCTCTCCTGGGTCTGTCCCAAAGTGGGAACTTGAGACAGAGTCATACTCACAGCAGAAGTGCCACCAGATAGTCTGAGGACTCTTCTAACCTCTTCCCCACCACCACAGGACAAGGTGTCCTTCCTTAAAGGCAGATGGCAGGACTGTCCCAGGAAGGACGGTAGCTCTGAGGAGCAGACCAGCTGCCCGCTCACTTACACTGGGGTACTCGCTCTTCACAGGGAGTTTATTCAGGTAGCTGTAGGAATGGCCCTTCTGAATGGGGCACTGGATCCCAGACTTGCATCCATCAGGCTCAGGAATGGGAAAGGGTATGTCCACGTGCAGCATCTCCCCGTATACCCTCGCTTTGCTGCCCTGACTCTCGATCTCTGCAGAACATGGAGAAGTGTGAGCACGGCACCGGAGCAGAGAACACATTTCTACCTTACGCTCCCCCCCTGCCCTTGACATAACCTAGAGGCCGCGAGAACACAATTAAGTGACATTCTTCCTCCCTGGACGCTTCTTCCCACACAGACCTCTCTCCAGCCACCTTTCCCCACTCCCCTCCAAGCAGCACGACAGAGAAGTGATCACCTCCCCCCTGCACCCCAGCTGGGGAAGTGATGCTTACTGCTGGCGAAGGTGACGTTGATGCTGTAGGATGTCCCCTTGTGGAGCTGGCAGGGCTGCGTGGGGCAGGGGCTCACGTTCACCTCTTGGATGCTGCCGTCTT
>NW_008824356.1:5010077-5014221 GCF_000699105.1 Pygoscelis adeliae | reverse complement strand
GCTTCTCCGGTAGAGGAGAGGACAGGACAGCGGGGGAGGGCTGTGCTGGAACTGCAGCGCTTGGACAGACAGACGCCCTCTCCGACAGCGCTGCTATTGGAAATCCCCGCTCCTGGGCTGCGCTGGTGCACGCAGTGCTAAAGGGCCGCAGCTGGAGGACATGCTCACGTACAGGCGGTGCGATGGGCTGGGAAGCTCCTTCAGTGCCTCTACTGAAAGGGCAAAAAAATAAAAATCAAGAAGCTAGCGTAGTAGACTGGCCTGTAGCCTTACTCATTACTTACTCTGTACCTGATGTTTTGCATGTTGAAAGCTGTCGGTGTAACCCGAGTGCCGAGAGTTACACCTACTAAGTAATTGGCGTGGTTGCTGCCTTTCACAGCACGTAAGTTAGTCCCGCTTCTCCAACTCGTGAAACGCCGGAGACGCCCAGCTTTGTGCTGTGGATGCTGAGGCAAACCAGAGGATGTTGAAGATGCTTCAGCAAGCCTTTGACCCAAGCTAGTTTACAGCTTCTCACCAATTTCACACGGTAGCGAGTGTTACTCTTAACGGGGTCACGTCAGGAACATGATAGAAAGGCACGTGAGTGCTGATCCCATAGGAATGCGGCAGAGCTGACACAGCTTCTCCCCGTCAGACCTCTGTCCCAGTAAGGTGTCTGCCTGCTCAGCTTCAGCTGCGCTGCCAACTGCCTCGGAGGCAAAACCCCCACGCTTTGCTCAGGCTTTCCACAGTGTGTCACACCAGAAACCCCGGAGGTGTTAGCAGGACTGAGGGGGACTTGCCCTTGCACATCTCTCTGCTGAGCATTTTACCTCTTTAGAAAAAAAGGATCCCTTCCTTCAGAAAGGGTGTTGTTTGGTTTGGTTTGTTGTTTTGTTTTTTTTTTTTTTTAAGATTGTGAATAAGCATTCAGTTTGCAGAGGCCTCAAGCAAGCAGACCAGGGTGCTTACAGCAGCCCTATCAAAAAAAAAACCCAACCAAACAAAAGACCGTGCTGAGACTAAGCCATATATTTAAGCCCACCTAGCGCTCTTCATAACTGATCCACATGAAGTCTTTTCCTTGCACATGGGAACTCATGCCCTTAGAAAGACTTTCCTTCTCCACATCGTTGAAGCCTTACAGATGATAAACAAAGCTGCCTCTGATCACCGGGAACAGAGGTGCAGTCAGGTCAGAGCAACACCATGAACTACCATCACACATTCACAGGATAAGCAGCGTCACACTTGGGAGCAAATTTCACAATGCATTAAACCAGGATGCCTCCCTGTGAAACAGCTCTCCAGATGCCTTTGCTTTGCAGCAATAGCAGCAACTACATACATACAAGGCTACATGTATTTCAAAGGCTTTGAACTAAAAATTGTAGAACCTAGAATCAGAATTAACACGTCTATCCTCCCCCCCCCCAAACTCGATTAATAAAAAGCCTAATAAGCCTAAGTTTGTAAAACTACAGCCAAGGCCTTTACACAAGGAAGAAGCAGAAACTTTCTGCTCAAGGTTTTTAGCTGGTATCACACATTACCATCGTGCCAGTTTTGCAATAACCGCACTAAAGCTTAAATTCCTCAGGGCAGCATAACCATCATCAGCCTGACAGACCTTGCTTTTAGGCAAATGCCCCTTTCGACATCTGATACAGGACGTGGGCCTCCAGGTCACCTTGGAGCGCAACGTTTCACCAAAATACTTCAGAAATAGTCAATGCAACTTTAGGCTGATCTCATTATTTTGCAAATAGGCAGGCAGGCAGAACTCCTCCCAGATTACCGACATCACAGGGAGCTTGTGTTAAGGTGCAGAAACACCAGGAGAAAAGGCTAAGAAAGCCAACAGATACATTCTTTCCAGCAAGACTGATACTCGAGTTCTTCATTTCTGTAATCCAACCAGCTCTATTACAAGAGGAAGAAGTCTACAGTTCCACTTTACGAGCTGGCTACACCCAATGACTCCGAATCCCTCTAACAGCATTGCACTTGCAGCTCGGTAAACAGATGCACCTGCAGGCCCTACAGGAGCACTGAATACAGGAGTCAGGTTCTTGGGAAAATCCACATACAGAGACTAATCAATTTTACTGTTCTTTCAGCCAGAACATGCTCTTTTTGCTACAAATCATCAGAATTCATATTGAAATGCATCGCAAGCCGCTCTCGCGTTCAACGCTATACCAGAGGTTTTATTATCACCGACTTCTGAATAGCTGAAACAAGCTCAGTTTTCCACCAAAACAGATACAAGATGATTTAAGCATACGTTGCAGAGGAGAATAGAGTGAATTCAACTCACAGACAGATCTCTTCAATACAGTGTGCTTGAATAGAGTTAAAGGAACTCCCCAAACCCAGATACCACAGACCAGAATAACAAGGGGAAAACAAAGCACAACGAAACCTAAAAACGGTTTACATTAAGCTATCAGGAACAAGATGACCAACAAAATCACAGCCCAGTAAGGAAGAAAACCTAGACCATAATTCTGAGTGAGAAAAAAACACCACCATACCACATAGCTAGCAGAAGGAAAAACCAGCCAGTGATAAGAAAAAGGTGCAAAGAAGTAGCTGTTCTCCGTAGTTACGCTCACCTCTCCTAGCACTCAAAAAATCTGCCCCCAGCACCTGAGTCACTCCTCAGCGTAGTGGATTATTAATTAGATTAAATTAACTCTGAGTGAGGCCAGCTGGCCTCTTTCTCATTCTTTCGGTCTGCAGTAACCATCTGAGCAACATCCTAAAGTGCTTTGAAGGTACTTGTCGCACTTCTGACACTTAACACTGGTAAAAAGTAAGGCAATTAGAAAGTAAGAGTGTCTATTTTTTGGGGCTATATCCATTCTCCAAAAGGTGTTCACAGTGAATGCAGTCACAACATGGGGAAATGCAGTGGGATCAGTCTAATACACCCTGGAGGAGAGAGCAGGAAAGCCGTTGTGATACGGAAAGCAGGCATGGTGATCCCCCGCCTTTTCTCCCAGGAGTTCGTGATTCGCTCCTCCAAAGTCATCTGCTTTTGGGACACCACATTGATAATAACTGGAGAAACATAGCAATATGGTTTTTTAAAATATTAAGTGTTCCCGTATGCCTGATTGAGGATTTATCAACCATTGCAGGTACCTGCATTAATACCAGCCCCCCTGGGACCCTGCCTGTGATACTTTCCTGGCTTTATCCTAACATCATTAGAGTTAACCCAAGAGCAAGCAAAAATAAACAGCTCAAACTAGTCTTTATTTACATACTCAGGGTGGGACAAATAAGCAAAAGCACGTGGTTGCAAAAGCATCACCTTGCTTGTAGTGGAACGGTGAGAAAGCAAACCATCACAGGGTCCCGAGGTCCCCTGACATTAAATCACCCCCTCCCGCTGGGATGACCGGTTTTCCCCCGCCATCCCAGCGTGTGACTCTCCACAAGCCTGGCTGGGGGCGAGGAACGGGATTCCTCCGGCAGAAACACATGAGGAAGGAGGAGATAAAGACTTTTAACCGCAGGCGCATCTGTGAGCGACCGGCCAGGCTGCTGTCACATGTCAGATGATCAGGAGGAGGTGAAACCACGGAGGGAGACGTTCCCCAGGCGGCTACAGGGGCGGCCGCCGGGCCTGCCCGGTGCGGCGGGGCCCTGCTCGGGCAGGGGGGAAGGGAGGAGCAGGGAGGGACAACAGGGGCGCGGCGGAGGCTGAGCACGCCAGGGCCGTACGCACCCACCCGAAGGAAACCCGGCCTCCGCGGGGATTTCTGAGCCGAGCCCCCGCCTGATAAAAGGAGAGCAAACCAGAAAAGCCAGGATCAGGGGAAAACCCTACGAAACCCTTCGGCCCAGGCCCCGCGTTTGCTCCCCTGCGTGCCTAGCTTCCCCCGCGCAGCACCTTCACCCCTCTCGGGGTCTCTGGGTACCGCTCAGAATAAAAAAACCTCACAGCTAATTCCAGGGCAAACATGCTCTGCTGGAGAGCGCTGCGTTATTTATTTTATTACTCTTTATTGTTTTATTGCAGTTTGTTTCCCTCCACGAGTACCGCCACTTGGGGAAGCAAACACTCCCAAGGACGAACGGCGGCTTCGTGCCTTTGTGCAAAGCTCCGGCGGCTCTGCTGGCGTTACCGAGCCCGCAGACGAGCTCT
>NW_008824356.1:4999293-5009191 GCF_000699105.1 Pygoscelis adeliae | reverse complement strand
ATTCTTTGCAGAGGCTGCTAGAGATCACAGAAGGCTCAGAGTTTCTCAGGCTGCAGGTGGAAGGAGGTGGATGCTCTGGATTCCAGTACAAGTTTTCCTTGGACACAGTTATCAATCCTGATGACAGGCAAGGACAAAGGGGTGTAGTTGTGGTCGGGTGTGACTGTTTTTGGCAAAGGTAACAAGAAGGGTGTGCATGACATGACAGTATCTTGAATTGAAGGGAAGAAGCCTGTGAGATAAGGAAACTGCTCAGGCTGTGCTTCTCTGTCAGGTCGGCAGCACAGTTAATGGTTAAACATGCTGCTTTTCTGCAGGGTGTTTGAACAAGGTGGTGCCCGTGTGGTCGTGGATGTGGACAGCCTGGCCTTCGTGAAAGGTTCCATGGTGGACTTCAGCCAGGAGCTGATTCGTAGCTCCTTCCAGGTGGTGAGCAACCCCCAGGCAGAGAAGGGTTGCTCATGTGGGACTTCCTTCTCTGTCAAATTCTGACTGGACTTCCCATGGATGGACACTGTCTGCAGACACTTCCTGTCAGTCTTCAGAAGGTTTTTGCTTGTTCTTTTCCCAGCTGCTCCCTCTCATCTCCCTTACCCTGTAACACAGCCGTTACACATGACTCCAGCTGTGTGTGTGTGTCTGCACTGAGCCTATCTCCAAGATTTGTTGGCCTTCCCTTCAGAGACATGAAGTAGCTGTGAGCACACACATGGGAGCATCTTCAGCGCCTCGTGAACCACCAGCCAGGTGGTGCTGACTCACCTACCCTGTCCTGAATGTGGAACCACTTAACTGCTTGTCTCTGCAAGAGATGGCTGTATATATATGTGTGTGTGTGTTTATTGAAAGTTCTTACTAAAACAAAGTCTATCGATTGGTATTGCTCGTGCATTCCCACATAGGTAGAATCTGGGTTCTTTCAGGCTACCGTTGCTTACCCCTTGTCTTCCAGCTGAATGGGACTCGGAGTCTCTCTCCCGTACACCTCCCAGTGTTGCTGGCTCTCTGCTCCCCAACTCACAGTGGGCTTTTCCAGATACTTTGCTGTTCTCTTACCCAGCAGGCTTCTCTCAGTCCCAGGAACCTACAGTGGTTTTGCTGTCAGTCCCTGGGATGAAAGTTTTTCCTTGTTCAGAGTAAGTGAAGCTAAAAAATTGAGGTAAGAAGAATTAATAGCTTATTTCTTTTTATTTAAAAAAAGAAAAAGCTTGTATATATATAAAAATAAAATACATGGTCTTCCATCCCCCAGTGCTATTTTAGGCTGTTCCTAAAACTGACTTGGAGTTGTAGGTCATACAGACTCTCAGATTTCATAGTGTGTCTGCTGCCTTCCCTTGCCAGCAGCAAGGGAAGTTCAGGTGACACAGGCAGAGGAGGATCTGGAGTACTACTTTACGGTCCTCAAGTCCTTTTGACTTAGTTGTCTGAGAATCTTTTCCATAACTTGCTTCACCATTTAATCTCTGTCTAACTTGTGCCTGATTTGATGAAAGAATGAAATAGCTCCTTTCCTTTCTGAAACTCCCATGGAATGGGAAAATCTAGAAGTTTCCAGAATAACATCCTTTTGATTAGTCGTTTTCTGTAATTTTTTATCTGCCACTAGATGTCTTTTAAATCAAAGTGATTCACCTGCTGCTGGGTGAAAGGAGAGATGGGGAAGCTATTTTTGTTCTTGTTTTATCTGATCATAACCAAATTGTCTAAGACTTGAGTCTTTCATGTGAGTGTGGGAGCACTGCATGACTTTGGTCTCAAGGAAACTGCTTATGGCAAACCATGAACTTTTTGAGACTCCGTGCCACAGGCATTTTTGTTGTTAAGCTTCCCAAATGCCTTTCTAAACTAATCAGCAGTGCATACATACAGCACTGATTTGCCTATTGATTTCTAGCGCTCAGAGAGTTGATAGCCAGCTAGTTTCAGTTTCATCCGTAGCTGTTACAGGAGTTCATATGTGATATGCTCTGACTTTGTCACATGGGGATAGGGATGGGATTTGGAGCAGCAGCTCTTTTGGTTTAGCCCTTTCTGCTTCCATTTCCTGCAGTCAGCAAGTTCTACCTAGTTATGTTGCTATCAGAGGGAGCTGGATATAGCACTGTCCCATTTTGTAACAGGGAGTAAAAGGATGTGATTAAAAGACTTGTCTAAACCCCTGCAGGATGTTTTGACCCTACCCTTATGCTCCCAGGTCTTGAATGTGATGTCAGCCAGAACTGCCTTTGAAAAGTGTAGGACCTAAACGCTTGTGTAGGTAGAAGACATTAGATAAACTCAGTTTCTTTTGGCTGGGATAACTGAGCGATGAAAGCTGGCGGGAGGAATTGCTTTCTGAACCAGGAAGTACAGATCTGTTCCTGATCCATTTCACACAGTCTGACCTTGGTCAAGTCCCTTTTGGGATCTTTTATGGGAAATAAAAGTGCTGCAGTAGTTCTGGGGAGGTAGCAAACCAGCAGCTACCAAGGCTTTTTTCCCTAAACTAAAGCCTGCCTTCAGCCCTGTAAGCATGCAGCCTTCATCTTGGATTACTGTTCTTACTAAATGTAAATGTGCCATGTCTGTTCAACCTAGCCAGGCTTCGCCAGGTTTCACCTGCCTTCACTCACTCTGCACTGATGAAGTAAATCAAGCAAGTGCTGTCCATGTGGAGTGCCACTCTCTTCAGAGAATTTGCCTCCTCCCTCCCAGGGACTGTACAAGGATGAGGCTTTGGGTTCCTACCAGTGTCACCAGTGGCGTTGCTGGGCTCGCAGGGGAAGCTTGCAGGTGTGGCTTGCTCTGCCTGTGGTTCTGGCAGTACTGCTCTAACTGCACTAGGTGGACCCCTTACTCCTTGTGAGTCACTGCGCGGGACATGTATGGGCATTTCGACTTCTATCTGGGGTGAGGTTGGATCTGCTCCATGCAGGACCTAGGCAAGAGCAAAAGTTTCTTTGCAGCTGCCTATTTTGAAGGCAGGCTGGAGCTGAGTTCATCTGGTATTGCAGCAGTGTGGTCTCTAGATCAGAGAAACTGCTATGAGCTGGAGAGTGGTTCCAGCTGTACAACACGTTGCTCTTGGCCTCCTAGTCTTGCTTCCTGGGAGCAGCTATAATGGCCAAAGCTACTAGTCTTCCAGCTCCCAATGGGGAATGGGAGCAAAGGGCTGTCTGTCACCTCCAGAGTCCTCTTGACTCTAAAAAAAGTCTGTCAGTACATCAGAAATTGAAAACTTCTGTCCATGTCTAGGAAGTCAGCAAAGGGGGTCATGTTAGCAGAGGGGGGTGAAGGTGACCTTGGTGAATTTTGGCTGTGTAGGCAGAAAAGGCTAGATCCTGGCTCCTGTGGAAGAAAAAAACCAACCGGTCAAGGTTTGTACACTGAATAGCCTTAGGGGGCAAAGGTGTCACCACACAGTAGGCTGTGGGGCAAGACCAGCAGTGCCAAGAGAAGGGTGCAGAGGATTAGACAGGGAATTTGATTCTGCCTGGGCTGTGAGGGACTGCCAAGGCACACCTGTGAGATGCCTACAGTGTGGGGATAGATGGGAGCCCTTGTACGGAACCATCAAGAAAAAGCAGGAGTACAGAGCTGGAGGTGCTGCCTTTGCTTCATTGCAAATGAGAAACTGCAGTGGAAAATCTTTCTCTGCTCCCACATGAAGAAGGAGGATTCTCTCAGTTCACCCACCTGACAGGGAATGAATGATCAAGAAAGATATTTATGGAAACCTACATTAAGATGAAACTTCAAGGAAAAAGGGCACAATCATCAGTGTCACTGACAGGTGGGTAGAAGAGGATGGAATAGAAATCCTCGTGTTGGTGAGGGCTTGTTGGAGCTCTGCAGGGACGACTTAGTAGATGACCAGCGCATCCTCAGCCTGTGACTCTGGCTCTGTTCTTCAAATTAGGTATCTACCATCACCTATTACCTGTGGGTCCCTCGTCCAAGCTTCAAGCCAGGCAGTGGTAGAGAAATGGCAGGTTTTTGTCATGCCCCTTTTCTCGTGGTTTAGGGATATGCATGGGAATACCGTGCTCCCCTTGGTGGGCTTCTGTGTGGTATTACTTGCTACAAAGAGCATTTGGGGGTGAGTGGCTCCTATAAGACCGAGGGCCAGCCTACAGTGGATGTTAGGGGAAGAACTGGCCCTCTCACCCCAAAATTTTCATCTGCAAAATTTTGCTAAGCTCAGTCCTCTCCCTTGTGAAATTCTATGTCTGTACAGAGCTGTTGGGTGAGTCAGGAAGACAGCCAGGGATGAGGAGCCAGTACCCCCCGGATGACACCCACTGGGGTTTCTGCTGCCCCCACACGGCAGAACAATTTCCTGCCTTCTTAGGGCTTGCCTGAATCCAGCACCTGGGGGAGGAATCACTGAACGGTGGAGGAGGCAATAACAGGAAGGCAGAAGTGCACGAAAGAAGGCTTCTCTTGTCTGTGTCCTGCACTGTGAAGGCAACTGCTTTTATATCAAGACTGTCTTCAGCCTCGCAAACGTTTTGAACATCCACTGGCAGCTGGAAGTAAAAAACAGAGTGGTATAAACCTCGCTATTCACACCCTTAGGTGGGACTAGCCAGAGGAGTTTACTGAATTCAGAGCAAGCATGCTCTATTTCCAGGATGAGCTGCTACAGCACATGCACGAGGACCGAACTGCATGCTCTCTCCACGAGCAAACACAGCAGTTGGGTTCATTAGCAGAGGGTGTGATAGGATGTGCACCATGTTGATGCTTCATTCTCTTTGCCTGTTTTCATGCACACCAGCTGAAGTGCTCACCCAGCATTCACCGCGCTCCTCTGGAATGGGCTGTAGCTGCCAGAGAGACTGGTTGCAGAGAAAGGGATAACCTTGCGTAATGGTGTGTTTGATACGACTGTCAGCCAGCCTGGAAAAAGAACCGCAGTTGAAGGAGACAGAGCATTGGTGAGAATAAACTGCAGCCGCTTGTATTGTATCAAACTCTTCCGTTTGGGTAATCTTTTTATTGCCTTTTTTTTTTTTTTAAAAAGAGGATGAATCCTTGAACCGAACACTGTTAGGGGCTAGGTATAGGATTAATGGTGCAGTTTGGATCTTGCTGGGTTCTGAGGAGTACGTTCGCTCAGCGTGGTTTCCAGGATTAGGCTGCGACTGGCAGATACCTGCCCAGGAAACAGCTCGGTAGATCATGGACTTGGGGTGGGTTTAGCATCCAGTCGTGGACAGAAACGAAGCTGTTCATGACGGTGAGATGGGCCATTACTCCAAGGCTGTGATTCCTCACCCTGTGGGGAGCAGTTTGTGCACAGTGCTTCCTGCCTCTGGCCTTCCCAGCACTTGTACGGCTCTTAATATTTCCTGCTTGAGCAATAACAGTTTATGGCCCTAGTCTTTGTGGTTGATTAGAGCCCAAGTTTGTGCCCCTGTTTTAATCAGTGCTCATTTACCTTTGGCATCCTTCAGAGGAACAGAATGGTATGTCTTTCAGTTGCTATGGAAACAGTGAGACTAAATGCACATTTCCATGGCAACCTGCCATTATCTTCAGCTCTATCTGTGGGTCTCATTTTCTGACCATGGGGGTGGGGTGGTGAAAATGGAACTTCATCTCTTAAAAAAAATTAAAAAAAAAAAAAAGGAAAAGAAAGATGCTACCACCACCATCACCACCACCCCTTTTCTTCCTCTGGCTCAGGCTTGGGGCCGAGAGAGGCCTGTGACTACTGCCACCATCCTGTGCGCTGGGGCTCCGAGGTATTCTTCAGCTCCTTCTCTCCTTCACCCTTCTAAAAATAGAGACATTCAGAACAATTTGATGACAATGTTCCAGCACTTCTCTGAGCTCTTTGTTTCCTCAGCTAACACTCCCAGAAAAGGGCCTTGAAGTTAATTGAACTTTCAAATGGGTTCCAAAGGTCAACGTGTCCCAGGTCCCTTTGGTCTGAAGGGCCAAGGGTTAATTACGGGGTCTAAGACTCCGAGGAGAAGCCTTTGTCTGCTGGGACTGGAGGCGCCAGGGCAAGTCACATTAACCTCAGGAGCGAGGGACCTTCTTGCAAGGGGGGCAGCACGGACTGCTCCAGCAGGTCGTGCCCATCAGAGAGTTAGGGATCAAAGGCGATGATAATCCATTTAATGTGTGACTCAGGGGATGCAGGGCAGAGAAACTAGGTGTTTGCTGTATGATGGGTCTTGCAGCCCCCTGGCCAGAAGTGCTCTTGGCCACTGCTAACAACTCTGCCTCCCCCAGCCACTGAGTCAAAAAAAAAGGACAGAATCTGCTGTACTTTGAACAATTGCACACAGCTGTTCCTTAAAGCCCATGTTCATTATTCTTGTTCTAGCTGGCTTGACCTTTAGCTAATTCCTCTTATTCATGGTCTAATCTTGGTTACTGAGGGAAAAAGCTTGTGTCTTGCACTGTTCTAGCCTAATGCAATAGAGTCATCCATGGACAGGATGTGGTAGAGCTCTCCTTCCACATCTGCGCCACTAGCCTTTCACAGGTGGTGAAGCAGAGGACAATAAAGCTCTATCTGCTCAGGAGTTAGCATGGAGGCAGATGTGGTCTTCAGAACAGGTCAGCCAGGTGAGGCAAGTGCTGCTCAAGCACAACTCTTCTCCTTGCTGCAGTCTACCACAGCACTGATCGCACATGACAAAGAGCTGTCACAGTCAGCCTGGGTTTGTGTTGTCTTGTCAAGGGGAGAACAAAGACCAGAGGGCGCCGTACATTGCTGAACTTGCAGGATTTTGCCCTGCCTGGACACACTGCCAGGGTTTGGTTGGGAGCTATCACTTGGAGACACTGAGAATGGCCTCTGAGATGTGGGGCCCTCGCTCCTGAGCTGAGGTGCTGAGCACTGGGACAAACTCTGCATGGTTTGCATGGGCAGAAGTTTGCTGGAGGATGTGCTTGTGGTGCCAGGCTGCGCTGGCTTGGCACTGTGAGGTGCTGTGGCGGAGGGTACAGAGGAAGGTTTGCTGTATGTGCTCCATGTGTGAAGCAGTGGCTGCCCTTCAGGTGCTGTGGGGAGCAGTGTGCCCTGCTGACCTGCTGCACGGCAGCCTGAGAGCAGGGACAGCCTGGGCTCCTCCTGCTGAGGACCGCTGTGCACTGGCAGGCTTGTGCCATGGGCTAGAACTGTAAGGAGAGTTGCCTTGCAGGCTCAGTCATAGCCCTGCTGCCGTGGCTCGCAGAGCTGCACAGCTGGGGTCGCTTTAGGCTCTTCCCCTCGTGTCCATAGTGGCTGAACAGGCGTTGACCGAGGGAGTGACACAGCCCCTCGTTCAACCTCTCCTTGCTACACAGGGTCAATTCTTGCCAGCATCCTGCGCTGCATCTAGGCAAGGGTGGCTGTGCTCCGGCCAGCGTGTCCGGCAGGCTGCGTGGCAGGCTTCCCCTCACCTCCCTGCCTACCCACGCACACTTACCACAAACTTCAGACCTGGAAGGTTCGTATTAAATATAGAAACTTTTCAGGGAAGAGCTAATAGCGTTTGGAAAAGAGAATTCAGTAGCTGCCTTTGGTGACAAAGGCAGAAATAATGGGGTGATGCTATTGTTAGCAGAACTTTATCTACCAGTGCCTGCAAGAGCTTAGTGGGGAGCAGGGAAGCAGTGGGACTGCGTGGCAGATCCCTCGGCCTCTTAATAAAACGCTTCCCCCTGCTGCCGCTGTCCTATGTTCCCAGATAACAGGCACAGGCCAGAAATAGGACTGCTGTGGTGAAAGGAGTTACTTAATCCTCTTTGAGCTAAGCAAAAACATATCAGTGAAGAGCCAATTCACAGGGCAGAGCTGAATTACACGGGAGAAAATTGTGTCTGCAAATCAAATGGAGCTCCAGCACTGTGAGAGAACGAAGACAAAACGGGCTGGTATGGGAGAAGGGGGAATAGCCCAGAGAGATGTTCAGGGGTGGAAGGCAACAAGAGGTATGTGCGGAGCCTCCCCCAGCTCCACCGCAGAAGCACAGGTTTGTGGATGGATGCGGCTGTCGGAAGGCGAGAGGGCACTTACAGCTGTCCAGGTACCGTAAGAGGCATAAGAACCTGGTGAGATCTGGGAGCCATTGAGAAGACAAGAGTCGGTGAAGGGATGGGGTGTAGGTCATGTAGAGAAAAGCGAACAGGATGGAGGAACAGGGAGTGGGCAGCCAGACCGAAGGGATGCAGGGGCTGAGCAGAGTACATGCCCGTGGCTGGCCCCCTGAGATACAGCTGTGGGGGTGCCAGATCCATGAAGCCACTGACCCAAAGCTCTGCTTTGCACTGGCTGAACTTTGGATGTCAACAGTGGGCGGGGAAGGATCCTCAGCAAACAGAAAGTGCCAAAGTTTCAGAGATGAAAACTAGACCTGCCAAAGGACTGGAAAATTACCTGCTTTTCAAGGAGTGGGCCCTGCTTGGCCTGGAGAAAAGGCAGCGGATCTGAAAAGCAAGGGTGCACAGAGAGCCTCGGTCGATGTGTTACATGCTTAGGAGCATGGGCTGGTTCTCCAAACAAGTAAAGGCTCCTGTTGTAAGGAGCTGAGGAACAGACTTCTGCTGCTTGAGGATGCCCTCTTCTACAATATGCTGGGCATTGTGGGTTGATGTCCTCTTGATGCGTGCTGGATGTGATAGTTTTACAGGGCAGATGAGACCACTAGAAGTGTCAGGTTGGGAGGGCTTCCTAAAGACTGGGGCTTGGTGGGAAAAAGGGGGTCCTAGCCCCCCTCGGGCTGGTCCAAACACAAAGTAGTTCAGCAGAAGGATGGCTTATTGAGAGAGTTGTTTATCTCAAGACAAAATGAGGGCACACCTTTCACAGCGTACACTACACTGGGCACAGAGAGGTCTCACTCACTGCCTGAGCTCTTCACCTAATGCTCAGGTGTGAAGGGCTCGCTACACTTGACCCTACAAGCTTCTTGTGGCCCAGGGGAACCTGATCGCGTCCTCCCAGGGACGTCGATTTGTGTCACTTGCTTTGGAGTCTGTGCTCCCTTTGCCCCCTCCCCTCCTGCTCATATTTTCCAGATGCATTTGATTTATACATACTCATTCCCTTCCTCACAGGAATGAGTTTTGGTGCGTGTCGGTTGTGTGAGAGAAAAATTGATAGTGCAGGCTGCAGAGCAAAGCAGCTGGGATCTTTCTTAGGAGAGCCGCAGTCGTTAATTATAGGAGTCTAACTAAACCCTGGCTCAGGCAAGAAGCATTTTCTAGATCTCCCTCCTTTCTTTTGTACCTCCCTGCGCAGGTTGTCACATCAAAGCCAGGACTCGGGAACGAGTCGAAATGACACCCACCTTTTTGAATAAAAATGGGATGCCGAGTGCCAGGTAGCAGCTCCCTTTCTGGCTCCCTCCTCTCCCAGACTGGTGCGAGGGGCACTGCACCTCTCCCTGGCGAGGGCTGCAGACAGCACTTGTCTGCCCCTTGGGCTTTCTCTCACTTCTTCCCTGCCTCAGGCAGTGTGGTGAGTCAGCTGCTGCCTTATTAAAGCCTCTCGGGTCTGATCTGAGTACCAGCCTCCTCTCCCCGGCTCAGGTCTGTGCAGCCCGGCCCATACCTCGGGATGGCAGGTTCCCCAGGGGTCCATTTTGTAAGCAGAGTCACCACAGAGCTGGGTATTTCAGTCACAAGCAGCCTCACATGTGCATCATGGGCAGAGCCGACAGCACTGGGAATGACTTTCTCTGTATGAATTTACCCCAGAGGAAAGAGAGTGGGGGAAGAGAGGGAGGAAACATAACCTGGACAGCCTTAAAAGCCTAATGCTCCCTATGCGTGTGGCTCTCCGATATGTTTCTGGCTGATGATCCCAGTAGAGACCGTGCTATTGCCCTGTTTCAGAGACTGCCTACACAGATAACCTCGTCTTAACATCGCCGGCTTGCTCACAACCTTTGCTCATGTCATTTCATGACCT
>NW_008824356.1:4988524-4999263 GCF_000699105.1 Pygoscelis adeliae | reverse complement strand
AATCTGCCTGCATTAACAACTAAGCAATACTAAGAGGAAAGAGGGCTACGAACATACCTAGGGTAGATAAAGCTGATTTGTTCTCTTTGCAGAAGAAAGTTGTGTGTGTTTTCCTCAAAGTTTCACGGGGCTGCTAGGAGACGTGTGTGCTTAGCCAAGGGAGGTGCTGTCATCAGAAGCTGATTTTGGTGCCCCAGATGGATGCTCCTGGCCTTTCGCTGGGGTCTGAGCAAGAAGAGAAAGGAAGCAGGGCACTGGCTCGCTAATTAAGGGACTTTGCTGCTCAGAGGGGGAGGCAGAACCGGTACCTGATGAGATCCTCTTGCCTTTGCTGGGACCCCTCTTAAAAGCTGCTAAACGTTAAAAAAAAGAAAAGAAAAAAACTGCGAGTGCTTTGATAGTCCTCACAAAAAAATGAAACAGAAGAGCCTTTGAGCTGCACATATAAGAACAAACCTCTGTACATCGCTGGTGGAAGAAAGGCTGGCAGAGCTGAAATCTGGCAATGGTCCCCAGCTGGCGAGGGAGGTGCTTTTCTGCCGCGAGCTCTTGTCACGACTGATGCAGAGACAGAGAGAGGAAAAGCACAGGATCCTCTGTAGGCAATAACTACCACCTCAAACCCACCGGGGTGTCAGCGGGATGGGGAGGGTGAGCCAGCACTCGTCCTTTGCCTCCGCACAGGGGCTTGGCCCTGGGCTCACCCCGGCAGAGGCACCCAGCCCAGCCTCACCACATCACTCCTCCTCCTGTGAGACCCCTTCCCGGGGGTGGCGGGAGCCTCCCAGCTGGGCAGAGTTCCCTGCTCCACATCCCCCGGGTTTCCATAGCAATCGGTGGTGTCAGCTGCACTGGGAAGCTGATGGAGGGAAACGAAGGTTTCTCCTCATCCTGGGCCAGTGGTGGGGTGGGAGGAGAAAGGGAGCATCCTGATGCTCCTGATGGAGGTAGCAACCCGGGCTGCCCCGGTTCACCCCCAGCCAGGCCAGGGCACGAGGGTGCAATGGGAGTGTGTAGCCCTCAGGGGCTCTGCAGGGCAGGTTTTGGGGGACTTTATGCACCCCAGAGCCAGACCCACACACTCCCTGCCCTGCCAGGACACCCTCTGGGGGCTACTGATACCGAACAGATGCCACCACTGATTTTGTATTCCCTCCTCCTGCAGCCTGCATCTCTTTCCCCCACAGCCTGCTCCATTTTTCCCCCCTTGGCTCATTGTCAGTCAATGAAGTCAGAAATTAATCTTTGGCATTAATGGAAAACACGGTGTGGGGGCCAGAGAGGCACAGGCAGCCTTGAAAGCAGCATTTTTATTCCCAGGATGGGGGAATGGCACTGGAGTAAAACCCCAGGGAGGGAGAGAGGGGTCAGGCGATGGAGGGGAGTGCAGGTATCCACAGCAGTGCCCTAGGAAGAAGAGAAGGAGAGTCCCAGGAGAGCTCCCTGTACCCTTGATACCAGGGGGAGAGTGAATTTCATAGTCTGCTAACCATCCCCACACCCACCCACACAGACAGGAGGAAGGGGAAGACCTACCCATTCAAACCAAGTAGAAAACTTGGGGGAGACTTTCAGAAAATAAAATAAAAATGTCAATTTGAACCCCAAATATCTCATATTATTTAGCATTTTTAAAAAAAACTTTTAAAAGATAGGTCAGTTTTGAGATGGAACTGTCATGTTGAAAGCAAGCCAAGCTACTTCATTTAGAAAATGTCTAAAAATGTTTTGACATTTTCAGGAAAAAATTATCCCATACATTTTCAGACAAAACTTGCTAACAAATGTGACTGAAAAGTTTGGCATCCTGAAAACTGCATTTTGAGGCAAGCTTGGCATGTGCCAAACATGTTTCATACACTCCCGGTCACAACCCAGGCATCCGAAGCACCGTGGTGCTGGGCAGAGCCCAGAGAGCTGCCTGGGGAGCGGAGCTGCCCAGGGATGCTCGGCGCAGGCTGGGCAGGTCCCGGCCATGCCCGGGGCAGCGCCACGTGGCTGCCTTAGGGTTTCACCCTGACTCAGCTCCTGCCAGCACCTCTCTGCCCGCCGTGGGAAGGATGGCACAGGTACCCATGGGTCGATGTGCCTGCTCCTGCCTTTGGCTCAAGCCGTGGCTCTGCTGCAGGGGTGAAAACTGGGGCCCTGATCATTTTTAGCGTGTGATGGTGGGGAAAGGAACTATAAATAAGCCAGAGCCATCCTTCAATGGCTCGTGCAGGGTGGGGAAGAGAAACACAGAGGTTTCTGACATAATCACGTTCCCAAAAGGGGACTCTTGGAGAGCCTGAGTGCATGATTTCCTGTTTGGAAAGATAGGAGCAGGCACAGGCACAGAATACTGTATCCCTGCCCAGCCTATTGACAAGTGTACATGCTTTTCAGCAGCGAGATTAGATGTCAAGAGGAAATTGCCATTTACAATGGCAGCGTACTAGTGTACGCTGAGACCTCTGGTCTCACGCGGCACCTCTGCTCTGGGCACCAGCTGCAGTATGGCTTTGGCTGCCCACACCCCTCTCCCCCCTTCCCACCCCAGGCCCCTGGCATCTTAGAGAGGCTAAGGGCTCAAGTCGGGGGAGATTTCACAATTCCTCACGCCAGGCAGGGCTGGGCTGTCTGGGCTTGTTTCCAGCTGGGGAAAGGAGATCTTTACAAGGTATGCCCTTGAGGTGGGAGGTCCTGCCAGTGCCAGGCAGGACCCCCTGCATCATTTTGTGGCTTAAATAGCTTAACGCTCACCCACCTCAATAACCTGTTGTGGCACACTGGGAGACCTGAGAGTCTCTGACCTATTTGCATGAATTCAGCATTTTCCCATCTTCACCACTTCTGTCCCACAGCCCGGAGGAGGGAAGGAGGGGCTTGGCAGAGGAAGTGTGAGGAAAATGCATCTGCAAAGGTAAGAGAGAGAAAAGCAAGCAGCAGATGTGACTCGAGCTGTCTGCAAACCCCCAGAGGGACCAGAGGACTGCTGAAAGCGTCTTCTCTGAAGCAGCTCACTCCCAGGAATGCTTTATTTCACTGCAACAGGCTTGACACCAGCTGTCCCAAACCAGTGGCTGGGGGAAGGCAGTGGGAGCGTGACACGTGCCCTGAGGACCTCTCAGCCCTGACAGCTGCCAGGGACTTTTTCCTTAAGTCAAAACAGGCTTCAGACTTTTTCCTTCAGTCAAAACCTTCCCTTCTGGGGGACTGAGACATCCCCCAGGGTCTGGCTGCTCCAAACTAAGCCATATGTAGCAGCAGGAGATAGTGATAAAGCTTCGCTTCAGGGCACAGGTCTTCTCTCTGTAGCTATTCCTGCTTTAACAGAAAATAGCCCAAGAAATAAAGCTGGGTCCTGCCTGTGACCTGGGCCAAGGCTCTTTGCAGCAGCCGAGGACCATGGCTGGCTGTGCGGTGGCTGCCGTGGCAGCTGTGGAACCTGGAGCAGAGGGATGGAGAGGCAGAACATCTGTGCTCACTGCCCCGCCTGGCTTCCAGCACTGCTGCCTGCAAAGCCTTTTGGAAGAAAATGCTGTTTGTTCTGACATTTAGAATAGATTAAAAATCGTTACAGGCTCTTCTGGAACATTTTAGAAGGTGAAGCTATTGATTTAAAAACTCAACAACAGTTTTGTGAGATGTGAAATCTCCCCAGCTTCCTCCCATGAACACTGAACGTCCTGGCTGACAGCAGGAGGACATTTACCACCGCGCTGCCCTCCATCCCCAGTTCATCTCAGCCCTACCTGCCAAAAGCCTCCCAGTACGCAGGAGATTTTTAATCTCTTCCATTTTTTGGAATGAAGTCGTGAGGGCTGACAGCACTGTCTGCATGCCAAATGTTCGTGCCATCAGGGAACCAGTGGCCCGGTCCTCTGCCCCACAGGTCTCCTCCTCCCTGCTCCCTGGCTTTTTACACACTAAGGACCCTGTGTTCAAGGAGCAACTTCACACCCGCCATCATTTATATCTCCTCCTGACTTTGCCACCGTGACCTCAGATGCCATTTTCCTCCAGCACAGCGTAGCTTCCTGCTCTGGCTCATCGTGCTGATGGCGATTAATAACTTCACTGGTTTCAGTCTAAGCACAGGCAAAGGTTCTCCTCTTCATGCCTCCTCTTCATACCTGCATGCTCACCTGCTCCAGCTTTGGTTGCAGATTGGGAGAGCTGCCTAAATTTTCCCAATTTGAGCTTTGCCCCATTGGCTCCCAGGACTGCTGGGACCTCCACTTTCCTCACCAGCTAGCCTCTTTGGGAGACAAGGGGCATCCAGCCTACCACAAGCCTCCCTTGGCTTGAGTACACTGACTTACTGGGTACCTTTGACCACTGCTGAGGACAGAGATGCTCAAGCACACGTGTCCCTGCCGTGACATGGGTTCATGTCCTGGCCCGTCTGCAAGAGCTGGCTGTGCTGTGACACAGCCTGTTTCTCAGGGCCCCGTGGCAGCAAGGCAGACAGCCAGAAAGCAGGGGGACTGGTGGGGACCTCGGTCCCAGGGGATTTAGGCAATACCTCTAGTGAAGACCTTTTGTCACACCAAGATGAGGCACCAAAGATGTCACAGCAGTGTTACGCCCGACACAGGGTGACAGCCAAGCTGTTGCCAGCTTAAACAGACCCATGGGCCATGATGGCTTCAGCTTGACTCTGATTTTTCTTTAGCAGTCTGGGTGTTTTTCACTCTTGATGAAGGAGCAGAGATGGTGGGGTGCCAGGCACTGCCGATGCAGTCAGTGAGGGCTCGGGATCCCTCTGCCCTCCAGGTGCTGAGCAGGAGGATGAGCATCTCACACCCGCCCCGAGCCCCCACACTGTGCTCGCTGCCAGATGCGCTTGGACACTGCATGGGGCTCTTTGGAGGCACAATGCCTCCCTTGCTGAGCTCCTCAGAGCATCCCCATGCCTGCCAGGAGCAGGCAGGTCCCCCCTGTGGCAAAAGGCAGGACATTAATGCAGCAAACCGCAGCAGTGCTCAGCCCCTCAAACTCCTTCCCCCATCAGCAGAAGTGAAATGAAATTGCCTCCACTGCTGGCTCCAGAGCGAGCTCATCTCTCTTGGCCCCTAATCAGGGCAGATAGGAAATTTCTTATCTCTTAAGTAAAAGGGTACTGCACTTCAATCCATCCAATTATTTTTTCCAATAATTGTGAGTGAGGGGGCTGGCGGGGCCGGCCAGCTGAACTGGTACAGTCAGCAGTGTGCTGGCGGCAGGGTGGCCCTGCCCCGGTGGGCACCTCAACCCAGTGCCCTGCACAGGACCAGCTAAAAACACACCAAAGCACATGCTCTCCCAACCAGCACGACCCAGAAAGGGGTCTGGGGTGGGGAGCTAAGGGGGTCAGGCTGGCAGGCAGGACCTTTGCAGCTGCTATCCAGAAATCCCCCCCATGTGGCCACAGAGCTGTCCCCCACTTCGGCCTGGACTGCGGGCACCCCGGGCTGCAGGCACTCTGCTCCGTACTCGCAAAGCAGAGATAACAGGTTCACCATCAAACATCAGTTTGTCTTCAAAGCCAGCACAGCTGTCCCCAGAGGAGACCCATCCACCTCCAAGAGAGGGCCTGTGCTCAGCCCCAGAGCCTGGGGACCACCTCTAGTGAGCGTTCAGTTGAGACCATGGGATCTAACCCAACAGAGACGGCAAATGCTGATGGCAATGAAGCAGCTTTCCCGTCCCGGTTCAGAATCGAGCCCCGTCCAACAGCATCCGATGCCTGGATCACCCAGCTCCAGTCTTTCTCCATTCCCAGCAAGACAGCAACCCACATCTTCTCTTCCTTGCTGCTTGGAAGTCAGCGATGGTGTGGTTAAGTGTGAGAGAGGATCAGAAAAGCTGGCCTGGCTGCAGTCTCCTGGATCCTTCCCAGCACCTCGCTGGACCCAAACCGTTCAAACGGGAACTGAAGCCCCTCTCTTGGGGTGGGGAGCAGGCAACCAGCTATGGCTTTTGCTGGTAAACTCTGTGTTTCCAAACAGGTGATGGCAAAGGCTGCAGCAGGCTGGAAACAAGGGACATCCCCTGCAACAGCAGCTCCTACAGCAAGCACTTTCACAGATCGCCACACCAGTGGCAGAAAAAGGATGTTCAGATGGAGCGGGGGAGACAGCCCCTGCTAGCTCTGCTGCCCTCCCCGAGCCATTGGGCTCTGCACCGCCTTCACAGGGTCCGTGCGGTTTGTCTGAGAACAGCCAAAACACTGGGAACGTAGAAGCCAAGCCTCAGCTTCATGAGATGACAGCTATATTCTTTTTTTCCCCAACCTTTTAATAATGCCAATAAAAAGTGCAAAATAATCCAATGTACTTCAGCAGTTAACATGCATACAGTCTCCAGTTAATTGGGAAACCGTTTTCAGGAAGGGATTTCCAAGGTTCTGTGTTAGCAGGGGAAGAAAGAGAAGCCTGTTCATTTAGGGCAGAAAAAGTTGATCGCTATCTAATTGATAGAAATAGCGATCGACAGTTTTTTTCTCTGATCTTCTGAATTTCTGACTTTGAGTGAAATATGAGTCTTTCCTTTCTGACTGAGGTTGTGTGAAAGGTTTTGGGGGAAAACCAGCATCTTTGCTCTCTGTCACAAGGCAGGAGGGTAGGAACTCTGCCCCGGACCAGCAGCTCCGGGTGGGATGCTCGGTGCTTACCCTGAGCCGGGCCCAGCACGCATACCTCAATTTTTTTTTTTAGGAATACCTCAATTAAATACCTGTCGGACTCAGGGACCAGGCATGCGAGCACCAGCAGAGCACCCTGGAAAGGCAGCCTTGTTCCTGGGAAAAGCAACGCTGGTTGATGCAGACTTTCTCCGAGGTGGTTCGTGCCATTTTCTAAAAGGTTTTCTCTATTTAAATGTTAGCTGCAAAATGGATTTGCTCTTGAATCCTCTGACTGAGCAGCAGGGAAATTAATACAATAAAAATGTAGCTATGTAGAGCAGTTCTCCACTGACCTCTCAGCCTTTCTCTGATGGTAGGCTTTGAGCCTGAACGGGATTAATTGGGTTTTCTTCCCTGTTAAAGAGGCAGGCTTCTGCTCACCCCCAGCCTGCCTACGGCTGAGCCGAGGTTACGCCTAACACTGCCGACACTGCCTGGATAGAAACAACAGGCTGGAGAAAATCTAATTTTGGGGAATAGGCGGCTCCTGATTTTCTGTGATCAAATTCCAGCCTGGGGGACTCATTTGGACCCAGGGTCATGCAGCATCCCTTGTCCTTTGATACCTCTGGGCACTTCAACAAAGCACCTCAGAGGGAGGAAGGATTTTCTGGGAGGAAGGAATGAGGTGCTAAAACCTGTCTTTAATATCTGAGTCACAAGATGGACTTAAGCATTTCCCCCCTCCCTTTTTTTTTTTATTACTTTGTGACACATTATTAGAGCAAAAATACCCATGAAGGTATTTCCATCTATGAAGGAAAGGGAGCAATTCAATACCTTGAAACCTTAGGCCAGTCCTCTGGTGGAAGAGCACTTCAAATGCTAAGGGAAATATCCCATGTACTGGCTTCATTTCAGACAGAAACCCCATGTATGTTATCAAAAGTAACCAAACAGGTATGAACTGGCTTGGCCCACGGAAAACAGACACAAAGTGAGGGAGACAGACTATTCCCCTTAGAGACCAACCCCTAAAAAGAGCTGAAACACACACGTGTTGCCCAAAAGTCTCTTTTTCGCACACAGCACTTGCTGGTAAAGCTCCTCCTGACATGGCATTTCAAACAACTGCATTTTAGACCAGCCCGGCTCAAGAGCACACAAGGGAGGTGTCAGTCTGGGCTTTGCTCTAAATAATGCATATGGGTTGCTTCGCAAAATAACTGTGGGTGACCACCCGTCTGTCAGCCTGGCAGCACCGCGTGTGTGATGGCCCCTCAGCTGCTGCTGGCAGGGGCATCCTCATCTGAAGGAATCGGGGCCATGGGGTAAAAACACCTGCATCGTTGAGGAAAATGGTGTGCCAAGAACTGTGGTGCTAAATTTTGAAAAAGGTTTAATAAGAAAGAATTTGCTTTAATAAAAAAAAAAAAAAGGATGTGACCTCTGGCTAGTAGCCACTCCCAGGTAACACCCAGAGTAGGGAGCCCATGGGCATAATGCTCCATGCCAAGTCCTCTCCTGCCATGCTTAGAGGTTATTCAAGCCTAATACACTTTCTTCCAAATATTGGGTCCAGACCTGGTGGACAGCCGCACCACACTGACTATCTTTACCCCCCACCAACCAAAAAAAGTCCTTGGCAGGGAGGCCAGGCCACTGCTGCCTCCCACCTGCAGCAGAGCACAGCAGCCATCTCTGAAGCTGCTCATCCTCCAGCAGCGATGCTGCGGGGCTGGGACCCGCGTCCTGTCCCAGGCGGGGGGACGGTGATTCCCTCCAGGCCCTGGAGAGCCCATTTTCGTGAGTGGGAGCTGCACCCCTGCTATTTACAGACAAAGAGGGGTTCAGGGAAATGCTAACTGCTAGCTTGTCACTTTGACAGCAATGTTTTCTTGATGGCCTGTCAACTGCTGATAACAGCAACGTCCTCACGCTTAGGAGCACATGTCCCAGCATAATAAATCCTACGCTCTTGTCTAAGGTTGAGTGGCGGAGAGAGATGAAATTGGGTCGTTGCTGCTGCAGATTTGTCGGCGAAGTTGGGGGTGCATTCAGCAGAAAGCTGGTGGCTGGTGAAGGCTCTAATCCCATGGCTTTGATGGGCCTCACAAACGTATCACGGCATTGATGAGTTGCTGGGCTGGGGCAGTGAGGTGTGCAAATCTCTGATGGCAAAAAGCAGAGAGGAAACAACAAACATCAATGTCCTCTAACAGGAGTGCAGAGGAGGGACTGTCTCTTCAGTTACCACAATGGCTGGTTGAGAAGCACTGGGTTTGGTGCAAACCATGCATTGGAAAGGAGATCCAGGTAATGCATCTGCATGCCCCAAGGAAGTGGTCTCAGGAAAGGATGGCTCCTGCACTGGGGATAGAGGCAGAATCAGGAAAGCAGGTGAAGAAGTCACCCCCCTGCCTCCTGCACCGCAGAGCCAGGGAGGAATCAGTGCAGCAAAGAGCAACCTGGTCATATGCATTTTCAGAGCATCAGAGGCTTCCCAAGGATTCAGGGTAATTCTGCTTTTGGAAAGGCAACAGCTTTGATCAGAAACGACTTTCAGAGTATGTTGTGTCCTAACTGATGAACCCCTTTGCCCATTAAGGCTGTTTCACCAGTGTACAAGAGAAATCAGTGGCTGAGAAGATGCCCATGGACAGATGTCCTGGTTTCAGCAGGGATAGAGTTAATTTCCTTCCTAGTAGCTGGTACAGTGCTGTGTTTTGGGTTTAGGAGGAGAACAAAGTTGATAACACACCGATGTTTTAGTTGTTGCTAGGTAATGCTTACACTAGTCAAGGACTTTTCAGCTTCCCATGCTCTACCGACTGAGAAGGCTGGAGGTGCACAAGAAGCTGGGAGGGGGCACAGCCAGGACAGCTGACCCAAACTGGCCAAAGGGATATTCCATACCATGTGACGTCATGCTCAGTACATAAACTGGGGAAAGCTGGCTGGGGGGGCCGCTGCTTGGGGACTGGCTGGGGATCAGTCGACGGGTGGTGAGCAATTGCACTGTGCATCACTTGCTTTGTGTATTATTATTATTATTATTATTTTATTTCAATTATTAAATTGTTTTTATCTCAACCCACGAGTTTTTCTCACTTTTACTCTTCCAATTCTCTCCCCCATCCCGCCAGGGTCGGGGGGAGGAGTGAGCAAGTGGCTGTGTGGTACTCAGTTGCCGACTGAGGTTAAACCACAACAACAAAGAACTAGAAAACTTCATTTTCTGAAAATGGCTGAGGGTGCATTTTCAGGGCCGAGAGACAATTAGTCCAACCAGCCCTGGAGCTCCACCACCAATCCTAATTAAGTCATCTGTTGCCGCTGCAGAATCCAGATGTAAAAATACCTGTGCCCTGCTTTAACCTGGCCCCAGCTTTAGACACCCCTCTTTCTACTACACTGGTTGACCCCAGACTGGCAAGGGTTAAATAAATTGGTTTATATGATAGACATGTCCTTTTCTACTTGCCAAGGCATGTTTCAGAGGAAATCCAGAGACTATGCAGTCTCTGATGGTCTATACAGACTTTGATTCTGATGGGCTCTGATCTATAATAAGGGCTCTGAATCAGAGAGCTGCTCCCGCTGTGTATGTGGGCTATTTCTGCTCCTTATAATTGTTTCCTGCGCCCTATGATGTCCATCACTGAGCTCACATCCAAATTTGTTTTGATAGTCAGAAGACAACCAGGAATAAATACAGCATCCCAGGAGGAGAAGTGGGGCTGAATAACTAGAGCTTAGGGTGTGCAACCTTGAAGGAGAAGAATGGGTTGGGTTATAGCTTCATACAGTGAATGAGCAGTGCCCACTCTGCATGCTTGTACCAAAAAAGAAAGAGATGGTGTAAGAGCTGTAGAGATTTTGGAGAGACTGTAATTCCAGGAGAATAACCTCTTTTTTAATATATTTGCGCTCTCTACTTCTCTGCAAGTGGCCAGGATTTCAGCAGCACAGAGCTGTGCTAAGCCTAGGAATGAGAGCCCAGGGAGCCAGCCGCATGGGTCTGTGCTGTGGTGGTGGTGTCCTTGATGTATAAAGCTTTGAGCAAGAGGCTGGACAAGAGTAAATGTGTTAATAAACTGCTAGAGCCTGCCAGATATAAAATAAGGGTCTTGAGAGCCTGGGTGCAGCC